>NW_023494793.1:31149014-31871514 GCF_904425465.1 Colossoma macropomum | reverse complement strand
ACAGCAGTGTTCAGGATCAAAGATGAGAAAAGAGATTTGGGTCTCGAAAAAAAGAACAAGACAACAACAAACACTGTTCTGTCTTTAAAGGGCCAATACCATTGAAAACAATTCAGTTTTATGTAGTATGTAAACAATGTCAAAACATACCATTCACTCAACAGTCCACGTGGAAATTGAGACAAACCTTAACCTTAAATAACCTTACCCAAAACCTAACCCTAACCCTGGCGCAAATCCTAACCTCAACCCAAAACCTAATCTTAACCCTAACCTTAACCTCAACCCAAAACCTAAACCTAACCGTAACCCTGGCCCTAATCCTAACCCTAACCTTAACCCCAAAACCTAATCCTATCCCTCATATGTTTTTGACATGTTACTGAGAGGCAGATGAGTGTTTGTTTTATCTAAAAGAACCACTCAAAATAAAGTGTCACCCCAAATTTTAATTACTCCAGTCGTTTCTTTACATACAAGACACATTGCTTTTCTTTAAGTTTAGTGAAGAGAAATTCTTCATAAAGGTGGTCTCTAAATTTTCTTCTGTGTGAGTCTGTTCTGCTCTATTAGCTCATATGTGGTATTACATGTGCATTGCAGTTTTATACATTATGCCCAAAACAGCATTTTTAAAAGGCAAACAAGAAGCTAAAAAATAAAAAGCATAAACATTATTAAAAGTATATTCTTTCATTGACTAAGGGAATGGAAGTGGGAAATTTTTTGGCAGGCCAAATCCAATATAAAATATAAGAAAAATGTAGGATATTGGCCCTAGAAGCAGTCTAGGGAGGCGAAGCCTGGACACTGAAGTGATGTTTTTACTTTTGAGGCATATGGATTGTTTGCTAGATTGATTTGCATCTACATTAAGACATTAACAGTTCCGTTAATAGAAGAGGGAGGGTGCGGATGACCCCCGTTTCCACAGCAGCAACCCCCTCCTGTCTGCATCGCCAGCCAATTAGAGATCCTAATTATTGTCCAGGGGGGAACCTTACTTGTTTTGACGAACCGCTGTTTACGTTGTTGCTTCTGAAACTTTTGCTTTCTTTTCTCCTCCTAATAGTGGCAGGTTTCTTCTTCCTTCTTTCTTTTCCACCTCATTAAACCCAAACAGTTACCTGCCTACAGAAAACCATGTGGCAGGCTGCCTTAATGAAAATAGGGGAGAGAGAGAAGAATGGGGTGATTTGGCCACGCGTGTGCAGTGTTTATGTGTGTTCCACAGTCTCCACACTTCCCCTTCACTAAACTGCTGATTTCCGCCGGTAATAGCATAGTGTCGACTTTTGCTCAAACGCCTTGGTAACAACCGTACCTGGAATCCTTTCTGTCACTTCTACTAGCTTTGTTTCCGCAGCCGTGCTGACAAATGGGCTTGTGTTGGACAGCCCACATCCAGTTTAGAAGCTTTCCGCACATGCCAGTGTATGGCAGGAGTCTTTTATGTCCCATCACTTATTGAGCATTGCCAAGCCAAGATCAGCTGAATTGGGCAGATATTACTTTCCCCCCCATTGCCGAATTGCCTTATTGATGACAGTTACTACTGTTTGATGTTATTTGTCCAGGCGTCTAGGCAGAAAAACTGACAGCATGTGCGGATCTGGGCTTTCTTCTGCCTGAAGTCACAGTCAAATGGTTATTGATAAGATGAGGCAGTGGTCCGAGCAAAAGCATGGCTCAGAGGGAATCCGCGCTAGAAGTTACACCACTTGAACAATCTGTAATGAGGAAAAAAATGGTTTTAAACAGCTATTAGCAATCTTACACATTCTTTGCCCTATTTAACTTTTAGCAAACTAGGCTAATTTTATATACGTTTTCATATTTTGGAATTACAATTACAGTAACATTTTACAAACACAAGACAGTAATTTCATGCCATAAAACCCTTGGTCAAATTACGTTTGTTGATTTTCTGAAAATATTTTAACACATCCTCTTCAGGGAACAAACTTGGATATGACATTTTTATGCAAATTTTAGGGCACTGTTTCTATTTATTTGCTGAGTTTAACATTTTGGAAAATAACGAAAACAAAAATTATTAAATGTGCAATAAATTTTGCAGAGGCCATATTTTATATTTTATTTTGTCAGTGTGTTAAATTAAGTAAATAAACAGTAATTCCATGTTAATAATAATAATAATAAAAACAACAACATTGATATTAGTAGTAGTATAAATACATGTGTGGTTAATATATACTTCACTGTTCAATTACAATAAGTAAACTTACAATTAACAGTAGAATTTTATAGGACTTTTATTGTGATAGCATTGGCGTTCCTGCTGAATGTGAGTGAAGTTACTGCAACTGAAGATTTGGCAAAAGGAGTTGGTGGAAAAAGTGGATTTGTCTGATAATTCCATTCATTCATTAATTCTGACGTGTTGCATTTACCACTATGTAAGTAATGAATCCATAAAGACAGATTTATGAACTATTTGTCTAAATTAGAATAATAACTAAAGTAGAATAATAGCTAAGATTCTAACTAAATGACATCCATGCCTTCTCACTGTACAGCGTTTATGTTGCCTCAGATTTTCCTTTGAATAGTTCTTCTTGCTTGTAGTGCTCTACTTTTGTTTTTAACATTAGCCTAAGGTTGTTTATATAGCTTATGTTAGGTAACCAGCCACAGTGTCTAGGGGTGACTCAGATGTACTCATCAGATATAAATATTTAATCACAGAAAAACTGAATATATTGTAAATATGTGACGGGCGGTATGAAGCTGTCCCGCAGGCCGGATGTGTCCCGTGGGCCAGTAACTTGAGACCTCTGCATTAGACTCTAGTCTAACAGTAAGAGGTTCTGTTAGGCCTGTCGCAATATTACATAGTCACTTGACCACAATTGTTTAGGCTGACCATGATCTTTTTTTTACAGTCACTACATTTCACCTCGTATGTTTACATCATAAAAAACTCATTTATTCGTTATCTGCTCACAAATGCGTTCTTTTACAGCAGCTGTTATGAGGCAAAATTGAACAGAAAGCCCTTTGCTGCTTATTTTAATATGTTTTACTTTTATATCCTAAAATCCATAATCCATAATTCATTTTTACACGAACATTTTCCAACCTTAACAGGCTATTTTTGTTACTGTGCCTTTAAGGCTGATGTTGACCATTCTGCTGAATTAGTTTGCAGCCCCACAGTAAATAAAACTTAATAAAAAAAAATTATCAAATGTTTAGGCCTTACATATTTACCAGCGTTGTGTTATGATTTAAACCCAAGGCATTAATGGAAATAATAATAAGCTAAATATATTCAAAAAGATATTGGGAGGTGTTTGTCCCAAACCCTAACCCCTACCTAACCCTCAATTTGTGAAAATAATACTTATATATACATTTATAAATAATAATAACTGATTAATAATACCACATGCCATTTTCAAAATACAAAGCGTTTTAGGCGGAGCCTTATTTTAGCTACACCCCTGCATTTTAGAGCAGAAAACTGCCTCTCTGTCCCACATGGTGAGCAGTTAGATTCCACTGTTTTGTAGTAAATGTGTCCCAAAGTCTGAGAATCTGTGTGTAACATTAACTGTCACTACCAAAATGCCTATTTTCTGCAATTAAGTGAACTTTACTGTGTTTTCATGAAGAGTAGTATGATTTTATGTGTGTTGTACTAGTCATATACTTGCTAGCATTTTTGAGTTATGCTCACAATTTAACGTTTGGTAAAGTTTTGGAAACATTATTATTGTATTGTTAGTGATACAATGAAATATTCAGTCATTTGATTTGCTAAAATAAACATAATTTAGATTTACTCAAAATGGGAATGATAAAAGGATTTTAGTCCAAAGTCCAAGTCAGTTAAAAGTCCGGAATGTGTTTTCAACTCTGACTTTGAATAACTTTGAACCAATTCAGTAGACTGATCTATGTATGCAAATGTTGTCTGTCCTGATTGGCTGACATGTGTTGTGCCTCATTCAAAAAGTAGTCAGGGCTGGAACACTGCTTGTAACTTCATTGTCAAGGGCCAGAGCTTAACGGCTGTAGCATAAATGGATGAAAATATGTAAATGTGTTGGTTTTTGTGACATCTCTGAAACAGTGTATTCCAAAGTTATTTCTCATATATGGACTGTATAGACTTGAGAGTTAATGACATTAAATGAAAATGTGACAATGTTTACATACAGCATAAACTTGAAAATGTGATGAAAAATCAGTTTTCCATGATATTAGTTTTGCAGTGGAGCTACCTAAACAATTGGAGTTGTGCAAACTCTATGCCTAATTATCCGACAATTGCCTCGGATGATTTTAAACAAATAAACTTGATTATGTTGTTTCTGACACTGAAAGACAGTATTATTATCAATGAAATTGGATAAGAATTCATTGGTTATCAGGCTTCTATTTTGTAACTACTGCTTTTTAGCTATGCAATGCACTTTTGTCAAAATTATTTCTGTCATCAGGTGTTAAAATGAGCATTGTGGAATGAGGCCTAGCTGAAAAACCAAACAACAGGTGACAATTTGGTTTCAAACCAAATGAAAAACAAATTATTGGATTTGCAACAAAAATGATTACACTGCTATTGGGCTTGTACTATAATAGCACCATAATAGTGGTATAAAATGAACAAAATACAATTAAATCCTTAATTGCCAGTGTTTGTATGACAATTAACAGTCAGCTAATATTTCATGATTGTGGCAGGCCTAACTTATATATATGCCTTCCTGGCTTTAGTTTTCATTTTGATCACTACTATGAGCAATGTTTGGGTTGCTTTTTACTGGGATGTTGGAACACCTCTACAAGTCAGACATTAAGAGTGATCTCAGTAATGTCCTTCTGCACAGTCCAGTCCTTTGTCAGAAACCTCCTCTGTCCTTGGCCACAGGTGTCCTTGCTCCTCTGGCTGATTTAGTGGAGATCAGTGGTAGTTCTACACTTACCCACAGCTCGCTGCTTGGCTTAGCCAGGCTTGGGTATCAAAGGTGGGAAGCAAGCTGGATAAAGCCCCCTACTCTCATCACCCAAGCCCCCCTCCTCCCTCCAGCTCTGTCTTTGAACTGATCTTCTGAAGGCCCTCAAACGTTTTAATGAAGGGAGTAATAGGCAAAATGGTGAGTGCATGTAGGGCGGGAGCTAGCGCTGGTCGCTAATTAACTGAAGAGAATCTCTGAAGGCCAGGCTCAAATTCACGCCAGTGGATGTGGAGTTTAACAGCAGTGCCATCAAGCAGGCCATTGAGCTCATTACTGACATTAGCTGCTAACCACAGCATGCTCATCACACTCTCCGTAACACAGTGTTATATGGAATGGCCAATTATTAGGCCAGTGTAAGGCAGTGTTCTTGACTCTGTGTCATCTGGAGTTCACCTTGCCATGTGCTTGGAATGCAAGATGTTGCAGTTTCACGTCTCTTATAGGTCAGAGGAGTTTTTGCTGCATTCGGAATTGGCCACGAGGTCAATTCCATGTGATCTTAGGTCAATGCAGTTCATTTTTTATTGGGGGACAAAGTAAAAATAGAGCAGTAGGCTGTATAATATTTTTACAACTCTCAACTCATCCTTCTCTTGTGGACAAAGAGGCTTTTTCTCATGACATCATTTTTAATAGCCTATAACCAAACATTGCATTTTGAATGTTTGTAGTGGTTTATCACAAGTATTTGCCAGGTGTTTTCCGACATACAAAACATTTTTAGCAGCATCCAGTGCCACTATTTATAAGTCTGCATCTTTGAATATAAACTGTGCTAAAGTCAGAGACCACCGTTTAATCGATATCCACTCAAAATAGACAGTAAAAGTTATACATTTTTTAATGTAAGGAAAAAAAAACTATTTAACAGAAAATTACACCTGAACAACAGCTCACAATTAATCTAGAAACCTTAACGTGTTTTTTTCTAACGCAAATTAAACATTTTACCTAGTTTGACCTCAACTTCTGGTTTACTGAAAGGCGCAAACATAGATAACACAATGACTTGAGGAAGCATCCCTTGCTGAATGGCAAATGTTGTTGTAAAAAGCTTCCAGATGGAAGTTTAGATAAAACTAAAGTTCCATCTGGAACTGGATGACTAAAAGGCAATATGATCGCGGCAGCAAGGAAGCTACCATTCAGGCATACGGCCAGTGCGCTGCACTTATACAGAGGATAATCACAGTGGCTCTTCTTAACAGTGGGTTTGTCGATGCTTTAGCCAAGTGTCATAAAATAGTTGGACATTTCAAACACAGTCCTGCAAACACAGCAGAGCTGAAAGTTCAGCAAGCCTCAAGAAGAGGAGACACACATCCAGGATATACTCACACGCTGTAATTCAACTCTCGAAAAGATAAAGCAGGTCCAACACAACATAGATACGCTGAAGGCAAAGCTGGCACAGCAAAAGCATATATATATATATATATATATATATATGTATATATATATACATATATCAGTGCAAGTTTGGGGATGTATAAAAAACATCTGGAGTTATTTGTTTTGGATTGATGGCATCATTTCAGCTGATAAGTATAAACAAGATAAAGCCGTACTTATCAAACAAAGAATGCTACTGGTGTTCTCTTCTACATATGTAGTGTGTCCACCTTTTACCTTAGAAAGTTTGCTTTTTCTGCTACTCATGACCCAAGTAATCCCATCACACTCAGTGATGTTGAGGTCTGGGCTCTGGGGTGGTCAGGTCATTATTCTGAGAATAGTTGTTTTTTTATACATCCCCAAACTTGAACTGATCACCACCATTTTTGACTAATAGTTGCAGACATGGTTCGAAAGGTCTTTTTATTGCTTCAGTGGCACACATACTGCCTTCTCTTACTTCCAGAGATCTCAAATTTAGACTCATCTGTCCATAAAACCTTCCTCCACATCTCAGATGTCCAGTTTCCATGTTCAAGTACAAATTTTCTTTTCCTTTTTTGGATTGGAAGGATGGAAGAGGTAAAGTGGTGCATGAAATTAAATGCTGATAGTGTTGAGGTTTTTGTGTAATTTTCTGTTAAATATTTTTCCACTTTTTTCTGATACTAAACATTAACAACATGTACTTAATGGCTGGTTTGACTGGAAACTGAATAAATGAAAGGGAGGTCTCTGACTTTTGCACAGTACCATATATCTGATTCTTATAGTGTGAGATAACATTTTTTCTGTGCATAAATATTAAACAAAAATTTGTGATTTTTGACAAGTTATTTAATAAAAATGAATAAACAATATTTGACTAGGCTGTTTCACACCAAAATGCCTGGGGGCACATACTTGCGGACCACTGGTTCACAGTATCTCCTTCCCTGTTCTCACGCTCTGACATCTTCTATGCATGTTCTGGCATGAACAATTAATGTCTTATTTCTCCTTGTACATTTTTACTGCCTCCCTCCATTTATCATCCTACCTTTCTTTCTTCTTTTCCAATCTTTCTGTCTATTCTTTCTGCTGTAGAGCTGTGTTAGTTGGCTGCTGGTGGGCTAAGCAGAGCTGAATTGTGGGTGCAGGTTAGCCTGGGCTGTATCAGTAACGCAGGCTTGTCAGTAATTAGCAGCATAATCACCTCAGTAATTTAAGCACTGCTCACTGTCACGCCCTGCTCTGCTCCAGCAAGGACAAGCAGCTACTGCAGTGCCGCTGCTGCACTCCTCTCCTTATGCCTCCTTCTCTTCTCTTCTCTTCTCTTCTCTCTCCTCTCATTTCTTCTTCTTTTGTCCTCTCTTCATCTCTTCTCTCTTCTTCTTCTCTACTCCTCCATTTCTGTCCTTATCTTTCCTCTCTTCTTCTCTCCTCTGCCCTCCTCTCATCTGCTCTACTCTTGTTTTCACCTCTATTTTCTTCTCTCTTCTCATCCTCTCCTGTTCTCTGTTCCTGTCAGTTCTTCTCATCCTCTCCTCTCCTCTCCTCTCCTCTCCCTACTGCATTTCCTCTCCTCTACTCTCCCCTTCTCTTCTTTCCTTTTCTCTCCTCTCCTGTCCTCTTCTCTCATGTCATCTTTCCTCCCCTGTTATGCCTGTTTTTCTCTCCTCCTCTCCGCTCACCCCTCATGTCTCCTCCCCTCTCCTCTTTTCTCACTGCTCCTCTCCTCTCCTTTCCTCTCCTCCCCTCTCGTCTCCTCTCCTTTCCTGTCTCCTCTACTGTTGTCTCCTCTCTTCTTCTCTCCTGTACTGTCTCCTCTCCTCTCATGTCTCCTTTCCTCCCTTCTCTCCTCTTCCCTCCACTCCTCTCCTCTCATGTCTCTTCTCCTCCTTTATCTCCTCTCCTCTTTTATCTCCTCTCATCGCCTCTCCTTTCCTCTCCTCCTAACTCTTCTGTCCTCTCCTGTCTCCTCTACTGTTCTTTTCCCTCTACTGTCTCCTCTCCATGTCTCCTTTCCTCCTATCTCTCCTCCCCTACTAACTCTCCTCTCATGTCTCCTCTCCTCCTTCCTCTCCTCTCCTCTCATGGCTCCTTTCCTCCCTTCTCTCCTCTTCCCTCCACTCCACTCTCCTCTCATGTCTCCGTTTCTCCTTTATCTCCTTTCGCCTCCTCTCCTCTCCTCTTAACTCTCCTGTCCTCTCCTGTCTCCTCTACTGTTATTTCTCCTCTGTTGTTGTGTCCTCTCCTCTCTTCTCATGTCTCCTTTTCTTCCTCTCCTACTAACTCTCCTCTCATGTCTCCTCTCCTCCTTCCTTTCTCTCTTCTCTTCTCTCCTCTCCTCTTCTCTTCACTCCTCTCCTCTCCACTCAGTCTCTTTTAAAATTTCCACCCCTCTTGTCCTCTTCCCTTTTATTTTTTTCTCCTCCACTTGTCTTCCCTGTCCTCTCACCACCACTTCTGCTCCTACCCTCCACTCCTTGCTCCTTTTTTCTCCTGTCCTTTCTCCTCTCTTCCCTCCTGCCCTATTCTACTCCCCCTCTCTTTGTGTGTCTCCTGTAGCTCAGGGGGATTCCTCTCGTTAGCGATCTTGCCCTCATGGAGGACGGTGGTGGGGAGGGAGAGAGCAAATGAGCTGTTTAAGGATTTATGCGGAACTCTCCTCGATTTATGCAAAATGAAGCTGTAGGAAGGATAATCACGCAAGGCGAGGCAATAAAGCCAATGACCCTGGCTTCAGCGTGGGGTTATCGGCCACTGTGGAGGAGAACGTGCCTGGGGAAAGCTAATTTCAGCAACTGGAGGAAGCAGTTCACTCTTAATGCAGTCCCATTCGACTTCACGAGCCTATCACCACGCTACACACTTTATCACCTTCCCTAATACTAGCCTCATGTGCTGTAGGTGTGCTCCACACACATTAGCAGCATACAGAAGACCTTTTCAGCTCACTTTTTGCTGAACGTTTTTACTGAAAATAATCTATGAAATATGGAGCGGTTTCTGCTCCTGAAATGAATTTTGTTAGATGAACAGAAACCACTTAAATAATGAATTTCACTTGAATAATGAGATGCAATTGAAATGAAATTGACTGTCATCACACTTTATATTACTGGCAAGATAGAGTCAGTTCTCTTAGCCACTTCTCCCTGCAAACTTTCAGAACAATATATGCAAAATGATTACTTAAAATGTATCTGCACGTAACATCCATTACACATTTTTAATAGTTCCTGTAAGATTATTCTGTGTATTTCTATTAATAACATACAATTAGAAACAAAAATAATGATTTTCCATTAATATTAATTATATAATGTAGGAAAAATGTGAAAAAGTAGGAGTTTTCTTAACTGGAGTTCAAAATATTTTATAAGGATGGTCCCCTATAGATGATCTACATGTACTTAAATCATTAACAAACTTTCTGGTGATACTCACTTTATTATTTACGTTATGATGAGGCTTAGGGTTAGGAGTAAGTATAGGTTTTGCCTTGAGGTTAGGGTTAGGTTTAGGATTAGGGTTAGGCTTAACAGAATCTCTCACACTCAAAGTCAAGTTCAGTTGCATTTAATAGATATTTAGTTGAATGTTACTTAATCATATACTGAGCATCTACAAAGCATCTATAGTACCTACTGTATAAAGTGTTACCAAACCTGGTAGACCACCAGCAACACCAGTACTTTCATCTGTGTGCTTTCATCTTTGAGAGATAAAATCAAGCTGCACTCTTGCTTCAGATCTGAAAGGCACCACAGGTGTTTCACTCCATCCTTCCACTGTGAGAAGACAACTCAACACTATGAGTTTGAAAGGATGTGTAGCTGTCAAGAAGTTCTTACTGTGAAAAGGAAATAGACAAAAAAGAAGGTGCTGGTATTCTCAAAATGAACTGACCACTCCAGACTCGAGACCGCATCACTGAACAAGTGATTACGTGGATCATGAGAAGCAGAAAATGAAACCAACTAATACTAAACTTTGAAGGTGTTGTTTTCAAAAACCTGAAAACAAGTGTGTGTGTATATATATATATATATATATATATCTGGTATATATATATATATATATATATATCTGGTTATCTCCTGATCATGAAAAACTTGCACACAATTAAATAAATGAAGTATCGTCTTTTGCACACTACTGTTACATAAAAGATAAAAGATGTGTAATGGATTTTATATACAGTGTGTGTACTGTGTATTTTAAATTTTACATATTTTTTTTATGCATTTATGTTGGAATTTATGTTGACATCTGAAATGCTTTGTACATCTTATACACTTTGACTAATGAAAAAGATTCTGATTCTGACAAATAATGGCATCATGACTCTTCAACACATAAAACACATCTTATATTTCTTGACACGTGTGTAACTCTGGCTATTGTAGTACTACAGAACCCAGATTGCAGGATAGTGCATATGTGAATATTATGCATGAGTTAGGTAGGGGTGTGTGTATGTGTGGGTGTGTGCGTCTTGTATTAGACCTGAGGGACATATTGAGAGTTCAAACACACACACACACACACGCACACCCTGTGGGCCGGCTGGCTGTGATGTGCTCCCTTTCTCCTCCTGTAATATGATTTGTCCTGGCTATTGATACTCCAAAGCCCTCCCCCTATTTCCCCTGTCTTCCTCACCCCCCCTTCCCAATTTTCACACTAACACAATTAGCATCTCGTCAATAATGCTCAGCATTTCATTTTGCTGCTTTAATTAACAAATTCAATTTGCTTGAACCGCTGTGAAAACAAATTAAAAGCGTGCAAAATTAAGGCGCGCAGCTCAGAGGATGTGGCTAAGGTGATTACAGATGCGTCAAATTACTGTTTTCTTGTGTGCTTTGTCAGGGGTGGGGAGGATAATAGCAGTTTTAGAGTATATAGGCTACACGTTGAGTGCAGTACTTCTATGAGCAGCCTGTACCATAAAGTTCCACTGAATGCCTTTTCTGTTCCATTATTTGCTCACTATTGCACTATTCACATTTCCTATAGAGCTTTTTTGTCTGACCTAGCTTCATTCAAGGTCACTTCTGATTCTAGATTGCTCTCTGAGTCTTTCTGAGTATTCTGTAAGTTTCTTCAGTATTATTACCATTTTAACTCCATCATTTAACAAATTGCGATTGTGTGAAATGAGTATTCGGTGTGAATGCACTGTAGTATTTTAAATAAAGGCCTTGACATTGACGCAAATATAGCTGCTATGACGTATACATTAGTATGCGTAAATTTGAAAACCCCCGTCCAATTTACATTTTGTTGATTTTCTCAGTGATAATAAGTTAACACACCCTCTACAGGGAACAAACAAATAATATAGCATTTTTAGTGCACAGTTTCTACTTTTTTACTGAGTTTAACATATTGCAAAAAAAAATATATATAAAATAACTTAAACATCATAACTTTTTTTGCCAAAATGTTAAATTTAGCACGTAAACAACAATTGTGCAGAAGTGTGTTCTCTGTGGAGGATGTGGTAACTTATTTCCAAAATATGGAATTTGATTAGAGGTTCCCCAACTTTTTTTGCATATGACTGTAGAAATATAAATTACAATCCATATGGAGAGGTGCGGTACTGTGCAAAAGTCTTAGGCACCTGAGACAATGATAAGTAAATGAGTTTCTGTAAGCAGTTTCATTTGATCAAAAACATTAACATTAGAATAAATACAAATAAACAAACAATGCATTTAGATTTAAAATGTGTGTTAGTTTAACCATTTCCAAAACTCTCGCTCGAGGAAGCCCAGTACTGACAGTTACCTAGTTTAACTTACCTGTCCTTCATTAAGTTAAATCAGATATGCTGATGGACTTAAACAAATTGTGCAATGGCTGGAATGCAGCAAGAAGCCAGGAGCCACGCTAATGTTCTTCTAAATGTGTTCTTCGAACTAACATATTAATAACTTAATACATATAACATATTATAAATTAATAAAAAAAAAAAAACGTGTGATGTTTTTCTGTATCTGCAGTATGGTACACAAATTTTAGGCACTTGAGAAAATTTGACTTAAAACATTGTTTATCTGGGCAGTAAGCATTTATTTTCTTAGAAAATACTAATATTACAATAAACATGTATTACATTAATTGAAATGCAGTCATTTTATGTAAGTCAGTGTTTTTGTTAAACCATTTACAAAACTCTCCTCAAGGAAAACCAGGGTTATTGTATTGTAGTCCAGTGCCTAGTTTAGGAAATCAATGCTTCTTAAAGGGCTCATATCCTATGCTTTACTTCTTCACCTGAAGTCCACTTGGGACATTTGTGTGGTTTTATATACCAAAAACTCATAGTTCATTTTTATATGACCACCTTCCAACCTCATATTATCCTGTAGAATTGAACAGGCTGTTTCTGTTACTGCACCAACTGCAACTGATGTATGTAAATGACCTCTGTTCTGCTTGGCTGTCCTGTTTTGTGCCTCATTTAACAAGCAGTCTGGGTTGAAACACTCCTTATAACTTCAGTGTGAATGGGCGGGGCTAAACCGCTGTAGGCTGAGTATGTGTACATACACAAGAACAGTGAATTCAAAGCAGAATGTTTCTGCAACTTTGTTACCATATATGGACCATATAGAGTGGGGAATAAATGAGGTTTTGAAACCTTAAAATGTTTACCTACTACATTAAACTCTTTTATTTGAAAAGGTTTTCTATGATATGGGCCTTTTGTATCAGGTGTGCTTTTGGGGGTGTTCAGCAGAGATCTGGAATCAAACCTGTGTTCGTCCAGCTAGCTTAAAAGAAATCAACTAGACTTTGTGTTTACTTCATTAATGTTTGTTTGCCTTTAGTCTAAAACACATTGTTCAATTTATCTGGACAATAACTATCTGCTTAAGTGCCTAAGATGTTTGCACAGTGCTCTATGTTTATTTCTGTTAATTCTAATGTTATATAGTGTTTTTTCAGGTAGAAACACTTACTGCTCAGATAAATACTTTCAATTTTGCCTTAGACTTTTGCATGGTGCTGTTTATGTTATGTTTGCTTTTGAATTTTAGTCATCATTAATAGTAATGAAAGCATCTCATTCTTTCATTGCTAATTCATTTTCCACCATAACTAAAGAATAATAAATAAACTGAACAATAAGAACTGCACCTAGCTTATCTTTCATTTGAATTATGTGAGCAATAGAATGCTCTTTGAGTATATTTGATCCCAATTAAGCAGGAACGTATTTAATCTGAGACATTATAAGCTTCATTGTTTAATTTCATGGCCCGTGTTAATGTGCTGCGCTTTTGTAGACTTTAAAATGCTCAGTACTGAAACAGTTTTTGAGGTTTTACTGTTCTTGCTGAATCTAAAAATAGATTTTTAGGCTTGGTGTGTGTATGTGTGTGTGTGTGTCTGTATGTGTGTGTGTGTGTGTGTGTGTGTGTGTGTGTGTGTGTGTGAGAGAGAGAGAATAAGAGTGAGAGTGAGAGAGATCCAGGTATTAACGTATCAGCCTGGCAGCATCTGTTGCTCTGTCACATATTCTTATCAGTTTCAGCGCATTACGTTTACATAGAACATATAGCCTGTCATTTCCTGCCTTATCTCCCCGAGCAGAGGACACAAACTTCAACTTTGAAACTTTTCCGTTTTTCTCTCGGTCTGAGGCTTCTGAAACAGTGAGATTTAGGGGCAGAGACAGCCGGCAGGATTGTCAATCACACTTGGTATTAAGCATGAGATTGGTCAACCTATTTTACATCGTTCAAAATAAATAAATAAATACATAAATAATAAATGAATGAATGAATGAAAAAGGACACTGTTATCAAATGTAATGACTGACATGCCTACAGCTTATAATAAGACCAGGCAGCGTTTCTTTTGCTCAGATATGTGCACTCTTAGCGCAGTCTATTGTGGTCTTGTCCTTTCAGTGTCATTAGTGTTGGAGTTGACATTCACCCAGCCAACAGCTTCTGTCACATTCATCAGCTTCTTTATGCTGCAAGACTTTTTTTCTCTCTCTGTGGAAGCCAGAGGCAAAGATTGATAACTCAGACAAATCCTGTCAGCATAAATCCAAAACATTTTCCGCATTCAGTCGCAGTTGTCAGGGATAATGATGTCCTACAATGCATTCCCCTCTCCATGGCTTTAAAATGCCATGCAGAGTGAGAGACTAGCAGTCAGTGTGGAACTCCAGACAGGCCTGCTACTGTACTCCTCCCCACACACATACACATACACACACACTGGAGATGCTTGATATTAGTATGGACAAAATACCATTTTACAGTCGAATGCAAAAGTTTGAAAATATCCCGATCAAATCACATTTTTGAAATAAGTGAAAATGAAGGCGACATCACTGTTCAGCCATTCTTACATCAAAGAATTGTGCAGTTCAGCCAGATTTCGTGGATGCCTTCCCTGCCGTCTTACTCGTTGTTCCAGGTAGTCCCACAGATTTTCAAGAGGATTTCAAATCTGGGGACTTTTGTTAGTCCAGATGTGTGAATGCTCCTGAATGTTCATCATGTCATTCAGTCACATTTGCAGCCCTGTGAATGTGAGAATCATCATCTTGGAATACAGTGAAAGGAATGTTATGTTTCTCAGTAAGATGCAGAAGGCAAAACCTCATTGTAGCCATTGTGGTTCAAATTTACTGTCACATCAACCAAAGGACCCATTTCCGCATAATTAAAACACCCCCAGAACATCACAGAGCTCCTCCAGCTTGAACCGCACCCTCATTGAAGGCTTCTTGAGGTCTACGATGAACATGACACCCAGCATCGTTCACATACTGGCAGAAACGAGATTTATCTGACCAGATAACACATTTCCAGTCATAAACAGTCCTAGTTTTGTGTCTCTTTGCCCACTGTAACGGGGCAACTTTGTGAGCAGAAGTGAGCAAAGGCCTCTTGTGTGCCACTCTGCTCCATATGATCATGATATGCAGTTCCCTGCAGAGTGTTCGTTCTTCAGAGTGGTCTAGAAGCAATTCTTGCCTGGCAGCAAAGCGATTTTTATTCACAAGCCGTGAAACACACCGGCAGGTCCCTGTCCGTCAGTTTCAGCCACAATTCTGACGAGAGTTTTTGCCACTGCTGGTAGACCCATATGATCGTACACTTCGATACGCCTGCAAATTCAGCTACTTCCTTCACACTATGGCCTTTGGCATGCCCAAATACAATCACTCCTTTTTGCCAATCATTAACATCTGCTTTGCGACCCATTTTCCACACATCAAACGAGACATTCACTGCACTGTACCACCTCTTCTCAATCTATGAATCCTGTCGCACACCCCGCAGGTATTTATAGCCTGATCATCTTCATGCAATGCCATCTGCAAGAGCCTAATTTTTTGTCCGGGGTGCTTATATATAACAGTATATATATATGTACTGTATGACTTAAGCGTGAATGGATCTGGTTAAACTTTTGTAGGCTGAATGGACAAGTGTATGTAGATGTGTTGGTATTTGTGACATCACAAAAACAATTAATTAGGCTGTTTTTGCAGCATCGTTTCCATGTATAAGCTGCATGGACTGGTTAGTAAATTGAACATTTTGAAACTTTAACACTGTTTATATACAATATTAAACTTTTCTTTAAAAAGAAGCAAGGAAAGGTTGGTTTTCCATGACATGGGCCCCCCTTCGAGCTGCACACTTTACCATTCAGTTTTTCACTATTTCCATCACATTTCCTTTGCAGGCAGCAAATAAATTGAAGTCTAAATGCGTGTACTGTGCTCAGTGCCTTTGTTTCTTAGAGAACTGAATTGATTGTAGAACTTCCACTGCACTCAGAAAGGCATATTGTTGGCAGGGCCCCACAGCAGCAGAGAGCATGGCCTCCAATGCCTCACCATGCTGCTCTCAGTGGGCCGCTGGGTATGTGTGCGTGTGCTGTTCTCAGAGACCCAGGCCCTTTTTTGTGGCACTTGCTGTTCTCCATATTTAGCTCTGCTCCTCTGTTCCTCTATTTGCACTGTGTGTTGCACTCAGACAGCCTAGGCCTGGCACAGTCAAAGCAAGAGCTTCCAAGATTCAGCTCTCTTTTTTCCTCTCTCTATCTCTGTTTCGCTCTCTGTCTGTCTCTCTCTTTCTCTCTTGTCATGATTAAAAGTTTCCGCCCTTGCAAGCACATTTTCCATCTGGTTAGCTGCCGTGTCAACAGCTGTAGGGCTAGTGTTTTATCATTGGGAAGTGGCATGCTGCACTCATGAATACGGGCCTGCTTCCCAAAACGCTCTCTCCATGTCAGCACGTGCGTTTTCTCACAGCGGACCCCCATCTCCCACTGCGCTAACGGCCTCCTCCACTCTGTTTATGTTGCAGCCATCTAAATGGCTGCAGAATTTAGGGGATTGCGTAATTTAGGAAGAGGATTGCACGTGTGGAACTGGAGTGCAGCAAGCGTAGCAGTAAAAATGGCAAAAGTACACTACACTGTGTCTTTTTCTGTTTGTTACAGCGTTAAAGGAGTTGGGGGGCGTTGTTTTTTGTTTTTTGCTAAACAATTTTAAAAGTATTTCAGAAAGAATAATGTACACAAAAAACCTGCACATCTCTGCTGCAAAAGAAATGTAGACTTTCTTTTGTGCACCTGGAAACTTCTTCTGTTTCTCTCCATACTTTCAACGGTCAGGACCCGCACAGGACCACCACAGAGCAGGTATTATTTGGGTGGTGGATCATTCTCAGCACTGCAGCGACACTGACGTGGTGGTGGCATATTAGTGTATGTTGCGCTGGTACGAGTAGATTGGACATAGCGGTGCTGCTGAAGTGTCCACTTACTTGCTGAAGACCCACCTACCTTGTTGATACACCTTGTAAATGTAAAGTCAGAGACAGTGGCTAATCTGTTGCTGTTTGTTTGTGTTAGCCATCCTCTAGTCCTTAATCAGTTGTCACAAAATATTGCCCACAGAACACTGTTGGCTGGATATTTTTAGTTGGTGGACTATTCTCAGTCCAACAGTGGCACTGAGATGTTTAAAAAGGTGTAATATCTGTTGTATGTTTTTTTTAATAAACTGTGTCTAAAACATCCAGAAGATTGTTTTGGATTTACATGGGAGGGATATGGACTTGTCCCATTGTTTACTCCAGGAGGCTTACTTGAAACAGCATGCTAAAACTAACCCTGTCATGTGGAGGCTGTACTTTAGCTTGGCTTGCTCTCACTGAGAGATGTTTACGCGCTTCAAAAACATTGCTATATAACAGTCACCAAGAGGTCATTAAAATAACGTAGATCCAAATTCTGCAACATTTACACACAATCCTTTGTTCAAAAGCATGCATACTGAAACCATTACTGGTTAAACTGGTTACACCATTACTTTTATGGAACAAAAACGGTCTTCAGTTTTTGTATTGAGAAATATCTGTCTAACTATGCAGATGACATTGCTATGGGAATATGAGAAGATTTATGTCAATATGTTTGATTACATAAAAAGTGCATGTTACATGCTACAGGGCTAATGCAGCCAACAAAGTAATGGAATATTATAGTTAGCATCATGTAAACTGCATGTCTAAATCAATACACGCCAACCTTAACCAGGGAAAGGTCTTAACTAATCTAAACTTGACTTTCTTATGGGGTTTCTGACACTGTGTTAAATACTGTTATTTATTAAAATGGACAAAAGTACAGATTCAAAGAGCACACTTACAATAATACACTTGCAGAAGAAACAGGAAAGTCAAAGGAAAATAAGTAAAAAAAAGTTTCAGAATATTATTATTATTGGAGTTCAAAACATTACTAAAAAGATAAAATAGGACTCCTTACAAGACCTGGTAGACCACCAAAACTGTCAAAACATCAGATAAGCAGTATTTAAAGCTTTCATGTTTGAGAGAGAGGAGAAAATCAAGTTAAACACTTGCTTCAGATCCACAGGTGTTTCTGTCCATACTTGCACTGTGAGAAGACAGCTCAACACTTTGGGTCTGAAGGGTGTGTCAAGAAACTGTTACTGGGAAAAGGAAATAGATAAAGCTGTTGGTGTTCTCAAAACAATGGACTGGCCACCCTAGAGTCCAGAGCTCAACAGAAAATGCAACCAACTTCTAAAATCAAACGTGGAAAAATTTCCCTGCAGATTTCTTTGAAAAATTGACAGCAAATCTGATGAAAAGAATCGAAGCTGTAATAAAGGATACAGATTGTATTTCGTTGTTTTTCCAACACTGAAAATGAAAAACTTGTACCAAAGGGTCATTTTAACTGCAAATTAAATAACTGAAGGGTGACCTCTGACTTTTACGCGGGACTGCATTTTGAATAGCTGAAACAGTAACAGCCATCTTCAGTCAGAACTGTGTCCGTTTATAAATTACAGTGAGTTGCCATTATTTTGAAACAAATTGATTACAGTGATGAAAGTGCTAACAGTAGACTCTTATCATGTCACTCATTTTTCAGTCTTAACTTATTTTGGTACAGTCAGTTTGAGTCTTTTTTGGATTTGTTTGTATCAGCAGTGCACAATTATACTAGTCAGAGCTGTTGCTAGTGATGTTCTGGGTGTTCTGGCTGTGCTGGCTGCGCTGAGGACGGCATGTGATGCTCCTGTTCTCCTTTGCCATCTGATTAGACACGTGTCTTACTTTATCTGATTAGGAAATGACTTCAGTCTTCTTGTCCTTTAGTCCTCCGGTGGGTCACCCTGAAGATCTGAGCTAGACGATGCTGCCTCGCTTACGCACACACACATTCAAACTCACTGGCACACTGACAGAGACTTTTCTGTGGCATTGTGTATTACATTGTTCTGGCCAAAAGGGCAATATGAATAAAAATCCAGTGTATGTACAGTACTGTGTAAAAGACCACCTTTCATTTATTTAATTTCCAGTCAAAATGACCTTTAGGTACACATTATTGATTTTTCAATGTCGGGGAGAAAAGGTAGAAAACATATATATAACAGACTCAACAGCTAAATATAATATCATCTTTTTCAGTATTTAGTGTGTCTGTTCTTTTCCTTTGCCTTTTTATTGCAGCTTCCCTTCTTTTCAGGAGATTTGCAGGGACCTTTTTCCACACTTCGAAAGTTCAGTCTTCAAAGTGGTTGCATTTTCTGCTTCTCACAATCCAAGTAATCCCAAACATATTCAGTGATGCTGAGGTCTGGACCCTGGCGTGGTCAGTCCATTGTTATTCAAACAGCAGATTATTTTTTTTTGATTTGCAAATTTTCTTTTTTTGTCTATTTCCTTTTCTCAGTAACAGCTTCATGACGGCTTCACATTCTGTCAGACTCATAGTGTTGAGTTGTCTTCTCACAGTGGAAGGATGGACAGAAACACCTGTGGAGTTTTTTCAGATCTGAAGAAAGAGTGAAGTAATTTTTCTTCTCTCTCTCAAAGATGAATTCTTTAAATAAAGTTTGTCTGACAATAACAGTCTTGACGGTCTACCAGGTTTTGCACAGTGGATTATCTTATATCTCCTCAAACTCATCTCCCAAAAAGTGCATTAAGTTAAGGCCGAGCTAATGGAAATGAAATAAATGTATGGAGGTCTCTGACTTATGCATGAATAAAGTGATACTGTATGACAATAAATGACTCTGCACATTCCCATCGCTTTATTTGTATCCACACATAAGCTGAGATGTTGCCAAAGCGTTTTTGCCTTCAACAGGGTTTCTGTTATCTAGTCTGGGCTAGACAACAGACAGCATACCAATTTCAGTTCTCCAAATTGCTTTTCAGTCAGCAAAGGCTGGCAATAATATGCCAGTGTACTTCAACAGATTATACTGGCTGCTCTAAACCAATTTACTCCGATCACTTTCTTTAGTTAATCAGTGATATGAATCCAAAAGCATTCTGAGTAATCATTCTTTCATTCACTTTCCTGTTGGCACAACAGAACTTCCAGCATCCGGTTTCATAGCAACAAAAAAACATTATGCAGGTGCCTTTCTCTAAAGACGAACAAAAAGACATTCATTCTAAAAGCCAAACACTGGACGGAGGATTTGAAAGCACCTCCTTAAAGGTTGCTGTGTCTTTGTCCGGTAGATCATCATGTCAGAGTGGCCAGTGGCCACGCACTGGACTAATTCGGGGTCGTGCTGGGTGATGTGGAATCGTCCCAGAGTGCACCACTGTTCCGCAGCGTGACTCAGCATAGCGGCTCCGCTTTGCTAAGAGCGAGCGGGAGGTCATTGATCTCTGCGACGTGTAAATATCAGGTCACTACTTCAGGATGCCGTCAGTGGCAGGTCCCCTTCTGAGAGCGGATGAGGGGAGGGCGGGTGATTGGTAAGCTATCAGGGCTGTAAACTGATTTGTGGAGTCAGTGGTGGGTCATTGATTTTGTTTTGGGTCAACGAGGAGGTGTCCTTCAGCCTGTTCTGACTATGAACTGCGTTGGCTATGAACTGTGCTGTTTGGCTCTAATGTGCTCCCCCAGTGGGCAGATCTTTAGAGCCCGATCAAGAGGAGACCAAAATAACTGCCCACAGTCTCTACTGGATGGACTACTCTATGATATTTCTGTGTGGGTTTATCTAATTATCACCACAAGTTAAATCTTTGACCTCATGATCCAATTCATATCATTTTTTATGTATTCAGTCCCTCAATAAATCTCAGATTTCACCACAATTTGATTTGATTTGAATACAAATCCAATTGATTTATACATATGAAAAAGTGTGTTCTCTAAAGAAAACACACCCCTGCACATTTTAATGTACACTTACTGATTATTTGTTGAATTTTATATTTTGGTGGAAAAAACAACAAAATGTGACCTGTGCACATTTTATATTTTATGGTTTATTTTGTTTTTTTCCAATATGTTAAACAAATAAATATAAATTGTGCACTAAAATATGCAGAGAAATGCCATATTTAAGTAGAGGGTGGAGAGGATGTCTTATTTTCACTTACAAAATCAATAGAATATGCTATTTGACGAGGGTGTTAAAACTTTTGCATATGAATGTAAATATCCACTGAATACACAAATCTGACTGGAGGAACTGTTTAACAGTAGTGGGATATAGACCACAAAAAACAATATGTTGATATTCATTATTATTAATATTTATTTTGGCCAAAAATAGCCCAAACAATATTCAGTGTTAGAATACTGATTATTACTATTATTATTATTATTATTATTATTATTATTATTATTATTATTCATTATAGCCAATAAGAACATTCCAGAATTGTAATCCAGTTGAATCCCCACTTTCAGATCACTCTGTGCCTTTATACTCCCATGTTGTGGCTAAATGTATCCTGATTTATAGGGCATTTCTGCCTCTTAAGCCTTTTATGAGTGTGTTTATTATTTCAAATCAATAAGATATCTTAAAAGTAAACACAAATTAAACAAACCACTAAAAAGAGACATTATGTCAGAATGTCCTGAGTTCTGGTGATTAGCATGTTCAAGCCTTTATTAATAAAGGCCTGCTTGTCTTTTTCATTGGTGAAAATTCCAAATCCTTCCCTATATCCATCTTCCAGTTCTTGATATCTCTTGTTTCTTTAACTATTGTGAATGAATGCAAACTGCTGTTTCCTGTAAGTCCCACATTGTAACATTATTCTAACTAAAAAACAGTGTGTATGTCTCCTTCCACCAGGAAGCAGTCTCCTTGAACACACACATTCACCTTACACCATCTAACACACACACATGCTCACACACACTGCATACCTACTTCAAGGTTAGATTTCAGATTAGGCCTCTCGATGACCCTGCCTGAAGCACCGACGCTCATTTGCACTGTTTTGTTTACAGAATTTAGCCCTCCGCCCATTTCTCTACCTCTCCGTCCATTTTCATCATCCCCCCATCCACTCATCCTCTTATCCCATAATCCTCTATCTCTCGTCCTGCCGCTGGTCTAACCTAACTCAGTTTGAAGGTCCATCAGTCAGCGAGTAGCGTGTTCTGGAGTGATGGTGCGTGTGTGTGTCCAGTGCCGATTACAGCCTAATGTTCTCTTTGCTCCTCTGTCCACAGCACACACACCTGCCCTACTGTTATATATAGAGGTGGCAGTGTGTGTGTGTGTGAGTGTTCTTTAGAAGCTGCAGCTATCATGACCAGTACGGGTTAATAGCAATAACAGTGCGGTGTAATTTTGCATGAATTTTTCCTCACTTGTAGCTCATTGAAACAAGTTAAGATTTTCTGTTGAAAATGTAGGTTCGAAACTTGCAATCAATGCAATGTGTTCACAAATAGAAGAGGCGGAGATATTTTCAACAACTTGAATTTAACGAAAAGTTATCACGAGAAAAAAGCCTTTCTTTTCATTTCCTTACATTTTTGCCACATTTACATTATTTCTTGACAAACTCACACTGTTGATATAGAATGTAAGTCGAAAGTAAATGTAATTCATTATGTAATTACCTTAAGGGAACCCTCTTGGCCTTCTTAGGCCTTCAGATCAGGCCTAATGATTCCTGTGAAATAAAAAACACATGTATGTAATCTTTAGTTCATTTTCATTTAATATAATTATCATGCTTCTTGTTTTTTAATAAAGTATTGTAGTCATACTCTTATTTCACTTATTTATTAAGTTTTGGTTGGAAGCAAAATGGTTAAAGTCTTGAAACACCACCTAAAATTGTCAAATTAGGATTTTTTTTTCTTTGCTGTGGAATCTACGTAGATACAGCCAAGCTACCTCTCTTCCCATCTGGTTAAGACCTCAGGAGCTGGACTAAAAGGGCTAATGAAGAACTGACTTTTGGAAGAAATGTCACTGATAGTGAATGAGTGGTAGGCTAATAAGATTTTCTTTAGACTCAACATACTTTGGTGATAAACAAATTCACTATGGTAGTAGCTAGAAGAAACTTTGTTTTTTTTTTTCAGAGAGCTTTCCATTGAATACACCATTTATAAGCTATATTTGAACTAGAGGCCTTCAGTCAGAGTCGATCATAGCAACATACAGCGCAGGAACAGCTGTACCTCAGTCAGGAATTACAGATGTTTTGAAGGTTCAAACTAGGAAAATATGTCAACAGCACTAGTAATTACATTCAAACAGTACTGCAAAATGACAGGAATAACTCATATAAAGGCTAAAAGGAATAGACATATAAAGGCTATGGGAGGAGAGAATAATGAGAGAGAGAGACATACAGAGAAAATGAGAGAGAGTGCTACAGTCAGACTCCACCCTGTCAATACAGAATGTAAATTTAATATAAATGTAATTAATTATGGTAATAATTGTCTTATTACACTTAAATAGCATAAATAGTATAACAACTCTTGACTTGTAAGGGTTAAAGTACGAGAGAGAGAGAGAGAGAGTGAGAGAGAGAGAGAGAGAGAGAGAGAGAGAGAGAGAGAGAACTTAGTAATATAGAGAGCGTGAGTGTTCTCCCGGCTGTATCTGCTGGTCTTTCTGAAGCGGCCCCACCCAGTGGTGTCTGATGGAGCGAGTGTGTGTGTGTGTGACAGAGTGATGGAGAGGGGTCTTCACCGGCAGCCAGAGCTGCCCTTCTAATTGGCCTTTATGAATATTTAATGAAATCAAGATGAAATTCAATCATGGCTTTTAAGTGCTGAATAGGGGAGATGCAGCGCAGGCTGTGGGGTTATTAGTTTCTGCGCTCTAATGCGGTGAAGCTGGGCCAAGGCTGCAGCCTCATGCAGGTGGCCTGGAAGACGTTTGGGGTCTGAGGGGAGCAACCGCTGTCCTAAGGAATGAATCTTTTATTTGTTGGGCTGTATTTTTAAACCGAGGTTTCTCTGGTCACGCAACTGAGATGGCCCTGGCCAACCACACCAGCTCTCTCTCTCTCTCTCTCTTTCTCTCTCTCTCTCTCCCTCCCTCTCTCTCTCTCTCTCTAATGCTGGAGGAGAGAAGAGCTGCCGTATTCCTCTGTGGGACAAATGAGGGGACAGCCGAATGTGTTCTTGTGTTTTTATTCCTGCTTTTTATTTAAAGAAATTGTGTTACATCATAGAACTCCTCATCTGATCCTTGCACTTTCTGTTGAAATCATGCTGCACGCCTTTAGATTTTGGTGTTCATATTTCTGCAGACTGTCATTCCATTCTTCTCTTACAAATACAAACAATTAGCCTAAATATTTATATTGATAAAACCATTTTAGATGCTTAAGTAAACTTATTTTTCTAGATTGAAAGTGGCTTATTATTTTGAGTTCCCTCAGTTTTTAATAAGAACCATCTTTAACCACCAACATAAACTTGAAATATATTTTTATTGTGCAAAATAGTAAAAACAAAACTGAACAATATAAAGATAAACCTGAGTCATTATTGTTTTCTGGCACTACCCCCACACTGGCCCAGCAAAAATGGTGCTAAATGTTGTTTCATGTCTCCACAAGGCTGAAGTTTGCCTCTTATTCAGAGGCTTTTTGTTCAGTTTTTCCTTCCACCTTAAATGGAGCAGCAGTTGTACATGCACTTGAATATACCTGCTTTTTATTTTGATTTTAATGATTCTTCTCTTTTAAATTATATTGTTTTAATCATGTTTCTAATATCTATTCTCCTTTAACATGTTACTTTTTAAATTATAATTTGAATTATCTTTGTATTTCATCATTTGTGATCACTTTGAATGACCGCAGCGCATGAAAGGTGCCATATAAATAAACTTGCCTTGCTGCCCCATTTAAGGTGTAACAGAAAATTTGAAAAAGAAACCAACTTTGGCTTACTCAAATTTCTCAAGTCATTTGTCTCATGTTTGCGTCCCTTTTATTGTACCTTCAGGTCACCAGTCTGGTGTCCATGTTAAGCTAAAGCTAACCCTAAAAGACCGGCAGTTCCTTTATGTCTGCTGCTTTGAAATAAAGTGGACTACTTCAGATACAACAGACAGTGGGAGGTCAGTGGGGGGCAGCTGCATTTTGACTTGAAATGTGACAAACATCCTTGCCTCAGCCACCCAGCTAAAGCGGCTAAGGTTAGTGTGGTTTGCACTGTTTGTACGTCGCATTATCTGTGCTTATTTGTGGCTTATGGGTATAACGGCTCAAAAAATCATACCTGAGGAAGAACTTAGACTAGTGCACTGGATGAAGCGGTATATTGCCCACCACTACTTCATCTGGGCTTTATCTGTGTTTTCTACAAATGCTGATAAATTCTTGGAAACTTAATATCAGTCAATTTTAACAGCCAGACCGTACATGGGGCAGGCCCTAATATAAAAGAGATGGTTTGTATAGTTTTAATTTTCTGTTGTAGATCCACTTGTAATATGCAGAATAGTCAAACTAAATAGTTTAAAGAAATTTCATCTTAAATAATCTCAGCTAAAAACATACACATTCGATGTCAGAAAGCACTTGCTAAAGATAGTTAGTTAGTTAGTTAGTTCCTGATTATAGTTATCTTGTGTATTTATGCCAGCCTACCCAAATATAGGGATGGTCAACACAATATAAAAATGTTATAACGTTTTAAAAAATGAAATAATAAACAGAAATAGAGGCCAAAAAACACAAACACATTTATAGGCGTATTCGTCCAAATAACTCTTTTTCCTTCCACTTGAGGTGGACTGTGGTTGGCAGAGCTGATTTATAGGTGAGCGGAATGAAGCAGGGGTTAAGTGACTAGTCCCTGAGCTGTGCTGTGTTGGCCAGTGTGGGCTGTGTGTAAGGGGATAGGCCCAGGAGAGCATGATCTCAGAGTGAGCTCATTTCTCACTCTCCGAGCACAGGGGAGAACGTCAGCTCCAGGGGGAGGGAGCAACTGGAAATTAGGGAGGGGATGGGTAAGAGTGTGTATGTGTGTGTGTGTGTGTGTGTTGTACATTTTAAGGACAAAAATGCCCTGACTGCGTAGGAAAACCAAAGGAAAAACAGCGGTAAACTACAGTATCAGGGCCAGCACTATGTTGTAGAGTGGTTTGTGTTAAACACTATTGTTGAAAGCTGACAGTGTGAAACCGTTTGTTTTTGGTTACTGAGGTTAAAGTTCGGATGAAGTGAGGGTTGCAAAATTTTATTACATATACAATACTATGTAAAAGTCACAGACCACCCTTTATTTTTTGATTTCCAGTCAAAACAGCCTTTAAATACAACTCATTCATTATTCAGGAGATATTTCTGAGGGGATTAGATATGAGATTGAGCACTTGCATAAAGAAGTGAAAAAACAGGAGTCTCCGAAATAAATTCTTAAAAGATGTAGAGAAAACGGGACCTATAACAACCAAACACTGTCAACATCAGATAAACAATAGTTAAAGCTTTGACTTAGATAGGAGAGGGATAGAAGAAAATCAAAAGAAAGGATGTGTAGCTGTCAAGAAGCCATTACTCAGAAAAGGAAATAGATTAAAAAAAGGATAAAAAAATCAAAGAAGCTTCTAGTGTTCTCAGAACAATGGACTGACCAACCCTGAGTTCAGACCTCAACATCAGTGAATGTGTTTGGGATTACTTTGATTGTGAGAAGCAGAAAATGCAACCAGCTTCTATGACTGACCTACAAAATCCTAACAGATTTCTTTGATAAACTGACAACAAGTCTGCCAAAAAAGAATAGAAGCTGTAATAAAGTCAAAGAGTGGACACTAAATACTGAAAACTGTGATATTGTAGAGTATTTAGAGGTCAAGACTTCTTACTAAGGATGTACCAATATGGAATTTATAGGCGGCTAACCAATGATCAACATATGTTATAGCTGCTGATATTTTTTTAAAACAATTTAAACCAACCTCACATTATAATCCATAAATAACATGCAGTTAGAGTAAGACAGTCACACCTCTAAAAATCACTGATTCATTTTACAGTCATTGCACAGCTAAATCAGACATGATAATAAATGCACTACGATGTGTGCTGTCAGTGCATGTGCTAACTGAAAAAGGGTGATAAATTATAAATTGTAATTATTGGCTGTAATTTTAATGTCAGTATATCGGGCACCCCTAGTAGTTTTATGTGTACATGACCCTACGTCCTGACAAAGTATAAAAACAAACATGCATGAGAGCGAGTATATGTTTGTGTGTACGTCTGGGGGGGCTAGCAGGGAGGTGTTGACTTACGCTCATAGGGGTGTTTCCCTCCTTAAGATGAGGTGAGTCAGATTGTTGACACATCTCTCTCTCTCTGTCTGTCTCTCTCTCGCTCTCTCTCTCTCCTCTGAGGGATCTGTTGGCGTCAGACTGAGGGGTCCTTTGAGGGTGGAGACAAAGACAGTGAATCCCAAAGCTGGGACGTAGGCAGACGGCCTAAATAGCTCTCGGCTAGCTTCACCACTACATGGATGCAGTGTGTGTGTGTATCAAGGAGGGAGGTTGTGTCCACTGTGGTCAGTAATTGATGACATCTGTTGGGCCACAATCACATATCGTAACAGCAGGACTTGTACTTTATGTAGGTGGTCTGCCTTCATGCATTGCTAATGTAACCTTCCCCTCTGCTCGTCGCAGCAATATTCCAGTCAAATCATTTAGTCTGCTACCTGCTACTATATGTATGTTGAAATTGATAGCTGAGGTGAAATGACTCAGGTTAATCTTTTAATATTGACCTTACATGAATGTGGAATGAGGCTCCAAATTGTTGGCGGATTTTTTAAATAACCCCCGCCCCCCCCTCCCTCCTCGTTTGCTCGCCCGCATGATAATCATCAGCAAATATGAAAAGTAAATTCAGGGGGAAATATTGCAAATGGGCTTTGGGTAGATTGTGCATGAATATTTAATTTGGTCATAAGAAGTGAGGTTTAGTAAATGAATGGTTTCGCTGGCATGTTTTTTTTTCCCCTCTTCTCTCTCTCTTCGTTTATCTGCTGACCAGCCGTCTTAATTACAGTCGTGCCGGTCTGCACCGAGACCAGATTAAGCCGCTATTGGAAAGGTGCGCATCAGCCTGATAAGATTAATGGCATTTTTATGGAGAAAGTTTGGAATGTCTGGCCTATTTGGAGTTCTGGTCTGAATGTAGGGCAGCAAAGGCAAAGAAAAAAGTTGCACAGGGAAGTCAGGGAGTAGATCTCAGTGTTGGGGATTATGCATGTATCAGTACTCTCAGTGACTCTGTCATTACGTTGTCAGCTAATCTGTTCCAGGGGTTGATAGTGACTGAGGGGAAACAGCGGGTGGATTTGCACATAAGCAGCTGGCGCATGCTGTGCTGTAAACAATGACGTCACTGGCCTGTTAAAGAACCTGTTTGAGATGCTAGTGGTGCAAGCCTGAGAACTGGCATGACCTTAATGATGATGCTGTGATTCAGGCAAAGGGTCAGTGGACTGTTTGAAAATAGTTGAGCCTTTTTCATGCACTAATAGCAACTTTCTCCACACATGACCTCAAACCTAATTCAGGTATTATGAATTATATTCTTACTAAAAAGCTTACACTACAGGTGAAAAAAGTACAAAGTATTTGTACTTAAAGAAGCAATTAGCAGTGTTTTTAACCAAAACAAACAAAATCTATGTTCTGTGTAACATAGACTCACCTGAGACGAAGACTCAAATTACTTACCAAATACTTTATTTGTTGTCAGGCAATGTTGACATGACTAAAGATTACGCTGTTTATTTTTTCAAAAGTAATATACACCGATCAGGCAAAACATTATGACCACCTCCTTGTTTTTACGCTCATTGTCCATTTTGTCAGCTCCACTTACTATATAGGTGCACTTTGTAGTTCTACAATTACAGACTGTAGTCCATCTGTTTCTCTGCATACTTTATTAGCCCCCTTTTACCCTGTTGTTCAGTGGTCGGGACCCCCATGGACCCTCACAGAGCAGTGAATCAGACACAGCAGTGCTGCTGGAGTTTTTAAACACTGTGTCCACTCACTGTCCATTCTATTAGACACTCCTACCTTGTCAGTCCACCTTGTAGATGTAAAGTCAGAGACGACAGCTCATCTGTTGCTGCACAGTTTGTGTTGGTCATCCTCTAGTCCTTCATCAGTGGTCACCGGATGCTGTTGGCTGGATATTTTTGGTTGGTGGACTATTCTCAGTCCAGCAGTGACACTGAGGTGTTTAAAAACTCCAGCAGCACTGCTGTGTCTGATCCACTCAGACCAGCGCAACACACACTAACACACCACCACATCAGTGTTACTGCAGTGCTGAGAATGATCCACCACCCAAATAGTCCCTGCTCTGTGAGGGTCCATGGGACAAAGTGCACCTATATAGTAAGTGGAGCTGATAAAATGGACAATGAGCGTAGAAACAAGGAGGTGGTCATAATGTTATGCCTGACCGGTGTATAAAGTATAACTGTATTTTGGCGCTAGCAGCATTCTCACTACATACCGAGCAAACGCTTTGATCAGTCTAAAAATAGAAGTCGTCCATACAAATCTAGTTTCCATTCTGCTACACTTAGCATTGATGTAATTGTACTTGGTCCTCATTAGGAAGAGATAATTCACTAAACTGCATTGCTGTAAGTTTGACACTTTCTCAGTTACATCAACTTCAACTGCAAGTGATAAACGTAGAGAATGGTTTATATTTGAAGTATGATCTTAAACAAATATTACATAATGCTACTTGATATGCTTGGTAGCTTGATATGCTCAATATGCTTGGATTACTTGGAAAGATAACTGTTACAGTCTAAACCTGGGACTCTGGGAGGTATTTTAAGTTTAGCTGCTGAAATTTTAAGCAGCATGTACGTGACATGAACAATGACATCATCCTAAATTATTATGATTTTTTATTACTTTACATCAAACAAAATGTGTTGTATTACATATAATGAGATGAGAGACGACAGTATATAAATAAAACTGAAACTCCAGACCACTGATGCCTATCCTGTCTCTGCTTTCTCATACTGGACAAACTTTATGCAAATTAACGAAGTGGCGACCAATTAGATCCTTGGTATGTGGCCCATTTAACACTGGAACTCACACTGAGCAGGAGATACGGATGTTAAAGTATTATTATTACTTTAGATGATTTTTTTTTTTAACAATTTAAAAACAGTATTAGGCTGCTTTGGGGTGCAGAACTGGCCTCTATCTCTGTATAGCCTACATTTTCTGTCTTTGAACCTCAGCCTGCTTGTGTTTTTGTGACTCGCCACCTGTTTTCAAGGTAAGTGATTGAGCTCGCTGTAATGAAAATGCAGTTTAGAAAATATGTAAATAAAAATAGAAAAATAAAAACTCTGCTCAAATTGCTCAAATTAGTAAAAAGTTCAGATCTCTGTATTATTATTATTGTTTTTAATAGTTACAGTCCTGAAATTGGGGGGTGGTGCAACTTAGCTCTGACTCTTTTGAGTGACGCTGATAACCCATAATAACATACTCTCCACGACATCGGGGCGGGGGCAGTACAGACGTTCCACATCAACCACTCTGATAGGCTTCGGTACACATTTCCAATAACATTGCCTTACTGGTTATTTCATAAGGCAAAGCAGCAAATCGCTTACTGTTCATGTAAGTACAGCTTTGACTATTTTGTAAAAATTTAATCGCAATTAAAAGTGGAAATATAGAGTCAAAAATACAAAAAACAGTGTAAGTGTAAGTAGAAAGTGTAAACTTGTCACCAGTGAGGTGACAAGGCCTAATGTAGAAACCTTTACCTCATAAGTTTATAGCTTATACATTAATAAGGTTTTTCCTTATCACATTCCAACTGCAGGGTTCATGCTAATATCTGCTGTTGCCTCTGTATAATTTCCATTGTTGTGTTAGTATCAGCAATATCACACATTCATTGTACACTGTTTGGTGTTTTTGTGCTCTTGTTTAAGATATATGCTGTTGTTCTGTGTTCTAAAAGTACTGACATTATTATTGTTTTTAATAGTTACAGTTCTGAAATTGGGGGGTGCTGCAACTTACCTCTGACTCACACATCTTTTGAGTGACGCTGATACCCACAATAACATACTTAATTTTATTTGCACTCACACTTTTTTCTTGTACTATTAAACAGAAAAGCTTATCATTAGGCGTTTTTTTTCACAGTAGTGATTGTATACCGGCATGTTGCCTACCCTTAGCTAGTACATTGCATAAGAACTGGAATTGAGACACAGCTTTAGTTCCAGCAGGCGTAGGGGAAGGCCTTTGACACTAAGGGGCCTGGGACACTCAGGCTGGTCATACTCTAGGCTGTGGCTGCTCTCTCTCCGGGTGGGGGATTCCCTGGCGTTTGATAAAGATTAATACAATCCTATTTTCATGCCCAGGATTGTCCTCCTAATGTCTCTCTCTCTCTGTCTGTCTCTCTCTCTCTCTTTCTCTCTCTCTCTCTCTCTTTCTCTGTTCCTGGGGAAACACTTATCCGAGTGAGGAGTGACAGTTAGAGTGAGAGAGAGCAGCGCAGGCTGAGTGCTGTAATACTCTAATTAACCATAGATCCATTATCACAGGATGGGAATCAGCATTAAGCTAAAGCTGCAATGCCTCATTGAGTGTTAATGAAAATCACTTCCCTCCCTTTTTTTCTCACCTTTTATTTATAGTTTGGGCTACGGTCATACCTAGTTGTTTAATGAAAAAGAGAAGAAAGGGAAGGGAAAAAAATAATATCTGAATATTTCCTATGATGAAAAACATGTGAAGGAGTATTCAGGAATCATCTTAATCCACTGACTTTAGACATCTCATATCTAATTTTATTAAGCCCCCTTTACCACCAAACTGGCTATACTGTCTGTGAAAATGGATGAAAAGATGTTGCATAGCTAAAAGTAGTAGCGGGCAGAATCTGCCTGAGGTTTGTCTTTACTTTTACTTCTACTTTTGTGTATATTATAGAGAACAGTACGTCATACAGTATCACACACACACTTTCTAAGCCACTTATCCTTCTGGGTCACGGGGGGAGCTGGAGCCTATCCCAGCAGTCATTGGGCAGAAGGCCATACAGTATCAGAAACCACATAAACCTATGTGACATACTATTTGACAAACCATACAAGTCTATTTGAGATTAGTCAGCACAGTTTGAGGCGAGTGTGTGTTGTGATGATTTAGGTGTGCTGTTTGCACAATGCTAAGTTAGTTGTATGCAAAAGCTTGGCTGTTTTATGTTTTGTTGATTTTCGAAGTGAAGACGTGCACATCATCTACAGAGGACACACATCTGCACATTATAGTGCACTATAACTGTTTATTTGAATTTAACACATTGGGGAAAAAAATAAAAATGTGTCTTGTGCAAAAGATATGGCACATTTTTTATTTTATTTTATTTCTGTTACGGTAAACTCAAATAAACAGCAAGTTGTGCACTAAAACTTGCAGGAAAATGCCATTTTTTAAGTTTGTTCTCTGTAGAGAACGTGTTAACAAAGTTTCGATTAGAAAATCTTCAAAATGTAATTTGACTGGAGATGTTCAAACTTTTGCATATAATACATATAATATTCTATTGCTTGTTAGCTACATTTGCCTCATAGCTCCAGTGCAAAACCTCAGACATTGTCTTGGCCGATTGACTACATCTGGGGTAAGAGGAAAACTGTGTAAATTAGATTTTTATGCCAAACTATTCCTTTAACAGGAGTACACTGACCCTACTTGTAACGGTGTTCTTGGTAATCTTGATAGTCGTGTTGTTGTTGTTCAAGCATCGGCTTAAGCAGATACATTAAACAAGCATTAAAATGTCTCAGTGTCATGACCTTCCTCTATCAGGAGCACTACGCAGATGCCTTTTGTTTTACGGCTATAGTATTCACAGAGCCCCTCAGCACCGTAAATTCACTCACATTCCCCGTCTGATGTGATTGATGATTGTGGGATAAGCGTAGCTGAAGCCGCGGCACAGAGACAGAGCCTAAAGCCTGAATGGACAGCAGCAAATGTAGGAAGCCACAGCCGCATAGGTCCACTTGATTTCCCTGTGGGCCGATTTGCAGTGGGTGAGTAGCCGTGTGGACCGGGGCACTGCGGGGAGCGTTGTGCTGGACTTCGCCCGGCCGTTCCTGACCGCAGCTCTGTGTCCGGCCCGCTCGGGGTCAGATTGGAGAGCTACCACCACTGGCCTTTTCCGCAGCCTCTAATTGGCGTGAAGGAGAGGGCTGCTCTGGGCAGTACCAGCCTGCTGCTGCTGCTGGGTCTGGCTCACTGCCTCATGGTGGGGTGGGGATGGAGGGGTCACGCTGAGTCATGAAAACAGCATGAATCAGGACAGATAATTCACTTTCCTCCTGTCTAACACTATGTAATGCAGTCATGTATGGATGTTTCAGACATTTTGGATCCCAAATGACCTTTTAATACAGACATGCTTTTGAATTTCTGGGGTTTCTTAGCGCTGCTAAGGTTTTTACTCCACAGGTGTGTGAGCAGGCCTGAGGAAGACCGATTGATGTGCTGAGGGTTTGACTGCTTCTGTTTTAGCTGCAGAATGCAGCATGGCCAGCAGGGGGAGCCATGATAATGACACTCAGTTCATGAAGCTGGCAGAGAACTAATTGGAATTAGCCCAGTGCAAAAGTTTGTATAGGTTCAGTAGCAAAAGTGTGCTGAGTTATTAATTAATTATTGAATGTGAATACAAACTAAAGGAAAAGGTCAGAAGCAGATATTTTGATCTTTTCTGTGCACTGTGATGTATAGAAGTAAGTGTTCATATAGACGTAATATGGGGAGACTAAACTGGATGGTTGAATGATGGTTTTATGTTTTATTTTATCTCTTCAGCCTTGTTTTTTCTCTTTTGTTTATTTTGTTTGTGTTTGTTCTTTTTATTTTCTGTAATAACAATCATATGTTAAAATATAGGTTTTCTATAAGGAACATTATAGGTTAAAATACATTTTTCTGTTTACTGTTTGTTCTAGCATTGTGCACTACAAATAAAATCATGGCAACCTTGTATAATCACTTTTTCCTTATTCTGTACCCGATGCATAAACAAGATGTAGATATGGATGACAAAGCATATTTAATTGCTTTTGGAAAATAACTGTGACTTAGAAATAACAGGTTAATTTATATTTTTTTCCTGAAGCCCACCATAATGTAGCCTAAGCTTCTCCATGTGCATACCCACAAGCTGTGTATACAGTACTAAATGGTATATTCAAAATCATAATGGCAGCATCGGTACTAATTTGACATGCTGTTTACTAAAGTATAGCGTCGCTGTCCAAGAAAAAACAAGCATCTCCAAAATAGTAACTTTACAGGAGAGGGAAAAATGTTTTTCATGTAAGACAGTGGAAAGAGATTTTTTTTTCTGTGCAGTTTTGGAGCATTTCTATTGGTCCGTTCATCATGAAATCCTGTACTCGAATGATGTAGAAAAGTAAAAATCACAAAAAATGGAGATACATGTTTTTCTTTGGACAGTGACGATGTGTGTTTTGAGACACAGCCGCCACATGATTGTGCGAGAGAGGTACCAACCAGGCAGTGGACAAATACAAATTGTCAGGTCCAAAATCAAAAATTGGCAACCCTATGACTAGACATGTGTCTTTGTCTAACTGATGTGTCTGCTGCCACTGTTTAAGGAAGTCTCTCAACAGCACATCTGAGATTCTGTTGCAAATTTACACATGGTTTTAAGAGAGAGGAAAATTGATGGTCATTGTGAGTTGCTTAGACTTTGTATCTAAATAAACTTTGTCTGGATTACATTTACACTTTTTACTAAAATGCATCCTGATGAGATTCTACTGTACTATTCCCATATAAAAAGCACATCAGCACATATGATTTCATTGTACTGTGGCGTCGGCACGGAGTAAAACACAGGGGAGGCCATCAGTACACCACAAAAAGTACTCAGGGCAGAAAGGCACATAACAATGCACTGAAATAATGGTGGAGGTCACCATTAGCCAGGTCTCTACTAAAGACGCAAAAAACTACACCCCTAGACACAATAAAACATAAATAGCACACAACACATCTTTGAGCTAATAACCAACCAACCAGGGTGCGCACCCCCCCATGAGCCTTCTTGCATAGCCCTTTGTATGAGATGTGCATCTTTTGCCATGTGCACGACCCATAAACTGCACGTTTAGGCTGATGTACACTTTCACGCATAACTTGCAGGCAGTGTCCATACGTTTAGTGCCTGAAACTGCCGCAAACGTCTCAATACATCCGGCCCCCTATGAGCTACATGGCTACAGGTGTGTGTGTGTGAGTGTGTGAGCATTGTATCAGTCTACAGTCTCTCCTGTGCTATCTCTGAGTGGAGCCACTCATGTAGAAGGACCCGCAGTGATGTCAGCATTTGAGTGCAGCTCTTCAGATAACGTCTCCTACAAGTGTGTGTGTGTGTGCTCTCCAGGCTGTGGCATGTCGATGAGGGTGGCGTCAGCCTTTGATTGGCCACTTATTGATCTGGAGTGTGACCTGTGTGAATTGCTGTAGCCCTTGTCACACAGACTCACCAGGAAACTACCCGCATACACTCCACCACACCAATACATAACTAAAGAGATGAGGAGGGGTCACACACACACACACACACACATACACACACAAACTCCTCTGTCTTAGCTATCGGCACGTGTCATGAGAGAGGAAGAAGGAGAGAGAGTGTTTGTGCGTGTCTGTGAAGAAAAGAGAGAGAAAGGTGTTGATTAGTGTCGCTCTGAACAGCCTCCTGCTTGATCATGGAGAGAGAGAGAGGGAGAGAGAGGGGATGGAGAGAAAAAGAGAAACAGAGAGAGGAATTCATGGGGAGAGAGGAATAGAGGGAGAAAAAGAGGGGGTACAAGGAGAGAGTGATAGAAAAACAAAGTCTCGAAAGAGGAATGGGATGAGTGAGATAGAAAGAGAGAGGAATGAAATGAGTGAAAGAGAAATAGAGGAAAAGAAATGAATGGAATAGAGAAAGAGACCACGAAAAAGGGGGGGGAGTGGAATGAGGGAGTCAGAGAAAGAGAGGAATAGAATGAGTTGGGAATGAGGGATGAGTGTGTGAGAAGAATAGAGGGAGAGCGGGGGAGAGTATGAGAGGAATGGAATAAGAGAGAGAGAGAGAGAGAGAATGTCAGTAGTAGAGGGAGTGAGGTGGCGCCTCCTCTAGCTCCCTACTGTCAATCCCTTGAAAAGAAAGTGTGAGGTGTTTAAGTGGGTAACCTCTTACACCCTCCATTACTCCATCTTTAGACACACACTCAACTCTCCTGACAGCACAGAAACACACACACACACATGGATGGGTCAGAGCCAGTGTCAGAGTCTCAAACAAATACAGCCTCCCTTCCAAAAAGTTGGGACGCTGTGCAAAATGTAAATGCAGTGTAGAATGCAATGATGTGCACATCATTTAAAGCTTATATTTAATTGAAAATAATGCAAAGACAACACATCAGATGTTGAAACTGAGAAATGTTATTGTTTTTTTATGAAAAATATATGCCCATTTTGAATTTGATGCCAACAACACTTTTCAAAAAAGTTGGGACGGGGACATGTTTACCACTGTGTTGCATCACCTCTTCTTTTAACAATACTCTAAAAGTGTTTGGGAACTGAGGAGAACAATTACTGTAGTTTTGAAAGTGAAATGTTTTCCCTTCCTTGCTTAATATACGATTTCAGCTGCTCAACAGTTCGGGGTCTGCTTTGCTGCATTTTTCGTTTCATAATGCACCAGATGTTTTCAGTGGGAGAGAGGTCAGGACAGCAGGCAGGCCAGGGTAGCATCCGGACTCATTTACTACCAAGCCATGCTACTGTAATACATGCAGAATATGGTTTGGCATTCTCTTACTGAAATAAGCAAGGACTTCCCTGAAGAAGTTGTTGTCTGGATGGCAGCATATGCTCCATCAACACGTATATTTCATTCAGCATTAATGGTGCCTTCACAGATGTGCAAGTCACCCATGCCATGTGCACTAATGTACCCCCACATCCTCACGGATGCTGCACTGATAACAAGCTGGATGGTCCCTCTCCTTCCTAGCCCAGAGGATGCGCCGTCCATGATTTCCTAGAAGAATTTCAAATTTTGAGTCCATCTTAAATGAGCTCAGGCCCAGAGAAGGTGGCAGCGTTTCTGGATCCTGCTTATATAGTTTCTCCTTTACACAGTAGAATTTTAATTTGCATTTGCAGATGCAGTGACAAACTGTGTTCACAGACACTGTTTTTTTTGGTAGTGTTCTTGAGCCCATGTAGTGATTTCCACTACAGAGCCGAGTGTTTTTAATGCAGTGCTGCTTGAGGGCCCGAAAGTCATGGCCATCCAGTATTGGTTTTCGGCCTTGCATACGGAGATTTCTCTGGGTTCTCTGAATCTTTTAATGGTATTATGTACCATAGATGATGAAATCCCCAAGTTTTTTGCTATTTTATTCTTGAATTGTTGCACTATTTGCCTGCACAGTCTTTCACAGAGTGTTGAACTCCTTCCTATCTTTAATTTTAAAAAGGATGCTCTTTTTATACCCAGTCATGTTATGGACTGCTGCCAGTTATCCGGATTAGTTGTGAGATGTTCCAGCAGGTGTTTTTTTAGCATTATACAACTTTACTAGTCTTTTGTTGCCACTCTCCGAACTTTTTTAATACATGTTGCTGGCATTAAATTCAAAATGGGCATATATTTTGCAAAAAACTAAATTTCTCAGTTTCAACTGTGTTTCATGGTTTTGATATGTTGTCTTTGAACTATTTTCAGTTAAATATAGGATTCTGTTTTTATTTACATTTTGCATATTGTCCCAACTTTTTTGGAAATGGGGTTGTATCTAAAACTGAGCATGAGAGTTTTTATCTCTGTGAACTGCATACTTTTCACTTTGCATGCATGGAACATTTATACTATTGACAGTTTTTTAACAGTGCATTTTTTTTTTTTTGCAGCAACAACGAAGGCTTGACCTGCTCACTATCACCAACCCAGGTAAGTACTATATGTGTGTGTGTGTGTGTGTCTGTGTGTGTTTGTGTGTATTTGTGTGTGTATTTGTGTGTGTGTGTCAGCACCGGCAGTCCACTACAGTACCTACACAGTCCTACACATCATTTGTTCATCATTATTACAACATCAACCTTCACAATACTGATATCATAGAAGGCTGCAAATGAGCTACTCACCAATTACTAAATGTTTTATTGTGTGTTGTGAGCATCTTGTTCCTGGTGTGTTTGGATGATGTAAAGAAGCATCCCAATTTTTTTTTCCATATTTCTACATAATTAAATCACTGAGATGTAAACAAAGTCACTCAGAGTGGTTTGGTGTGAAATGATGGTTTGTTGTAAAGAAACTTATTGACTTAGATTTCTTTAAAATGATGGTGATAGGAACCAGGGGTCACGTCACACATTAAAATACAGACATTTTATTTGGCTATCCGAAAATGACCAGTGAACCTACACTTGTCTTGTGGGTTTTTACATGCAGTGTTGATAAAGGTACAATAGTGGTCTGAAAGAAGTAACATATCTTCAAGTACTATTTTGCCATACAATGCCCTGCATTTGCTCTCCACCATGAGTGGATTTTCAAAAATACATTTTAGACCAAAACCTAATCCCAAAACTCATACATCAATGTCTCAGGCATCAAGCAGCGTATTCATAACCATTTCATGTAATAACTTTATGTAACGTAGCTTTAAGAGGCATTAAACGCTTTGGACATCTGGTTTCTATCACCACTACTGTGAGCAATTCTGAATTGGTATGTTTCTCTAGAACAGAGCATTTCATATCAGCCCACTCTGAATGACTTTGTTCCATTTAATTATTCACAAATGTTTGAAGAAACAGGTTTAACAAACAAATATTTTTGTGACAAGGTAATGCAGGCCAATCTCTGTGACATTACATCAAGGTTGCATCGATGTGTTTTAACACATTGTGAAGCATTTCTCTATCACAGTTTGTAGAAATATAACAATGTTGTATTTTGTCCATATCATGTAGCTCTAATGCCAACACATTTTTGTTTTGCTGTACTGACTTATTTTACTCTCCACACTTTGAGAATTTCCACCAGTGACAAATAACCAAATCACCCCTCAGTTGCACCTCTGACCTCTCTCTCTCTGTGTCTGCAATAAGACTGTACATCTCTCTAGAAGATCTGGTAGTGTCCTATGTGGATCTCAGACTCTTCTAGAAGCATCTGGGTGATGGCAGCCAGTGCAGTCAGAGCACAGAGAGGGACAGATGGGGGAGTCTGGGAGAATGCAGTGCCCATATGTCTAAAATATCTGGCTGCTCTAATATGCTTTGATTAAAATAATGTTTATGGGAGGCATACAGAATGGGCTAATTTCCACAGCTTTACATGGCATCTGTTCCCCAAACCCAGGTGAAAATGTGCTACTGACCTTCGCTGTTTTACTAAAGGCAAGCATGCCACACTTTAGAGCATCGTCTCTTCAAAAGTGAGACTTTTTCTCAGATTTGGGACCTCAGCAGCTTGCTTGCTTTTGCTGAATTCAGGTAATTGGTACTGTAACTGTGAAACTCCTAAGTGCAGATGATATTGGTAATGCACTTCTTTTCAGGACTGTATGCTTGTAGCCCAGAACTACTATATATTACAACTGCTGTTTACGATTATATTAGAAATCAAGTAACAGTTATTTTGACGTTTAATTGAAAAGTGGGGTGAGACTCAAGGCACTAGGGTGCCCCCACGAGCAATTATGATAATATCTATACTTCTGGCTTGATACATAGCAGGAATTTTGTTAGCAGTACCGCTAAAAAAATGAACTAAATTCAACCTTGTCATTGTGTTATGGCCTGATCATAATCCTAATGCACTCCACATCTTTCCTGAACATCTGCTTCCTTTTCTCCTTCAAATCACTGCATAACATCCACTTCCACTACCCACTATAGCCTTTCAGTGTTGGTCCTCTCGACCAAATTTGCTCCCCTACTATGCATGATTCTTACTGGCTAGTCTAGAATCAAACTGTCCTGTCCAAACATTAGATGGAAAGCCTACAAAAGTAGTCTCAGATCAGCAGTGAATGGCTTCATCAGCTGCCATCTGCAGGACTGATTACCTGTCAATAAGACAAATGAAGAATTTCAGCGCTGAAGGTGAGAAACAGTGTTACTCATTCCTTTTGCCCTGTAGAACACATCTCTTTATAAGCTGCCTTTATTTGTGCTGATTAGGATGCAGGATGCAGAAACAGTGTTTGTGGCTGCGGTAACCTTTGACCCAGGTTTATCCATACTGAGTGTGAGGGAAGCTTGTTTTCCTGCTGTATGGAAAACAGCTGGTGCTCTGAGATGGCTCAGGCAGATAAAACAGCAACAGGCAGGACACACTGACCTTCTGCTTGCACATTATAGAAAATTCTATAAGAGAGATTATTTATGTTTATATCTTTGTGTTGTGAGTGCACTGAAAAAGAAAAACAAGAAAGTGTTTGTGAAAGTGACATAGTGGGTAACACATCTGCCTTCCACACTACAAAGAGAGAGGTTTGATCCCCTGTCTGGGCAAACACCCAATGCTAAACCAATAACAATTTCTGGACCAATGCTGATAATCGATATATTACTTGTACATATCTTTATATCTTCGACATGCAAAACCGTCTTCTGTAATGGCCACCATGTTGTGCAATTCCATACATTTCATTAACTGTTTTTAATTGAGGTACACACAACTTTAAACTGTGATTAAACTTATTGTTTTGACTGAAAGGCATTCAGTCCCCTGAGTGCTACCAGTGTTGCGTTAAACTATCACTGTGAAACTCACTGGCTTTAGGTCCTTCATATGCCTCCCTGTCGGTGTTTCAGGTGCCAGAATGTAACTGCTGTACCATTTAAGGTGGAATGGGAAAAGTAAAACAAGGAGCTGGTGAATAAGAAACCTTATTCAGCTTCATAATTTTAATACTTGTAGCGTTACCTAGATGTTTATGTACTGAGCTACCTACCTGAGGAGCTGCATGTTTCGTGTGTGTGCGTGGTGCTGTGGGAGACATTTTGGCTGTGCTGCTGTATCATAGCCATGTTAATGTTGCTCTTCAGGCATACAATAAATGCGTCATCAAATATCCATTTGAAATATCTAAATATCTCTCAAACCCAAGCATGTTTAAGCATGATGATGTTTAAAAAGCAAATAACGGCCAATACCGAAATGATTGCAATATCATTGTGCATCCCTATTAACAGTTCTTGAGCAAAACTCCTAACACTAGGAATATTTTTCCCGTCTCTTTAGTCATGGCCAATTCTCTCCTGCTAGCTAGGTCTCCCCCAGTCCCACAGTGCTACCAAGCTGGGAGAGTGAAGGCTAGTATGTGCTAGCCCTAGTTACGTGACGCCAACCACCACATCTTTTAGAACTGCAGCTAACCTAAAATCTTTAAACTTGTGTCACTCATGTCAAACAGTGTAAAGTTGTAAAGCAATCTGAAACAGTTGCTTATGTGGTTTCTGACACTCTATGACATGCAGCTCTCTGTAAAAATGGACAGACAAAATTCAGGCTTTGAGGTGAGTGCTACTAGTTTCTATCAGTATTTCTTTATCTGTGTGGTATGCTTTTGTCCATTTGTGTAGATAACATTGTCATACAGTGTCAGAAACCACATAAGCAAATCTGACATAATGCAACAACACAACAGAGTTTGAGGTAAGTGTTTGACGATTTAGGGGCCGTTTAGGCGACACCTTTTGGAATAAGAAAATAAGCAGGATGCACTTCTTACAGGGTAGATTAATACGTTTGATTTATGCAGTACAAGACAGTGATAACTGAAAATGGAAAAATGTAACATTAAACATATTCAGAGTGTGGTAGTCTGTGTTGTGTGTTATACAGCATCAGGTGCACAGGCAAAACTAGCTTTTTTTGTTGGATGAGTGAGTAAAGAGAAAGTGTCTCTGATATTGATTGATTCACTGAGGATAACATATTCACTCTTCGCACTCTTTCATGTGTGTTCATGCACATATGCACTCTTGTGTTCAACACAGTGTGGGCTAATTTACATAGCTTTACATGGCATCTGTTCTCCAAACCCAGGTGAAACTGTACTACTGCCCTTCACTGCTTTAATAAAGCATTTTACACAAGAATTCACTGTTTTTTAACTTCAGTGCTCGCTTCAAAACGCAAATTGCAGTGCGTGGGCTAGTGGAGTGCTTTTCCATTGTGGTGCTCATTGCTCCATAAACAACAAAGGAAAGAATCACATCTGGGAAAGTTTGAAAAGTGTTCATGTGAACATCCCCTTAAGCATGGAGACTGCATGATGTTAATTGACCAATCCGTGCCCTGCCTACAAATGTGTTCTTTGATAGCAACAGTTGCAGATAAGCGTCACAGAAGAGTTTACATGCAATACATTGAATGTTGAAATGTTACACCGCTGAGCTGAGGTTGGAAAGGACAACAAAATTAGCCACTATGCTAACATTAGTTTGATTACCTGACTACACAAAACTACAATACAAGTCGACATTCAATCTTACAGTGTGACCTCCTATAAGCACACAAAACAAATATCATTTGATTTCCTTTTTTCCGTTTCTCATTAGGTTGAATAGGATTTTTGCCAATATTCTGCAAAGCTTGTCCTACATCACAGCAGTTTTTATGAAATGATGCATTTGTGGGCAGAGCAAAGGTAAGTTAATTGATGTATATTAGATTCCATTACTTGTTAGCTACATTAGCCTCATAGCTCCAGTGCAAACCTAAAGAAGGAATCATCAGACACCAGACATGTCCTGGCTGACCACCTACATTTGGGTGGAATGGGGAAAAATTATATTTTTTCCAGACTATCATTTTAATAGTAGCTAAAAAGATCAAGCGATAATTCTCTTGCTTGCTTTTTGAAGGTCTTTCGGGCGTACTCACTTGTGTGCCACCCCCATGCCTTGCCCCCTCACCTCTCCTGCCTTGCCCGTGTCTCTCCTGCTCTGGCTGTGGATCTGGGCGGTGAGGGGGCTCCTGTGCTCTGGCCCCTCATTAGCTCCTCCATGTGAAGTGCACTTCACCCCCCAGCCCCTTGCCAGCCCCCCTTTAATTGGACACTTGAGCGGCGCGATGTGCATCTGGCTCTATTGAAGCCTGACATTTCAAACTGCTGACCTTTCTAGCGCCCGGCGCAGCTAAATAATGATTAGCCCTGCACATTGTTCCTCCACAAAGCCGCGGCCGAACCGAGCACCATGCGCAGGCTGAAGAAAAAGGGAGAAGAAAAAGGAGAAAAACGAGAGCGAAGGTAGAGGAGAAAAAAATCGTTTTTTGGCTGGAGAGGAGGTCCGAGAAGTTGCGTGAGCCATGCTTTCAGAGGGGGAGAGGGCTTAGGGAGGTGGTCGCCACTAGAAAATTGGGTTCAGCCGTCTTTTTCGGAGAGCCTATTGTCAATCTATTGATTTGAATGCCCTTTTCATATCGGCAGGCGCCGTGGCGATACTGTGTTGCTGGAAAATTAACTTTGCTTTGGTTTGTGTTTAGTCTCCCTCACCCCGCGCACTCGCCACTATTATAGAAAAAAAGGTCAATTACATTCATGAGAACTTGGAGAGAGATGTGTGAACCCGCTGGCCAGAACAGAGATAATACACAACCTCCATATCTCCTCTAATTCTGAAGCGCTTTCTCTGTGGGTCTTCTCTCCTAACACACACGTAGAAACACACACACAGCCTTGTGATGCTGTGTGCTGGGCATCAGAACCCCACAGCCAGAGTTAATGTGTTCGATTTCACTCAGTTCCTCCTTATTTTCTCTCAATCTGATGATTTGCACGCTCGGCACAGCTCAAAGCCAAGCGCCTTTACCAAACGCATTTAGTGAACCCTGCTTTGTTTTACTTTTGCTTCTCTTTATGAAGTCTCCAAAAATATTTCCAGGCATGTTCACTCTTTCACACTCATTTTGTGTATACAGAACTGAAAAAAGTTATTGCCCACCCTTTAGTTATTTAATTTCAAGTCAAAATGGCCATTAAGGGTGTTATACAGAAGCCTCAATTAAGTATAATGTCAAATTTTTCAGTATTTAGTGTGTCCACTCTTTGGCTTTATTACAGCTTCCATTCTTTTTGTGAGACTTGTTTTCAGTTTTTTATAGAAAGAAAAGTTCAAAGTTCAGTCTTAGATGTTGGTTGCATATTCCACTTCTTATGATACAACTATTCCCAGACACATTGAGTGAAGTTGAGGTTGTCATTGAGGACAGCTGCACATCCTTTCAGTCTCATAGTGTTGAGTCTTCTCACAGTGGAAGGATAGACAGAAACACCTGTGGATTTTTTCAGATCTGAAGTGGAGCTTGATTTTCTCCTATGTGTCAAAGATGGAAGCTTTAAGTACTGTTCATCTGATGGTGACAGTTTTGATGGTCTACCAGGTCTTACAGGGTGTTAGGGGTCCTATTTTCACTGTTTCTTTTAAACAGTTTTTGAGCAACACTTTTGGAAACTGCAATTGTTTCACTTTTTTCCTTTGACTTTCCCCTTCCTTGTTCAAAGAAATTATCTTATTTAATATTCTCAGGAATATCTCCTGAAAAATGAATAACTTGTACTCAGTGGCCATTTTGACTAGAAATAAAATAAATTATGGGTGGTCACTGTGATTTTTTGCACTGTACTGTAATTGTCAGGATTTTGTCCTGAGGCTGAGCTACTGATCTGCTATTGTATGATGAGTCATCAATAAGCAGATGCATATTCCTAATTAATGGCTTATCTGCATTCTTTGCATCTGTTCTACCAGCACTTTTTCTGCTAGGGGTATTCTGTATCTCCCTGAGAGGTTCCCTAGCTCTGTGTGTGTGTGTGTGTGTGTGTGTGTGTGTGTGTGTGTGTGTGTGTGTGTGTGTGTGTGTGTGTGTGTGTGTGTGCTGCATAGGGTTCCACCACATGTCATATTTTTACCATCATTGTGATATGAGTTTCTGCAATAAGCACATCGGAAGGGGATCCAATAATAGAATGGCCAAGATTCATAAAGTCTGAAAGTTGTACAGAATAGAGCTACTCAAATTGCATTACCTGCAAACAGAACCAGAGTAAAATCTTTCACAGCATAGACTTGTGCATGTAAGTGAACTACACAGGCTAGAACCAGTTTTAAAAACAGAGAAAGTTAGAGAGGATTTGTCATATTGAAATTGCACACTGTTATATGTTGCATCTCACATCATCACTGCAATATCCAACAAATTTATCTCAGATTGCATTTTTGTGCACATATCCTGCAGCCCTGGTGCTGTGTGTGTATATGCATATATTGTAGGCTCACTGGCCACTTTATTAGGAACACCTGTACCAATCAGCCAATCATGTGGCAGCATAAAATCATGCAGACATGGGTCAGGAGCTTCAATTAATGTTCACATCAAACATCAGAATCAGGAAAAAAATGACTTTTCCTTTGACTATCGCATGGTTGTTGGTGCCAAAGGCATTGATTTGAGTATCTCAGAAACTGCCGTCTCGAGGGTCAACACAGAATGGTGCAAAAAACAAAAAAATCCAGTGAGCATCAGTTCTGTGGGCAGAAATGCCTTGTTCATAAAAGAGGTCAGTGGAGAATGGCTAGACGCAAAAACCACTCTTTACATAAGTGTGATCTGAATCGTATGTTGAAGCTTAAATCGAATGGGCTACAAGAGCAGAAGACCACACTCCTGTGAGCCGAGAACAGGAATCTAAGGCCACAGTATGACAGTTAAAGATTGGAAAAAATGTGGCCTGGTCTGATGAATCTTAATGATTGCTGTGATATGTATCAGACTCTGAATCATAGACCCAACCTGCCTTCTGTTAACAGTTCAGGCTGTTGGTGGTGTAATGGAATGTTTTCTTGGCTCACACTGGGCTCCCTAATACCAGTCACGCATTGTTTGAATGTTGTTGTTGACCGTTAATGCTACAATTTACTTTATCTTTTAATGGCCAATTTGTAATTTCCAGCATGATAATGTGCCTTTTCACAAGTCTTCTGGTTCCATGAACATGACAATGTGTTTAGTGTACTTCAGTGGCCTCCCCAGTCTCCAGCTCCAAGAATTCAGGATGTTCTGAGAGCAAAGTGCCATCAACTGGTTCTAGCCTTTGTAGTTCACTTACATGCACAAGTCTATGCTGTGAAAGATTTTACTCTGGTTCTGTGTGTAGGTAATGCAATTTGAGTAGCTCTATTATATACAACTTTCAGACTTCATGAATCTTGGCCATTCTTGGTCCTATCCAGTAGAGAATGTTGTCATTATGTAGTTGGTGTCAGCCTCTGGGTCTAAGCTGGATTACTTCATGGCAAACATGAATGTGATTTTCAAAAATTGCACTGAAAAAGGTTCTAAAACAGATACATTTTTCTACAAACATTTTTCCTCTGAAAGTTACTAGATCCTTTCAGTTATGGGGTCATTAGGGAGTCGAAATATGAATTTTGCTACATGCAAACCTTTATCTGTATGTTTTTGTGTAATTACTGATTGTACCTGGCAGAGAACAGCATCCACGCTCCTGTGGTACTAGCTGTTTGCTATTGCTGCTACTGCAGAAATGCTTAACAAGCAAGGAGAAGGATCTGCTGTGACCTTTCCACCAACCCAGCACATCCTTCTCATCATTTCTAATGTGACTGAGTCTGAGGTACTATTGAATGTGCTACGTTTTATTCCGAGGCATCCACTCCTCAAACTCCAAAGATTCATTTTGCGTGCCCTGGTCAAATGAAATTTTGATGATTTTCTAAGTAAGAATACATGAACACATCCTCTACAGAGAACACACTTCTGCACATTTTAATGCATAGTTTCTGTTTATCTGCTGAATTTAACATAAAACATAAAACGTGGTCTGTGTAAAAGGTATGGCACATTTTCTATTTAATGCTGTATTTTTTTCCAGTATTTTAAACCTAACAAATCAATAGACATTTTGCACTATACTTTGCAGAAAATGCCATATTTTAGTGTGTTCCCTGTAGAGTATGGGCATCCAAACGGGTAGTCTAATGTAAAAATTTACGTAAACCTTAGACGCTAGTGGATGGAGTGGCATCCCTAGAGATGTCCAACACTGGACAGCTGCACCCTACATAGCTGCAACACAGTGATCTGCTATTAAAAATAGAGCTGAGAAGATCAATACTAAAGTATTGATACCTTCAATACTGATGCATCTTTTGAGAATTGTTCCTTACACCAAAATATTGATATTAAGTGCTTTTTTGAGCAACAAGTTGAACATCAATCCTCTTACTAAACCGGATGTCTTTGATGCTGAAATAGCAAAAATGATTGTAGTAAATAAACAGTGTTAGATAGGAACTACTTTATTTTTCCTACATCTGCTTTTCATACATATACATTTCATATACATATTGTTTCCATATACAAAAACATTTTCTGAATGTGTCCAACATGTTAGACCGCTCATTGGTTAATATGGATAAAGGAAGATGAATGCTCTATAATGACAGATCATATTGAGTTATTTTTACCAAAGAGTCCGTTTATGTGGTAGATTATTTAATACTAATGCAAATGTTTCAGATGCAAGTTGTCCACATTTATTGGGTTTAACTGTAGAACTTGCAAAGATTTCCCCTTCTTACATGCACAGGAAGACCTTTAAAAGTATCAGTATTGATACTGGGATACTAAGTTTGGCATTACTTGGTATCAGATTGGAAAGAAAATAATTGGTATCACCCATGTATGGTTACAAAAATAAACAGAGAGAGAGAGAGAGAGAGAGAGAGAGAGATTCAGCATGATATAGGGGCTAACATATAATTTATAAACCATTATCAGAGTGTTGGCTAAACGGTGGGTTGTGAAGAAAACACTATCATTGCCCTAATTATAGCCTTTCACTGAGAATTTGCATAGTTTGCATCCAAAGACTTCATCATTGGTGACTTTATCATGCTAATAGCTGAAAACAGAGGTTTAGAGAAGCAGCACTTGTTGTGTGCATGTGTGTGTCTGTGTGTGTGTGGAAGGAAAGAGGGCAAGACTAAGAGAGAGAAAGGAAAGTGTCTGGCTACGCCACCGGCCACTCCACTATTTTCCAGCTGATGTTTCGAAGCATGCACAGAGGAGCGTGGCGAAAGGAGTGTGAGCGTGTTAATGAAGAGAGAATTGACATGCTAATGCAGCGAGTTAATAGACAGGGTGTGTGTGTGTGTGTGTGTGTGTATGTGGTGGGGGGTTTCTGGTGCAGCAGGAAAAATATTTATAAAATATGCGTCATTAAAGCATTATTTAAAATGTGTCTGGAGTCCAGGCCCTGAAGCTTTTGGACGACTGCTGCCTGCAGTTAATTTCCCCAGCCTCGCAAATATCACAATTTCACGCCTTCTTCACATAATCAGCCGTGTGTTTTCCATTCGCTGTGTGAAAAACAAAACAACGCTCTAAAGATGCTAAATGAAAATGCATTGTGCTGCTGCTATTAACTTGTCTTTTCTCCTTTCAACAACGTGCGTGCGTGCGTGTGTGCGAGAGCAGAAGATATGTGAGAAAATGTAAACAACATTTTAACAGCCTCTCTAGCATGACAGCCCAGACAGCAGTGACTATTTCTTTGTCACAGAGCCATTGCAGTTGCCGTGCGCCGCAAATCCATAAAAAAAGTAATTTCAGGTCGAGGGGCCTTTTGTTATTTCCTGCTTGAGTGTGTGTAATAGAGGTGGAAGCTGAGGGGGGCTTTGTAGTGGATTGAGTTAGCGGATGACGGAGGGGTAAGGGCATGAGAGAGACAGAGACAGACAGAGAGAGAGAGAGAGAGAGACAGAGAGAGAGAGAGAGAGAGAGAGAGAGAGAGAGAGAAAGCAAGAGACATAGGTACACTGAGTGAGAGAGAGAGAGACAGAGAGAGAGAGAAAGCAAGAGACATAGGTACACTGAGTGAGAGAGAGAGAGAAAGCAAGAGACATAGGTACACTGAGTGAGTGAGAGAGAGAGAGAGAGAGAGAGGTAAAGAGAGAAAGAAAGCGAGGCACACTAAGGTGCAATAAGGTATACCAAGATGGAGAGAGAGAGAGAAATGAGGGAAAGAAAAGAGGCAGAGTTACACTGAGAAGGGAAGAGAGGGTGAGAGAGAAAGTGAAATGAAGGAGAGAGAGGGAGAGAGAGAGAAACGAGAGAAAGAAAGCAAGAGACAGGTACACTGAGTGAAAGAGGGAGAGAAAGCAAAAGACAGATACACTGAGGGGGAGAGAGAAAGGGAAGAGTGAAAAAGAGAGAAAATAAGAGGAAGAGAAAGAGGGAGTGAAATTAAGCGAGAGAGATAGAATGAGAGAAGGAGAGAAAGTAAGCAAGAGAGAAAAAGAGAGAAAAGAAGAAAGAAGGAGAGAGAACAGGCAAATGGCAGATATACATTGAGAGAGAAAGAGAAGAATAAGAGAAAGAAAGCAAAAAAGGAGGTATACCTAGAGAGAGTAAGCATGAGGAAAAGGTACATCCAGAGAGAGACAGTGAGAGATGGAAGGAGAGTAAAAAAAGAGGCAGATGTATGGAGAGAGAAAAAGAGAGGGAGAGAGTCTCATCAATGTGCCTCTGGTGCTGAGCTATCCTCTATTGGTAGTATCAGTGCTGTGCCTGTTCTCAGGCTGGGCTGCTGCTGCTGCTGGCTTTGTTAAAGTGGTGATATGGTTACCTAGTTACCGGCGGCTCTTGTTTGCAGGGTCACTTCATTAGCTTCTCGCTGCCTCTCCGCTGGAATGGCGCTGCGCCGCGCCGCATGTGTTGGCTCAACAAAGAACGGCTAGCTGTCACTCGCAGACTCCAGCTCTCTGCCGCACCTGCTTATCAGATATGCCCACACACACACACACACACACACACACACACACACACACACACTCCTTCCCCTCGAGATTTTAGTGTGTAGTAATGGGCAGTGATAAGCCTTGTTTTCCTGCTGTCATATTAACATACCTACTATATCTGGATGGGAAATTAGCTACTCTATGTAAACATGGTGTCATCTCTCATTAGGCTGGGAGAAGAACTAAGGTTCTGTGGAGGAGATATACACAGAAATGACAAGAATGTGATGGCTTAGTTGTGTGTGTGTGTGTGTGTGTGGGGAATGTATTGCCATACGTTTTATCTTTCGGCAAACCACTGTTAAGTAAAAGAACGGCTGCATTTAATAGAAAACCATAGCAGAGTTTCAATCACACAGACTGTAAGGTCAATGTTTACCAGCAAAGAAGCAGTAAGTCTTTATACAAACCCATTTAGCTGGAATTATTGCATATATAATACTAATATCATCACTGTTGGGACAAAACTTTGTATCTCCATTTTTGTACTTTTTTGTTTTTGTTTTCTTGGTAATTATTTTGCTGAATCTGCCCTTCACACTATGTTAAAATATCATGATGATTGAACCAATATGAATGTTCCAATATGACTTCAAATAAAATCTTCATTCAAAGTTAAAGAGTTTGGTAACACTTTACTGTAAGTCAGATTCATAAGGCTACATGACAGTTACATAAGCCTTTCCTGACAGCCGACATAAACCTACACAGGCTTTTATAAAGGCTTATTCCAATACGCGGTAGTTGTTATAAATGTTGCTTTCATCAACTTTAGTGGCAAGTTAACATTAGTTTTTGTTGACATTAAGTTGTGTCATAACACTTCCTGGGGTGAAATGACAGCATGTTATGACAGACTTGGTGGCATTGTGTTCATTCCATAGTTTGTCTCCTATTTCTAAGTGTCTATTTCACATGCAATTCTTAAAATACTATACTGGACATTTTAATCCTGACAGTATTTCTAACCCAAGTTGTTTCCAAAAATGGCACAAAGTGGCCCGAAACTATCCTACATCAGTGAAAACTGAATTTTGTGTACGGAAAAGCAATTTCTTATAGCACCACTACTAAGAGAGAAAGACGTGACTCCATGAAGTAGGCATTTTAAGTGCCAGAATGTTCAGCAAAAAGGCCTATACAACCAGCCAAATAAAATAAAATATGCATAACTCATTTCAGCATTTTGGCATTACCATTATGTTTCATAACATAAACAGCAAAATTACACTCACTTTACTTAAAGGTCAGAAAACATATGCATAACTTTGTCAGTACAGTGTGATGGAGTGATCATAGTGACTCATAAAGATCTTAGAAGAATTAACATGATACTTTACTTAAGGAGCAGAGAAAACATATGTAACTCTGTCATTACAGTGTCATGGCATTGGCATAGTATAGTATAATACTCACTTTACTTAGGGATAGAGAAAATATACTGAAAATATACACTGTGTTTTGTCAAGCTGTGTAACATAATCGCCGTTATGTGTTTGATATACCAAAAATACACGGAGCTGCAAAGTCACTTGTCATAACGTGCTATGTCCTTTCACCCTAGAAAAGGAAACAGTGGCTATTTTACTCTTCTTTGCAAATGATAATGAAAAATACTTTATACACACCTGTCGACAGTGAAGATGTTTGATTGGAGGTGGTTTACATAGTTTGAAATCTTATGGAGTTCTAAGGTTACCTGCTAAAGTAGTGAGCTTATGAGAGAGATTAAGCAGGCTAACTTGCTAGCTTGTTTGGAAGACTGATATATTCTCAAAATTAAAGAAGCAGAAAAATATGAAAAATAAATGAGAAACAGCAAACAGCATATCAGATTGTTTATTGCACCAGATGTGCTTGGTACAGTTCCTTCCTTACCATAACAGAAATGATGTAGAAACACCCACCAGTGGTAAGCAGAGGTATCTGGCATAGAAGGTTGCAGCCACAAAAACTGCAAGTGGATGCGTAGTTACTCTGCTGAACTGAAAATTCAGTATTCAGAAATCTACTTAATGACATATAACCTTTTTTGTCAAAAAGCTTCAAAATTAAAGTTAATATTTTATAAGTATATAAAAGTAACCTACGGCAGGGATGTCCAATCTTGTCCACAGAGGGCCAGTGTGGCTGCAGGTCTTCATTCCAACAGAGCAGATCACATGATCAGCTGTTTGACTGAAATCAGTTGATTGAAGAAGTGGAATTAGGTGGGCTTCTGCTTGTTGGGAATGAAAACCTGCAGCCACATTGGCCCTTTGTGGGTAAGACTGGACACCCCTGAACTACAGTATATGTAACACATATATATATATATATATATATATATATATATATTACATTTTAAATTTCTCCAAAATGGTTACAGAAAATATTTTCTTAAACTGAATGTACGCTAATGTAATCAGATTTTATTCCAAGTCATTTTGGACCATTTCCATGAGTCTGTTCTTCATGAAATGTCCACACTATGAGCAGGTGGCATTTTCAAACAGTGTAAACAAATAAAATACAAAAACAATGAGGATTTGATATGATAATGACATGGTTCCTCAAATATGAGGGTGAATTTTCCATGAAGCATATTCTAAATTGGTAAATGTTTTTTTCTTTTTGTCCAAAGAAACCTCAAACAATTAATTTAAGTGGATTTAAGTATTAAATGAATGGTGGTTCCTTTCACAATTTGAACTATCAGCTCACCACAAAAACAAGATCTTTGATAAATACTAAAGCAGTGGAAGTTGGGTAAAGATTTCAAGATTACAATATGCTCATATTACCTGACTTTACAAAGGTCTGCTTATGTAAATGTACGCTATTTTGGGCTAGTATGTTTTTGAATGTCATTTTTCACTCTTGCACAAAGCCACACACTAACATCCTACAGGCATAACCTATTTCATAGCTTTGTGGATATCTTACTTAATTGTAGAGTTTTCTGCAGATGGATGATGTTGTTCAGTCAATGTGGCAGTTCCCACTGGCAAATTCAGTGCTACCTACAGCAGAGAGAGAGAGAAAAAATTGAAGGTTCGTGTTGACAGGTACGGTTGCCAGACCACACAGTGGAGATGGATAAGCAGCTTAATCTACAGGACACACAAAGCTTTGCTTGCATTACCCAGCTAGCAGTCACCTATAGAGCATGAGGGCTGGTGAAAGGGTAAAATAAGGTGCAAATGTGGTAAACATGGGTTGGCTCCCATGTACTGTAATCCTCGGAATTCAGGCCAGTTGACCTATCCAATCTCTGCCCACAAATTTTTTTGTGCCCGCAAATGTTTTTGGGAGAGATTGGACAAGTTTTACAGAACCCTGGTCAAGATCCCATTCAGCCTAGTGAAAAACTGTGGCACACAACATACCCTAGGTATTTGACACAATAACTAATACCTAAAATACCTAAATTATTCTGATTACACTGTTTCTTTAGAGTCACTAACTAACATTTCTAGTTAAAAGGAGACATAGCTAACTCTTTTTTGCATAGTTCCCTGTGCTTTTTGAAAGACAACAATGAAGAATATAATGCAAAGAGCATATTAATTCAGTCTTTGTATGATGTGTTTACTGTCATTTGTTTCTCTGTATGTTGATTTTTTATAATAACAATGGCTCTCATTGGCTGTCTAAGAAAAGCACGTGTGGCAGGGAATGTGGTCTTCATACAGTGGTGAGAGCTCAACTACAACTGCATGTTTGACTTTTTAAGCTTGTTTACACAAAATTATGAGCATGTGCCAGTAAAGCATGTTATTACACAGCAATGTTTAAAGCAGGTAACTTGTAATTCACTTTAACATGTTTGCCCCACTAGGATAATGCTAATTTCTGCTAGCCTGGTAATGTGTACTTTCCTGTTACATTAGCATGAAGCAAATGATGGTGAATGTTTACATTCTAGATCAAACTCAGACACTTGAAGCTCATAACAGACATTTGAGTAACATATTATTTACTGTAAACCGTTACGGTTTTGATGTTGACTCATTCAGTAAAGACTTCAAGTCTGGTTCTGAATATTACTGGAGCCTGTTAACTTAGCTATATGCCTAGCTTAGTCTAGTGAGTAGAGAATATGGTCCAGTTCACCCACAGAGAGCCTGTTATCATCACCAAAAAATAATCTGCTGAATCAGTCACTAACACAGAAATGTAATATTTGTGATATGTGACATTACATACATTACTGTTCTGCACCATACCGGTTTTCAAAAAGGAGGATATTGGGAGCAGGAGGGCGGCATAGAGCAGACTGTAGAAAGCAAATGTCAACATGACAGCAAAGCCAAATCCCGGACATTTTAGGCTTGACTGGACGGTCTCAAAAAGAGGACATATGGTCACACTACTTTACACAGTCCTGTCCATCAGAGACTGTGAAAGTAAGAGGGCTGGTTTAGTGGGCGTGTTTGTTTGAGTGGGGTGGGACACTTGTTCAGCCTGCAGAATCACATGCCTTTTGTGAAAGGGAAGTATGCCAAAATGGCAGAGACTGGACATTTCACAATTTCCCGGATGGTAGATACAACGACATGTAATGTATGTGTTAACTGGCAGGGAAAATGCAGTTTTGTTCAGTAGGTCTCCTTCAAAAGGCTGTACTACTGAACTGGAGTATGTTTTTGTAATTAATGAAAACTAACAAATTTGCCACTTTGCCACCATCAGCTTGTTTACACAAGAAAAGCACTATACAAGACGTCCTAACGCTAAACTTTTACATGCATACAAAATAAATAAAAATTAAAAAATCAATTGAAATGAATAACACCTGAAATTTAAGTATTTTGATGAAAACTAAGTTGCATGCTACAGTTTTTCATTATGTAGAATGGGATAATTAACCAACATCCCATAGAATTTGTCCAACGTTGCAACCATGAAAAAACGCATTTGTGGAATTAAATTAATGAATTAATATGCACGAATTAGCTCAAAAATCTCATATTACCAAAACTCTGCATCCTTTAATCAAACGCGTACTGCGGATCCGATATTTTTACTCAAAGCAATCAAACATTTGCGGTTCATTGTGTGCCCCCAATGAGGATAAATGAAGTGTCCGCACTTCACAGAATTGCTACCATCTCAGCTGAGTGAAAAAAGCTCGGGCTTGTCTTTCACACTAACACAGCTCAGAAATCATATTTAGAGGCAGGGGCGGCGGTGGGGGGGAGGAGCTCCCTGACCCGGCCAGATCGATAGCGCAGGCCCCGGAGTGAGGCCGCACCGAGAGTGATCCTAACGAAGCGCGCTGAACAGGCCTGGAGTTTGAGCACTGGTACTGCAGCGCTCATTTGTTCATTTAAAGGAAGATCAATGGGCCCCCTGCCGCGTCACAGAAGATACACAGCGGGACGCCACACCAGCAATGATACCCTTCTAAATATTTGATGCGGGTTGGGGTGTGGGGGGCTTTTGCACAATATAGTTTTGCAGCTGCTCTCTCTGTCAGTTGTGCAGAGCGTCTCAGGGCAGATCCCATTAGTAATTGATGGCGCTCCGCAGTGGCCTGTTTTGAGGCCACTGTTCATTTCATGGGCTATCACTTTTTTTATTACCCTGCTGATGCCTTCACGGCCAATTAATTATTCATGATGCACTAATTAAGGGACAAAATAAAGTAACGCAGTTAAGGCCGGTTCAATTAAACAAGAGAGTATCCCTGCCTGCTAAGTTGTTTATCAATATAAGATGAAGGTGCCAAATAGCTCCATCCTTGATTGACCCTGACTGTCTCTGCTCCCCAAACATACTGGACTCTTTATTCTAAAACATATTTCTAATGTTCTCTAAACGATCCTTCTGTCCCCTTTGCACTTCACAGAGTCTGGCAGAGGCAGCAGGCATTGAGCATGCCAGGCATTTGGCTCCATACTTAGCCAGCCATCATACTCACGCACACAGACACAGTCGCTTGTACACACACACCTGTGCAAGCGTCTGTCCATCTCCCAGATTGGCACAGGTGCTGTGTTTTGATTGGCCGCGTGCTAATGGCTAATGTGTTCCCAGCTAATGTGCGTGTCATAGCACCTCATATCCATCTCTCTCCATCATCATCATCATCATCCTCATCCTCATCATCTGGCAACCTGGAGCAGGCCCAGTGCTACCACCTCACCAACACCCGGACATTTTTCCATTCCAGTCACAGAGTAGCTACCTCCCTCTCTGGAGTCCGGCTCCATCAGCCACATCATTACAGAGATTATCCCATGTCTTTTATTTAATGATGGCTAATGTATCACCAATAAAGATGAATGAGGGGAGCTGGGAGGCTCTAATTGGAGGGACATGATGTCTGACTCTGTGTCGGCTACCGTGCTACAGTGCCAAATGCTCTACGTGTTGCCATCATGTGCTTCAATGTGTGTGACTACAAGCCCTGCATGAAAATTCACTCATATCAAGTGTTTATGCTTTATGGCCTTTGCGGTCAGGGTGTCTGAATTGCTGCAGCCAGTTTGGAATTTGTGAACTCAAACTTTAATCAACTCTGAACTTGTGAGTCAGAGAGAAAACAGAATTTAACAGAATCAAACTGATTAAAAGGATTCTGAATATTTCTTTTGTAAGTAAAATGAAGAGATCTGTACAGACATAGGAGCAGGTTAAAGTAAATTGTTTATTTTTTATTCTGGACTTCCTGAACTGATGCATTCTGTAAAAATATGTCAAACACAGTAATATTATCTAAAAAAGGCAAAATAACCCTTAAAAATAAAGGTTCATAGGTGGTTCCTGGATGGTATAGTTCTAGTAAAACCTTTAATTGGCACAGAACCTTCATATTTTGTGGAGGTTTTAACTAGAATTTAATATGTTATTTGTCATGTTGCATCATATTCTGTAGTTTATGCCTCATTGATGTAACACAGGGGTGCTCAATCCTGGTCCTGGAGATCTACCACCCTGTAGAGTTTAGCTCCAACCCTAATCTAATGCACCTGATCCAGATAATGAAGGCCCTCAGGAGCTTCTGACAATTAGAGACAGGTGTGTTGAATCTGAACTCTCCAGGGTGGTCAATCTCCAGGACCAGAATTAAGCACCTCTGGTGTAACAGACTTCACCATTTTATATCATTTTCATTCATCAGTATTCTTTCACTACAATACCCAGCATGCATTAGACAAGTATGTCATTCAACTACTAGGAATCTCTGTCCCTGATGCCAACTAATCGTGACTGTTAGCCTAACCACGGATATAATAAATACAACCATGCTAGCAACCATAACATAAGCTAGTGTAACACTTACCTTGGCCAAAGTAGCCAGATACCTTGCTAACCTTTAGTTTTTAGCATCTTATGACTGATTTCTGCCATTTGAGTAGACTGTTCTGTAATTATGGTCTGAAGACCACATATACAACCTCATTTCCAAAAAAGTTAGGTGCAAAAGGTAAATAAAAACAGAAAGCAAACCCTATGTTTAATTTAAAATAGTACAAAGACAACATTTTAAATGTGAAAACGTGAAAATATTTTTTAAAAAAAAGTTGGGTCAGGGACATGTTTACCACTGTGTTGTATCACATCTTCTTTTAACAACACTCTGTAAGCATTTGGGAACTGAGGAGACCAATTGCTGTTTTCCCCTTCCTGCTTGATAAAGGATTTCAGCTGCTCAACATTTCGGGGTCTCCTTTGTCGTCGTTTCAAAATGTGCCAGAGGTTTTCAATGGGTGACTGGTCTGGACTGCAGGTAGGCCAGTTTAGCACTCACTCTTTTTTTACGGAGCCATGCTGTTACATGCAGAATGTGATTTGGCATTGTATTACTGCAATTAGCAGTGGCTTCCCTGAAAAAGACGTCATCTGGATGGCAGCATGTGTTGCTCCAAAACCTGTGTATATCATTCAACATTAATGGTGCTTTCACAGATGTGCAAGTCACCCATGTCATGTGGACTAATGCACCCCCACACCGTCACGGTTGCTGGCTTTTGAACTGTGCGCTTATAACAAACCAGATGCTCCCTCTCCTCTTTAGCCCGGAGGACACGTTGTTCATGATTTCCGAGAAGAATTTCAAATTTTGATTCGTCGGACCACAGGACACTTTTCCACTTTGCCTCAGTCTATTTAAAAGAGCTCAGGCCCAGAGAGGGCAGGTGCATTTCTGGATCCTGTTTATTTGGGTTTCCTCTTTGCATGGTAGAGTTTTAATTTGAATTTGTGAATGTAACAAGCTGTGTTCACAGACAGTGGTTTTTGGAAGTGTTCCTGAGCTCGTGCAGTGATCTCTACTACAGAATCATGTCTGTTTGTAATGCAGTGCCATCTGAGGGCCTTTTTGGCCTTGTTCCTTGAATACAGAGCCATACATTTCTCCAGATTCTCTGACTCTTTTAATGATATGATGTACTATAGATTATAAAATCCCCCAAGGTCTTTGCTATTTTATGTTGAGAAAAGTTATTCTTGAATTGTTACGCTATTTGCCCATCTTTTACAGAGTGGTGAACCCCTCCCCATCTTTACTTCTGAGAGACTCAGCCTTTCAGTGATGCTCTTTTTATACACAATCATGTTACTGACCTGTTGCTATTGAAGTTAATTAGTTGAAAGATATTCCAACAGGTGTTTTTTAGCATTACACAACTTTACCAGTCTTTTTTTTTTTTACCTGTCTCAACTTTTTGAAACATGTTGCTGGCATCAAATTCAAATTGGCATATATCTTTCAAAAAACAATCCAATTTCTCAGTTTCAACATTTGATATGTTATTTTCAGTTAACTATAGGGTTTAAATAACTTACACATCATTGTGTATCTGTTTTTATTTAGATTTTGATTTTTGGAAACGGGGTTGTATACACTAAGGTATTATGTATAGCTTCTGGGTTCACCAGCTAACCAAAAAATTAAAACATCTCATCCACAAAAATCCACCCCAAAGCAGTTGCAGGTTTTCAAAAGTTCTGACCTCCTTCAATGTATATCATCAGTAAATGGTTTTCCCTCTAGAGGCTATTTTGGCCAGACTGCCCCTTTAAAAATATCTGTCACACTCTCAAATCTCATTTATAAAGCTTATTCTTTAAAGAAGCATCTATTAAGAGGGTCTTGGGTAACTAAAAGTGGTTTGTCTAAGGCATCACTACAAAGAACCATTTTTTTGGCCCATTTAATTTTAAAAGTGAAACAATAGAGTATGTTTAACCCTTAAAGTGCAGATCATTTAAGCCCTATATTAAAATTAAAATTAAAAATAGTACAAAGACAACAGATCAAATGTTGAAACTGAGAAATTTTATTGTTTTTTGATTTGCCCATTTTGAATTTGATGCCAGCAACATGTTCCAAAAAAGTTGGGACGGGGCTGGTAAAGTTGTGTAATGCTATGTAATGGAGCATCTCACAACAAATCAGGTTAACTGGCAGAAAAAAATCCCAGAGGGGCTTACAGAAGTAAAGACGGGAGATCTGTGAAATACTGCATGGGCAGTACGGTTCGTCACTGCATCCACAAATGCAAGTTAACACTCTACCATGCAAAGAAGAAATCTTAGATAAACAGGATCCAGAAACACCACCACCTTCTCTGGGCCCAGGCTCATTTAAAATAGACTGAGGCGAAGTGGAAAAGTGTCCTGTGGTCCGACAAATCAAAATTTGAAATTCTTTTTGGAAATCATGGACACTGTGTCCTCCGGGCTAAAGACCACTCAGCTTGTTATCAGTGCATAGTTCAAAAGCCAGTATTCATGATGGCATGGGGTGTGTTAGTGCACATGGCATGGGGACTTGCACATCTGTGAAGGCACCATTAATGGTGAACGATATATACATGTTTTGGCAACATATGCTGCCATCCAGACAACGTCTTTTTCAGGGAAGGCCCTACTTATCTCAGGAAGATGATGTCAAACAACATTCTGCATGTATTACAACAGCACTGCTCCTTATTAAAAGAGTCCGGGTGCTAAACTGGCCTGCCTGCAGTCCTGACCTGTCACCACTGAAAACATTTGGCACGTTATTAAATGAAAAATATGACAAAGGTGACCCCGAACTGTTGAGCAGCTGAAATCCTATATCAAACAAGAATGGAGGAACGTTTCACTTTCAGAACTACAGCAATTGGTCTTCCTCAGTTCTCAAACGCTTACAGAGTGTTGTTAAAAAAAGAGGTGATGAAACACAGTGGTAAACATGCCCCCATCCTAACTTTTTTGGAACGTGTTGTTGGCATCAAATTCAAAATGGACATATATTTTTCAACAAATAATAAAATTTCTCAGTTTCGACATTTGATATGTTGTCTTTGTACTATTTTCAATTAAATATAGTGTTTAAATGATTTACACATCATTGAATTGTATTTTTATTTACATTTTGCACAGCATCACAACTTTCTTGGAAATGGGGTTGTAATTGCACCCCATTTCTTGGCAACCTTATCAGTTTAAACTAAATTCTAGAATAACCAGGCCCCTGTTGTGCACTGATTGTTTTCAGATTATTTATTGCATGGTTTAATCATTTGATCATTTACAAGGTGCCATGATTGTTTCTGTGATCTCTCACTTGGAAAGATCATTTCATTTTATTTCATTAATGATTTTTATGGTCAAGTGAAAGAGAGGAAGGGAGATACATTTGCATGCATTAGACTTAATGTTTGACTGTTTTTGCTAGTTTTTTTCAGTGCTCACACCTCCTCAGGCTGTCCAGCCTAAAGACACCTCATTCAATAAGTAAAAAAGCTGTTCGTGTCTCCAGACTTGTTTACAGTCTCGCTCTCCAGGGCTTGTGGCTCAAAATGGACACTGGGTTCATTTTGCCTTGAGCTTGGGCCACTTGAACGCATCAGCAGTGGGATCTCGGTAGTCTTATTGGAGCAGACTTGGGCTGCAGGACAAGCCAGCCATTGAGGAGCAGATTAGATTAAGAGTAATCCTTCCACTATGTTCTGAGCCATGTCTGTGCAAACTCCAGTCACTCAGTGCATCAGTCACAGCACTCTGCCCATCAACACGGCCCAGGGCACCCACCAGCCTGGTCTGCGCTACCCTATCTCTTTGGCCCACAGCCACAGCTGAGGAGAATTTAGAAAGATGCTTCTCTTTGGTCAGAAAATTGAGCCAGCATTTGGGGTTCTGGGAATTGACACAAACTTTTGTATCCCACTGAAGGGTTTTTCAGTGTTTCCCTTCATTATTGCTGCTAGCACCACACAAGTATCACAGCTGAGTACAAAAGTGTATTGAGGAACAAGGCTGAAAAAGAAAAACTACTGTCTCCAAAATGGTAACTTTACAGAAGGCAAACACATTCTTAACTTTAACTGTAAATTAATATAAACAGATTTTATTCCTAGCAATTTTGGAGCGTTTCTATTGGTCAGTTCCTTATGAAATTTTCACAAAATATCAAAGGGAGCTGCTGAGCTCAAGTGATATAGAAAAGCAAAATTGCAAAAAATAGAAATACTTGTTTTGGTTTTTTTTTTTGGACAGCGACGATTGTCCAAAAGTTTTTAGATACCTTCTCATTTAATGCTTCTTCTAAAAGCACAGGTATTCAGGAGTTATTAGGAGTTTTTTCAGACTCTACTCTTCTGGGAAGGCTTTACACTAGATGTTGGAACATTGCTGTGAGGACTTGATTGCGCTCAGCCACAAGAGCATTAGTGAGGTCAGATGCTAATGTTGGCTGATAAGTTCTGTATTGCAAACAGGTTTGTCCCACAATATCTTGTGTCACAGGACTAATTTTCAGTCTTGTGCACGGGATTGGGCAGATAACCAGCCCCCTACAGGAGGGAGCAGGATGAAGTATGCATGAAGAGAAATCCCGTAAATGTAATGAACAGCCTAAATAAAGTAGAAAGATCACTAGACAGAATGCAATAATGTGCAAATCATTTACACTCTGTATTTATTTGAAAATGTTTCAAAGACAGTGTATCAAATGTTGAAACAATTTTTGCGACAAATGTTGAGACAAATTTTATTGTTTTTGAAAAATATATGCCCATTTTGAATTTGATGCCAGCAACACATTTTAAAAAAGTTGGGATAGGGCAACAAAAGACTGGTAAAGTTGTGTAATGCTATGTAATGGAGCATCTCACAACAAATCAGGTTAACTGGCAGAAAATCCCAGAGGGGCTGAGTCTTACAGAAGTAAAGACGGGAGATCTGTGAAATACTGCATGGGCAGTACGGTTCGTCACTGCATCCACAAATGCAAGTTAAAACTCTACCATGCAAAGACGAAATCATAGATAAACAGGATCCAGAAACACCGCCACCTTCTCTGGGCCTGAGCACATTTAAGGCTGATGCACATCTGTAAATGCATCATTAATGCTGAATGATATATACAGGTTTTGGAGCAACATATGCTGCCATCCAGATGATATCTTTTTCAGGAAAGCTCTTGCTTATTGCAGGAACACAATGCCAAACCACGTTCTGCATGTTTTACAACAGCATGGCTCAATAGTAAAAGAGTTCAGGTGCTAAACCGGCCTGCCTGCTGTCCAGATGTGTCATCCACTGAAAAGAATTGCTGCATTATAAAACAAAAAATGCATGTGATGCAACACAGTGGTAAACATGCCCCGTCCCAACTTTTTTTGCAGTGTGTTGCTGGCATTAAATTCATAATTGGCATCTATTAAAAAAAAATCAAAATCTCTCACTTTGTACTATGTTCAATTAAATATGGGGTTTAAATGATTTGCACACCATTGCATTCTGTTTTTATTTACATTTTGCACAGTGTTCTAACTATTTTTGGAAATGGGGTTGTATTAAACAATATGAAATGATAACAGTAAAACAGTTAAAATTAATTAAGCCATTCTAAAGAGTTGCGAAACAATGGATCACATTAACAACATGCAAATTCTTGTGGCCACATGCAAATTCTTGTGGCCAGAGCTGCCAAGCCCAGCAAAATACCTAAATGACCGTTCTGTGGTTTAATGCCTGATTTGTGTTTACTGGGAATAAATGGCATTTGGTGTAGTTACTTCACAGTGAGCCCAATGACTTTGACTACCATGCTGTTTCAGCAAAGAATAATGTATTTGTGAATAGACTGTGTCAAATTTTGGATGTCAGTTTGCCTTGATGGAACCATGCGGGCAGGAGCGGGCCACAATGTTTCGTTTGCGGGACAAATGATTCAGAGTTTCTGTGGAAGTGAGATGAAATCTTGTGGGAGCAGGCCCTACTCAAAAGTATTGGATGGTGCTCCATCACTTCAGAGAACACAGTCCCTCTGCTCCACTGCCCAGTGCTGGGCATGGTGACCTCATGTCAGAAACCTTGCCGTTTCAGAGATGCTCTGACCCAGTCGTCTGGCTGTAATGATCTGACCTTTGTTAAAGTCACTCAGGTCTTCACGCCTGTCCATTTCTCCTGCATCCAACATGCTGTCGACGAGAACCAACTGTTCGCTTACCAACTAATACATCCCAGACCTTGACATGCGCCACTGAGATAATCAACGTTATTTGCATCACCTGTGAGTGTTCATAATCATCGGTGTAAACAAATAATTTTTTTTTTTTTTAAAGATGGTCTTTGAGATCCACATCAGTGTGGTCACATGAAAGCACATGTCTGGACTCAATAGTCAATCTGAGTCAAACAATGACATGAAAAAGAACTGCGGAAAGGAAGTAGCATCCAAAGTTCTGCCTCACTTGCTTTTCAATTACGGCAGACGAAGCAGAACGGAATTGTTAGTGCCATTTATCGAATGTGCTTCTATCCGTATTAAAGTGCAAGTCGAGAAATCCATCCCCTTGTATAACAACCTGTCTGTTTTACAACAACAAAGAGATCCCTTTCTTGTCAGATAGCCCCTGTCAGTTCATTAGAAACAAGGAAAGGAGAAAACGAGGGAAGAAAGACGCACTGACAAAGACACACTCCTCCACACGTGCAGTCAGTGACGGCAGTCATCCTGAAGAATGCCTCTTCTTGCCTCTATGTATTCAGCTGGTGCAGAACAAAAGCTGTAGCTGAATGAATCGATTATGATAATGATTGGTTGGTGTGAAGAGCTTTTTGCCCACTGAATGAAAGTGAGATGATGGATTATTGAAAAAGCATTAACAGAGATCTTTATGCATCGCTAGTTACCCTTTTCCCCAACGTGGACAACTGCATTGTTCTTTTCTGACTGTAAACTTGCAATCACGGTTTCTATTCACAGTGGTGTTTTAAGTTCTACATTATGGATTACAATGACAAGGCACTGTGAAAACAACCAGCTATTTAAAAACTGTGTGTTATTTATCTTAACTTTTAAATCCCTGTCTTCTTGGTGAGACATTGGTATTCTTCCTGAACCTCTCCAGCAGTTTAAAGAAACATTTATTTCTCGAGTTTGTAATGAGCATTAACATAATAGAAACACAGCAATAAATGAAGCAGATATTACAGTAATCAGTTCATCATTACTGTAGCTCATTTTTAATAGATAAATATTTCATGGCAAAGATAATGAGTGGAATGACTGTGTGTGCATGACTTCCACTTTTAGCATCTTAAACAGTAAACAGACACAGCTATGTAGAACTGTTTGGAAATAAAAAAATTACTTTCCCAGTTTCCTAATTTTCCCACTTCATTCATTTTTTTTTGCATCAAATAACACTGAGAAGTACATTCGAATCAACTGAACTTGTGATGGAGAGGAATGTAACAGTGTGGAATATTTCATGCAAAACAAGCTGCCATGCTCCCTGTTGATTAGGTTGGGCCCTTTAATGTCTGTCTTTCAGCAGTACATACATGACTTTTCTGTAAATATTGCTGATTTTTTTTTTAAATAAAAACCAATTACTGTGATGGGGTAGATATGTTATTCTTGACTGAGCCTATCAAGGATGTAGAAAAAACAAATGATCAAAGTTGAATAAAAGTAAAACTTACCAGCTTTTGTACTTAGCTCCTGTGAGGGCTTTAATGATGTCACTTCCTCTTCATCATGTCATGATGTTTTTTTCTAAACTTCCTTTTTTTTTACTGATGCAATTATTCACAATAATTACAACACACATCACTACAACACGCATCACTACTACACTAAATGGGTAAATTAATTACTTAAAATCCCAGTCTTATTGTATACTAAGGCTTATTATTGAGTAACTACAGGAACTTCACTGCAAACTCAGCTGTTCTTAGAGTGTAAAAGTAAAAACTTTGAGCCTGCCAGTGGGCCGTGGCCATGAAAGGAGTTAACAACAGCAAAGTCATCTAAAATAGCACAGAGTGAACTACAATAAAATAAATAAATAAATAATGATCACTCATTTGAACTATATTTTTATGGTTAAATATGCTGGTGTGAGGTATGAAGCCATTGATTTTATTTTAAATTGACACAGACAGACAAATCGTCATGGCAAAGGTTTGATTTTAAAACAACTTTTAGTAATGTTTGAGATGGAACTTCAGTGACTGTCTACGCAGACTATACAAGCTTAACTTTTCAGTTAGTTTTTCATACATTGTATTATTGATGAACTCTGAATTAATGTATTTAACTTTGAAAGACACTTCTTAGCAGATTTGAACCTTGGACATTTTGTAAATGGCACTTTTTTGCAGAATAACTGAAAATGACTTTAACAAGTTGCACTGTAGCTTCTTTCAGTTCTCGATCCTACGTGTTTATGGATTAGAACCTGTCCCTGGTCGAGCACTTACAAAGTTAACTACAGAACCTCTCATAAGCAGTACATCTGTTTCATCTGGAAATTAAAAATCTCTTGGTAAAGATTGATGTTGATTTTTTGTCTTTTTCAGTGAGACTGTCTCTCACCGAGCTCCTGCTATGGCCTTCATAATTTCTGTCTTGATTAGTACAGTCTAAGTGAGAGGGGGCGCTGTGGACCAGGCAGAAATAGTCGATCTCAGAGGCTTTTCCCTTTGTGTTTATATTTTTAATTCTTTTAGAGGGAAACTGTCAACCATACCCAAAGTGCTGGACCAAAGAGAAATAATGTATGCTTTTGTGAGGTTCTTTGAGGACGACATGTGCTATGCTTTACCCGTTTCAAATGTGAAAGATTTCAGACCTCGGCACAAAACAGATTTTGATAATCAGAAGGTGTATCTGGTTGTCAGAAGTGAAGAGAATGGTACAGGCCAGCCAGGCAAGGCGCAGATTCTCGCTCTCGCAGGTAAGTTGTCTAATCGCATGGGGCTTTTCTTCATTATTTATTTCATTTTCCACCACTGTTCTGACTTACGTTCACTAATCAGTCAGGGAACATCGACGCGCTCCACCGAAATCTCATGGCACTGTCGTTGTGTGGCGACAGTGTTTCCCTGTTTGAGCAAGGTAACCGTGCGGCTTCGCCACTTCTGCTTCTTGGTCACTTGTTTATGTCGAGGGCGGTTTGTCTTGCTAGCTCAAATATTAGCAAGTGTGAAAAGCTACTGAAATATGTCACTCGGCTTTTGACGACGGTTTGTCGCAAGCCTCCGTGATAGCCAGCTTTCGGAAAAGATAAAGGTAACTTTTATTCCAGTAAAGCAGAAGAAGAAGCGAGCGCTCGAAATAGCGAGATAGCTAACCTAGCTAGGTGTTTCGTAAGTTAGCAGGCTAAAGGTGCTAGGTGTGTAGCTAGCCGACATGCTAACATTAGCGACATACACAGATACTTCATGTAATTAATGTGAGAGATAAATTAGATTGGCGAACTTTTAATGAGGACTTGCTCGCGTTTCATTTATCTAGATGTATATTTTAACTCATGGAGCTACGTTGAAGGTCTTATTCTTTCGGTGCTTGTAGCATTTTGTCCCAACAAAACAAGAGAAATGTTGTGTAGAACTGGGAGGGCTGTCCGCCTGGCACAAGGCAAACCATCATTTCACTGGCAGTCTCCTTCTGCTGGGGCTAGCAGGGTACTTAGCTAGATTACTAATCCTCATACGTTGCTTAGCCCTGTTGTTAAAACGGAACGAAAGTCCGATCTTGTTAGGAACAGAGGTCTGTAAGGTGGGGGGCAAGTTCTGTTGTACAGTTAGTTTGTAGAAGCCAGAGTAACATGTGGGTAGATTAACGTAAGCGTAAAAGTACTTACTAAATGACTCGAGTATCTTTACAAAAACAGCTTGAGGAAGTGCAAAACATACCACATCAATCATACTTAACTATTGAGTAATTTATAGAACTCAAATTATTAGCAGCGTAAGAACTGAAGTTTCTTAAAGGGGAATTCCACCGATTTTTCAAACTTTCTGCATAATTCAGTCTTTAAGATGTGAACAGTCATTCAGAGTGGTTTGAGGTGAAATACACTGTCCTAGAGAAACTTACTGAGTCGGAATTGTTTACAGTGGTGGTGACAGGAACCAGACATCCACCTTTAAAAGCTCCCTCGCAGAGAGTTGTTACATGAAAATATTTGCAAATTTGCTTATTTGGTTGAAAATTTGTCTGATGTCTGAGACATTGTTTTATGATAGTTTTGAGAGAAAGATTTGGCCTACAATATATTTGATTAAGATCTGTTTAGGGCAGAGGGGTACCTGCAGGGTGCTTTGAGGCAAAATAGTTCCCAAAGAACTATCAAAGTAGTTAAACAAAGATGTACCATTATTTTACTGTTTTACATAGACATTATGACCCTTGGTTCCTATCACCACCACTTTAAAAAAATCGGAGTTAGTAGGTTTCTCTACAATGAACCATTTCACATCAAAATACTCTGAATGACCTTTTATTTACATCTCAACAACTGAATTATACATAAATTTTGAAAAATCAGTGCTTTAAGTGCTGTTCTTGTTTTACTTATAGAAGTAAATGTATTGTTTGAAAACACTCATGTAAGTATAAATCATGTAAATATAAATCCAAAGTTTTACTAGAGCAAATGTCACTAGCTGATTACAGTACTACAGTGGATCAGACCACATTATTCTAGCCAAGTTTGCCTTTTGGCGTACCCTCCAGGTAGTGGCTAGAATGCACTTACAAAAAGTTCATATTAAGCACAGTCACAGTAGTACTGCTTACTTTATAGCAGCGTGCTAAACTGTTTTATAATCATATTGATGCAGACACCTCAAATATTCATATTAAAATTTGCATAAACTTTTATCAAATTCGTAATTATTTGGTGAAGTGATCATTGATTTGTAACACTATTCTAAGACAGATTGCATTTTTTCTAATGTGGTATTATTGTATACATTGCTGACAATTGTTTTCTTGCTTCTTTTCCAGATAGCATTGAGGAATTTGAGAACAGTATTATGCAAAAGAAGATGAAAATTCCTAAAATGTCTACCAGGAATGCAGGACACGCAGTAGAAAATCACTTTGGCGAGGAAAGAATGCCCCTCAGACATAAAAAGGTACAGTGCACGTCCAGTACACCTCATCAGACTGACCTTAGATCAAAAAGAATGCTGCTAAGCATGCTCTTATAGTGGGCTGCAGACTGTTTTCCTGCCAGCAGGCTGGATTAATTTGGAATTCATGCACAAATCAGGATTGGCTTAACATGGATTTTGCACTGATATTAAGAATGTGTTTTAAATTCTGGCTGGGCACAAGAGAAATGGAGTATATTACATTTAGACTAAGGGAGCAGAATTAAGACAAAAAAATAAGAATTATCATGAAATACCATAAATGATAACATTACTAGTTTAATTGTGTGCTTTAAATGCACAAATTTTAACATTACTTTTTGAATGTTAAGGGAGATTTCTGGCATATATTAGTCACAATGAAGAGTACTATGCCTTTTTTTAACTGAGCTCATTATAACTAGTTTACTATAATTGAAATCATTGGTAATTATCTTGGTTTCAGCAGTGTTGCTTAAACCAAGATCCTATAGCATGCCTGTAAGGTTACATATCCTGTCCATGCACAGAGGGCATAGTTCAGCGTTATTGCTGGTAGGCTATTTGACATCATTGTTCCACAAGCCTCCTGTCTCGCTCTTAGTTACAAAGAAGCGATATTTGCCTACCAGCCATATGGTACAGGTGTTTCAGAGTGTCTTGGAATTCACTATGAGTGTAATTTGCACTTGAAACTGTACTGCGCTGATGTGTTAGTGATCCCCATTAAAAATGAGATATTAATCATTAATGATCCAGTGTGGAGCAATGTGTAGCACTTCAAAAGATCTCAAGTTTATTAGGCTTCTTACATCAGAGTCATGACTTTGCCTAGACTAAATCTGTGTTCAGTCAAAACCTTTTGTTTGTTGTCTTAAGTTAATTATTAGACTTCTTGTTATCTTGTCAACTGGGTATATTTTCTTGCTTCTTTTCCAGGTAGCATTGAATAGTGTAAGAACAGAAAAAAAAAATCAAATAACTAGATTGTGGAGTGCTGTGGTTTCCTGTGCTAAAGATTGGATTAAAAAAAAAAACAGATGCAGTGCTCTTTATTGGTTGTTCATGGATTATCAAGTGTTGATTGAGTGGTGAGTTGTCCTGACACCCCAAATTCGCAATTTTTGGTATTGCAGCAATAGAGGCCCTAACCGTAATAAGTACATTGTCAGTACTAGAGATTCCCAAGTCCAGTGCTGGAGGCCCAGCTGCGCTGCACTGCACATTTTCATGTTTTCCCTGCGCCTGACTCATTTAAGCATCTAATTTTCAATCCTTCTTGAGCTGAATTACATTTGTCATAGAAGAAAAAAATGAAAAGCTGTGCAGTACAGTTGGCCATAGTATACAGCCAGTATATTATATGTGTATACTACTGTGCAAAAGTTACTGGTCGTGAGAATAATTTTAATGATGTTTAATATGATTTAATTATTGCTTAATTATTGCTAATTATATAAATTGCTTATTTATATAAAATTTGACAATGTACATTTAAGGATTATAAACTGGACACCAAACAGTACCTTTAAAGGGCTTATTCCATGTTTAGGACACAAGACAAAGCTCTTAAATCAATAAAATTTATAATTTACTATTATCACTTTCACTAAACTTTTTTTGTCAACTTGAGATTCGATCACCAAATACAGCTTTTTCAGTTATTTTAATATTCTCTGTAGCTATGAAATATTTTGTGGCTTTTTTAGTAATTGTTGGAAAATTGTGAAGATGCAAAAGACTAGCATCAGACCCTGAGCTGCCAGTTTATAGATACATTTAACTGCCTTTTTCATCTCAGGTTATAGATCGTATTCCAGATTTTTGTATATTTCTAATTGTATATATGCTTGTAGATTTTTTATATTTATTCTTCCTTTTATATTGTTTCACCCTTATTATTATTACTGTCCTGTGTTGTGTGACTGCTACTGGCTGCTAAATTTCCTTTGGGATCAATAAAGCATCCATCCACCATCCATCCATCCATCCAGTACCTATGGTTAGGGTTGGGCAATATGACTATATCTCATTATCATGGTAAATTATGTCACAATACATTATGCTTTTCTGAACATTGTGTATCACCACTACTTAAAGAACACTGACCAACTGCATGTTTCATTATAATTAGAGCAAAAGTGGTCCCATTTAACTGGATATTGAATATAAAATTTGAATAAATATTGAATAAAAATCATAGTTTTGATATCGTTTTTTAAATGTAGCACAACTGGTTCTTTTTTCTCAGTTCCAACTGATCAGATGTCTGAAAAAAATAAATATCATGACATCGTGTACCATGAAAATTTCTTGAAGTATCGCAGTATAATATTTTTGCCATATTGCCCACCTCTCCCTGTGGTCATTGTCCATTTAATTAGGTTCCTTGGTATCACCTACTAATTAGGTGCTTTGTAGGTATACATTGACTGTAGCATGTTACTTTACACAGTTTATTCACCACCATCTAACTCATCCACCAGTGGACATAAGCCACCATGGGAGCACCACTGGCCAGATAAAATTTGGATGGTGGACCATTCTCAGCACAGCAGAGATACCAGCATGCTAGCTGCATTGTAGTATGTGTGGTGCAAACATTGTGTACACTTGTTGTACTATATTAGATATGCCTACCTTGATGCTACACCTTGTATGTGTACAGTTAAATGGTCGCTCATCATTTTCCATGCACAATCTCTTGCCCATTATCAGTGGTCGGTTTTCGATCACAGGCCCACTATGAGATGGGTATTTTTTTATGGTTAGTGAACTGTTCTCAACTTGGCAGCGTTTAAACATGGGATGGTGATGGCTGACCATTTGTGTGGCAACAGGTGTTTTAATCAGTTATTGTGTACATTCAAAAGGCACCTATGTGGTAGCTGTACCTAATGACCTGGCATTCCTGTGTTAGTAATTTTTTCATGTATCTGCAAAAAAAAAACTCATATTGAAAACAAACTTTTGAAGAGTAGTGCTTATGTGTATTATGTCACTGAGCAGCATTGCTTGTGCGACAGGTGCAGTCTCAGGAGCAGCAGCGGGCCAACTCCTCCAAGAGCCTGGCTGCAGTGGTGGCGCGACTAGAGAGGAATGCCGTGAGCTCGAGTGCAGAGGGAGAGGAGCTGGAGCGGCTGGGTGAGGAAGAGGAGGAGGGTGAGGAGGAAGGGGAGGCGGTGGTGCCCCGTGTGCTGTATGAGGAGCTAGTGCACAGCTACAGGCAGCAGGAGGAAGAGGTGCGGCGGCTGCAACAGGAGCTGGAGCGCACACGCAGGCAACTACTGCAGCAAGCCAAAAAACTGAAGGAGTACAGCAGCCTACTGACTGAGGTCAAGGAGCTGCGTGACTTCAACCGCCGCCTTCAGGATGTGCTGCTCATGAGGCTGGGCAGTGGTGAGACACACTTGCATATACAGGCCACAACATTATACACTCTTTTAGACCATTCCAGCGGGCCCACGCAGATGGCTGACCTGTTACAGTCATGTGGCTGACATCAGTTCTGAGGACACAGTATGTTGTGGAATGCTTTTGTGGCGTGAAATTGTCGAGCTGAAAGCCAGCATCAACATCTCCTCCTCCATATTGAATTTGGTCTTCTTTGGTTTCATGTTCCAGAAGCTTGAAGTTTATTTTTAATGTTTCTCATGCTTGAAGCAAGGCCCACTTTAAGGTGTTTTGGTAGCGTGTTTTATTTTTGTTAAGACTCCAGATTCATTGAATGATAGATTGAATGTTTTTGAATTGTACTCTTGAGGATGCAATAGACAAGCATTTCTGCTAGATAGCAGAAAAAAAGATTGAGCACCCAATTTCAAAAATTATTCACGGGCACTTTTTGAGAGGATGGACTACAACATTGTGCCACGTCAAAAGCAAATATCCACAGACAACTCTTTTGCCCATGTTCTCTGAGAGAAAGAGTGCTGCATGGCAGTGAGAGGACATTGTGCACGCAAAATTATGGGGTGGACGTATATTCAATTTAGTTTCATAGAGTGCCTCATATACACGCTTAAGCCTGGCCTCATCTATCAGCGCTACGTGCCACAGTCAATACATACATTGTTTTTGTACATCTCGATACATTAATGCAAAATTTAATTGAAGGGTGCCTATTTTAAATATTTTAAAATGGATTGGAACATAGCTCAGCCAGCCAGCTTTAAGATCTAGAAGGTTCTGTGTTATAATCAACATTTTGATATGTCCTTGGTTTTAGGCTTGTCAGTACGTGATTAATTGCGGTCTAATGATGGTTGGGGTGCCGGTTAAAACAATTGGCCAAAATTTACATCCCTGGTTGGTAGTCCACATTATGCTGTTTGCTCCTCTTGTAGATTTTGCATGGGCCATTTGCATGAGTAGCCATTTCTAAATGCTTTGATGGTTATGTGAAAGTTTTTAACTGTGCAAATATGTACTGGGTAGCACACTTCTGCACTGGTGTAGTACTGCTGCTTAGAGTAGCGTGGGGGGTGATTATATCTGAGATTTGAACCACAGTGCCGGCTGCTTAAAGAGGGACATGGTGTCCAGAGGTCTAAGGCCAGTGTCCCAGCCAGCTGCTCTGTCTGAATGTGTGTGCTTGTGTGAGTGGAGGGAGGGCGCAGACTGAGAGATGGAAGAGAGCTGATGGTGAGGGCTAAAGATTAGACTGGCCAGGGTGCATTGGGGTCAGGAATGCAGTACGTTGACCGATATTAAAACTCATCAGCTACATTAGAGCTTAGCGTGGCCAGCCACCAAGCCAGCTTACTGGGCTAAAATAACCCGGCTGTCTCGAGGCACAGGGGAAGCCGTGTTTTAGGCAGCCACCCAAAGTGAGTCAGCCAGGACTCAGTACAGCCATGCTGGCCAGAATGAATCAAAGCTCCTGAGACGGACAGAGCGCACATGTGGGCTTTGCAAAGAACAGTTTCTTGTTCTTTTCCTGCTTTGCTGTTTACTTTTTACTACACTGTAGGCCAGCAGACTGGCATCTTAATTAACCTGTGGTCAAACGCTTTGCACCCCTCAGAGCCAATGCATGACAATGGCACTCAGACAATCAAAGCTGAGGTGGTGGAGCCAATTGCCGAGCCACAGGAAGTGTGCCGAGAGGAAGCCAACACTAGCTCCACCCACTCCCCCTCGCCGAGGACCGTCTACACCTTCAATGATGGAAAAGTAAGAGTGTGTGTTTGTGTGTGTGTGTTTGTTGTAGAGGTGCCCAATATATTGTCAGTCATTTTCACTACATTTGACACATATATCACTGAAGGCTGCAGTGTTAAAATGAGCCCTCTAAGAAATCATTCAATTATTTACTGTATGCTGTGATTTTCCTGACCTATCTCAAACATTCCAGACTTAGTTTCTATGGGGCATTAATGTGATCCAACAAGTTCACAGAATTTTTAAATCAAAATAATATCAATCATTTAACTACTACTAAATACTGATCATTTAACCATGTCAGTCATGCTTCACTGATATATTCAGTGATATTTACTGTATCTCAAAGTATATAGTGAGGGCGCAGTATGATATTTATCATTATCATGATCAGTGCAGTGTATGAAACTAATATAAAAAACCTGGATTTATAGGTTTTATAGTGTATCATGTCATTACTGGTTCTTTTTTGTCTGTTACAACTTTTAAACCTCAGAGAAACTAAATATAATCATGTGTATCATGAAAATGTCTTAAAGTATTATATTTTTGGTCATATCATCTACCCCTTTGTATAATAATCACAATATGGAGCAATATAACTGCAGCATAGTATTTTGCCATATTGTGCAGACCTAGTAAATGTGTGAATAATCCCCTTCCTTCTGCATCTGCATTTTGGAACTGACCGCACATCGTTTACCATCAGTATTCTTGCTTTAAGCTTTGTAGTCTTTTGTTCAGCCCTTTTAGTTTTCTCTAATTGGCTATGAATCTCCCATCCCAGTAGGCATTTTAACCGGAGCACTTGCTGTGATATTGCTGAGCCCTGTTAGCAGACAGTGGGCCCGTGTTCGCCCTTATTTCCGCCTGCCTCCCATGACAAGAGGGAATTTGTGTTACACGCTGAAAGGGTTCTCAGATCAAGCGTGAAGAACAAAAGCAAATTAGGCCTTACACACCCGCACATTCCCCGTATTAATTATTTGTACCACAGGAGTTGCGCTGAGTGACAGGTAGCTGGAAAAACGCAAATCTTCTCTAAGTTAAGAGCAGTGAAAAGCTTGTCTGCTGGCCAGCAGCCTAAAGCACATTAGTTGCATTGGGGGGAAAAGCCTCTGGAAGCCAGCCTAAAGACTTCTCAGGGTGACAAAAGCAGCCGGCACATTACCTCACCTATAACTCACCAGCCGCCCATCAATCCACCTGATGGCTTGTTTGGCGTTGTCCTCCGCAATGTGACTTAAAAGTCAACACTGTGGTCTGGCGTCTGTCAAAACACATTACTCCGCCTGCTGAACCTGAGGACCTCAGCTCCTGAATGTATTTATGAAGCATCACTCAGATGGCCTCATCTCTTTATTGGGTCTCGGAGGATGGGTGGAGAAGGAAAGATGTGGCCTGTTAGACCAGCCCTTCATATACCTGTGCTAGATGTTGTCTTGAAACGCGTAGTGCCCAGATATGTGGCTGCAAAGAATTGCAAAACATCACTCAGTTTTAACACACCGAAACCGCATTGTCTGATGATGTGTTATCTGTGTGGCAGTGTGAACAGCAAAAACCACATTGAATCTGACATCTTCAATTCCGATTTGAGATGCTTTCATATTTGGTACTGAAATCCGAAACGTATCCGATATGCGGCAGTGCGATTCATGCAGCTTTTACATGAATCCAACTCCACATTTGTCATAATTTCGCGCTGCTGAGACCTCACAAACATTTGGGGTGATGTTTCTCTATGACCAATTAGAAGCCACTTACCCAAAACCCTTCCGTGTGCAAAGAGATTTTGAAAGAAATGGCCGGACACGACCGTAGGAGAACGAGGCTGCGGTATCATAGTTCAAAGAAACTGAAATCTCTGGGAGTGCATTTGTTGGCAGTCATGATTGTTTATCTTTGGATGAGCTCACCAAATGAAGCACTGTGAAGCAATGTTCTTTTGCGCATGCAGGTCAGTTTAGGAGCGTGATCTGTTTAGACTAATGTCGCATATAGGTCACATTTAAAAGATGTTGTGAACAGCCAAACCAAAAAAAAAACAGATTTGGTGAGAAAATCAGATTTTACCTGCTGTGTGAACGTAGCCTAAGAGTCCAGTATCCAGAACCAGAATATTAAGCTGCACAATATAGACATTGTGTTTATGTAGCTGCTTACTATAGTATGCCTTGCAGTATAGTGCAAAAAGCATATTGATGAACTTTTCATGTTGCATGGTTTGTATTATTTTATTTAATAGAATTGTTTACATTGATTGGATCACATGAATGATTCATCAAAATACCCAGAGAATCTGGAAAGTCTGTGATTGGTGAGAATGGTCACTGCGCAATAGGCAACTGTATATCTAGCACATAGCTACAACATTTAGGTGTAGGTGTAGGAGGTGCATTCAGGTACAGCATATCTTTTTCCTGGCTCACAGAATTTTATTTGTGTATTCTTATCCTCCAGGTTCACCTTGGTGGAGGTATTTGGGTGGAAGAAGAGAAGTGGCATCAGCTGCAGCGTACACAGGGTGACTCCAAATTCACCAAAAACCTAGCTGTCATGATCTGGGGCACAGAGACGTTGAAAAACCGCAGCGTGACTGGAGTAGCCACCAAGAAGAAGAAGGACGCCCTGCCTAAACCTCCTCTCTCTCCCAGCAAACTCAAAATCGTACGAGGTATATTTGCCTGCATATATTTTTTCTGTAAAAGATTTTGCTGTTAGAATGTGATATGATATTATAGGCCTGGAGTGGAACCATAATACATTTAAATATTTGGCCAGTTTGTGCTTAGTTTCTAGTTAGTCAGCTTGGTGATCCAGATTAAGTGTGTATTATTTATGTGGTAATGCACAGGACTGAGTGATACGGGGTGAAATATTGGCACTGGTGTGCTGCATTTGAGGGCAGTCTTGTCAACATCATCTCTATTATTTGTGGCTTAGGGACAATGATGACGTAAAAATTGATAAATAAGAAAATTATTACATAAAGAAGTGCTAGGTTACGTGTGTATAAGGACAAGTGATACTTAGAGATAGAAAAAGAGATATTGACACTCATAGAACTCCTCTCAGCCTTCACTGAATTGCAAGCTCAGAACTAACTGTGGAATTATCCATCAAATTCCATGGGAAAATCTTCCATCATAATAACATCCAAGTCCTAATCCAAGTTTTCTGTTTCAGAGTGTCTGTATGACCGTGTGTCCCAGGAGACAGCCGACAGTGCTGAGATCACACAGCGGCTATCCAAAGTGAACAAATACATCTGTGAAAAGATCATGGATATCAACAAATCCATTAAGAACGAGGAGAGGAGAGAGTCCAAGCTTCTGATCCGGCAGACGGTGAAAATGGAGAACTTCTCCTATGACGGCGTGTAGGGCCTCCGGAGTTGTCACCATAGCTCATTCTGCTCTTCATGGACAGCTGGGGGGAGAAGAGGGTTCACGTGATCACGTGCGCTGCCATTTGAGATTCTCACTGAAGCCCAAAGCGAGGCCTTTTTTACCCTTTACTACCCCATAACACCTCACAGCCTAACCGACAGCTTTACCCCCAACCCATACAGCCTGCCATGAGCCATGAGTTTGTTGGTATGTGAACAATGAATGAGTGTGGGCTTTGAGGGATTTTATAAGCTTTAAATGGGAATATAGAGGGGAGGGGGTGTGTGGTTGGATATTGTGTGTTTGACAGGAGCGATCCTATAAATCACATCAGAAAAGAATGTGTATGGCACATCGACTGGTGTTCTGTGTCAGAACATATCTTTATTGTCCTTAAGTGATCAAAGATTTCCCTTCGGAGGAACTGTTCTGGTTTTGGGAGGATATTGTAAAACGTTAATGCTGGTTTGAGTGTAAGGCTAGTCTGCTTGCCGTTGGTACTTAACTTGGAGGGCATAAAAATGCACCTTCAAACAGGGTCCGACCCTGCAGTGTCTTAATGTAAACCTTTTAATCAGTCGGTTAATCAATCAGTCAAGGCCCAATTGTTCAAGAACTTTACATTGAAAATGACTCTTGTATGCTTACTTTGGTTTCATGTTGTTCCATGTAGATCTGATGGTGCTAATGACAAGATAAGTTCACTGCTTCCCTCAGATGGTTAACAAAACTTGTTTGAGGTTACGTTGGTAAAATCTCATTTGCATAAATATTTTTACTTGTTAGCAATACAGTTCAGTTCAATCTTAATCTTTTTCTGTCTTTTTAGGGGACTTATCTAAACTTTTGCGCAAAGAAAAGGATGCATGCACGCCTTTTTCTAAACTGTGATCGGTCACTTGATAGACTAGACATGGATATTTTTTGATGTGTTGCCTGTAATATAATGCTTATGAGAAATCAACACCTATGAGCAAAAACTATATTCCAAGTTGAGGAGAAAGAGCTGGGTAGGGCTTTTTTTTCTTTCTTTCTTTTTAGGGTTTGGCAATCATTGGGAACTGTGTTCTCTGTTTTTATAGCAAGCTGTGATTGTAATACGAGCTGATATTACTTAAACTGCACTTTGGAGTGTGAATGTGGGGAAGTGGCAGACGGAGCGTGTGGCTGTGGGTAAAGCTGTCGGCAGCGCTTGGTGTTAAACGTGTTGGTCTCTTCCTTCAGACCAGACAAACGGCAGGGTCCCCACTCTGAGCCTCCTGCAGGGGTGAAATTAGTGGGGATGAAAATAAGGTATAGTGACAACTTCCAGTGAGCCATGCCATCCATGCTTTTTTTTTTTCCCCCATTTTCTTTAAACTTTTCATCTCTCCCTGTTCTCTCTTACATGTTTTGTTTTGCTTTTCACAAACAGTTTGTGTGGCTGTCTGTTTTTTTGTTTGTTTGTTTGTTTGTTTTTTTAAAAAAAGGCCTCCTTGCTGCAGGTTTGAGTTTTCGACTGTGATGACATAACGCTAACTGTGAATCAACCGCAAGTCTGCCTCTCAAGTCTGCCTCTTTCTCCTCACTTTTGCTTCTGACCTTTTTGTTGCTTTATCATTTAATTGTTTCCCCTCATTATCCACATGTATTTTCTTAGCTATATGGTTTTGTTGGGGGAACTTTTTATTGTATATTTGGATATATATATTTGGATCATATTATCATATTATGAACATCATTTTTTATCCATGCTGCACCTTATTCTGCTAAGCTCCTCACTTGAAACAAGCCCATCACTTTATATCATAATTCCGAAAGTCTTCTACCTTTTGCCTATTCATGCCTAGTCAAATCATTTTCACTTTCAGTTCTGTGCATCTTCTCTTAAGTATAGATCATGTCTAAAAGAAAGCAGGGCTCGTCACAAACGCATTATCGCTAATGGAGTGCTGTCAAAGAAAGCAAACCATATCTTAAATTACGATTGCTAATTTATGGCTGTCACAGTTATCACAGTGCTACAAGAGCTCTATCACATCACTGTGAGTCATTTATTAAGGAGTATAATTTCACTTTTTGTTTCATTTTCCCTGTTTTCTGGAAGTGTGCATATAATTGAAGCAGGCGTAGCCACTGTATCAGACAGCACTTTAATCATAAGAAAAACTATATCATAATGATAGGCAAAAATGGGTCTTAATGGGTTGAAATAATTACATGGATATGTTAAGTCCACTTCAGTATCTAATAATGAGATGAATTTTAAGTTATGGGTTGCTTTTGGTTAGAAATGATTTGTCAAATCTATTTCCATGCTAATGCCTAACTTTTTTCTCTTCAAACCAGAAATTTCAGCACTTTTCTGCCACACCATAGTTGGGAGAAATCCTGTTTTTGCTTGATACATCTGTGAAAGATACATTTATCTTAACTGTTTTCTAAAAGTAACTTACCTCCAATATGTCGAAAGTAACAATGACAGAACAGACAGTTGGTGGATCAAGCTTATATCTTTCTGTGGAATTTCTTTTTCCTCTGTTTTTATGTAGATATATTGTGTGCTGTGTGCTATATATCGGCCCGCTAATCAAATACGTGCTGTTCTATAATGGCGATAGGTATGTGGGTACACTGGAAAACACCAGCTTTAGCTAAGCTGTTGTTGAATGACAGACAAAAGAAACTTGTGATCATTTTTTAATATGAGATTGAGATCTGTTGCCTTGAAAAGGAGGAAAACTTTATAAGTAATCTGTTTTTTGTTTTTTTGGACAGCCACTCAGTGAGTGAATTTGGGCTGGACAACTTTCACATGCAATATGGCTGGAAAAAAAAAAAGTAACGTCCCTCCAGTTGTGAACCCTAACAGGGAAAAAAGTGTAACTGTGAAATATTTACATTTACTAGCTATATATGGCCATGATGAACTGTAGTCGTCAGTTGCTTAAAAGCTACAAAAGCGAACCAGTACACCTCTCGGAAACTCTAACTGTCCTCTGGTCTGCACTAGTGAAATTCATCTGTCCTCATGTTTGTGCCCATGCTTTTGAGTGGCTGCATCACAGTGGTGCTTAGCTTTTGAGCTGCTTAGCTCCCTAAGGATCCAAAACAATCTGGATGCCAAGAAGACCAGTGTAAAGTGTCGATGCGGAATCATCACGCCAGATGCATCACACTTGGTGGCGTTTCAAACCAAGAGATGCGTTTGGTAATGCTGAGGTGTCCTTTAGTGGGGTTTATACGCTTATATGTGAATGTGTGTAGGTGTCGGGTATCGTAATGTGTCTGGGTGGTGGGTTGAATATAAGCCAAAGTGGAATGTGGAGTTGAAAAGCTGGTAATCGGTCAGCTTGATATGAACTTGCACAAAAATGGCCCTTGCCAAGGTTATTGTCCAGAGTTATCTAAGCTCAAAAAAAAACAGAGGCTAAATATATTTTTGTTTAAATTGTCTATGGAAGTATGAGATGTTACTGTACTCCAGTTTCCATAGAGATCGCCATGGTCCTGTTGCGCTCTGTTTCATATCAGAAGAGCATTAAGCTTTCGATGGCGTGTTTGTGCATACTGTTGTTTTAAATGGAATTTATCATATTTTATTCGATCATATTTTTCTTTTGTCATCCTTTGATTATTTTTGTTTATTTCTGATGCCAAAAAAGGGGAACGGGAAGAATACTTAAAAAAAAATAATTATTAAAAAAGGCAAAAAAAACAAAAAAACAAAAACAAAACAAGCTGATCTACATGTATAGAGCGTAGTACTGCTTTCGGCCAGCTTTGTAAACCCACTTAGAGAGATTGTCAGTCAGCTGCTGAGGACCCATCCACATGTTACGCAAAGCTGCCCAGTACTCCACTGTAACACTTCCGTCATTATACACACTTAGCGGGTTTCACTTCTGTCAGGTATCGCTCCTCTCAGTCCATGTTAAAGTTCTTCAGGGCCCAGCTCAAAGCAATTAATTTTTCAACTCAGCTTTATCGTAATGAAAAGTATTTTTGATAAATTAAAAAAGCCTAATCAGTCAGTTCAGGTGATTCTTTGGCAGTAATGATACGTGTACTATCACAATCCTACCTCATCGCTTTTCATGTCTCTAGTTGTGTGCGCCGTTCATAGGACCTCACTCAACAAACACGTGCACAGATTTGTAAATAAATAAGTCTGTATTGCACTTTTCTTTTAAAAGAATCCTATTGATGTCTCCTCTTTTGAATGAACGGTGTGCATTCAGACTTGAGACGATTATTTTAGAGCCTCCTTTCAGTCTGCCTGACTTGCGTAGGACTTTATCTTCTGCTCATCCTAATTCTGTGGTTGTATCAATTCCATTCGTGCAGTAAATCAGATTTCTTGTTCATCCTGTATTGCTTTGGTTTTCTCTAGTTGATGGTGCTACCAGCACACGTGTGTCATTTACCTCAAACGGTGCTACTTTTTACTGTGGTGGATGTCACTTGGTGTCACATGATCAAAAGCCAGTTCTTTCTACTTAATATCAGATGAAATCAGGACACAAATGTATCTTGCTAATCACTTCACTCACTCCATATAACCTTATCTATTACTAGTTATGTACAGGACATCGCTGTATCACTGTTAAATAGTATATGCAGTTTATTCTGGATCATCGTTCGATAACAGCAAAATCGAATGCTGTAGTATGTTAGCCAGTCCACACAGTCTACCTACCTGAATCGTACTGGGCAGTCGTGTCTTAGAGTAACGTGGTCCTCAGCAATGAACCGATCCAATTACACTATAGTTACCTCCTCAGAAAGACAATGTGAGAATGATTATATTGAGAATATATTTTAGGTATCGCAATACTCTGCAGTGTATTGTAGAGGGTTTGTATGACTTACCAAAGTTATTCCCTCCCAAAGACAGTGTATCTCTTAAAACTGTTTGATGATAAAATGATAAAGGTTTGCTTCTCAATTCTCTTATTAATAGTCTTTACCTTACTAGCTTTCTGTACATATTAGTTTGATTAGCCGCATTTGCATTTCCATAGTTATAATAGCAAAATGTGGTTCATCTAACATTTAAGATCTCCCAGCAAAAACACCAATAATGAGATTTTTTTTCCCATCTGGGTTTACATGAGAATTGGAAGCTAATCTATTTTAAACCAAACATTTTCAAGATGTCAGTTCAGGATAACCTCTTCTCATATCAGATGATATGACTGAAATGTATCCTGAACGTAATGAATTGACCTCAGAACAAATATTGTTTGGAATTGGCCATGTTGCATTTAACTCTCCGTCCTATCATTTCACATTTCGCATCTTTCATCATCTTTATTCTTGCTGCTGAATAAATATCTAGAAATCTATGTATATGTACTTACCGATATTTTTCAGAAAGACATCCATAGCGAATGTCTTCTAAAATAACTGTGAACATGCTTTCTCTTCAGGTGGTGGGTTTTGTGGGTTTTCCTGCTTTTGCAGGATTCATCTTTTCAGATAAAGGAGAGCATGTGGTGAATGTCCTTTCCTTTGAGTTGTCGTTAGCACCACAATCCAAAGGCAAGGGCTGACAGTTCCGCCTGATTTCTCTGACCTGGACTGAGCTTCGGGTTCTTCATGGGAAAATGCACTTAAGTTGATCAGAGAGGCTCTATCTAAACTTTCGGTGTGTAACTGTAGGCTTAAACTGGGTGTGATAAACCAGGCCTTTGCTGCCCCTCATGTTTTTGCTTCCTGCCAGGCTTAGACAACCAGAAAAGAAAACCATTTCCTCACCGACCAGGCCCACTCCTCTCCGGTGCGCGGCTGGCGTGGCCGGTCAGCATTAGTTTGTTGTGTGTGTGCTGCAGTCCAAGTACTCTTGTCCTATGTACAGATCAACAGAATAAATTCAGACTTTTATTCTACAAATAAAAGAACCCTCTCAGGGGTCATCCAGTCCTTTTGTCTTTCTTGCCTGCTTGTGTATGTTCCTCATACCTGTGAACTGAATCAGTCAGATATCTCAGTGGTGTGTAACGGTTTCAGTACAAAATCAAGTATATGAGGGAGAATAGAAACTGTAAACTATTACTAATATTCCTGTCAATCTCTGTCAGCAGTGTCTCATGGAAACCAATGTCTGGACATCTGGGTGGCTAATGTCAGAGTAAAGTGGGAGGGGATGGGGAGGGGCTTATACTTAAATGACAGCTTTTTTCTGATCATACATAAAAGTTGTAGGGGTTGCAATTTTTTGAGCTTGTTTTGTTGGAGGGCAGGCTCTGCAGCTACTGGAAAAAGTTTCCTTTAGAACTCATACTCAAACTACAAATAAAAATCAAAGACTGGGCTCAAACAGCGTAGTTCTCATGGTGTTTCAAGACATTTTTAAATAAAATAAAATTTCAAAAATCAAATTGAACCTAATGTGTTTTGTTAACCCCATATTAAATAGCATGGATGACATACACATTGAAACCTGTGACCCACACTTGAATGTGTTTTTGTTTTTTTTTTAGTCACTTGCTGTAAATGCACAAGGCCAAGGCCAGCAGCTGTTGTGCTGTTTGCCGTGTACATTTACAGGCAGTAGGTTACCAGGACTTCGGATGTCTTTTGTTTTTAGAGCCACTTTAATGTGTCTTGGAATGCTGGTTTATGTTCTGAAGGTGGAATTCTGGCCGTTGTTCTAAAAAAGCACTCCTGGTATCAAATTGTATAGAGTAGCTGAGAGCAGCCAATATGGGTTTAAGTGTTCCCTTTGGCTTTCTTCAAGGAAAGCTTTATCCCACTGTTAATTTATTAGATGTCACAATTTACTTCAGAAACTCAAAGGTAAAGTGTTCTTACAAAGATGCCTTTTATAACACATGAGGGTTTGAGTGCTTAACGTATGGCCCGTTTATGACAGCGTTTAAAAGTGTTTATATTATGTTGCATTTTATGCGGCTCAGCTCAGAGAGGCCTCAGTTAACTACAGTTACACAACTATAAATGTGAACACAAGAAACTGAAAGAAAAGTTGTATGTGCATTCACCATATCGAAGCTCTGTAGTCAAACCATGTATCTCCTTTTTTATTTTTATTTTTTACACATACACACTGCTTTACACTAAATTAAACCTTAATCATGTGCATTTTATTAAAATAAATGACTGAATATTCCATTCTGTCACTACCAGAACAACCATGTCACCCCCAAAACAAAAAAGTTTTGTTATTTAAAATCAAACTCTAAATCTTTCAGCTTCACTTGAAAATAAATAAATAAATACTAAATTTATTATTTTTTTCACAAGTTTATGGGTTAGGGTTTTGGGCAGCCACCTTCCAATAGAAAGTGGCCTATAAATGATGATTTAGTGTATATTTAGCTTATTACTACCTCTATGAACGTCTAAATTTAAATCAGTTATAATCATTGTAAATGTCTTAATTTCTGAATATTTAACTGTTTTTTCTTATTTTCTTTTTTACTATGTCACTGCAGTTTGTACTAATTCAGTGGAATAGTCCATGTATTTGTGCGTGTGTGTGTGTGTGTGTGTGTGTGTGTGTGTGTGTATGTACACATATAGTGCTCTACAAGTGGCTGGTTGACATGCGCTACAGTGCACTAAACAGAACATGAAAAGACTGAGTCTGAAAGGCTGGTAGACACAGGGCTGTTGGGGAATCCACTGATACAAATGTATCCATAATATATAACAATTTCAGACTGTGGCAGTTTTTAAAGGCAGTGAATGACCTTTTCTTAATGTCTTAGCATCCTTGACTATTTGCAGCGTGTTCTGCCTCCATGCCAACTCCCACTCCCCAGTGCTTATAAATCCACCTGCAGCCTTGGAAAGACAACACAAGAATCTTGTGATCCCCCACCCTTCTGTCCACTCTATCATTTACAAATCAGCACGTCTCTCCTTTATTGAGAATGTTTAATAGTGTATGAGACGGCTTCAGACAGCTCTCGCTGTATTTACTTATTTGGTGTGTATTATGTGGAGGATCAGTTCTCCCTCATCTGGCGGCTTTGACTTTGGATTGGATACACGCGCACGCAGGCTGTGGTAAGCGAGATGGTGTGTGTTTGATGTGTGGCGTCGAGGCGAGGCACAGTGCGAGAGGGCTCGGGATTAAAAGCTAGATTGATCTGAGTGTCAAAGAGAGATAAGCACACTGGGCTGTCTGATTTATTGGGGAGGCAGGGAGTTAATATTAGACCACCCAGCTACTTTCACACACACACACAGAGCCACTGAGTGCTCTTATAATGTACCATGATGTCAAACATCCATTGTAAATAAGGAGTTATATAAGGTGACTGAATGAAAAAAAGAAAAAGGATGATGAATCGCTTGCTGGAACCTGAATTTAAAATTATTAAGAGTGCCTTCCTTTGTTCTTCACATGTATTATATTTTTGTTATTTGCTATGGAAGTACGTTCTGAGAGCTTATCAACGCTCAGGTTGAAGAAAAAATAATAGGTTTCCATCCAAAGGATTTTTTTTGAAGAACATTTTTATGCTTTAAAATATTTACTGATATAGGCTGTGGAAATGGAATTTATCAGAAATATTTAATAAATGTCGACATGTTTTTCTGTTCAACATTGGTGGAAAAATTGTTTAAGTCTAAAATTTTGTGAAAACCTATATAGAAAATGCATTTTTGCATAAATTTAGTGTAGTGACAGATTTCCCTCACAACAAGCACAAACAGCAAGGTGGGACGGTCTAGCTGGACAGATGAAGAGACAAGAATGTTTTTAAAAGGAAGAGCGAGATGTCCAGAAAAGGCTGCTGGCTTTCTCAATAGAAATAGCTCAAAAATCTTTATGTGGCAGAAAAAATGTGATCATAACAGTTTCAATAAAATAAACAAAATTTCCTTAACAGCAACGTATGGGACATCAGGGAAGCCAAAGTTACAAGTTGCAACATACATGAAAGAAGAGATGAAAACGTCAACTTTTTTATTGATAAACCAAAACTTACGATAGCAGCTTTTGCAGGAAATCACGTTGTGTGAAGCATTTTTATGTTCAAAAGTCAGTTTGATGAAAACTGTTATGCAGCAAAAATTGCAAAATGTGTTTAATGCATTTTCAGTTTCACTTGCAATTTGTGAAGAAAGTCGATTAAGTAGTGGGTGGCATACCGGTCAAAGTTCTCTCTCAGGTATCAGCTTTGTCAGAACCGTTACATAAGTACACCACAAACAAGCACAGATAACGAGATGTACAAACAGTGCAAACCATGCTAACATTAGCCCCTTGAGTTGAGTTTCAAATGAAAACGCAGCAGTCCTTCGATCATCCGCTGCTGTCTATTCTGTTGCATCTGTAGAAGTCCACTTTGTTTTTGAGGCAGTGGATATAAAGGAATGGCAAGTCTTCTGGGGAAAGCCTTAGTTTAACATGGACACCAGACTGAAGAGGCTTGGCTCAGGAGCCGCCTGACTACGACACAGCATCAGCTGTGGTCTCTCGGCCTTGTCTGTGCTAACAGCCATAGACTAGCTGGTACTGGTAGTGTGAATGTGAGTGAGTGTCTGGCTGTGGAGGCACAAGTATATGAGATGCACGTATAAGTCAAACTTGGCTTCTTATTCGAATGGGTTTTTCCACCTTAAATGGGGGCAGTTACATTCAGACCCCTGTACTGGTGCCAGATTGTAGCTGTTGCTCCATTTAAGGTGGAACAGAAAATTTGAACAAAATGCTGCTAAATAGAAAGCAAACTTCAGCCTTGTAGAAATTCAGACTTGGAACAACATTTAGCACCATTTTGCTAGGCCTGTGTGAGCGTAGTGTTAGAAGGGTTATCTGTAAATTGTTCAGTTTCGTTTTTACTATTTTGGACAATGAAAATGTTTTAGGTTTGATTTGGTTGTTAAAAATGGTTCTTATTAAAACATTTCAGCATATAAGCCACTGATAGCTTACAAAAATAGGTTTACAAGATGGCTTTATTTAAAAATATATAAATATATCGTAATATGCACCAAAACCCTAACATTTTTTCGTATTGGCCACTACTAGTGTCATTGATGCAAGGTACCATTCTTATGAAGCACCAAAAACTATTTGAGTGCTCATAGCAGCCTCTTGTGTAGAATCTACAACCTGCTAAACATGAGTGAGTGAGTGACTCACTTACTTGCTTATTATATACTTACGGCCTTACTTACAAGTCAAGTCCATAAGACGCTTCACATCTAAAAATAAAGGTTCCTTCTTGGCTTGGACATATGGTTCTATGAAAAACCATCAGTATGTATATCGCGGTTTTGTTATAAGTAGGTTCTTGAATCTTGAAAGAGGTTCTTCACACTCGCACATATATCTTACAAAAGTGCTTTCCTTGAAGAACCAACTCCTGAAATATTCTTTAGAGAACCTAAAGTGGTTCTTCTATGGTCTCGCTCCAACCTTTTTTGGCACTTTAATTTTTGAGAGTGAATGCAGCCTTTGCAACATGGACTATACCTTTGCAGTCTCCATGTTTTTTTTTTCCTCTCTCTCGCTCTCACTCTATCGTTCTCTCTCTGCCCAAGGGGACTGCTGAATGTCATTAGCGCTAACAGTGTCCACATGGCGGTAATGTATTGCAGTGAGGGATATTGACAGGGAGATGATTCAGTATAGTAATGATGGATGAAGCTGGCGCTGTGGGCCAGCACATGCAGGGCCATACGTGCTCAGAGAAAGAGAAAGAGAGAGAGGCTGCTCAGAACACGCTGTTCCTCTGCAGCACCGCCACCGCATCCATTACGTTTAGCTTAGCCCTGAAATGCTTTAACTGCTTCTACAGGGATGCTTTTTCTAGCTTGCTTTTCTTTTCTTGTGAAATGCCATGAAGGTCACAAAAGATGCTGCTTTATTTGCAGCAGTTTCTATTCTCCTTTTAATAGCATTGTTTCTTCTCTATAGAACCCCATCGCTTCTCGAGATCCTTTGTGCTGAACAGCACATTTAAATTGAGTGGAAAGAATGGCGGTGGAACTTTTCTTTCTCATTGCGCCAGTCGATCGGGGGTCTTCATTGTCTCCTGACTTTATATGCATCGGAAAAGGCACGTATAGTCATCACCTTCCCCTGGGGTGGTGGTACTACCGTGCATTAGATGAGAGATCTGCTACAATACAGTCGCTTACTATTAAAATGCGAAGAAATGGCCAATTTTACGCAGACCATTACTGTTATTACTGCTGGATGTTTTCAGCCGCAACTTCCCCCGGGTCCGATTCTCATGACTGAAAAGCGCTATTACCTTTACAAAAGTGAGGGAGAGGAGAAGAGGAAAAAGAGATGGATGTATCGGAGGAGTAAGAGATTGCGGTGAGGGATGTATCAGAGCGATTCTGGTAAAAAAAAAAAAAGCCTTTGGAACCCCCAGCGACTCCGAGCTCTATTTTTCAGCATCTTACTGAAACTAGACACGTGCTGAACACGGGTGTCTTTAATCTCCCCTTTCTCCCAGCCCAGCGTCCATCATGCAGCCGCTGCAGTCAGCAACAAGGGGGGCTTCACGCATCATCCTCCAAGCTATGAGCAGTGCAACTCACACATCATCTCCCCATGGAGATCTTCCAGTGGGGGAATGTCTGGTTGGGTGTCTGCTGGGACAGTCATTCCAATATAATTATTCCCCCCCTCCAAAAAAGGTTCCCTTAAAATGTAGAGGTGCTACAGAGAACCTAAAGATGCTGCTAGATGCAGAACCTATTCTAACTCTCTACTTGCTGGTATTAACTCCTCCCATTTATGCAAACTCCAGATGGTACAGAACTCTGCTGCTCGCCTTCTCACCCGCACCCGTGCACATCAGCATATTACACCCATCCTGCAACATCTCCACTGGCTTCCTGTAAAATACCGCATACAATTCAAAATTCTTCTCCTCACATACAAAGCTCTACATAACCCTGCTCCTTCTTACCTCTCTGATCTACTTATCCCCTACAAACTAACTCGCACTCTCAGGTCTTCCTCTGCTGGTTTACTCACTGTCCCACCTTCCAAACTACATGGGTACGGTGACCGTGCTTTCTCTAGGCTGGCTCCCCGACTCTGGAACTCTCTTCCGTCACATATTCAACAGGCCAACACTGTCTCCACTTTTAAATCTAAACTTAAACCCCCTGCTTGGGGTAACCCCCCCAATAACATTACCTTAAAAGCACTGACAGAGCAGAGCCACAGACAGTTCAGCATCTACATAATAAATCGTTCTGTCCTCTTCCTAAAGAGGCTCCTGTTAACCCAATGGTGCTTTGGTATAGAGTCCCCTAATGAAGTTAGTTTGAATGGGTTCAGAGATCCAGCAGCAGTTCTAGACTCAATTTCAGGACATGATATCATTAGACTTGTGCCAGCTAACGTCTTATGTTAGCATAACGCTTAGGCCCTGCTCACACTTGGTATTAATTGGACCGTGAGACAAACATCTTTCTACATTTGCCGTTTCCATGTGTCTCAAATGCGTCTCCAGTGACTGTATGTGGTCAGATTAAGCAACTGCAGGAAGGGCACTACTCACATATGTGACATCAGCCTCTCGTCTATTGTTTGGCAGAAATGTCCTGCGAGTCCTTGCTTGTGTAAATGTAAGGGCTGTTACAATGGGTTAGATCACTTGGATTGCTAATGCAACTTCAAAAAAATGGGAGAGGAGATGAAAGCAGGTGCGTAGTATATTTTTTCTTCTCTGTTGTGATGACACAACTGATTTAGGCAGCTCTTTGATGCTGTCGAAGACACACCAACATGCTGTAACATTCACACTACAGATGTTAAGTCATATACGTCTCCGAAAAAGGTTTGAGTGATCGGATCACAGTGCGTCTCCGAGACTGTGCTTGTTGCTTATGATTGGATTACCCAGGAGGCATGTTAATGAGAAGTGTACACGACCGTAGTTGGGTAGCTAGCTCAGGCCGTAGCCAGCCTCCTAGCAGTCACTGTAAACTGCAACATCCACATAAAGAAAAGAGTGACTTGAACAAGGGCTACTCACAAAGGCAATTAAAAGGTTTCTGAATTATACAACGTGTGCTGTATGCTAGGTTATTTTACAGCTGTATATTTTACCGCTATTTTAAGTGTCAAGTTGACTCGTGCACTTTTATCATTTGTAATGCATTGCATAGATTTTACATTGTAATATAATATTTACTATTATTACTATTATTATGATTACTATGATAATTACTATTATTATTATCAACAACAACATCAGCATGAACAACGTCTTTATTTGAAGACTGAATTTCAGCAATATTTCTCAGAAGATAAAAAGCTACTACTGGCTCAGAGTCAAAGATCACACCCAGGTTTCGCACTGCAGGTTTGGTATACGAAGCTAAAGAACTGAGCTTCTCATAAAGCATTTTTCTCTGAGTTTAACTACCAAGTGCCATTGTTTCAGTTTGTTTGTTATTAAGTAAATTTTGTGTCATCCACTGAGAAATATCTGACACGCAGCTGTTAAGCCTGCATACAGAGACTTGGTCATCAGCAGGAATTGAAATGTGTAATTGCATGTCATCAGCATAGCTATGAAAATTAATATTATGTTTCCTAATGACATCACCTGGAGGTATTAACAGTTGGATGATGTCTGGAGCCTTAAGAGCACAGTTTCAGTATATCAGACTTTAGTTCCGAGTCTAGCTTAGTGCTATCCAGAAAATTGACATACATCTGCACTCGTTGGGTGTTAATTTCAGACCCTGGCAATTATTTGAGACTGCGATAGTGTAGTTAATTCATTTGCTGCAGCTGCTGTAATGAAGTCGGCAAGCTAACTACCTGTGAACATCTAATAAAATGAACTGAACTAGCAAGAAAAAGTGTTCTATATAGCACCAATAAGTGTTCTTCTATTGTATAGAGAAGCTGAATTGTAACAGCTAAGGCTACTATGACAATATTAGTTAGGTTATTTCATTAACAATGAACTTAATCAAGTTATCGATAAGCTGTTTCGTCCCCAAAATGATATGGCAAAGAATATGCGCTTATGTTAAAGGTACATAGTGGTTTAATTTGAATGGGTTTTTGACACTATTTGAATCTTTGGATTCTTTGGAGTAGGTCACATGGCCCACCCAACCTCTCTTCGGATATGCCCCTGTAGCTAGTGTGACTTTTATTTGGTCAATGTCTGCTTAAGACATTTTGATGAATTACAGTTATCCTAGCTTCGTTTGGGGGTCTGTTCCTTTGAATTTTTTGGGTTGTATATTTTTAGTCATGAATTGCAAACCTGTTTTAGAATGAAATTAAGTCCCCTGGCTATGTTAGTCGAGGTAGTAGTAGCAGCACATGTAACCTTAACCCTCGGGGGTGCAAAACTACAACAGCATGTCCTGAAACTACAGGTCTACAAGTGCTGCTTGCTCTCTGGGTCTGCAGGTAGATGAGGTTGGTTGGAGGGAGGAGGGTGGTCTAGTAGTGCTGGAAGAGAACCTGAGATTGATGGAGACTGCACAGTTGGGGCGGGCTGGGGAGACGAGGAAATGAATAAGATCACGGGACGCTGCTTAAAATTCCATGCGTCAGGACCCCAGCACATAATAAACTGTTGGGCTCTTCCAGAGTGGTGCCGCAGTTGGGAGCACACTTGTATGTGTGTGGCAAAGTCAGCAGAGCAGTTAATACAGTGAAGTATAGGGGCAGATTGTAAGTGGCAGCTTACATGCACACACTTATGCATTCTGATATATATACATGAAATTTATACATGAAAACCCTAAGGCGACAAAATGCGCCTTTCCGGTTGAAAGCTTTGCTGAAATTTGTTCTTGGCCGTCGACACGTGCTGCGCCGCACCGAAACCGATTTCTTCTCAATGACAAGTTCGAATGAATCGATATTTTATCTTCACTGCTTGTGGACTGCGACGCCGCGGCCAATAGTTGGTGGTTCTTTACTGTTTCTCGTGCTGTTCCTCCGTTGTTGTAGTAATTATCTTTTAAGGAAGGTCGTTTGCTCTCAGCACGGAGAGGCCGGTAAATGCCATTAACCTGTACGCACCCTCGCCAGCAGTGCTGCTCCATTGTCCCGAGACTAATCAATGGCAGAAATCTGCTTGGGGTAAATTGTTTTTTTATGGCTATGGTATATTGATGCGGGCACATTGATTTGGTCCAGCCCTCAATGAGAAAGAGGTTAAATACTTACTTTTGAAGACAAGAAGAAGAAGAAGAAGAAGAAGAAGAGCAGGAGGAAACAGAAGGAAAAAAAGCCGTAGACTCTATATCAGAGTGATCTCTCTCTGATTAAGTCTTTTTGTGATGTTTCATTTGTCAGAGCAGGGCTTTAAAAGGCACTGAGAATACTCTAAAGATTTTCTGGCTGTTCTTTTAAGTCATTAGATCTCCATCAGTCTGGGATGCATACCCAAATGGCCTTATATCCCAGCTCTTTAGTTTGATTAATAACCTCCATTTACCCAAACAAATTTCATTTAGAAGTATCGTGGGAAGCAGGTTTATGGAAGTGTGAGCGTGTTTGTTAGCAGTATTGTTAGGTTATTACCCGTGACAGCCTCATATTTTCCTTTCTGCCCTTGTTATGGGCTGGTATCAGCGCATTGACAGGGCTTGATTGAGCTGTGTTATATTCTGGCATATTTGGGCTTATTAGAATTAACTGCTCACTGCAAAGGAAATGGGTTAGCAGGCTGATCTCTCTCTCTCTCTCTCTCTCTCTCTCTCTCTCTCTCTCTCTCTCTCTCTCTCTCTCTCGCTCGCTCGCTCGCTCGCTCTGTCTGTCTGGAGCAGGAGGCTTTCTAAATGACTTCGATTAATGCAGAATGCTCCCTCAATTAAAAAATCCAAAGCTATCATGAATTTTTCATACTCAGAGCGTTTAAGCTAATTATGGCACAAATGGGGCACTTTGCACTGAGGCACCGCCGAGCAGGCTGACATTGACGGCTAATGTCACTGTCACAGGACCTCGCTTTGCAGCTATGCTAATCAACACACCTTCTTAGTATTCCTGATAGAACACCCTCCCACTCCACCCCCCCACACACACGCATACACACATGCTGTCCACCTCACCCCTTTCCCAGGCAAACACTTTGTTGTGTGTATGTGTGTGAAATTAAACTGCTAATACAGTGATATCAGCGGTCATGTGTTCATTTGTGAAAATATGTTCTTTCTGCAGGAAATAATTTAACTGCTTTTTTAAACCTTGATTGACTGATCTGCGGAAGCCCATTCCTGCCATGGGAGAGGAAGAACATTTTTTTTTCCTTTGCTTCTCAAAATATTGACTTAATATCGCAAAAGAGTGACTTATTGTCTCTAAACATTGACTTAGTATCAGGAAATAATGGGCCTCATTTACCAATATTTTCCTATGTTTTTCTTAAATTTGTTCTTGAGAAGATCCTAAGAAAAAGTCTACGTCAGATTCATGACGTGTTCTTAAACCACAGAACTGTTCACACCTTTGCAGTTTTGTGTGTGTAGATTCTGTTCTTACCTAAGAACAAATCCCAAATAAGAAAACACTGGTGAATGTCAGAATCTTCATGAAAACTGTGAGACTTCACAGAAGCAATTTCTTTGTAAGAATGGCTGGCGAATGAGGCCCAATGACTTATTTTCTCAAAATGTTGACTTAATCTCAAAATAATCTTTTCTTTTCAAAATATTAACACCGATAATGACTAATTTTTTAAAAAATCAACATAGTATCTCAAAAAGTGACATATTTTCTCAAAATGTTAATCTTAAAACAATCACTTTTTTATTAACATTGATAGAGTATTTTTTTTTTTTTAAAAATCGACTTGATGTCTCAGAATAATGATTTATTTCCTCTAGATTTTAAATACTATTTCAAAATAATGAGTCATAAATTTCAAGAAAGTAAGTACTTATTTCTGGGTAATGAATTATTATTTCAACATAGTCTAGAAAACAATTATTTCAAATATAGAAAACAAGTAATTATGTCAAGATACTAAGTTAATATTTTGAGAAAATAAGTCATTATTTCGAACATTTTTTTGACATACTGCTACTAGAAACAGGAGGGAGAAGAGAGGAATAGGCAAGAAAGGCAGGAATAGGCTTTTCATACCATTTGTTTGGATTTTAGTGGCCTAAAATAAAATATGGGAAAGGTTCAATTCTCAGTCTTAACAATATTTATTCAGATTTGATGGACCAATAAGGTCACTTTTATTAAAGCAATTATTTGGTGAGACTCAAAATTACACAATTTTCCCTTTTTTCCAAATATAGTCAATCAGCAAAGACATGATTTGCTCCTTTAGTTTTGCGCTAAAGTGAAAAGGAGTGTAGCAACAAGTAATGAAAGTGCTTACCCACCAATTAGCATCATAAAAACTGCACACCTAAATCATCACACACCTGCCTCCAACTGAGTTGAGTTGTTCTGTAGTCTCTAATAGGATTTGCTTATGTGGTTTCAACACTGTGTAACATACTATTATCTATAAAAATGGCCAAAAGTATATTGCATAGCTAAAAACAGTAGTAGTAGCCAGCTAGCCTGAATTTTGCCAGTACTTTTGTATACAGACCTAGTGTAGACAACCTAGTGTATGTTGTCAAGTTTTGTGGATTGAAACAAAGCTGTTGAAATGTGTCATGATTATATTTTACTTCATTACAGCTTCAAAAGATGACTAAGAATGACTGACAGCTCATCTCAGGTTTAACGACTAAATAATACAACAAAAAAGGATCTTTTTAAAAAGTAGAGGTGCAGGGAACCTAAAGGTGCTTCTGCATGGAGCCCCTGATGAGATTAGTTTAAACAGCATGGGTCTCCCAAGACTGTGTCGGAATTAGCATAGTCTCTCTGGAGGTAGAAAGGAAGCAAAGACTTTTAAATACTTTATTGAGTTTGAAGATTCGGATCAGATGAAATATTCATCGGTACTGATTATGCTGAAATTATGACTGACGGCTCATTCGCAGTGATGAGGTATCATAGCATGTAAATAATGCATACTTTCCATAGAAAAAACATCAGATTGTTCTGTGAAATGAGAAAGGCAGAGGTTCCTCTATAATTAAAACCCGACTGGTCGAATGAAAATGCAGGGTTATTTGGAGGTCTTTCCAGTGAAACCTCTTCTTCTGGAACAAACCAAAAAAAAAAATTCTTGTTTGAAGTGTCTGGTGGACGGAGGGAGAGAAAAGCATTTTTAAACTTGCCTTAAAAGTGGGCAGCGGTCATTTAGTCGGCTGTTTTATTTAAATGGTAATGCAGGGGGGAGTTAAACAGGCGTGGCGAAAGGCGCGGAGCTGAGAGAGGACTTCAAATAAGCCGCGGTGCTGTCCACGCTTAAAGAAGACCGCAGGAGTTTATCTCCGCCCGTCTCTGCATTTTAACCGTGCTGCAAAGTTAGGAGCTCCGCATGGAGATGACACCCCCCCACACACACCCCCCCGTTACTGAGAATAATTAATTAGACATGATAAATTATTCCATTCTCAATCCACCGCCACGATCACCATCACACACACACACACACACTTATGGCCTTTTGTGCGTGTCAAATGAGTATTAAAATTTCAGAGCCCGCGTGATTAGTATGCTATGAGTCGGTTGGCGTTGCTCTGAAGCTTCTGGTGGACAAAAGCCGCTAAGTGTCAGCCATGACTCTGTCTGAGGATGTGAACTTTAATTTACTGAGACCTGGAGCTGTCAGCGCTGGCTGGAGAAAGTAGCGCTTTTTGGTCGAGCGGAGAAACACAAAAGCTTTATATTAGGCCAAAGCGGCCTCATTTGCCCGGCCACGAGCTCCCTTTGAGCTCCGTCTTAGCCAGGAGATTGGCCTGACTGTACACAAGACAGGCCAAGAAAATGCCCCACACAGGCAGGGTTCAAACCCCACGTCTAGAAGGAAAGAGATGATGATGGGTTTTAATCTCAGCTTTGTAATCATGTCTTTGGCCATTAAGCTCTTTTTGTTTGCATGATGGCTGAATGTGTGGGAGGCAGGATCTTACTCTAGAAAGTTAAGGGAATGTTAGCCTGGATATTAGCACTTAAAGACGTTTGACTAAAGTACAGGGCCAAAGGCAAAGACCACTCTTCACTGATATAGTTTCCAGCAAAAATGGCCAGTAAGTATGGGATGTTATTCATTTTTCAGCATCAGGAAAAAAGTATAAAACATATTTAGCAGGAAATTACACAAAAGTCACAACAGCTAAGTACAATCTCCCATTCTTCAGTATTTAGTGTGTCTCTTTGTCTTTCTTACAGCTTCCCTTCTTTTCAGGAGACTTGATTTCAGTTTTTAAAGAAATCTTCAGGGATATTTTACACACCTCCAAAGTTCAGTCTAAGAAGTTGCTTACATTGCGGTTTCTCACAATCCACATTCAGCGATGCTGAATTCTGGAGGCCGATGTTGAGGGGGTGGCCAGTCCATTGTTCTCTGAACACCAGCAGCTTCTTTGTTTGATTTGCAAATTTTCTTCCCATGTATTGATTTCCTTTTCACAATAAAGACTTCTTGACAGCTACACATCCTTTCACACCCAGAGTGTTGAGTTGTCTTCTCACAGTAGAAGGATGGACAGAAACACCTGTGTTTTTTCAGATCTGAAGTAAGAGTGGAGCATGATTTTCTTTTCTTTCTTGAAGATGAAAACTTTACATTTCTGTTTATCTGATGGTGACAGTTTCAGTGGTCTACCAGGTCTTACACGGTTGTTAAGAGTCACATTTTCTCTCATTTGTTTGAGCTCCAGTCAGGAGGAAACTCCTGTTTTCCACTTATTTCTTTTTTATTTTGGCCTTCCTTATGCAAGTGGATTATCTTATATCTACTCTCCTCACAAATATAACTTTTACTTAATGGCTGTTGTGACTGTAAATGTAATAAATGATAGATGGTCTCTGACTTTTGCACAGCATTATACATATTTTAGTTGTGTGTGTGTGTGTGTGTGTGCGTGTGTGTGTGCGTGTTTGGCAGTGGTAATGTTGGTGTGGTGGGAGTTGGAGGCCATTGTACTGGCTGTCACTGGCCTCCCCGAGGGGTGAGGAAATGAGAGGGAAGAAAAAGATGGACTGGGAGATGGAAAAGGAGGGGCACACAGGTAGGAGATCAGGAAAGGCAGAGGGATGAAGAGAGAAGAGAGACAGAAAGGGGTCAAGTAGAGAAAGGGAAGGAGCGAGTGGCAGAGGGAAAGGAGAGAAAAAAAGAGAAAGGCTAAATCTCAAACAGGCTTCTTAATCCCTACGCAGTGCAGTACAGGCACTGTCATTCAAAAGCTTGAAATCACCTGTCATATTAATGATTCTTGTTCATTTATATACAATAATTATTTATACAATGTAGATCTATATATTATAAAATAGACACCAAAAGGTTTTTGTAATGTTTAAGTTATTATGTAAAAGCAAGAAATTGAATATAAATATTCTGGATATTCTTTTTTTTTTCACAGCAACTTATTCTTGTTGCTGCACAGCTCTGTTCATCACTCTGAAAATATCTAAAATTTCCTTCTAATCATATGAAATATGTGAAGTCGCACAGGACTAGCATTTTATGCATGTATCTGCAGCCAAATTGCAAACATTAATGCTGTGTTCGAGTGGTGTCAGAAACTGGGAAATACCAGTTTTTCCACTAATAAATTGCACTCGAGCGGACGACAAAGTTGTATTTAAGCCTGAAACCCCTCCTTCTTGCAATCTAACGCCCTATAAATTCACAATCTCACCTTCCATTCCTGTGACAAAGTGTACGAAATCCCACCACCACCCCATCTCCTCCCTGTTTCTCAGTCCTACATGCTACAGCTATGAGAGGAGTCTGGCCTTCTAGCTACAGGCAGAAGCTGCTCCAGCCCAAGTTCTCAGAGTTCTCCCCCTCCCTCAATCAGTCTTCTCTCATACTACCACCACATGTTGAAGGCATGTTCTGAACTCACAAACAACTGGTAAACTCGGGATTCTAGACGATACACGGGTTTACTTATAACGTGACCTTGCACCTTTTACATATGTAAAAAATGCTAAACTAGCAGTGAATGTGAAAGAATACATAACTGATGCACTTCTATTAGATTTACACAGATCTGACATAACATTATGACCACCTCCATTATGAACACCTCCTTGTTTCTACACTCATTGTTCATTTTATCAGCTCAACTTACTATATAGGTGCACTTTGTAGTTCTACAATTACAGACTGTAGTCCATCTGTTTCTCTGCATACTTTGTTAGCCCCCCTTTACCATGTTCTTCAGTGGTCGGTACCCCCATGGACCCACACAGAGCAGGTACTATTTGGGTGGTGGATCATTCTCAGCACTACAGTAACACTGATGTGGTGGTGGTGTGTTAGTGTGTGTTGTGCTGGTATGAGTGGATCAGACACAGCAGCGCTGCTGGAGTTTTTAAACACTGTGTCCACTCATTGTCCACTCTATTAGACACTCCTACCTTGTCAGTTCATCTTGTAGATGTAAAGTCAGAAACGATAGCTCATCTGCTACTGTGTTGGTCATCCTCTAGTCCTTCATCAGTGGTCACAGGACGCTGTTGGCTGGATAGTTTTGGTTGGTGAACTATTCTCAGTCCAGCAGTGACACCGAGGTGTTTAAACACTCCAGCAGCACTGCTGTGTCTGATCCACTCAGACCAGCGCAACACACACTAACACACCACCACCACGTCAGTGTTACTGCAGTGCTGAGAATGATCCACCACCCAAATAGTACCTGCTCTGTGAGGGTCCATGGGGGTCCTGATCACTGAAGAACAGGGTAAAAGGGGGCTAACAAAGTATATAGAGAAACAGATGGGACTACAGTCTGTAATTGTAGGACTACAAAGTGCCTACAAACCTATATAGGAAGTGGAGCTGATAAAATGGGCAATGACCATAGAAACAAGGAGGTGGTCATAATGTTATGCCGGATCGGTGTATGTGCAGGATATGTTTTCTCTATATCCCCACACTGTTTTTTCGGTGTAGCGGACCTACTTATGAATGAGCATCCGAACAAAGTGACGTCATATTTACTAGTTAACCGTCTGATATATTCAGCCTTCCAAAGAGCACCCAAACGCAGCATTGAATGATAGTGTAAATCTCACAAATCTTCAGAGTGGTGCTCAACTTGGCCAAGAATTGACATGTAGCAGCAAGCAATTGTCTAACAGGTGCTACAACAAAAACAGACCCACATGCAATATTGTGGTCAGCAAACACGAGAGGATATCCTGTTTACTTGCCAGGAACTGCTTCAAACAAAGTTCTTGTTTAACTTTTGGTGTGGGATGGTGTGAACTTTAAAATCCAGAGATCTCTGCTCCAGAAAGCTTGTTGTTGTTGTAGTGTGCAGGGAGAGGCTTGGTGATTAGAGACTAGCATTTAGCATGAGGAAAGTTTGTTTCCCTTGGACCTCTGAAGTTAAGTCCCCATTTTTTAGTCTGGGTTTAAGCCATTTTAGCAGGAGTGTTATGCCCGGATCAGACTACATGATATTTTTGTCTGTTCCGATGGTCACTATGTCAGATTAGGTAAATATATTGCAATAAATTTGTGCCATGTCTCGGTCACCATTCATTGTTCAGGTTCTTGCATGAGTTCATAGGTCATCAGGAAGAGGGTCAAAAAATTGTAAGTCGTGGCTACAGAAGCACTATGTGCGAGGCTGATTTTTGTGTTCTGAAAAGAAAAAGAAAAGAAAGGAAAAAATATCATGGACATGTTATTGGATGTCACAAAGAGGACAGTATGGGCTGTCTGTCCTTCAAAAAGAACTTGAGGTAATGAATGTGTTAAAATTACATAAATGTAGCTAGCTACCAGGTTCGCTGTATGTAAACAGACACTATAAATGCTATTTCTCACAATATTTATCTTATGTCATCCCTCGACTCCCTCGAGGAAACGTCAAAAAGTAGGGGTATTGTTGTCACAGCTCAACAAACCTTTCCTCTGTTTCGTTGTTCCACCTGACAGCAGCAACAGCAGCCTCCCTCTTTCTCTTTGCCGTGTTTACATATGTGTGCCAGACAGCACTCTGTCATCCTGCTGGTTAACGTCAAGGAATGCATCATAGGAGACGTCAAACTAGGCAGAAAAATACAAAAAAATTCTGGCATGCTAGATTTTCACTGGGGTGTCGTGGTGCGTCCCAGATGCCACATGGCTGTTCTTCAATCATGTCACACTACAAGACCCGTTCATCGTTCCCGACGCTCATTAGTGGTCAACGCTGGAAATTTGTCGGCTGTGACAAAACTGTGTCAAAATCGGGGTGAATTTGTGAGTCTGATCCTGCATTAGCTTGTAACATGGATGAAAAAATATATGTATTTGTTCTCTTTAAGAACCTTGTAGTTCACAGAGTCTGGTGACGTATAAGGGAAAACTGTGCTTTTTGTTTCCCACAGGGGGCTATAGTGACCACTTTTGCAGATCCATTTTTTTTTTGCACATTCATTTTTCTCACTGGCTGTGTTTACATACAAAGAGTTTTGCCATCTGATTGAATACATTCCATTGATAGATTAAGACTGAGGTGTTTATATGCACTCTATTCAACGATGTGATGGAAAATCTTCATTTACATGCACACTACAAGTAATCCAGTCCAAAATTAGGTGCATGCTCTTAGTGTAGACGTTACCATGACATCAAGCATCACGTGAGTCTAGTCAGTGTGAGATGAGCAGCAATGAGCAGCAGTAAGCCGTGCATGTGTTTTTAATGGCTTTAAAATTATAGCAGAAAAACGTACTTCACATGTATTTATTGAAGAAGGGGACGAGAGGAAGACGTCATGTTCTAAGACACATAAGCTGGACGCCCATCCTACTGCCGTCTTTTAAAGTTCAAAACGTAAACTTCGTCTCCTCTGCAGACCAGTTTCTGCTCCCGCCATGTTGAACGTTCTAAACTTTCGCTATGATGCGAACACACTAGTGCAGAGCGTACTCACACTTTCAGATTGGGAATGTAATCAGATACAGGTGTTTACATGGTTATTATTCTTCTATTTAATGGATTATTTATAGGATTACCCACCTTGTTCAATCAGATATAAATTGTATTCCGATTGACCTCAATTAGACTAGTGTAATCCAATTGAGGTGTATACATGGACGTATTCTATTCCGACTGAGCTATTAGTTGGATTATTAGGCTGCATGTAAAGGTGGCCAATGAGAAAAACTGCTTAGCTCCTTATTTGGGCATGTTCCTGACTACAAAGTGATGTCCAACTTCAGAGATCTATATGTGTGGCCATTATAGCATACAATATACATCAGGTGGTGCATGTACCTCTGTAGGCCGGCACCTAAAAGCTGAGACTAGTCATCAAATAGCAGCCTCTAAATCTAAATAGTGCGCTATGTGTCCAACAGTGGAGTCATTTGGGATTGAGGCGGAGAGTTAGGACAGTGAGTGAAAGAGATGCAGTGGCAGCAGTGTGACTTCCTGCTGGTCTCCTGGACATCTGTCAGCTCGGCTCTGTCCTCTTGGGATGCTGCGGAAACGCTGCCTGTCACCTCCCGTCTCATCACGCATACACTCGCTCGGCTCTCTCACGCCAAAACACACTCCAGGTACGTCTCCCAGAAGGCTAGGCCGAGCAGAGCCCTGTGCAGAAGCCTGTCACAGAGCGCTGTGTTCTCCAGCCGTCTGAAGCTTTCTGCCTCCTGCCTGTGCTCTCCTGTTGATCGGGGCTGCCCTTCTCTGTTGACTAGCGCACACTTCGCTTGGTTCCCTGCTGAAGCCTCCTGTCTGCTCTCCGGGCTGCGCTGGGTGGAGTGTGAACGGCGTGACAGTAAAAGTGCGTCCTGTTCAAGCGGAGATGCTAGTGGGTTCACGGCGAGAGCAAAGCTGTCTTCAAGCACCAAAAGCGAGGAGAGAAGGGGCCGTGGTGTGTGTAAGCAGTGGGAGGTTTGATGGGAAGTGAAGGCAGTGTGAACACACTCCACACACTCCAGCAGCCTGCCCGCCAGCCCTGCATCTGCATACAATGAGGAGTTCTCGCAACTCTGCTCTGAGAAGCTGTACTGTAATGACCATGTTACAGTGTTACCTAAAAATTGAAGTCTGGTTGTACATCAGTCTATTAATCAGGCACACAGAGGTGATCACTCACACTCAATCCTAAATGTTATCTCTGTTTTATTAAAACCCAGCATCTCCAAAATCAGATGGGAACCTTCCTAACATCTAAAACTTTATTTTGGACCACATAAGTCCATTCATCATGAAATATTCACACAGTGTAAAGGGCAGCTGGTGTTTTCAAATGATGTACAAAAATAAACATAAAATTGAATTCTTAAGTTATTTTCCTGTTATGACAGCAGCAACATATAATGTCACTGTCCTTTCAAAACCTCACAACTCTTTGAACATTTTCAGTTTTATTCTTTTGAACTCTTTGAAAACGTCAGCTGCCCTTTACAGTATACATTTGCTTTTCATGAATGGGCCAAAATCATTACATCTTGTTACATTAACATCCATTGAAATTAATATTTTTGAAAATATATATTTGAAATTCTTTTAAAGTTTTGTTACAACAGCAACCTTAAACAGTATTATATTGACTATATATTCAATTATATATATATATATATATATATATATATATATATATATATATATATATATATATACACAATACAGTAGAAACCAGCACCATTACTAGCACCGCACCATCAATGTGTCAACTTTCTTCTCTCTTTCTCTTTCTTTCTCTCTCTCTTGCTCTCATTCTCATTCGCTTCCTTTTTTTCTGTCACTACTATTGTAATTCTTTTTCTCTTACTTCTCTCTTTTTCTGTCTGTCTTTCTTTTCTCTTTCTTTTCTTTCTCTTTGTCTGCCTCTCTCTGTCTTTTACTTCTCACTTACCTCTTTCTGTCTCATTCTCTCTTCTTTCTCTCTATCTGCTTCTCATTCTGTCTTTTACTTCTTTTCCTCTCTCTCTTTCTCTTCTCTCCTTCTCTTCTGTTTCTCTCTCTGCTATTCTCTCTGTTCTCTCTCACTATATTTCTCTCTAGCTGCCTGCTACTTCTCTCTCCTTCTCTCCCTCTTTTTCTCACTATCTCTCTTTCTGCCTCTCTTTGTCTGTCTTATTACATCTCTCACTTTCTCTCTCTCCTAATCTCTGTCTGCTCTATCACTCGATCTGCCTCTCACTCTCCATGTGTCTCTTTGTCTTTTTTCTCTCCCTCACTCTTACTCTCTTCTCTTTTCTCTCATTCTGTCATTTCTACTCTTCTACTCTCTCTCTCTCTCTCTCTCTCTCTCTCTCTCTCTCTCGGTTCGGTGAGGGCAGTACAGAACGCTGTAGCAGGACAACAGGATTCATAGTGCTGCCAATTGGATTTGACACATTATCAGTAGCGTAGCCCGAGGCTGGGTTGGAGTGAGAGCAGCGTTCTGCTGTGATCGTGCTGCTCTTTAAGAGCTCTCCACTCCTCTGCCAGATCAGGGCTGCTGTTGAGGCCTCATTAATACGATGTGTGAAGAACGCACAATTATTGCCTCCAGATACATGTGGCCCATGTGTTAACGGGTGCGGGAGAGTGTTTGGATACTGAAAGCCCACCCTTCCCTCGAGCCCTTCGCTGAGCTCTCTACTGGGAGACCGCTGTGTGCTGAGCGTGTAGAACACATTAGTAGAGGGTAGTAGAGTAGAACAGCGCAGATCACAGCTGCTTCTGTCCACCTAGAAGAAGAAGAGGAAGTAATGTGTCCCAGTGGAGAACTGCAATGTGACATGAGAATCTATCTATCTATCTATCTATCTATCTATCTATCTATCTATCTATCTATCTATCTATCTATTTTTTTCATTCTTTCAGTCACTCTTACTCTTTCTATCTCTCTCATTTTCTCACTCATCGTCTCACTCTGTCTCCCTCTCTGTCTCCCTCTCTCTTTCTCTCTCTCTCTCTCTGCTCTCTCACTTCATCTCTTGTCTGACAGTAAAGGTCAGAGGCTTCCCCCCACCCCCCATCTCTGTCTCTCCCTCCATTCTCTCATCTGTTGACAGGTGCTCCTGTGGGAACGGGCCTAGGCTCCACTCTCTGACACAGGACTCTAATAATTCATATTTCATTAGTGTTTTCCTGCAGTTCCTAATGCAGCCCCCAGTCTCCAGGCCCAGTGCAGACCACTGGCATCCAGCAGAGATACTGAACTCATCCAGACTAAAGTCAAGTCCTCAGGCAGCAGGCTGACCATAGGCCTGCGCACTAGACTCTCCTCAGTGGGCTGCAGGTGTTTCAGTGCCATAGCCCCTAAACTTTGGAATTCCCTTCCCCCAGTCTGTCTGAGACTTTGTTCTTTATACAGCACTTCTCCCCTTCCTCCCTCAAAGTATCATTTTGTTTGTAAGGATTTGTTTTTGTGCTGTTTTTGGGGAGCAAGTGTTAAATGTGAATCAACACCATTATTATAATTATGTTACAGTCATATATTATGTTATTATACATATACAATTCACTTTATATACTGTATATAACAGTACTATGCAAAGTCAGAGACTCTTTTGCATATTTAATTAATTTCCAGTCAAAACAGCCATTAAGTAAAAATTACTCTTTTGTCTGTCAGGAAAAAACTGTCAGCAGAAAACATATATTTACCAGAAGGTTACAAAGAAACCTCATGAGCTTTTTATTATTATTTTTTTTTAACATTTATTGTGTCCACACTCTGCCATTATTACAGCTTCCATTCTTTTTAGATGACTTGCTTTCAGTTTTTCAAAGAAATCTGCAGGGATATTTTTCCATACCTCCAAAGTTCAGTCTTAGAAGTTGCTTGCATTAGAAGGTGGTCAGTCCGTTGTTCTGAGAACACCAGCAGCTTCCTTGTTTGGTTTGCAAGTTTTCTTCTATTTTATGTTTCTTGTTTTTTTTTCACTTTTCCTCTACTTCATGAAAGAAGATTATATCTACTCCCCTCAGAAATATCTCCTGAAAAAGGAATAGCTTGTGCTTAATGGCCATTTTGACTGGAAATCAGATAAATGAAGAGTGGTCTCTGACGTCCCCACAGTACAAAAGATATTTGATTGCATGGAGACTTGAATTGCAGTGTGTACAAACTTGGCACCAGCCTGGAAAAGAGGCAAATATTCAAGAAAAGAAGTAATAATGTTATTTGCTCTCAGATAATCCTAGAATGACTTTCTGAAAATGTGATTGCTCTTTTTAAGCCTGGCAGCACTGCCTGACATAATTGCAAACGTTCCATAGCTTTCACCACCCATAGATTATGAATAGTTATATGAAGTGTACCACAAGTGTCTGAATTGCTGTAAATCCCTCGGTTATGAATCCTTTTTGTCTGACTTGCACCCGGCGCTCCGTTTACCCCGTTCACCTTTTTGCCTTTGCAGACTTTTGACGGTTTATTTTCCATCAAGTACTGCTGGGCAGAGAGCTGGGCAAATAAAGAGAGAGCAGTGAGAGGGGAAGGTTTAGGGGGGCAGATGAGGAGGCAGTCGTTCGGAGTTGTAAGTAGAGCGTGTCTGTGCTGGAGCTGATTATGTTAAACGCTGAGACATTGGAGGCATTAATAATACATTAGCCTATCTGATGCTCCTGCTATGCAACCAAAACCCCAATCTCTCCCATTTCCCTCAGATCCGTCCGACGCGCCGGCCCAGGGTAGCAGAGGGAGGGGGAGGCTAATATAGCCCTCTTTATTGACTCGAAGAGTGGAAGAGAGAGTCACCCACTGCTTATTGTAGAGGGGACCTCAATTAAGTTTGCTTTGGGGAGATCAGAAGTGAGGGGGCTACTAAATACTTCAGTGCTTTAATCCCATGCTCTTTGCATTGGCTTTATGTCTGTGTGTCCGTCCTCCAAGCTTTTCAGAAATGATGGTCAGCAAAAACAGTAAGGCTGTAAATCAGTCTACTATGCTAATATGGTATCCAACAGTTTTCCATATTAAAAATAAGTGTTAAGTTATTTTCAATAAACTGGTTATGCCACCCTCTACTCAGTCTATTAGTAGCACAGGTTTGAACATGAACTTAAACCATTGAAGACTTGCTACTTAAATACACAAGGTGGTGATGTTTTTATACTCACTATATGGGGCAGGTGACAAAGGCCCAATCCCATTCCTTTTTTTTATCCCTACCTCTTGTTTTCGAGTGTCACTGAGTTACAAGGGGTAATGGTTGAAATCTTCTCCTATAAAATGGGACCATCAAATGAAAAAGAACATTACTTCATTAACAAGCTACTAGCAGTGCTCTGTTGACGACCATGCCAGTCTGCAGTGATAGCAGAGGAGGGTAAAGTTCAGCAACCTCGCTGCTGGGCTTTAGTTATATTTAGGGAATCATATGTTTTCAAACAGGTAGGATGTGACAATTATTTGTTATCTCTCACCCCGAATTCTTCAGTGATATGAAGCTGAAGTCAGCTATTCACCAGATTCTCATTCAAATTTTTGTATTCCACCTTAAATGGTGCAGCAGGTATGTTGTGGCGCTTGAGGCATCAAGTACTGCTGGATGATTTAAGGTGGAACAGAAAAATTTAGCTAGCTAGCTACCAAGACATTAGCATACCATTAGCGATTTTTTATGCTTGTTATGAAGAAAAAGACTAAATACATTGAAACAAAGATAATGCAGTGGTTGTCGTATTTTTTAACATAGAAAGGTTTTGCCGGTTTTTCTTTTTTTTTTTTTTCATAAAACTCTGTTTGGAGTGTGCCTCTGAAAAACCTTCATTTGGAGGGCCATATAGCCTTAACACTTCGCCCTACCCTTCCATCTCAACAAAAATCAGGACACCCTACCCCTAGCCGTGAACATGCAAAACGGATTGCTAAGGGCTAAGTGGTAGGGGCAAGGGGTGAAATGGAATTGGGCCAAAGTCTAGCCTTTCCCTTAGAACAGCACAAGGACAGTTACTAAGATTAGCTAGCTATTTTTAATGTTGAAATTATGAATTATGAAGTATTAAGTGACAAAGGTTTTATAGGGAAAACAATTCAGAACAAAATGATTTTTTATTTAAAAAAGCCAAAAGTCCTTTGCAATGTGGAGATGGTTTGCTTTTCTTAAATCAGATTCCAAGAACTCAGAAGTCAAGAGTTATTACTGCAATTCTGTTATACTATTTAAATGTAATTGCATAACTAATTACATAATTACCTAATTACATTTCCACTCAAACTACAGTAAAATGAAGGGTTTTGTTGTTGTACAAACAATAGTAATTTTTCAACAAATTCAAATAATTATAAATATATACTCTTTATAAACATCCAGCTAAACACAAACTTGATATGAACTGAAAGTTTAGAATCTGCACTTCCAACAGAATGTCTCCAGTTGTTTTGATGAGAAATGATTAATACCAAATCACAATATGATTTTGTTGTCATTGACTGCAGTTTTCTTGTAGTTTATGTTTTTATTTTTATTTTAAGTCCACTTACGGAAATCTCTGTGATTTTGTGTACGAAAAAATCATAATTCATTTTACTTTCATTCATTTTTACATTTTACATTTTAAAACTTAGTGTTTACATAGTACATCAAACTCTTTCATTCCAGAAAGTGCTGCATTTTGTTTTTCTGTGATGTGGGTCCTTTAACTGCAACTTCTGAGGTTAAATCAGATGCTATTTTTGTTTTCTTCAGACTTAAAATGCTGTTCTGAATTCATAATTGAGCATTAGGAAAAGCATATAATAATTATTATTGACCATCAATATAAACTGATGTAGAATATTCTTTTGTGATGAGATTTTTGGCTGTGACTCACAGAAACTGTAGTGTAGCCTCAGAATGAAGACTATTGCTGGGGACATCTGCTTTCTCTGCAGTTCTGAATTCACAGTTCTGCACTCAGCAGAGCAGAGTGAGTGAGTGACCTCTGTTTGGGACTTGCTAGTGATCAGTTTTGTGTGTTAGAGTGAGTGATGTGATGTGCAGTGAGGATAGGTGTGGTGTTGTGGAGGACGTGGGACATGGCGGGTTGACACCAGGGAAAGAGAGAGAGGCACATTTGTTTGAGTCAGTGTCGTGTGCCCCCGCCCCCGAGCACTCTGAGCCACGCTGAGCTCTCCTGTCCTGCTCAAGTCCAGTGCAGGCCTTGCTCTCTGCAGCAGCATGTGATGGAGGAGGCTGGGGGCTCTGAGCCACAAACACACCGCTAAAGTGCTTCCGTCGCCCCCACTCAGCTCTAATGGGTTTACAGGGGCTGTGCTCTGGGTACAGGGACAAACACACATGTACACACACTGTATGTATGTACTAATCACTTGCGGACACACAGTCAATATTAAAATGTTCACTGCAGTACAAATGTATCTCTTGCATTTACAAACACCATGATGGAAAGATACCTTGAGTACATATCAGGATTTGAGAAGCCTTATTTTAACGAGACTTAGGATGAGGGTAGACAACGTAGACAAAGTGATGGAGCATACATAAACAGGGGGCAGGGAAGAGATGGGGAGGTGATAAGTGAGAGTAAACAATGCCAAAGCAGGCAATATATAGGCGTACATCAGTGGCATATCCATAATTTCATTTCACGGGGCCGACTACCATGTGTCATGTCTCATTATGTATATATATGTACTGAATATGGTATTATGTCACTATAGGAAGCACAGCAACCACCAGGTAGCCTACTTCATTTTAAGTCATTAGAAAATTAGACCATAACCAAAGAGGAAAAAAAACATTTTCAAATTTCAAAATAGTGGTGTCAATGTGGTGTCAATAACATGTTAGCACAATACATTGTTAATGCCACTCATTTTTTAAACACATTTTCCTAGTTTCACGCTTCAAACCATCTGTAGTTCTGGCCTGAAGCCAAGATGATCAAGCGCTGTATGTTTCTATGATGGACTCAGTGACTATAGTCCTCTTCAGAGTTGGGCAAAATACTCAGAAAAGTTGTGATGGCTGAATACTGAGTACACTTCCCTAAATGTATTCAGGAAAGTATTCCCTTACAACACATACAAAAGTTATGTATTCAGAATACATTTAGAATAGATTTAGAATACATACTGATAAGACACATGAGGAAAATTTCTTTTTTTTACTTAATTCAAACATCGCTGTTCCTGGTTGGCTGTTTTTATGCAGTTATTCTGTTAATGTTTTATGAAAAATTGCTTGACATTTAAGTAAAAATTCTCATTTTTTTCTTTCTCACCACCTGCCTCAGACCAGCTCCTCCCCAATCCCCTGAGCAGAAGCCAAGTACAACACCAGTGCTAAGCTTATCACTCACAAATATCTCCACTAACTCAGTAGCACTGAGATGAATAACTGATCACATTGATTTATCAGTCTACTCAGGCTTTAGCAGAACTCAGTAACACTGAGATTAATAACTGATCACATTGATTTATCAGTCTACTCAGGCTTTAGCAGAACTCAGTAACACTGAGATTAATAACTGATCACATTGATTTATCAGTCTGCTCAGGCTTTAGCAGAGCTCAGTAACACTGATATTAATAACTGATCACATTGATTTATCAGTCTACTCAGGCTTTAGCAGAGCTCAGTAACACTGAGATTAATAACTGATCATCATGTTGATTTATCAGTCTACTCAGGCTTTAGCAGAGCTCAGTAACACTGAGATTAATAACTGATCATCATATTGATTAATCAGTCTATTTAAGCTTGAGCAATATCTTCAGTGGTTGTAAAGACACCATTAATAAAGGTCCACTTTAGAGGTCATCTAATGTAGTATTACACTAATATATTTGCTACATGCCATGCACAGATTTTAAAACTGTTGATAAACAAGCATTGATGGTGTTTCTTTTAAAAATAGTATATATGATTTATATGTATTGGGTAAGCATTGTAAAAGTATTCTCCTAAAAATGTAAAAGGTAATTGCATTCTGAATACTGCCGAAATGCAACTGTAATTTCTGTTACGTCCCAACCTCGGTCCTCTTCTTCAGTACAGCTTTTAAATAGTAAGTTCCATTGATTGCTATCTTGATAAAACCAAATTTATTTCCAGCAACTGCAGTGATGTGAATTTATCACCAAAGTGCCTCGAGGCTGATGAATCATTTACAATCACAACACACCACTGATGTCTGCAATATCAGTAATTTAGCAGACTACACTGCACTACACAGTGCTCATAATAGAACTATGGATAAATCAACAAATAGCAAACTAACAAAAACAATTGCAAAGTAGAAATCCACAGATCACCCTGAAACAAGACATAATTTAGTGATATGAGAGTGAGGAGGCTGCAGTCAAGGAGGATGTTGGTGATAAACAGTAGAAACTGTGTTAACCCTGTTTTCGTTTTCATCATGCAGTCACATAATTTTCTTGTTCAAGTTCGCTCACATTCTGAAAATAGGTTTCTGAATTATTGAAAGTAATAAGTACATTGGACCTCATTCACCAACAGTTGTTAAGGAGACATTTCCCCTTAAGATTTGTTCTTAGGTAACAGAATCTGCACACACTCAAGAGCACAAAGGTGCGAACAATTTTGCGGTTTAAGAACACGTCATGAATCTGTCATGAATAGACTTTTTCTTAGGACCTTTCTCAAGAATAAATAAAAAAAAAAGATACTGGTGAATGAAGCTTATTTTCCTACTCATAAAGATTTAACACACTGCACGTTTTAAATGGAAAAATGTAAATTAAGAAAGTAGTGAATTACTGTTAATTACATTTGGTCATTTTAGCTCAAATACTATTTCCAACTTTCATTACCAGCATGTTCCAAGTAATACATCACATGTACAGTCAATGGTTCCAGCTCCTCTGTAATGGTAGCCACTTGCTCTTGTTCACACAGCTTGTGGATTCTTGTTACAGTGGAGGCTCTCATGGTGAATTGTTGCTTTGCTATATGCTGTTAATTTTGTTAGTTTTCTGCACATTGATGTGTCCAGTGCTCACACAAGCAGTGTCCAGTGTAATCTGCCAAAGGTCATATAGATATCTATGTGCTACAATTGCGGAACCTATCATAGCATCATGCTGTGTGTGAGAAGCTGGGCTTCAGCCTGTACTGCTACATGTGGTTTGAAGGGTCAAACTGGGAAAGTGTGTTAATGGCATTAGAAATAAATGCCCAGCATTATTAATTTATGCAGTTAATGCATTACTAATGAGGTAACTTTGACTTTAACTTTGAGTTGAACTTTGTCCACTAATTTGCTAGTAAACTAAGTAGAGATTGTGCAAAAACAAGAGAAACAGTTAGGTAGCCCACAGGAGGTAGCAGGGCAAATACAATTTTGCACCACATTAATAAGTTTCTTTTCTGTGTTTTTGAGTGTGGTTATGTATGATAATATATCAGTGAAGGAGGAGGAGGCCAGACGTAGACTCTGTTAGTTTGTTTAATACCTGAACAGGTGGTACATGTCTTGTTTGCACTAGAGGGTTACAGAATAGAGAGCCGTCTTCTTTCTTAGCTCAGTCTCTCACTTACGCTTCATCTCGCCATCCCTATCCCTCCCTGTGTCTCTCCTCTCTCTCTCTCTCTCTCTCTCTCTCCTTCTGTAATCTACATAAAAAAGGGACTGATTATCAGTTTGAAGAGCTGCCGGTCATGCTGGATTTTTTTTCCTTTTTAAAGATGCCTTAGAGACAGGACTATATTGGGCAGATAGCTAATCTCTCAGAAGTCCTGTTTGTTCTTCAGGTTTGCCCCCACTACAAACATTTTCCTGATCAAAGCGCTATGAAAGGCCCCAGCGCTTCAAACATGGGCCCCATTCCTCCACGTTCGGCTCGACCTGCTAATCGCCATGGCAACGACATAATCCCCCACCGCCGCCACTGCCATTTCAGGTAGCAAAGGAGAGACGGAGGGAGCCTCATTTGAATAGACTCAACCTTAAAGTCATGTCCCACGCTGATTATACGGAACGCTCGCTGGTGTGCTTTCTGCATGCGAGAATTCACATTTTTCCCTCAAAGATGAAGCATGACCTCGCACTCTCTGTTCCACCAGTGGGTTGTGAGCTTGGGCGCTGGATGTATTCCAGCCCACTGTGTGATAGTGTAACGAACCAGGACTCCAAACCAGTTGGAGGAACGAAATCGAAAATGGGAAACGAACCGTATTCTGCCAAAATACCAAAAATGCAATCATTCTTAGCTGTTCTGGAACAGAAATGTTCATTTGAAATCTCTGTTACCAGTTAAAAATGTTACTTTTCATTCTGTGTAAGCTACAGCTTAGCAGGAAGTTGAACTAAGTTGTCTTGTCAGTGAGCCATTTGTTAAACATGCTATGCTGCATCTGGAGAGCTGGCTGTTAATAATTAAAGGAGGTCGCTAGCTACACTACTTTTCTTAGTAGGTAAGAGGGATTATTTAGGTCATGAGAAGCAGAAAATGCAACTTCTAAGACTGAACTTTGGAGGTGTGGAAAAATATCCCTGCATATTTCTTCAAAAAACTGAAAGCAGATAATAGTTTTAAATGCACACACACTGTGTGCATTTAACACACACTAACACAACACCACCATATCAGTGTTACTGCAGTGCTGAGAATGATCCACCACCCAAATAGTACCTGCTCTGTGAGGGTCCATGGGGGTCCTGACCACTGAAGACCAGGGTAAAAGGGGGCTAACAAAGTATATAGAGAAACAGATGGACTACAGTCTGTAACTGTAGAACTACAAAGTGCACCTATATAGTAAGTGGAGCTGATAAAATGGACAATGAGCATAGCAACAAGGAGGTGGTCATAATGTTATGCCTGATCGGTGCATGTTCTACATTTTTCTTGACGCAGAAAAAGGAATAACTTGTCCTTAATGGCTGTTTTGACTGGAAGTGGTATGTTTTCTCAAGAAGCCTCCTTCTGGTAAAGTATTTATGAGACAGATAACCAGGCCTATTGGTTGTTTGTTGCAGTGCTGCCTTTGAGAGGCAATCTATACTACACTCTTAAAAAAGTCCTTCAAGAGTTTTTAGAAAAGGCAATGGTTCCATATATTTGAGGTCTACATAGAACCATTTCATGTTTAAATGGTGAAATCGTTCTTCTTATTGATGGAGAATATGTTGTTTATGGTTATATATAGAACCTTTTTTGAAAAAGATTCTGTATAGCAACTAAAAGAGTTTTTCTGTTGTTATAAGCTTGACATCATAACAAAAAAGCCTTTAAGCATGCAAATGGTTCTTTGAGTATTGATGGTTCTGTATAGAACCATAGGGTCTCATTTATTAATATCTTCCTATGTTTTTTTCTTAAATTTGTTCTTGATAAAAGTCTAAGAAAAAGTCTACGTCTGATTCATGATGTGTTCTAAAACCACAGAATTGTTCACACCTTTGTGCTTTTGAGAACGACATTGGTGAATGTCAGAATCTTCATGAAAACTGTGTAAGTGTGTTTTAAGAAGAAATTTCTTCTTAGGAACGGTTGGTAAAAGAGGCCCATGTCTTTACTAAAGAGCCCTTGTAGAACCATCCTTTTTAAGAGTGTATCAAAAACAACCTCTGATAAAGAATTGTGCACTTTCTATATATTTTAGATGGGAAACTGCATAGCCTGTGCATGACACAATCGCCAGTTCTAACAGCTTTCCAAGCCTATGTTTTAACTCTATTAACCTATACAGCTGATGTGAAATAATCAAAAAGTAACCTCTTTTTCATTGTGTTCTATCCAGTTTGTTATGTTGGCATTAAAATACAAGAACGGAAACGTTAGAATAGTGACTCTGTTTCTGATCCTCGTGTGAACATACGAGCACTTTGCGTCAAATTGCCAGCACCCTATGTGTTGTTCCATATGGTATTTTTATTGTTCTTAATGCATATTCATGGGGATGATTGAAAGCACCGTCCAATCATTTGTGCGAAAAAGAACAATCAGCTAATAGCCTTTTCCCTGTGGGAGAGAAAAACCCTCTGAACAAAAATCCCAACTGGGCAATTATTACACGGCGCAGGAGGAGCACACACACACATCTCTATCCTATCTCTTCTTTATTCTTATAAGCTCATTTGACTTCGAGCAGCCTGTGCCGTTGGAGGGGTGGGGTTGGGGGGGTGGTGCGTTGGGGAGGTAGGTGGTGAGGGAAGAAAACACGCACACAACCCGAGATTCCATATCACAGTGATATCGATATTCATTTTTATCAGCGTATTACAAGAACAGTGGGCTTTAAGATGTATTTGATGTCTTTCAAGTAAAGGCACAAAGAGGGGATTAAAATCCTGACTGACTTCATTCTGCGTGGGGAGTTACATTGAGCCTCATTTGTCAAAGGAAACTTTTCTTTCTCTTTTAATCTGTTGCCTCAAATCCACTAGAATTTCATTTTCACTCACCCATCATTTATCACAGTTACAGCCTGCTGTGATTTTTTTTCCCACTTTTTGCCCTAAAATAAGCTTTTCTGTCTCTAGTGTCGGCGCTGATGAAGCCCCATGCCTTCCTTGCTCTTTGCGGTGGTACATTTGTGCTGATGTGGGTGGGGAACACATGTGGTTACCTTATTTCAGAGAAACCAAAAGGACTGTGCATACAGGCATGACAAACTCATCACACACTTGCCTCAAACCGTGTCATGTTGTTAAGTAATCTCAAATAGACTTTCTTACGAGGTTTCTGACACTGTAAGACATACTGTTATCTACAAAAATGGACAGTATGTTAAATAATTGAAATTGGTACAAACACACAATATGTGTAATATATACAATATTCACCTTTTAACAACACTCAGTGATTGTTTGGCGACTGAAGACACCAATTGATCCAGTTTAAAAGCAGAATATTTTGCCAAGTCTTCAGCTGCACAATCATACAGAGTTCTCAGTGTCATATTTTGCACTTCAGAATCTGGCACATGCTTTCAATGGGTCACAGGTCTGGACTGCAGGCAGGCCAGTTTAGCACCTGCATCTGATGTTGCAGCCATACTGTGTGGTTTGGCGCTGTCATGATGAAAAGAGCATAGATGTCCCTGAAAAAAACATCATCCAGAAGGCAGCATATATTCACTGTCGGAATAAAATCTTGTTTCACCATTTTTGACATTATTTGAAAACACAAGCTTCTTTTTACATTGTGTCAAAATTTATTAATAAACGGATCAATAGAACTGGTCCAAAATTACTTAGGATAAAATATTGTTACCTTAACTTACTTTGAAAGTCAAGAAAATTTTTTCTTGTCCTGTAAAGTGACTTTTTTGGAGACAAGGTTTTGTTCTGACAATATGTTGCTCTAAAACATGTACATATCTTTCAGTTTTAATGGTGACTTCAAAGATGGTCAAGTTGCCCAGGACATGTGCTTTTAGACTTTACACTGGTAGCAGTCTTGATGGTGCTTTTCTTCTTTCTAGAGAACGCAACGTTCATTATTACCATAAAAAATCTGAAAGGTTGATTCGTCAGACCACAATACACGTTTTTTTTTGTTTTTTTTTTTACTGTGCATCAGTCCATGTGCTTGAGCACAGTTTTTGTTAAATATGGCTTAAAGTGGATTTACAAATCACTGCTTTCTGTTTTTAACCGCATTTCACATACTGTCCTGACCTTTTTGGAATCGAGGTTTGCACTTTGCATCGCAACAAAAAACAGTTGTGTCAGCCCTCCTTTATCAACACCTTTGTCTGCTTTCATAGATAACAGTATGTCAAACAGTGTCAGAAATCACAAAACCGCATGTCTATTCGAGAAGCAGTTTGAGGCAGTATGATGATTTAGATATGAAGTTAGCACAATTGCTCATAAACATGCTATAAGCTTCCATTACTTGTTTGCTACATTAGCCTTGTAGCTTTAGTGCAAAACTTAAGAAGCAAACTTCAATCAAGTCTTGGCTCACCAACTACATTTAATGAAAGTGGAAAAAACTTGATTTTACATAAACTGCTTTAAGCCTTTTCCTTTAAAGCAAATCTTTTTTAGACAGACATGCTACTGCTAAAAGCTCTTGAGGCCTGCTCTTCTGGGCCAATGTACCACTGTTTCCCCCCATCTTCTTCTAAAGCAGAGGCCCTCTGTAGATGTGTCACAGTGTGAGAGCATTGCTCGGTGCCTCACTTAGCTGAAACAGTTTTCATGCTTCTGTGTTTCATATGCAGAAAGAAAAGCAGCTCGATGGTGTAAAGAGAGAGACACAGCGTGTAATTCCGAGCCGGTCCAGCGTACTCCGCCAGTCACCTCGCCATCAATCACCTCCCAGGCTTTAAGTGACACGAGCGGTGAAATTGCACCTCCTTTCAACAAGCCAATCAGGATCCCCCTCAATTACCTGACATTTCATTAATCTCTATCAAAGTCGAGCTAACCGCATCCCACACTACCGGGGCTGCAGTAAGCCCTGGAGGCCATTATTAAATTTGCCTGTATCATTGTAAAGGAAATGGCAAACGCATTGGACTTAAAGGGCACCCAGCATCTGTCTCTTTAAGACCGAAATCAGCTAAATTAAAAGTGCACAGTTGGACATGCCAAGAACAAACCACGTCCATGCCCTTTACAACGGGGCTTGATCAATTCTTAATGCGTCTAGCCAAACATTTTCCTTTAAAGTAAACACTTACTGCCCTTTAAAATGAAGACTAAATACCTTGTGTGAAAAGCAGGTGGGTGCGTTGCCATTTCTGACTAGGACTGAACACCATATTTCCAGGTTTTAATGACACATTGCGACATGGCTTGTGTTGTACCAGAGCTCTTATTATGCAGTAGAACATTTACATGCATCAAAACATGCACAGGGAAGATGGTGCAATAGTTCAAGTACTTCATGCAATGACCTGTAACCTAAAGACAAGCCTGTGCAAGTGTATATGTGCAGTAGCTTTGGTGCTGTCTAGCCTAGCAATGACAGTTATTGAGGAAAAAGTGTGAAAGCTGTATTAGTCTTGAGTGTTTTCAGTCAAGAGATGGGTTTTAACTTGTGATTACAAGCGTGGTATAATTTTAGATTATTTGGCATTTGCAGTTTATTGAAAAATATGGAGAATTTTTATGGAAAGTGTGGATTTTCCATAAATCATCACACAATATCAATCAATATTGATCAGTCTTTGAATTGATATCACATTTGATTTAAAACTGTCAATACAGAATGTAAAACAAATGTAAATGTATTTCAGTATAGAGAAGCAAACAATTCTAACTGTTATGCCTTTTGTGCTTATGTGGCATGGCCATCACATTACCAAGATAAAAGGTTTTAAAGAGTATGCTGAGGTGCCCTAGACTTTTGCAAAGTGCTGTTTTTGCAGTATATATGAAGGAATCAATCAATGAACCTTTATCTCAACTTGGAAGTACATTGAGAGTGACCCTCATTTACAGTGTAGCTGAGCAAGTTAAGCAGGGATTGAAAAAGTTAAAATGAAATTTAATCAACTAAAACAAATCAAAACCAGCAGGACAAAATGAACAAAGAACATAATACAGAAAATTAAAATAAATCAAACCTTAAATAAGAAATAGCCATTAAATAGCCATAAAATATGTAATGAAAACAAATACAAAAGCAGGTAAAAGAAACAACTAAGATAATAGACACTAGGACAAACTAAAAACCTTAGAAATAAATTTATTCAATAAAATAGTAAAATCAAATAGAGCAATAAAATAACTAACATCAAATAAAACAGATGCAGGCTGAGTGGAGGTGGTTATATATTAGAAGTTTAAAATGGTCGAGTGACACCAGCGAGCAGAGCTTTAGACTTTCCTGTAGTGTATTCCAGTTTACTGGTGCACTGTAGCTAAAAGCAGATTTAGTAAAAACTCTAAGAACCTGACAGGTGATCCAGTCACTACATGATAAATACCATTATTTACAGAGAGTGTAGATATAAGATAGCATATGGCTGGAGAGCACCATATAAATAAAAACAAACCAATGAATTTTCCATTAGAGTGGACCAAGCAACTTTTTAAACAGTGTGCAGTGATAAGGTGATGGGTCTCCAGAGTGATAGATTGAATCTAGTGGTTTAAGGCTACTAGTAGACGCATATCTATAGATTACATCACCGTAGTCTGGGATGGTTGATAAGGTTGTCTCCACAATCCTTTTCCTACTATGCATTGAGAGACATATGTCAGTACAAGTATCCAAGCGATTGCCTACATTTACTGACTGGCTTATTAATGTGATATTTAAATGTAAATGTATTATCCAGCCATATAAGGTACTTATTTTCTGTGACTCAGTACTGAATCCTGTCAATGTGTTAATATTCAGTGTTAAAATCAATATTAGGGGCTCTGGAAAACAGCATAAGTTTTTCTTTGCATTTAAACTAAAGAGCAATCTGTAAGGCGTTGAAGGAGCACTGAGGTTTTTCTACTGTTGTATGAACAGAGTCAGCTGAACAACACAGAATAGTGTTAAATGAAAAGCAGTATGTCGACTTCTGTACATCCAAAGCTGAAAAAATGTCACCATCAGGTTCTATACAGCAATAGTGTCATTAGTTTGCTCACTAGCCAGGTGGGTAGGGTGTGCTAAAAAGCTACCTACAGTAGAATATGCCTGAATCCTCTTTGGTTAAATATACCAGTGGCTGAGTGAATAATGTTAAATCTGCCTGAACCCTGAGTGAAATACGGCAGTAACTCAGGTTCAGAGGTGGGTAGTAACGTGTTACATTTACTCTGTTACGTTTACTTAAATAACTTTTTGAACAAATTGTACTTTTAAAACTTTTTTTAAGTTTTCAGGTTCTTACTTGAGTACATTTGCAGGTCAAAAATGCTCTTTTATTCCATTACATTTCTTTACGTTCCTCCTGTTACATTTTTAAATATTTTTTTAATTCAACACACATTTTGTGAGCTTCATTCAAACACATCTTAGAAAGCTCCATTCACCAATTAAAAACATCTTACATGACTTTGTTCACCAATCAGAAACATCTTACATGACTTTGTTTGACCAATCAAATGCAGTCATATGTACACTGTAAACTACAGGTACAATAGTCATTTACAGTGGTGGGCTTGTTAGTACAGCCACTGATTTTAGCGTGTTGCCAGAAAGCAACGGCTCAAATGGCAGACGGTGCAGTCGAAAGAGAGCACCCCTGGCCTCATACTGAGCCAATGTTTTCTCTACAAACCTTTTTATGTTTGACATTCCTCTGGAGTTGGTAAGAAGTATGACAAGCCTGAAAAAAACACATTAAACAGAAATCTCTGTAAGCTTTAGCAATGAGTGTGCATATTTGCAGCATGTAATAATGCAGCAGGATGTGACGATCATTCCCAAGCCTTATAGGTAGAGTGATGACTGCACGGCTGTCAGGAATGGGCTACAGCCTGATATAACATATTGCGGCACATTGGCTTGTTTGGAATTTGTACATACCAAACTGGCCAACCCACTTTTTCACAGGCCTACCAAAAATGTACTTCTGCCCACGTCAGTGGTACATAGTACTGTGCAAAAGTCAGAGACCATCTTTCATTTATTTAATTTCCAGTCGAAAGAGACTTTAAGTGTCCTAGTGGTCCAGTGCTGTTTTTTGAGGGGAGTCTTGAGGGTACGTGGCAGTGGTGGTGTTTTGCAGCCTGTTGGGCGGCAGGTTTTGAGTGTATGTGGTAGTGGGTGTTAACAGCGAGGTTTGGCAGTGTTTTTAAATAGCAGAAGCCCATTAGTGTGTTATTAACGGTGTGATGAGCTGTTACTAAACTGCTGAGTGACATTCCAGCCTCTAATGCCTCCACGCTGCTCATGTGCATGGAGAGAGAAACAGGGGGAAGTAGAAAGCGAGAGAATAGAAAAAGAAAAGGTCTGGCTGTTTTCAAACCTTTAGGCCCAGTGATGTTGACACAATTCATTTTTGGTAGTTTTTAACTTCTGTGTATACTCTATATAATACTAAAAACTCTTAAGATTAACCCTACTGTACCTTGCAGAGTTTAAATACCTCAGATGGTAACCTCAGATGGCAAAGCTGGTGACTCACTTACTTTTTCCTGTGTTTTCCAGGTGGTCCACTGGTGGTTAAGCAGAGCATTAGACAAAATGCCACTTTTCAGCCCTCAGTTTCCACTCACAGTCCAATTTATTTATTTTTTCCTTCATTTCTTTTTTTCCACTGTGCTTCATAAATTACTTTAGTAAGCAATTTTACAGTAATATCATAAATAAAGCCGGTTATGCAACTGTAACCAATTTAGCACAGTGTCAGCAACAACAAAACTATTAGGCCTAGTCATTAATTTTTTTCTCTTAATTGTGTGTAATAACTTTGTTTACTTTCCAAAATAAAGGGCTATGAGCATTTAAAATCTATTTGGGGAGACTAAAAACTTTAGGCCTTGCGTTACACAACAAAAATAAACTACAGTACTGTGCAAAAGTCAGACACCACCTTTCATGTATTTAATTTCCAGTCAAAATGGCTGTTAAGTACAAGTTATTCATTTTTCACGTATTTAGAAGTATTTAGAGGTTTGATATAAGATTATCCACTAATCCACTAAGAAGGGGAAAAGTCAAGTCAGGAAAAGAAGTTTTCAAAACTCTGTTTTTCTATCCATCAATAACGTAGTTTTCAGTAGCTTGGTGTATTAATATTCAATTGATTTAAATTGATGTGTGCAGTCATATGTACACATACAGGGTTCATACGGGTCCTGGAGAACCAGGAAAGTCATGGAAAATAAATGTGCCAAAATCCAATACTGAATTTCCCTTGAAAAATAAAACAATAGTAAAGTTTACCTAGAAATCATTGAAATATTATCATTTCTTAAATCATTTTCATATCATGAGGTAAACAGGCAAACTTTAATAGTGGTACGTGACCACTGCACGGAGCATGGATTCTCCCACCTCTTCCGTCGCCTGGTCCTCACTGCTTGAGGAGTGTGTCTGTCTACAACTCAGGACATGAATGAACCTGTCAATCAGTCATGGATTTCAAATAAATTTCTCTTTTCAAGTAGGCTACTCTCACAAACCTAAATAGTAGTATAATGCTGACTAGCCAATTTAGCCATTAACCAACAAATAAAGATATGTATTAGCCAGTTCATTACTTGTGATTCAGTACCATCTTGTAACTCACCAGAAACGCTGACATTGTCAGAGACGTTCTGTATTATGGTGTTTCTTTCACTTTTGTATTTGTCTTCATTAAGTTTGGGATCATACAGAATGGGGAACCCAAACACAGCTGTTATTAACTTTCATGTCATGTTTTATTCATCGTGGATCAAACAGTTCAGCAGAAAAGCTTTGGTCTTGTGTCACTTTTCACAAAATAACCAGTCAAAAAATAAGGCGAATAAAACTGAGCAAACACAATACTGAGCAGTATTACAGTTTTACTTGCATTTGTGATAAGATAAATATTAATTCACTGGTACATGTATCATCCTCTACTCTGTTATCACTGAGGTTTGCTAAAAAACCTTGAGAAATAGGCAAGCATCCCTTAGCACCGTAGATTGGTGAGTAGTTTAGTAGTAAGTAGTTAGCATAGCATGCTAACCCACCTTAATGCAAAGAACTTCCAATTCAAACGTTGGAGCGTATTGGTAGCCAGCGCAGGCATCTGTTAGCTGCCGTAACAGAACTGGCAGTCAGCGCTCTCCTCCAGGCACGTTCAGCTGTCCAATGACGTTGTGTTAGCAGCAGTTCGAAAAGATGCAGTGGTGCTTCATATGACTCAGAAGAAGCTTGTGTTTGCCTTCACCCTCCTAGTGCTGATTGGGGGAAATCCTAACTAGTAGGTGGAAATGTATTTTTTTACTTTCCAGTTTTCTCCCCTAAAAAAAACATTACGGAGCAATAATAACTTTATCTTTTGAATGATATGCCACAATGCATTGTGCCTAATGTGACCAAGGACATGAACTAACAAGGTAAAGTCCTGGAATTTGAAAATGCTTGACATGAATGAAACCTGGTATATTTCGAGTATTTTACTACTGCTTTAAATGTGGCTCCAGTCAGATTTCAGAACTGGAACTACACATTTTATAATTTACACTAACTAATACATCTTAGGATCAATAACTGAATAATTAGCACAGGCTTTAAGGGGTTAAAATCTGTATTGAGGCCTGTCTGTGTGGTACAGCCAAGCCTAACAACAAGCTAAAGCTTATCCTTATTCTGTCCATTGACGTGTCTGAAGTGGCTACATTCAGTCTGAACACTCCTTCTCCTCTGATTAGAGTGGAGAGAGCATCAAACCAGCAGCTATCCTCACTGCTTAATCAATATACTCCCAACAACTGAGAGAGAGAGAGGGAGAGAGAGAGAGAGAGAGAGAGAGAGAGGGAGAGAGAAAGAGAGAGAGAGGGAGAGAGAAAGTGAAGTCTCAAGAAAATAGTTTGCCATCCACAATTGCAGCCCAGGGCTAAAAGTGAAGCTTGTGTGTGAATATATTTTTAGGGAGTATGATGGAGATTGACAGAGAGAGTGTGGCTGTAAATTGAGTGTCAGAGATCTCACTCCATGTGGTAAGAAAAGGAGAGATAGAAAGAGAGAGCGGGAGAGGGTGGGGGGAGGTGAAGGAAAGAAAAAAAAGATGAAAGAAATTAAACCTTGGAGCTGTAACGGCGTAATAAAGTTGGGTGCTGTGAGAGGTTCCCCGTCTGGACTTTTGTTGCTTTCAGAAATTATTTATAACTCTGTGGGGAGGGAGGGAAACTAATAACCTATATTAAAAAGCCTGTCTTTCTCTCAATTGCGTTTACAGTCCGAGCTTCATGGGACTCTGCAGACGACGGCTGTAAAATTGCTGCCTGCTTCATTCCGGGCGAAGAGACATTTAAACACTGAAAAAAGATTCAAGCCTGCAGATATTAGACGAGCAAATGTGTGAGGATTATGTGTATTGTGCTCTCTCTCTCTCGCTCTCTCTCTCTCTCTCGCTTTCTTTTGTTCTCTCTCTCTTTCCCTCTCACTCTCTTTCTTTGTGTTTCTTTCTCTTTCCTTCCTCTTCTCTTCTTCTTCTCTCCCTTTCCTTTACTCATTGTCTCTTTTGCTCTTTTTTCTCTCTTTCTCTTTTTTTACTCTCTTTCTCTTGCTCCCTTTGCTCTTACATACACCCTCTCTTTTTCCCCTCACTCTCTCTAAATCTATCTCTCTTCTCTCTCTTTTTCTGTTTCCCCTCTTTTTCATTTTTCTTTTGCTGTCTCTTTCTCTTTTGCTCCCTCTCTGTCTCATTATCTCTCTTTCTCTCCCTCGTCGTTCTCTCTCTCTACCTCTTTCCTCTCTCAACTGAGTTCAATTTTCAATTCAGGGTAGCTTTATTAGCATAACTTAAGTACAGTATTGCTAAAGCATCACAACAGTAGCAATGAACAATGAAAAACAACTTCATGAAGGGCTTCGCTCTCAGGTTAACACTGTCTGTTTCTCCTTTGCTCTCTTTCTCTTTCCTTTCCTCTTTTTCTCTCTTTCTCACTCTTTCTTTCACTCTTTTGTCTCTCTCTCTCTCTCTCTCTCTCTCTCTCTCTGCTCTCCCTTACACACACTCTTGTTTCTTTTTTCTTTTCATCTGTTTTTCCCATTCGCACCTGCACCTGCATTTCTGGAAGGGTTTCTCCCTCGCAGTGCATTTACACAGCTCTGGCACATCAGACTCAGCCGCGTGGCGTGGGTCCGGCGAGTCGAGTTTGGGGGATATGGTGCGTTGAAAAGGAAGAGCGGAACTGAACTTCAAACTTTGCAAATGAATCTGGCCAATGTGATGCGTCTAACCAATCAAGATTCATGTCTGATGGCGATCGTCTGGCTTCAATATGATGTAATTACGGAGAAAACGAACAACCGCAGATGTTACACAGAAGCTTCGTTCGCCGTGTTGCGCACATGGCAGCTTGGCGAACTCCATGGACGAAGACACTATGCAACAGAGCCTGTGATTGGTTGGCAACAAAAGAGGTGTGCCATGAAACAAAGATGGATGACTTTGAAGAGCTTCGTTTTGTAAGTACGTAGAAGTATGCTAAGCGCTTTGGCAGACACACCAGTGTTTTCACTGTGAAACACGCTTTTGTTAAATAATCAATGAATACCCCCTAAGTGTAAGATGTGAAGTGTAGTAAGCACCGAAAAATCTTATATTTAGGTTCACAAAAGGATGAGGCTGAAGTTGGCTTTGTATTTGCCAGCTTCTTGTTAAAATTTTGCTGTTTCACCTTAAACGGTGGCAGCGTTCTGGACTTGCATGTCGCCATAGTTAGAACTGTGAGGGAATCGTTTTCCACTAGTCATGGAACTTATAAAATGTCATGGCGTCACCTGCATTAGTGGAGCATCCATGACAGGCAACATGAAACCGTAGAAAGTATGTGAGCTTGTAAGCTCGCAAAGGCCCTCGAGAATTTCGTTTCACAAGAAGTATGCTGAAACCCTTAGCAGGACTACATTTCAGCTGGATTTCACAGGGACTTCCTCGTAATAACCACATGCGTCCAACTGAAGGGGGATGATGCGTTCACGTCCATCAACGTGTAAACGCAGTGTCAGGTTAGCATGGTCTTTTTTCATGCTTGGTGCTTGCAGATCCCAGGCTTGTTTCCACAGCAGCACCAGGCCTGTTTTCACAGATGCAGCAATCTCCCCCGACCCCCCCGACCCCCACCCTCAACCCACTCTTGCCCCCACATTCACACTAGAATAGGCTCTCTCAGAGGGGGGTATATCCTAGGGAAATCATTTCTCCTTTTCTTTTGCTCTTATTTGTAACATGTCCTTTCAAGCAAGACAGCCCTAAAGTTCAGTGGTGCAGTCTTCAAAAACGAGGAAAAAAGAGCTGTTATTGCCTGTCTCTGATTCTGTATCATACAGTGCCCAGATGGGCCTCGTCTTTCTTCTGCTCTCTTTTCTTCTCGGCACGTTTTTTGAAAGGGGAAGGAGGCAGAAGTCAGAGTTTTGAGGAAGGAACTATGACCAATGCTGCCAAATCCAAGGCAGCCTCCTCTGCTGTGTTTGTCAAGACAAGCAATCTGGCAAAAGGGCTCCAAGCATGACAGAATCTCTCTCTCTCTCTCTCTCTCTCTCTCTGTGTGTCTCTCTCTCTCTCTTTCTTGTTCTTTTGCTTAATGTCAAGAGGCAGCTCTTTGTTCTGTTTTTTTTTTCTTAAGTCTCAGTTTCACAAGATCTGTCATCTTAGTGAGCTCATATGTTAAAAGCAGAGGAGAAAAAGAAGGAGCGAGAGAGAAAGACTGTATTGGATTTGTCAGTTGATTCCAGACGACTTTGGAAAGATGCTTTGCCAGAATTGGCCCCCAAGACTGTCCAAATAATTCATCATCCTAAACGGCCTTAAGAAGCATCATCAGTGGTTTCACCTTCACATGTAAAGTCTCATTACAGAGAGGCGCCTTTTCATAGTAACAGAATTAGCAGTTCCTTTGTTTTGTTGTGTTATTAGTTACTAATAAAAAGAAGCAACTTTAACCCTCTCTCTCCTCTTTTTCTGTCTTTCTCTTCCTCCCTCCTCTTTCTCTCTTTCCTTCTCTTCTTCCTATCAGTCCCTCTCTCTTTCTCGATTTCCCTCTCCTCTCTCTTTCCTTCTCACCTCCCTCTCCCTCTGTCTATCTTTCCTTCTCTCCTCTCTTTCTTTCCCTCTCTCTCTCTTTTTCTTTCCTTCTCTCCTCTCTTTTATTCTTTCCTTCTCTGTCTTTCTCTCCATTTTCCTTTCCCTTTATCTCTCTTTCTCTCTCTCTCTCTGGCTTTCTCAATTCAAGGTGCCCTACTGGCTTGATAAATAATGCTACGCTGGTATTGGTAAAGCATGGGTTACAGAATTTGAGAGTTTCTTTTCTCTCTCTCTTCCTATTTCTCTCACTCCATCTCTCTCTCTCTCTTTTTCTTTTCCTGTTTTTCACTCTTGTCTTTGCAAAACAGAGAGATTTCTTCACTTCAAGGACGATAGTCATGACAATTGAGGTCGAAAGTGGCGGAGGAAGTGACAGTTGAAAGGGAGAGAGAGAGAAAGAAGAGAGAGAGTCGGGGTTTGATTGTAGCAGATCGATCTCTAATCACCCTGTGCTCAGCGCTTTTATCCCCGAGCTGTTGGCGGGGCTTAAGAGGGGCCGGGGTTATATTTACATGTTGCACTCTGAAGGCTCTTGTGTCTCTCACTCTCTTCTCTGATATGAGTGTCACAACGTGCTATTCTAATCCTCTTTGCTGGTCACTTCTCATGCCGTGCAGCCCGCTGCCCCCGAATCTTGGCTGCTGATTGCCCACTCCAGTCACCTCTTATCAGGAGAGAGAGCAAGCAAGAAAGAGAAACAGAGAGACAGAGAGAGAGAGAGAGAGAGAGAGAGAAACACGCCTACTTGTCCCAGTTTGATATTTTTCTTTTCTCTCCTCCCTGAGTGTCACCTTGCTCATTCCTCTGTCCTTGGTCAGCATTGCGTCAGCCACAGGTCACTGTCAGCTGCTGTGAGCCTTTTATCTGCCCAGCAGTTGGGTCAGCTGGAAGAAAAGGCACATGATGGAGGAGGATGGGGCCATTCCGCTGAGGTTCCAAACAGGGTCTGACCGAAGTGAACGTTTGGGGTAAAACTCTATTCTGAGTCCACTGTAGATGCTCTGTAGATGCTCACCTTCTCTTTAACGATTCAGCTAAAGAACTAATAAATGCTACTGAAGTTGAATGTTACGTATTCTATTAAAACAGCTGTAAATCCAACCTTAACTTTAACTCAGAATCTAATCCTAATCCTGTTAAAAATCAACTGAGTTCCTCTATCTTGTTTATCTATAGTAGATAATTTATGAAGAATCTCAAGGGACTATCAAAATAAAGTGGGATCAAGTTTTTGACTGTTACTGTTTAGGGCTGCAACAAACGACTATTTTGACAGTAAAATAATCTATTGATTATTGAAATGAACAATCGTTTATTCAGATTATGAATCACTCAGTTATCAAATAACTCTTATGTAGCTATCAGCATTTAAATTTAGCTTGAGGATGTTTTATGCATTTGCCAACTAACAATGAAGACAAAGATGAATACCTTATTAAAAAATTCACTAAATTTTAATGAACTTTTCTGCTAATACAAACGATAAATAAAACAATATATTTTTCCTGTCAAAAATTCAAAAAACTCAAGGATGTGCAAAAAAGCAGCAATAAAATGTAACAAAACTAAATCAGTTCCCTTAGTCACACCAACAGGTTCTCTGTGCTTCACCAACCACACGGTCATATCTACACATAAACATCACACAAACAGTAAACATCACACAAACACGAGTGTGGATCGCTGCTTTCCCTCTGTCATAAAATCATATCGTGCAACATTCTTGAAATAGTATAATTTGTTGATGTGCCTGGCTGAACCCAACGCGGCATCTCTGTATGTATATCTATGAGCAACAAGATCTCCAGCCATTAAACGTGTGTTGCATGCGTATGCGGCAAGCAGTGGTGAACGTTTGTGGCAAAACTTGTTTTCTTTGAACAGTTAAATTTGAGCGATTTTGTCTAAACATTTTATTTAACGGTAACCTTTCGTCCAGCTGCCCTGAATGTTCGCGGAGAACAACTTTGTGAGAGGTGGCAAACGTTTGCGGCGAACTCAAGGCAAACAGAAAATTGATGCAACTGTTTGGAAACACTCTCCTATGTTTGCCACATTTGAACGCACCTGTGGCTTCAACATTAGGACAACGATGCAGTGTTTAAAATTGTAAACGTTATTTAGAATAGTTACTTGCTTCTCCGTTCCAGCTCCATTAACGATACCAGAGAACATGCATTTTAAAATAGAAAAGGTTACAGCTCAGCTCATAACATGAAGTAGGACATGTTTAACATTAATATAAGCTCACTAAACTCACTAGCACAACTATCTTACTGAGATGAATCGTCATCATCTGGTGAGCTGACATGTTTCCTCTTCAGATGCTCCAACATGGAGGATGTGCTCCCATAGGCAGCCAAGATTGGCTTTACATAAAGCACAACTGACTGCCTTTTTTCTGAGTTTAGTGTGAAATGCTCACACAATTTTTGTTCTTGAGGCTTCCGTTGCGCTTTGGTAAACTCTCCAGTTAGCATTAATGTCAAAACCTTCCTAGTTAGCGCGAGAAACATGCATGATGATGTCACCAACTAATCGATTATTAAATTAGTTGGCAACTAATTTGGTCGTCAGTTTTAATTGACTAAGTCAATTAATCGTTGGACCCCTATTACTGATACTGATTTTAAGGAACATTTTCGACAGGCAGTTATATTGGAATGCTATATTGTATTTATTAATATAATTTTGTATATTAAAAAATAAACATTGATAAAAAAATAAACTCTCAACTGTCACATTTTTAAACTTAGATAAACAGCAGAAACTCACCAAGTCTTTGTAGCTTCACAGAATTCTTAGTGGTTTTGTTGGTTTCTGTTAATAAGCTCTTAAAAAATGTGAATGTTATGTTATGAAACCTGTGAACAGACATTATGGGTCTAGTGATGAGATTGCAGATTGCATACCGACTGAGTACCCCTCCCTCACCCCTCCCTTTCCAAGTGTGTAGTAAAACCCATGGTGGCTGTCATGTTTTCGCTTCTTTCACAATGGTGATTCCTCCCTAAAATAAATAATAAGGATAATTCTATGATGAGAGAGGATTATACTTATGATGCTAAATAATAAGTATGATTCTCCATTTGCCAAAATTTGGGTTCTCAAACTTCTCATAGCACAAAATAGTTATCCAGCACCGGAGGCACCCACTGATTCTACTTCTTTCTGCATCTTTCAACCAGTGCTGTAGTGGCACCAAATTCAAGCTTCCACTTCAATGTAAATGTGCAATAGGTACTCTCTATAGCCAGTGTTTGGTTTGTACTTTAGAAACATGGCAGCGCAACATGGTGGTCTGCTCCTTATGTAGCTATGAAGGGCTCATTCTATGCTAACCAAAACACAATGATTCGTAGTTACAGGTGCTTATACACTAATGAAAACAGGGTTTTGTGTACTACATTCTGATGTAGATCTCCCCTAAATCCTACACACTGCACCTTTAAATTCATTTTACAAATTTCCAAAGGTCCTTTCTATCAGAGGACCACTATTTGAATAGCGAGAGACTGCAAATTGAAGACCAGTGTTAGGGTTGAGAGTGTAGTCCTCAGTAGCTGAAGTGCTGTTTGACGTTGTCTTAAAGGTGCTGTTGCAGTGGCCTCTCCATGACTGCATGGTCAGTCTGAAAATAGAGAGTGGAAGGAGCTCTACAAACCCATCCGCTAGTGCCTTGGTGTCTTGGCTCGACCTTTTCACGGGCAGCAAAACAGAACCGTAAGCTCTATTGCTTTTAAAGCTCTTTCTGTGCCCTTGAGGAACTGAGAGAGAGAGAGAGAGAGAGAGAGTGAGAGAGAGAGAGAGAGAGAGAGAGCGAGAGAGAGAGAGAGAGTGAGAGAGGGAATTTGATGGCTTTCCAGGCTCAATAGTGTGTATAGTGTGTGCAGCAGACTGTGTCTCATTCCAAGGTCCTGTATAAATTTAACACTAGTGACAATTTACAGCTGCTCCGTGTCGCCCACTATGACGCACACGCCAACTAGCATGTCACGCTACCATCACTGTGAACTGAAGCTAAGTTACTACAGCATAAAAGGAGTGCCTTGCCTACTCAAAAGCCTCTAAAACAAAACATCACATAGCCGAGAGTATAGGGGAGAAGGGGTGGTGAGGTCCATACAGGGTGTAATAGGTCAAGCTTGGATCCTTTCTCTTCTACTTTCTCTACTTCTTACATTCACTAGCTAATTGACCTTTTCATGCTCCACTCACAAATACATTCTGTTCTAAAGCTGGACAACTTTACAGAATGTTAGCAAAAATGCCAAAGTTGTAGGACACAACTTTTCTGTCAAACTAATAGTTGTTGAAATTAACACCACACTGGTCACCCTGTTAAGATAGCATGGTGGCAAATTCATTATCATTTCCAGCTAGTATCAGGATATATCCAGAAATAATTTTCTTGTTATCAAAAATCAGGATTAACCAATTTATCCCCCTGCTGGAGAAACCTTAGACTGCTACATGTGTGCAGTAAGTTCCAAAGCCACATTCACATTCAAACTGCCTCCAAATATAGGTGTTTGAAATTGTAGTGTCTTGGCTAAGCTAACAAGAGCTTAGTTAACAGGTTCAAAATATACACTCTATCTAAAATTGATTCCTGCAGCACTTTCCAAAAAAGTTGGGACAGGAGCCTAAAACTAGAAACAAAACACATCTTAAACAAAGATGGGTTGAGTTTCGCCACAAAAGTCCAGCAGTTTAAAAATAACATTCCTCAGTGAGTGATTGTAAGGAATTTAGTTATTCCGCCCTCTGCAGTGCATAATATCATCAAAAGATTCAGGGAATCCAGAGAAATCTCCTTTGCTTCTGTGATGGATATCGTCACAACATTTCTGATTGTTTATGGAAATAATGGACAGGGGGGTATCCACGCCAAACATGCAAAAGACCATCCATATTGTTACTAGCATAAAGTTTGGAAGCCAGCATCTCTCATGGTATAAGGGTGTATTGGTAGGTAACTCACATATTTGTGAAAGCAATGTTAACGCCGAACATATTTTGGGGCAACTTAGGCTGCCTTCTAGATGCCGTCTTTTTCAGGGACATCCTTGGTTGTTTCAACATGATAACACCAAGCACATTCTGCACGTTTTACTACAGCCTTTGACATTGCAGAGTGCAGGTGCTAGACTGGCCTCCCTGCAGTCCAGACCTGTCTCCCTTTGAAAAACCATTGAAAATTGTCTTATTAGGCTGAAAATGTGACAACAAAGGCCCTGCACAGTTGCACAGCTGAAGACTTGTATAACAGAAGCCGGGCAGTATGAGCAATGGCCCACCTAATGAGGGCTGAAATTCCCGTGCCATCCCAACAGAGTCCACCTTGCATCTGGGAACTTAAACCTACCAGACAATTCTGGAGTTGTGAAGAGCCATTTTTCAATTGAGCTTTGAATCAGACACTTCAGAATGTCGAAAGCAACCTTCAAAAAGCTATGTGCCTCGATCGGACCACCTATAGGGCCAATCATATCCCACTTACAGCTCGATACATCACTGTTTATTCAGAAATCCCTTTTACTGACCCTTTACGCGTTTTGGCTTTAGCAACATTCTAACTTTTCCACGTGTTAATCTGAATTGATTAATTGAGTTTAGTGGTCCGAGCATAAAACTCTTTATGCGATATTTGGGTGTTTTTCTTATTTCATTTTTTTTTTCATTTTTGCTTTATTGTGTGCATTTTCAAAATTCGCAAGAAAATGGTGGAAGACCCACTACAAACATATCCTTCGAGCAGAACTAGCCCCACCCTCCTTAGCATAATAACCCCTTGAATAGATGCTGAAGAAAAATAACCTAAACTCAACATACAAAAGCATTTCTTGAGCCCGCTACACTACTTTCACAAGTTTTTTGAATTGATTGAGGTTGTGTATTATGTGTGAGTTTGATCAGTGGTTTCCATTCCTGCACCTTATTAGTGTTTTTCAAGCTCTGACACACCTCAGGAAGAGATTGTTAGCTAGCTAATGTTAGCTGATTAGTTGGAAATTATGTTTTAAAGTAGCAAAAACACCAAAGTTTGAAAGGCAGGGGTACTCCAGGGGTGTGGACCACTGAGGTACATGATACAAATCATCCATATTTTAGTTGTCACAGAGGAGATTGGATTTCAGAAGAAAGTCTCACCTGACTAGCGCCCAGGGACAAAGTTCCTTATCATTAATAAGCACAGTCTGGCTTGTTAAAACGAGCTGGCAGTTTAGCCGACCTAATCAAACTTCTAAAAGCGGGGCTGAATGGAGGAAAGGTGCCGTTTCTGCTGAATCTGGCCTGTTCTGGATCCAGCTCCCTCCCAGATCCCCAGTAATTGTGTTACGTCAGAGACCTTTTCATGTCTTATCGGCCTGAATTAAAAGTGGCAAGGCGGGCCGCTACAGGAAAGCTGAGCTGCACAATCTGGGTAACCTTCAGAATCCATTAGATTTCCGCTGTTTGTCAAAGGCTTTTCTCTCCCTCCTTTTGATGCAATTTACATATTTATCAGAGCCCATCGTAATATGACGTGTTTTTAATTTTTTATTTCTCGGCGGAGGGCGGTAATGTGGCGAGTGTGGCACTCTCAGGTGAGAAATGTGCTGAGCTGGCAGTCTCTCCGCCAAGGATGTGGGCATAAATCTTTCGCTTCTCTCCCTCACCATCTCTCTCTCCCTCTCCCTCTTCCGCTCTCCACACGTTAACCTCTCCCTCCCGGACTTTCATTTCTCCCCTAATGGAAGCAGGGAGCTCCTTATCTGAGCAGGAGAACAGGGTTGTTGACCTCTCTGATGATTTGGAGCCTGTAGGAGCCTCTCTGCAGAGTAATCTGCTAGGAGGGATTCCCAGGGCTATCACTTCTATATAGCACCATTAAAGAGTGGGGATATATAGAGCAGGGCTAGATAGGAGTCCCTTCAGAGGAGCCGGCCCGTGACCGCTGCTTTACAGCCTAATTGGGAGCGTGTGTCTTCCACATAGCACGGACACACCACTTCGCTAGTGCTTTATAACTCGGACCACACCTTTTTTCATCTCAGATCCATGAGGGAAGGAGAGAGAGAGAGGGAGGTATTGGATGGGGTAGAAAATCCATACATTAAGGCATCACATTGTCTGTCGGATGCTAAAGCAAAACAGAGTGTAACAAAACCACTGAAGCAGCAAAACCTCAGCTGGCCTTTGAAGCACATTTGTCTTGTTTTATAAGAGCTTTTTTTCTTCTCCTCCTTCGCCAGGCCGTGGGAGGTAAACAGTGGGCCGCTAGAGCCCCCTGCTGATCTCCAGCTCCACCTGCAGGTCATGCACTGCCACTTCAGCCTTCTGACTGGACTGTGGATAGTGCTGCTGGTGGATCAGCAGGACTGCACCTATGACAAGAACAGATGGAGAGAGAGCCTGAGGTTGAGCGAGAGAGAGAGAGATGCAGGGCCGCAGCAGTGTGGAGAGATAAAGAGCAAACCGCTAAGCTAGCTGCCCTGCGGAAAACTCTCAGATAACACGCACAGGCGAATTAACATTCAACATATCTAGCAGGGCATTATTTTCTAAAAGCCAGTAAATGGAATGGTGCCAGAGAGCGTGTGGCAAACTTTTTCACACTGTTAGTTTTACTGCAGGGGGATTGGTCTGCGGCCATAGCACACGAGCGCAGGCGCAGGATTGCCTCCATCACTGCTGTGTGTGAGCATAGTTCTTGCCTCCAGCTCCTTCACGGCTATCGTTTCATTGTTTTACATCCGCGGGCCTGTCCCGTTGGGTTAGGGCCAAGGTGTAATTTAGAAGCGATGGAATTTCACAGGCAAGTGAGCGACGAAAAAAAAAAACGCAAGCAAACGGGCCGGGCCTCTCCACTGGGACTCCTCAATGGCAAAGCCATTCATCTCGGTGAAGGGCAGATAGAGAAGGGGGAAGGGGGCTCTGTTTTCATTTTTCCTTTAAAAATGGAATAATGGTTTGTATTTAAGGCTCTGGCGTCACTGACACGCTCTTATGTTTTTCAGGGCCCTGAGAAAGTTGAGCCTGTGTGTGTGTGTGTGTGTTGCAGCTTGATAATTAGCATTTGCCACTGCTGAGCACACACTCGGCCAGGATCAATAAGATATTAGGCTCGTGTACATAGCAATGAGCTGCATTATCGCAGGAGTCATTTAGGACACAGAGGGAGGAGGGTAGCCAAACAGTACAGCAAACATGATGTATTATTGACTAACCATTCAAGCTAAACCTGTCCCATCCAGGTTTGCATATAAGTGTGTCTATGTGCAAAGGGATGAATACATGTGTATGAGCAGGTGTCCGTGATTTTAAGTGATTTGACACAATTTCCCCCTTATCCCGAATGTAATCGATCAGCAAGGACATGTTTGGTGTCTTTAGTTTTTTTCCACTGGAGCTATGTGGCTAACATAGCTAACAAGTAATGGAAGCTTATTTCAATTGAGTGTTATGCAAACTGCTTAAACCATCAAATACTTCAGATGCCTCGGATTGCGTAATTGTTAAATAATCTCAAATAGACTTGCTTGACATAGTATGATATAGTTTTATCTATAAAAATGGACAAAATGGCCCAACTGTCTAAGAACTGGCCTTAACATTGCGATATCACACGCTTAATCTTCAGTGATGCTATAGCCATTCATAGATGGGAGTCTAAGAGAGCATAACTGACCTCACTCTCTGCAGGTGGGCAGGATAGCCCTCCCTCTCCCCACATCTTTCAGCGCAATGCTGGCCAACCCAGTAATGCTGAATAAGCAGCAGTTAAAAAAAGATATAGTGGCTGACTTCACATGTCTTTACTAGCCCCATTGTCCTAGCTCAGGGGTTGGCAACCCAAATATCAAGAAGAGCCATTTTGTCCTTTCAACAAAAATCAAACCACTTTTGGCGCCACAACATTTTATGTCCATTTTACCATCTTAGCTGTAAACATGTCTCAGTATGTGCTAATGTACTAGTATAGGCTAAAAAATATAAATGAAAACTCAGACTTACTTTGCTTTAAGCTTTAGCTCAGCTTTAGCTGCTTTTCTCACATCTCCGGCAGAAAACCTTTCAGCAAAAATGGAATAGTTTCTTGTGAAATGTCTTTCAGTGTTTAATTTTTTCTGAGGCAGAAGTCAGCTTCTCATTCGCCAGCTTCTTGTTCGAATTTTCCCGTTCCACCTTAAATGGTGCCTGAGGCGCCAGAATGTAACAGCTGCACCATTTAAGGTGGAACGGGAAAATGCAAACAAGAAGCTGGCGAAAGAGAAGCTGACTTCAGATTTGATTATCGATGTTCGTCTGATATCTTTCTCTTTGTCTTTTCGTCAGCTACTAGCTAGGCCAGATTTTTATCTGCATTGCTATAGTGACTAGTCTGCGTGCAGTGTACCTTCAGAGGTAAAGGTTGGTGAATTAGCAGTTATACATTAACTCCAGCGTTAGAACCAACTATCAGTAATGCTTTATTTTACTGCAAAGGGTGATTTTTTATGTTTACCTACAAATGTGGAGCCACAACAGGGCAGTAAAAGAGCCTGTCTTAGCTAGTGATGGGCCAGAACTATACACAAGTCAAAATGCTTGAAGTCAACTCTTTGACTCTGTCAGCTCCTTGTTATGTCAAATATAACATTGTGATAGACTTACATTGAATAAAACGACATCCTAGAAGGTAATTATTTACCAGAGAAGCTGATTTTGATGGCCTGTGGAATTCTATAAAGTACTTGCAATAAGCGTGTTTAATAATCAGTGGGTTAAAATTAAAACACTAATTTAAAGTGGTTCAGTCTTTGCTATATCTGTTTATCCATGACACTGTCTCGGTTAAAATCAAGTGGTTTTAAGAAATCCATTCTGTCAAATGATATCTGCTACTATTTTTTAGCTATGCAACATTTTTCACTTGTGTTTTTATTCAGACACCAAGCATGTTTGGCTGATTGATTACATTCAAGGTAAAGGAAAAGTTTTTTTATTATCAGCAGTTAAGCAGACTCACTTCCTCTGAAGATGGCTACTATTCGTTGTCCCTGCAGGTGTAAAACACTCCCTTTGGCTTTGGTCCATGACAGCTTACCTCAGGAGTAATTATCCTATAGATGATCTCTGATCAGAGCCCAGCACCCCCAGTCTCCCTGCAGACCCCCATCCCTGTCCCTTAGGAGCCCAAGGCGCCGCTGGCATAATGGATTAGGCCACGCTTGTTTTTACAGCTCCTGATATATGTGTACATTATTCAGGAAGCCTGTTGAATAATGCATGTGGGCATTTTAATGTTTCATTCACGGTCAGGTCATGGACTGAACAGGAATTCTTCGTGAGTTGACCTGACCACTGCCGTTCTTCGGACTGCCAGGGTGTCATTCCCTGTAGCATGTGAGTTTGCACATGTGTGTGCACGTGTTCGAGTAATGTGAGAGTCAGCATGTGTGTGTGGGTAGTGGGCGGGGCTCACTGCCACTTTTTCATTCTGCAGTTTGTCTCAAGATACATCAACACACACACTGCCTTTGTTAGCAGTGTGCGGCGCGTGTGTCTGCCGACATGTATTTTTCATTCTGAAATATTATTCCTGTTCCGAATGTAATCATCCATACTGAATAGGAGACAAAGAGTCGGATCTGTAGTTTAGCATGTCTGCGGATGTGATAAAGCCTCTGTCTAATGCTACTCTGTGTGTGTGTGTGGGGGGGGGTGAGTGCAATGGGATTCAGAGATGTCATGAATGAAGGTAGCCATTGTGTTGCTAGCTACACTAGTCATTATGAGATTCTGCCGTTTGCACTGGAAGTGAAGGTTTTTTGAGGTTTTGTAAAGCTCTGAGTTTTTGTTTCCCTAGCCCGTCCTATAGCTGATAAGGGTGATGATTGTAACTGGGGGATGAATTCCCTAGCGTGTGGCTACAGGATCCCACCATGAAGCACTGGCTAGAAGAATGAGCTCGCTTCGCCACGGGTGGAAGCATATCAGCTTTTTAAAGAGGGCTTTTTGTCCAGCATCTGCTCCTATTCATCCACCCCCCTACTGCTTTATTGGCCTGAATGGTGTTCCATATTGACTGTACAACTGGCTCCTCTCCCAAAGACAACTGATTTCTTTTATGCACTCAGATATATTACATACAGACGGGTGGGCGATGTGCCCAAAAATCTTTTCACGGTATATTTTTCCCTGTCATTTGTTGCTGACAATTCTTTTTTAAATTTTTTTCCCAATTTAGTCTCTAGTTTTGATCGTATAAAATTCCACCCACTAGTTAGGACGCCCCTAGTCACATGATACCACCAGTGCTAGGAAGGTGAAGGCTAACACAGGCTTCCTCCAGGTGCTGTAAAGGTCAGCCACTGCATTCTTTCGAACTGCCGCCGTCATTGGATACCTGAACACGCTTGAAGGAGAACACTAACCACCAATTCTATTACACCAGCTGACAGAGTCCTGTGCTTGCTAGCATCACACTAAGTGATGGGGAGAGGGAGGGACATCCTACACAATCGAAGAGAGTGAGGCCATTTGTGCTCTCTTGGACTCCCGGCCATGGATAGCTGTAGCATCACCAGAGATGGAACTCGCGCACTCCTGATGATAGGGCCAGTGCATACACAGTTGTGCCTGATTCTCCTGATTGTCAATTTTAAGTTATGTCCTACAGAGGACATGCCACCTCTTTTGCCACAGAGCCCTCTTGTTCAGATATACTGAAAACTAACTAACTAGCTACTCAAATCAACTAGCTTTCACTCTGCTGTGAGTGAATGGCTAGACATCTTCTCTCTCCATCTAGTGAGCAAAAGGCACATAACATTCCAATACTGAAGGTGTGCAAAGTTCAGGCATTTGCTGCTAATAACATATTGAGGCCCAGAGTGCCGTAATCTTTTTCTGAAGATATCTTAAAGTGCATTACTAACTTGAAGAATATTTTCATTTTGATTATAACTTCGTTACTTTATTGCCCTCACGTATAATATATACAGGCATAGTGACGATCAGGACACAGAAGCAGGGACATTGAGCAAGAGATCTGCCGGTCATTACTGTGTCCAGAGTGTGAGGGCTGCCTGGAATTTAATTTGCGGGCGTCACAGAAGCTGCTTGTCCTTGGTGTGACGGGGACATGGGATGGGAAGACGCTGTGCTCTCTCTGTCTGTCTCTTCCCTTGAATCATGTGTCACTTCAGACAGACATAGTGCCGTCCTCTCCTAATGCGGTCCTCCATGTTTAAAATGAAGACGTTAATCCTTAAAACTGCAGGATTACTCGGTTAGTGATTTTACGTACTATAAGTAGCTACTATAAAGTGATCTTTAAGCTATGTAGTTGTTAGAGTGACAAATTTAAGTGTGTATCCACATACAGACCCTTACAGTTTGTGATTAAGGTGCAGTTATGTTGGCACATGGCTGTGACTGTATGAAAATACAGTGTGGGTTTGTGAATGCAGCAGAAAGATTGGCATATTAGAATGATTATTGTAGGTTTTAGTATAGTCATTAGTATATTAATATATTAGAGGAATATCAGGAAATTCCTCTGGTGCCATGTTTAGATTATTATATATTGTTCATATGGGTCAGACATTAGAGTGTACATATCTGTTTGTCCCTGTACTCATGACGTACGCAAACAGGCCCTTGCAATTTAAGGGGTTAACAAGATATATTTGACTTATCAAGATTTCAGGATCAGCCCGAAACTGATTATCCCGCACTTGGATGCTGAGTGTTTTCCGCTCTCCTGGATCCTAGAGCCTGAAGAAGTCTGTGACTTTATTAGCTGTTCTGATTAGCAATGACATCGCAGTTTTGTCTTTTGTCTTCCAGTTTAAGGCTCCATTAGGAATGACATTTCCTATCAGTTTGATCCAGTCACACTGACTCTCCTGCTGCATGACTGCAGCGTGCAGTTATCTCCTGCCTCAGGGGATACACGTACGGCTTCTGACCACACATACACACACACACAGACGCGGAGACCTGCTGAGACTAAACTTTCTGTGTGCGTGTGTGTGTTTGTGCGTATGTTTCAGCCCACCTGAACCCAGAGCGAGAGAAGCGTGTGGTTTTCCTCACAGCACGTGTTCACCCTGGAGAATCACCTGCTTCCTTCATCTGTCAGGGTAAGACCTTTTCTCCTGCCCTACACACACACATACATACAAACACACACACAGGTAGTTGCTGGCTGCGGTCAGTATCATTTTCTTCTATCAGGCCTGGCTGCTTAATCTGCAGCTCTCGGTCTCCTGAGGGTCAGTGCTGGGCCGGATCGATGGCCAATGGCTGAGGGGGTTCGGAGGGGATTTCAGGCGGACTGACTTTTAGCAGTCACTCTTAAATCCTCTGAGAGTTGCAGTATGGTGTACTGGCCTCATAACAGCACACATACACATGAGCTGCCCCCTAACAATCACCACATTACCCCATTCATCACCATGCTGTTCCAAAACTGCAGATTTAACATAGAAGTGCAACACACACAACATTCAGCTCCTTATAGAAACTCTTTATTGAATTGCGATGCAAAAAATTTCAGCCCGCGACATTTGCATTAACCTTGTTAAACCTAAGGGTCTGTATGTAAGTCTCTGTTTCAATTCCTCACATTCAGAACTACATATCTTACATTAGTACATTAGTTACATAGTAGGTACTGAATAATAAGTCCTAAGTCCGGTTTTTAATGCAGTGACTCTCTGGGGTTGAAGGTGACAGGCATTTAGTTGTGATTTTTGTAGTCGGTTGCTGAGGAATATTATTCTTAAAGTGTTGGATTTTTTGCTGATGCATTGTATAGCAAAGTGGTGAACCTCTACCCATCCTTACTGATGAAGGAATAGGCCTTTCCTGGATGGTGCTTATACACTCAATCATGTGTGCAAGTGGATACGATAAATCGTCAATATTTTTGTACTTTTTTGTTTAAATGCAGGTCAAAGTGGATTTGCAAATCACTGCTGTCTTTTTTTAGATGCATTTCAGAAAATGTCCCAACTTGGGTTTATATAAAAATATTGGCCCTTTCATTGAATGAGGGGGCTGCGTTGAGGTATCTATCTGGCAGGCCGTGGTAGCCTGGTGTTTGATTCCCTGCCTGGGCAAGCGCACAACACTGTACCAATAAGAGTCCCTGGGCAAGACTCCTAATGCTGCATTCACCTAACATGCTCTGGATGAGAGTGTCTGCCAAATGCTGTAAATGTGCATGTCATTTCACAGCAAATACAGTAATTCCTAAAAGGGAGGAAAAGGGGACTGTCATTTCCAAATTTCGAAACTTTTTTTTACATAAAAAATGCCAGCTACCCTTTACATTGTGTCTACATTTGATCATGAACGAGCAACAGAAATGGCCCTAAATGACTTGGAAAAAAGTACAAGTTAAGAAACTTTCCTTCTCCTATAAAGTTACCATTTTGAAGATATTATGACAGCACAGATATAAACATATTTTGAAAACTGCACTTTGTTCCACTGTTGATATATAGGTATCACCAGAAAAAAGCTACATAGGTATCAGCAGTGGAACAAAGTGCAGTTTTCAAAATACAGATATTCAGCACCACTTTCTTTTGTAAGGGAATGTAATTACACAGTGTTAAACAGTGTTCTTGTAAATACAAGAGGGACAGGTTTTAAAGGCTAAAGTCTCTGCGCCTTAGAGGTTTCTGTGTGGGTAATTAGGAAGTTAAGGAGTGTGGTAATTTCAGAGAGGGCTGTCATGGTTAACAGTAGTTTGGCCATGATAATGCTTTCGAGCCACCTGCCTCGCCACCTCAATGTGACTTTCAGACGCACATACACACACACACACACACACACACACATACACACACACACACACACACCGCCACGCAGATGTGCATGAATAAATCCAGGAAGTCCGAGCAATTAGACGGCACACTGGTGTGGCCTCATCCCTCTCTCTCTCTCTCTCTCTCTCTCTCTCTCTCTCTCTCTATCTCTCTCTCTTTCTCTCCCCCCTCTCTCTCCTCCGTGCCACATTGACTCAATTAGAGAGCTTGTTATGCCTCCATTAGCAGTAATGAGCAGGACAGAATGGGCATCAGGAGGAGGAGAGGCATAGGGTCATCTCTCTCTCCCGTTCTCTCTCTCACACTCTATCTCACTCCCTCTCTCTCTCACTCGCTCTGTCTCTATGCCTCTTGTCTCTTGTTTACCTGTCAATTATTGCCACTCACTACAGGGCAAATGGAAAGACAGCGAGTGACCGCCGCCATTGACCCCCCCTGCCGCCCATCACCTCACCTTCTCTTTGTCAACCCTCAGTCTGTTTAAGGCAACCCTGTCATAAATTGTATGTTTGTCTCTTCCTGCCTGTCTTTCATCAAAGGTACTTAGTATGACCTCTGTCTCTCTTAGCTGCTTAGCTCTATTTAAGCTCTCTCTCTCTCTCTCTTTCTCTCTCTCCTTTATATCTCCTGCTGTTTTTAGCTGCCCTCTCTGCTCGATTCCGTTTGTATTGACTGGAGATGGATGTCTCAGATTTCCTCTCTGATTTTATAATGCTGCTTTCTGTCCTTTTAAGTGCCTTTTTGTCCGTTTTCCCCTTGCCAAACTCAATTTCTCGAGATGTTTTCTGGACATCTTTCAAAGTCAGATCTGACTGAGTGCATATGCGCACACTTTTATGTTTTTGTATCCATGCAAATTCATGAAACAGAAAAAAAGCTACGTGTTTCATTTTATTTGAATTGGACGGGCAAACACATTTATTCTTGGTTATTCAGGTTGGGAACTTAAATCCCCTGCTTATTACATCCTAAAGCTTATTATTCAGTAATTACATGGAAAAGAGTGCAAACTGGCTAAGTTTTTCCAAAGATATAGGAGTGAGGAATTGAAGCCTGGGCAATAAAGGAGCTATATGGTTTAGATTTAGGCTCAAGTTAGGTAGGTTTATACAATGTAATGCATATGTATGCATTTATACACACATAAATGCATTATGAGAAGCTCAGTTCTTTAGCTTCATATACCAAACCTGAAATATGAAATCTGGGTATAATGTTAGATTCTGAGCTCTGATTTATCCTGCATGTAAACACAGTCACTAAATTAGCTTTTTATCATTTGAGAATTATTGATAAAGTTCAGCCTTTTCTATCTCAGAGTGATGCGGAGAAACTTGATCATGCATTTGTTACAAGCAAAACTGATTACTGTACCGCTCTTCTTATTGGACTTACTAAGAAAACAATCTGTACTTTACAACCAATATAAAAGTGCAGCAGCACAGATCCTAACAAAAAAGAGAGATTGCATCACTCCCGTTTAGACACTGCACTGGCTATCTGTATCTTTCAGGATAGACTTTGAAGTTCTGCTACTAAATTTTAAGATTCTAAATGACCTTAAAGCACCTGCTTACCTCAGAGAATGTCTGTCTGTTCATGTTCCAATATGTGATCTTCGATCTGCAGATACTGACCTTCTATAAATACCTTTCGTAAATGCAGAAAACATAGAGAGGCCTCTTTCAGTTATTACACCTCTGACCTGTGGAACTCAATTCCACCTTTTATTATACAGTCAAGCTCAGTGCTCACTTTTAAGAAACATTTGAAAACATATTTCTTTGACTTGGCATTTAGTTAAAATTATACATTTCTTTGGTATTTACCTTTTTTAATTTGATCTGTGTTGTCTTATATGGTTTTAAATGAATACTCATAGTTTCTTATATTCATGTTAAACTTTATCACCTGTCTGTAAAGCACTTTGAGCGGTATGAGCAGCATGAAAGTGCTCTATAAATAAAATATTATCATTATTATTACTATTGTTGTTGTTGTTGTTGTTGTTGTACACCACCTGGCCACTTCATTAAGTACACCTCTTTGTTTCTATGCTCATTGTCCATTTTATCAGCTCTGCTTACTATATAGTTGCACTCTGTAATTCTACAATTTCAGACTGTAGTCCATCTGTTTCTCTGCATACTTTGTTAGTTCACCCTGATCTACAATGGTCAGACCCCCACAGGACCACCACAGAGCAGGTACTATTTGGGTGGTGGATCATTCTCAGCACTGCAGTAACACTGATGTGGTTGTGGTGTGTTAGTGTGTGTTGTGCTGGTCCAACCAAAAATATCCAGCCAACAGTGTCCAGAGGGCAGCATCCTGTGACCACTGATAAAGGACTAGGAGATGACCAACACAAACTACACATTTGTCTCTGATTTTACATCTACAAAATAAACAAACAAGGTAAGTGTGTCTAATCGAGTGGACAGTGAGTGGACATGGTGTTAAAAACTTTACTTGTACCAGTGCATGCACTAACACGCCACTACGAAGCAGTGAAACAGTTGGGCTACAGTCTGTAATTGTAGAACCACAAACTGCTCCTATGTGGTAAGTGGAGCTGATAAAATGGACAGTGAGTTTAGATACCAGGAGATGTACTTAAGGAAGTGGCTGGTCCTGACCAGGAATAAAAACAAATGAGTGTTTTTGTGTGTGTGTGCATGTGTGTGTAGGTGTTATCGACTTCTTGGTCAGCCAGCACCCCGTGGCTCAAGTCCTGCGTGATCATGTGGTCTTTAAGATTGTGCCCATGCTCAACCCTGACGGTGTCTACCTGGGAAACTACAGGTGAGGATCTAAAGCTGCTGTAAAATATACCTGTATTCATATTTCTTCTGTAACATGGAACATGAATCATAGCAACGTTAAAGATATGTCCATCTGCGGCTGAACTGTAGCCAACCAGCTATCTAATACATGCTAGTTTTATGCTAATGTTAGCTGAATCCTCACTGGCTTTCAAAGCTGGCAAATGGCATAGTACTGAGGGTTACTTTTCTCTGGCAAAACGAAAAAAGTGCACAGTAAACTGTTAAATTACTTGATGATATTATATCACTGGAAACACTGGTGTCTGTGTGTGGTTGTAATATATTTAGCCCAGATTCTCACATCTCCGGCAGCGATGTAGCGCTGTTCTTCATGCAGTCGAAAATTCTGCTGTTTTCTTGATGGAGATTAATTACGTGTGTAATCAAATATTTCATCAGATCTGACGTATTACCCATTTTGTAGGCCACTATCTTAAGGCTCTTGTTGCACCTGGAACTGTTCTCGAAGTAGAGCCAGACTTTCAACCTCTTCGACATATTTAGTTAGGTAGCTGTGTGCTCTCAGCGTTTCTGTGCAACAGATTGCATTTTTATCTTTTCTTTGTTTTGCATCAGTAGTAAGGCAAACTCCAATAATCCCTCATAATTTGCATTTTATGCGAAGTATCGAAAATAGGCACCGATTTTTTGAGACTTATCCAGTAGTAGTATCAGGATGCTTCGGTCAGTGCTTGTTTGGTATAGAATTTTGGTACCCAGCCCTATTCAAAAGTGATTCTGTTTAACATGCTTATAATGTGATTTATGTATTAGACACAAAATGCATGTACATGATTCAGATGCATGTAAAGCCTTGCATGTGTTGTTCAATCATGCAGTGATGCCAAAGTTCATTATTGTTTCTCCTGAACTACACCTTTTAGAAACATTTGTTCTGTGCATAAGTTCTGCATAGGCTGCACATTCCAGCCTAAAGCAACGAAGGAATTGTGTGATTGTGTCGTGGAGAGGGGGGGTCTGCCTGGTGGACCCTGGCATCAGTGATGGATTTGTGGGAAGTGGAGAGTGATGGCATTGCAGTAGTGTTGGGGTGTGTCGAACAGAGCCTGATGCTGCTGGACATGTGTGTTGAGGCTGCAGGGGGATGCATTGGTCTCTGTCTGAACGGTCAGCCCCCTTCATTGTCCATTCCTCCCCACTTCCATGCCAGAACGCTTCTGGAATATGATCCTGTGGCTTTGCCTAAGCACTTTTCTTTTCTCCTCTTTCTCTCTGTTGACTCTTGCTGCAGAGATACTTCAAATCAATGCCCCCCACTTATACCCCATAGCGAGACATCAGTCCATTTGCACGCACAAATGCACATATATGAAGACACACCCAGCTTTTAGTGAAGTTTTTAGTGAAACTCAGGGTTTCTTTGTGTCTTATTCTATAGAAACGTGTATGTATGCATATGTGTGCCAGAATTTGATATTTAGAAAATGGTGTAATAACAGTGTAATAATAGTGCAATTAGTTAACACAAAATGGGGAAACTGTAGGGTATCTGCTGAAGCATTAGCATCTTGCTAGCAACCTCATCATTGACAACTATTTGACAAGATATCTGCAGCAGAATGTGTCTGTGTATTCCAGAAGAACACACCCATGCCTGCTTGGTCACTGGGGTCAGCTTACCTACTCCTATCCTAAAATTGCCTTTTACTTAAAGGGCACATATCAATTTTTTTCCTTGTTTGTTTTTAACTAACTAAGATGGATATAAACTCCCCAGTCCATAAACTAAGCTACAAAAACAGACATTTTGAATTTGTCATGGTTGTGACATCACAATCATGATAAAATTTAATGTATGAACACATTTAGGTGTGTCTTTAGCCTACAACAGTTTATCCAGCCCATTCACAATGAGGTGGTAAGGAGTGTTGTTACTGTAGAAGACTTGGAAGATGAAGATATGGAGCTTTGTCAATATAGCCTTCCAAAGTACCTGGACATCTGACTGAAGATTTCAACCCAAACGTAACTGTTTGGTCCATACATTTCTGACCAGACTGCTCTTTGAAAGAAGAAAAATACAGGGCAGCCAGTCAGAACATACATCATTTGCATATATCAGCCTTTAAGGCTTAGTAACAAAATTTTAATTCTAAGAGATAAAGAGAGGTTTGAAAATTACTAAATTACTAAATCATGGCTGCCCAAACCTGATCCTGCAGATCTACCACCCTGGAGAGCTCCGATCCAACACACCTAGCTCTAACATTTAGATGCCCCTCAAAGCCTTTTTACCTGGATCAGGTTTGTTAGATTATGTTTGAAACTCTGCAGGGTGACAGATCTCCAGGAGCAGGACTGGGCACCGTTGCATTAAGCGGACTTCAGTGAAAAAAGTTAAATATAGAATTTGGGCCCTTTAATGGCAGCCTTCCTAAATGTTGATCAGCTGCTGTATTCTCCCATAGACTGCCATCTGGTGTCGATCAGCATGTACTGCAGAGCTGCAGTGTGAGAGGCTGCGATCGTTCGGCCCCTCTGGGGTGCTGACAGGGGTCCATAGCGACACGTCTCAGGGAGCTGACCCCTGAAGGGGCATTCAGCAGCGTGAATGAGACAGAACTGATGAGTGCAATAATGGCACCAAGTGAATTACAAATGCAGCCCTCTCTCTCTTGTTCTTTCTCACTCTCCGTCTCTCACACGCACACACACACACTTCATCACACCTTTGCTGCCTCAGCAGTCTGGCTGCATCTGGAGAGAGAGAGTGAGAGAGAGAGAGAGAGAGCAAGAGAGAGAGAGAGAGAGATCTCAGATGTAGCAGGCAGGAATGTGGGATCAATCCTTGCTGACTAGGGGATTAGTAAAGTTCAACAGGCATGGGACATTGACACTGGGTGCCGCTCAAAGTCATGGATACTCTGCCTCAGCTCGATAGTACCTGTGCCCTTGCTGAGGCTCAGGGTTCCGTCTGTCTCTCTGTCCCCCCATCTGCCTGCATCTGCTGTGAGAGCAGGGCAGCACTGAGTGTCCTGCCAGAGACCTGCTGGACAGCACAGAACCTGGCAGCCTAGCTGGTGTCACCTTAAAGCTTCACCTATTAAAAGAGATCGTTCCTCTCATTCGATAGTGGGTTTTTTGCATTCAAAGGAGTAGTTTGGTGAAAAATCACATTTACACAATTTGCTCCTACGCCAAGTGTAGCCAGTGTTTGAAGTTTCTGGCTCCGTAAGTTTTGCACTGGAGCTATGATGTAATATATAGTAATAGAGATAAAAAACAATGGAAGCTTGTAGCCCATTAACTAGCATTGTGCAAACTACCTGCTTGAAAATCATCACACTGCTCATACTGTTATAACTGTTATAATTAATAACTAATAATACTTCGAATTATTTCTCAATTGTGTGTTTCTGTTATCTGTCAAAATGAACAGAGTAAAATTAGGGCTTCAAGATGCTGTTTGCTGCATACTTTAGTCAATTTTATAGTTCACAGTATGTAAAACAGTGTCAAGCAAGAAATTTCTGCATATTTAGTAATGTAGTTTATATGAAGATGATCACATCCATTACATGTAAATGTCCATTACATGTTAGCTACATTAGCCTCACAGCAGAATAGCAAAACTTCAGACACCACACGTCTCGATGATCAACTACACTTGGAATAATTTCACTGAATTATTAGTTTGAACAGTAAATTGATTTCGGTCACTTTTTACAATATATATTACATTGATTTTATTTTACCTTGATGTCATTTTTATATTTCTGTCAGAAACCTTTTCCATTTCTAACCTCTATGATGCAAGTAAATATATTTATTTATTTATTATTTAATCGCTTCCTTACATTGTCAGCTAAAACATAGATAGATATGTAGATAGATAGATATATAGATAGATATCTAGACAGATATCTAGCACAACACTTGGAGTGGGTGATCACAGGCTGTGTGGCCGCTGTTTGTCGTGGACCGGTTGGTTATTTACTTGTCTTGTGTACTTGTTTGCTTGCTGTAGGTGCTCTCTGATGGGTTTTGACCTGAATCGCCACTGGCAAGACCCTTCCCCATGGGCTCACCCCACTCTCCACGCTGTCAAACAACTCATCGTCCAGATGAACCAGGACCCTGTGAGTGACAGCTCTCACAGACACACACACACACACACACACACACATCCCCATTGCAAAGCTTGGTATAATTAAAATCAGCAAACTTGTAGCATTGTGCTAAGTTAGAGGCCACCTGTACTTCATTTCATTTCCAGGCAAAACAGTCATTTAGTATAAGTTATTCATTATTCAGGATTTTTCAGGATGATCCACTTGAGTAAGGAAGGGGAAAGTCAAAGCAAAATAGGTGAAAAAACAGGGGACTCGTCCTGACTGGAGTTTAAATTATTAAAAGATATAGAGAAAGTGGAACAGTTGTCATCAATGAATGTGTTTGGGATTATGTGGATTGTGAAAAGCATAAAAATTCAGCCAACTTCTAAGACTAAACTTTAGAGGTGTGGAAAAATATCCCGGCAAATTTCTTTGAAAAGAATTGACGCTGTAATAAGGGCAAAGGGTGGACACAATAAATATTGAGAAGAGTCATATTATATTCCGTTGTTGAGGCTTTTATGTACTTCTCTGTTAAGTGTATGTTTCCCCTGACATTGAAAATTGCATAATTTGGACTTAATGACAGTTTTGACTGGAAGTACAAGAAACGAAGTTTGACTTTTGCATTGTCAAAGTTTGTTGTTGTAGTGTAGCACCAATTTTCCATTTCCACACAGTGCGACTGCGTGCTCCTTTATCACACCGCAGAGGCTCTTTTTAAGACTATGCCTAAAAGAAGCAGTAAGCGAGAATATGGTGCATATTGGAAAAGCTTAGTTCAGCATTTAGGCCTATGTTCCATTGAAGCCCCCATGCTCCGCTTTCATAACACTAACACTGGGGGACTTTGACTCAGCAGCTTTTTCTGTATATGTGTGTATGTCTGCTGACGCGATTCGAAAGCTCTGCCGCTCAGGTGCATCTCCCCTCGCTCACTCTCTTCCTCTCTCCCCACACGTTTGCACATTCTTTTGTTTGGGCGCAGGGCCGTCTGTTCCGGGCCGGGTGTTAATTATGGCGGGCGAGCGAGTGAGGTGTGTGATGAGTGAAGGTCAGGGGCTGTCCTGGGAATGGCCTGCCCTTTGCTGCTCTTTCAAAATCCTGATAAGAGCAGGAGGATTGGCGAGGGGAGCGGGGGCACGCTCGGCGGCTTAACCTTTTCCCCCAGCGCTGACACGCTGATCGATGGGATCCTTCATAGCACAGTGATCTGCCCATGTCCCTCACACTCCTCAGAGACACACACACACAAACCAGTCTCTCACTCATATACACAAACTCTCTGACAATCTCACACACACATATACTCACCCTCAACACACTCACCATCCACTATATAAATAGATACATAATGGAAGTAAATTCATTGATGTTAAATTAAAACACATTTTGTTTCTCTTATATCAAAATCTCAGTGATCTGTTTTTTTATGGATTCATTATTTGATCAAGGTAGATTCTCTTTGCATTCTATAAACATTTCATGACGAATTGACCGTGAAATATAGGCCCTAATTAGTTAAAGCTAATGTTGACTTCCATTTTGGTTTAAGAACACCTTTTTTTGTCCCATAAAATGACCATTTCAGAGATACACTAGACTACTAGTAAAATGCTTCTAGTTTAATGTAAAGCTTTTCATTACAAACAGCCTAACAATTTGAGTGAAAAGAACAACTTCTGAAATATTTACATCAATTTCAGAATTCCTCAGTATTGGGTATGTCTCCCTTTGGTTTTAATGACAGTGTTGACTCAAGCTGGACTCCACAAGTTTGTGCAAAAGCCTCTGATGAGTAAATCAAATCCACCTGAGAGTCATCTTCTGCTTCAATAAAAAGAATATGATAAAAAATATCCTGACCTGTATGTATTTAGTCCTAAAAGCTACACTATGTAAGTTTTGGAGATTTGGAGACCTCTCTGGTGGAAATTTGTAATTGCAGACAACATGCAGAAAAACATATTGTAACATCAGTTGTGCTTCGGACCCCCACGAGTGGGTTAATCTGATGACTGCGAGTGTGTTGAAAGAGTATTAAAAAAAACCTTGCTGAACATGTCTTCTGAGGATGTGAGTGAATTATCTACTATTGTTATCATATCTTCATCAGTATTATCATTATCAGTATTCGTTTTAGACCTTAACATTAAGCTGGACCTTCTTTTTGAGTTGTGTTGGTGACGTTAAGATGTATGACGTGGTCCGAAAAAGTCCCACAAAATCTGACCCAACATCTCTGACTCTTAAATTACTATTTTAAGCTTTACAAGTGACTTGCAGCAGTGCATGGACACCATATTTTAGCATATTTTTTACTCCTGCTACATACACAGTGCAGCTTTAACATGGTCAGAGTTACAAATTTACTGAAATTTGAATAGTGACCAAAATTAGCCCAGAGTCTTGAATAGAGAGAGGGAAGCAAAATTAGCATGAAACACAGCATTAGAAATAGCAAATGGAATTACAGAGCAATAATATAACATGGAAAAGGTCATGCAGCATTTCAGTGGAATTATATACCATGAAAATGGCTGTTCAGTAATGAGAAAGCAGAGCAAACCCATCAGTATCCACATACAGAAACTGTCTGTGGTGTAAAGTTGTTGGTATTGTTTGGCTTTCGTTCATTGTTGAGGTCTTTTTAGTTTTTTTTTTTCGCTGTAAGCACCATGCTGTACTCACATACACACAGGGGAAAGGCCTGCTGGCTTGGCCCCTTACTACCATGGTAAGTCCTGGGGTCTCCCAAGCTCTAACACACACACACACACACACACTGGTGTCATGCTGGCAGAGCTGCTGGCTCTGTGGTTAATCACATCAGATACAGCACACAGCTTAACCTGCCAGTCTCACTGCCAGCCTTGTGGCGTGTGACTACAGCATTCTACTCACTGCCCATGCTGTGTGCTCCGCCATCCCACTACACAATATTGCATAAAATGTGAGGAAAGTAATTCCGAGATTTCATGTGAAATACACCTTGGTAGAGAAAATTACCAAGTCAGAATATTTCACAATGATGGTGAAAAGAACCAGACGTCTGAAGTGTTTAACACCTCTAAAAACTCCCCCACAGAAAGTTATTACATGATATGGTAACGAATAGGTGTGATGCCTGAGACATTGCTAAATGATTGGTTTGAGATAAGATTTTGGCCTAAAACACAGTTTTTCAAATCTGTTTGTCAGAGAGGTGCATGTAGTTTGTTGCTCAGCAAAATAATGCAGAAAAAAAACATTTTCTCAGATTTATTTTATCATCCTTATCATTGCACATGAAAACTAAATATGTCATGGAAATATGTCAGTTCACTGGTCATTTTGGATAATACATAAATTGTTTATATTTGCATATATTTGCACTGTAAAGAAATCTGAGTCAGTAAGTTTTTTTACAATGGAACCATTTTACATCAAACCACTCTGAATGACTTTGTTTACATCTCAACGACTAAATTATGGAGAAATGTAGAAAAATTCCCCTATCATATGTAAGAGAATGCCAAACATACCACATTTGCCCTGATGTTCACAGTGAATTCACTAAGCATGATAAACATACATATTACATATTATACATACTGTATATTATGAATGTTAAAACATATAATAAATATACATTTTGCTAGAAGCCCTGTAGCTTCTGTTGTCATGATTGCTACATTCTAGTCTGGCAGTTGCAGCAGTTACTGATTTTGGAGCTTTAGTAAGTAGTAGACTTTTACAAAACAGCGTTATCTGTATTATTTCAACATATATACTCCACTTAGTCCACTTAGCACATAGGTGTTCCCTGTAATTCTACAACTACAAATTGTCGTTCATTTCTCTGAATGCTTTATTGGCATTTCTTTATCCTGTTCATCAATGATCAGGACCACCACTGAGCAAGGTGTTATTTGGGGGATAGAGCATTGTCAGTATCACTGCTGGGCTGAGAATAGTCCCCCCAAACTAAAAACATCCAGCCGACAGCATCCTGCAGCCAGAAACTGACCACTAACAAAGGGCTAGATGAAAGACTAACACAAACTGTGCAATAATGAATGAGCTGTCGATTCATCTCTAACTTTACATCTGCAAGGTGACCAGCAAGGTGAGTTTTGCTCTGCTGAGTCTGATCCACTACACTCACCAACTTGTTGCTACCACGTCAGTGTCACTGCAGGGCTGAGCATGATCCACCACATAAATAATACCTGCACAGTGGTGCTCCTGTCAGGGTCCTGAGTCCTGACCATCAATGAACATGGGTTCAAAAATGCAGAGAAACAGATAATCTGTAATTGTTAAACTACAAAGTGCACCTATAAGGTGAGTGGACCTGATAAAATGGACAGTGAGTGTAGATGCAAAGTCATATGCAAAAGTTTGGGCACCCCAGTTTATATATTTTGTTGAATTTCTAAGTGAAAATAAGTTAAAACATCCTCTATAGACAACACACAACTGTACATTTTAACTGTACATGCACAGTTACTGTTTATTTGCTGCATGTGACTTATTTGAGGGAAAAAATGAATGCAAACATTATATGCAAATGTTATAGCTCATTACATCTAATTTGCATATGTCTCTAGGTGTACCTAACAAACTGGCCAGTGAGTTTAGATTTCCACGGCCACAGTCATGTCTAATTTGGAGAAAGTGTTAATCCTAAAACCGCCCACTTCTTTGTGATTGTCTTTTCCCATCACTCTTTTCCTTCTAGACTGTTTATTTTTTAAACCACTCCATATTAATACTTTATAAATGAATATGCAGTTATTAACCTAATATAAAAAGATTTTCTTTTATGGTCAAGAGGCAATAAAAGACAGAAGAAAAGTCAGTTAGATTTCACAACTTTTTTGTATGGGAAAAAAAAACAAACTTGGACACATTCACTTTCATTTGACACATACGCAGTTTTACTTTCAATCAATCTGACAGAAAGTAAAGTCACCTGAATGGTTTTCAAACAAAAACAGTACGCCATATTACACCCGAATTTGAGCACTGGTCAAGGGAGAAAATGTCTAAAAGTCAGTCATGCAAGTAAATATAATCTGTCCCCGGGTAGCTCAGGACTTTCTTCGAAAAAAGAGAAGGAATAAAGAAACAAATGGGCCTATCTCCTTGGCAAAGCGCCGCTTTTCCACCCCATTTATCAAGGAGAACGGGGGATTCTTTTTGATTGGCTGATTACTGGGAACATTCATCATAGCAAACATCTCCCCACCAATCTGACAACGCCATTTTGGATAATTTGTTAAAGATGACAAAAGGGACGGCATTGCCATGGTTCATTTCTGACCTTTTTAATATTAGAAAATTAATTTTCCATCTGAAACAAATGTATTAGATCCTGTCAGGATGGCCAGATGGATATTGCACCTCGGAACCACGGTCTTCTTGTGGACTTTCATTTTTCCTCCTTTCTTCTCTTTCCCTTTTTTTCCCCCACTGTAGTCTTTGTATGCTGCATTCAGGGTGGCAGGGGGGACGTGCTGTGTGTTTTTTGTGTGTGTATGTGTTGAGATGTCCTCTGGTGTCAGACACCCATTACTTATCCATCTCAGAGATTTACGAGCAATTTGTGCCCATCATCGCATCTCTTCCTCCAGCTCAGGAGCTCCTCACCTCCAGTTTGTGTCAGCACTATCTGGCCCTTCCCTACAAAGTGCTCCCACAAGGAAGGAAAGCATCACTCTCTTTCTCTCCCTCTCTGTCTGGTTTTAGGGGAAGGCAGTATAAGTAGTGAGGGCTGAGGGTGGGTGGCAGTAGTTGTAGTCCCAGCCTGTCCCAGTCTGATCTGCTCTGGTGGTAGGAATACTCTCAAATCCATTTATATGTCCATTATAGAAGACGTCTCAGTGCTGCAGTCTTGGCAAAGGGGGGAGGCACAAAGTCATTATGCATTAACAAAAAAAGTTTGTTTATCTTATCTTCTTTATACATTTTTATTTTTTATATTTTCTGTCCCAGGATGATCTGCTCTGGTCAGAGATATGGAGTTGTTGGAACAGAATGGTTTGTTTGGGTTTAGCCCGCAGGCTCACAAAGAGTCAGTAGCAGGCGACAGATGCAGCTGCTTATGATGTACCAAACCGCCCGACGTGGTGGCTCAGGGCTGTCAAAGTGCCCGTTCAGCTTGATTACGAGTCACCTCTGTGTTAAAAAGGGCTAAATAGCTCCATCCATTAGGCTGCAGAGGAGAGTGAGGGAGGATGATGACCTGCCTGAGTGAATGCCGACACTCTTCTGCTTCTCACTGAACACCTGTGTCCCATTCATTTTGTCACTTATGCACCGTCTACTTACTCTTAACATACACAAACAGACTCATCCACACACATCCACACATACAGTACTGTGCAAAAGACAGAGAGCACCCGTCCTTTCTTTATTTTCCTGTCAAAACAGCCATCTAACACAAGTTGTATTCTAAGGAGATTAGATATAAGACATTCCACTTGTATAAGGAAGGGAAAAGTCAAAGGGAAATATGTGAAAAAAACAGGACTTTCCTAAACTGGAGTTCAAAAAAATCTTAAAAACACAGAGACAATGGCACTCCTAACAACTGTGCAAGTACTGTGGGATTAAAAAAAGATGGATAGCTATCAAGAAGCCTTTACTGAGAAGAGAAAATTTGCAAATCTAACAAGGAAGCTTCTAGTATCTTTGGAATAATTAACTGACCACCCCAGAGTCCTGCCCTCAACCTCACTGAATGCGTTTGGGACAACTTGGATGGTGAGAAGCAGAAAGTGCAACCAGCTTCTAAGACTGAACTTTTGTCTAAAGCTGAACAGATTCTTCTGTATTTATGACTGTCATGATCACAAAAACTGATTATAGATGTACACTCCTACTCTTAAGGTGGTCTTAGGACCTCCTTAGACACTCTTAGGAACACTAAAGTCATCATCCATGACTTTTTGTTTCACTAGAGTATAAATATGAGGTGACACACAGTCATCCTTCTGACAGATTTTCACAATCAGAAACGAAGGAGCTCGATCAGAAGTGAGTGACCACATAGGTGGTCCAGTGATGTGAGAGGGGCATGAGTCCATCTTTAGCATTCCGATCTAGCTTTAGACTATTTGGAGGAGATTTGTGGCAAAATTTTCAAATGTTTGGTTTTTATGACTGAAAATGTTGATAAGTCCTGTAGAGTGTGATGGTAATTGTAGTTGTAATATAATTGAATTAGTGATTCAACAGCTGAGAGTGCTGGGAGAGAGAAAACAAACAAAGGGACATGCATGCACTCTGTGTGAGTGGTGGAGATAAAGGGGCTGCCTGCTGAACACTAGCAAATTCGAGAGCGTCTATGTGTATGGAGCAGTTTGTAGTAAATGCTTTTCGAGCTCTCGCTGCAGACTAGAATGATACCATTTACAGTCTGTTCATGCATAAGAGCACAAACGGTTCTGGTCAAGTTTTGGAGTTGTTTGTGTCATGATAATGGTGAGATTTAGGACTTTGTGTGCTTAGTCATAGCCGAAACTCATTACATGTGATACTTTCTCTTTGCCCAGTCATCTAGTTTTACAACAAAAGTACGAAAGAGTACTGTGAACGACTGGTGTTAAGCGTGAGATGTTGTCTGTTTTTGAAATGTGTGGATTTTATAAGCCATTTAATATACGCCCGGCTTCATTCAACCAGGGGAGATCAGAGAATACACCTTAATACATTACACAGTGACTGTAACAAATAGCTTACAACCCCCAATACTCATCTCCACTATTAAAGCAGTAATGAAGAAGTTTCACACTGCAGCTGTGATTAACCTGCTTGGAAAAGGATGCAAATATGAGGATAGTTTGAGTTACAGGATGTTCATCACAGTTGCGTGAGTTAGTCGCATCCTGGGGTCACCAAGTCTCAAAAAAGTACACTTAGTTGCTGACAAACTGGAAGGCTTGCCAAATAGGCCTCTAGCAAAAGCACCTGGATTCCCTAAACATTACCAGAACTTGGATTAGAACCAGGTTTTGTGGTCCGTCTGTGACATAAGGTGGTGGACTGTGATGATGTGAGTGATCTTTCTTCCCAAGACTCCAACAAATACTATCAGATTTTATATAAAAGTCTGGCTGGCTCTTCCAGGAGGATAAGACTGGATCATGGCCGGATCATCCAGCAAGACAATGATCCTAAGAATATCTCCAAATCCACACAAAAACGGCCCCTTTTTCTAAACCATATTGAAAACCAATGTGTGAGCTGAACAGAAGATTCCACAAGTACAAACCAAGAACTGAAGTATCTGGAGAGATTCTGTATAGAAGTCTTAGATCCCTTTCTATGTGTTCTCCCACTTCATCCAGCATTATAATAGAATGCTATAGTAGACTCAGTGCTGTTATTTTGCCAAAGCACAATGTACCAATTGCAGGGGTGGCAATAATTATGCTGGAAAAAATGTTTGCTATTACAGTAATCTATAAAATAACTTTTTGTTACTTAAAAGATTTTCAGTGTACACTCTCGGAAAAAAGGTGCTAAACTGTAACTGAGGCGATACCCCTTCTTGTCACTGGGGTGGTACCCTCAGTACCTTTAGTTAGGGAACAAAATCATAATCCATTACAGTTATATATTTTAAGTTGTATTGACTCCACACACCCTGTTTTGTCTCCAGCTTTTTATTTGATTGTTCTGTTTTAAAACATTAGGTACAAAAGCTATCTTTTCCCTGGGGAGAACGTATTTAAGTTGGACCTTAAAACCACTGTTCTACCTTTGAGGGTACATTTACATTTTTGATGAACAAACATACCAACAAATACTTTTTTTCTGACATTGTAAGATCGAACAACATGTCCTTATCTGATCATCCAAGTGTGCCCTGAGGTCACTGTATACATTTTTCTTAACAGTAATTGTCCTCAAATAAATGACTTTTGTTTCAAGTACAACTTTCAACATTACTTGTCTCACATTATCAAACCACTCCACCCCCCCCCCCCCGTCCGTGAAGGTTGGACCAACTTTTAAGAGGAGCAGAATTTGTTGCATCCTCTCGTTATAGGTATTGCTGATGCTAAGTGCTTTGTGGTTAAAAGCATCAGCTCCTAATCCTGCTTAAATCAGCACCATTTTTTCCCCGTTACAGATAAGCGGAGTTTATGGGCCTTTAAGGCCCAGCCTAATTACTATGCTTTAGATAAGTACTCGTCCGTCTGAGTTCGTTTGACCTTCCATTTCCTGCTCCACAAGTGCAGACGCACCAGTTTGGAGTTTAGCTTGGATCTTCCTCCTCGCGCTCAGCCTCACCTAGAAGAGGATGGAGGGAAAGTTCTCTTTCTGCGCTGTGTTTGAGTATTCAACGCATCAACGCTCAAACCGTCTCCTGTTTTCATATTCCTAATTTCCTAATTGCCTTTAATTGGTTAATTACAAATTCAAATGAACAAATCTAGAGGTCAGAGAAGCACACTAATTGAACAATCAATCAGCGTTAGACTGGCGGACTATTGTCCAGCTTTGATTGACGGCACATTAGGGGCCGTGTGATTGGCAGGCTTTTTGTTGACATTGAGGGCCAGGAAGATTGTTGACTGTATTTCTCTGCAGTTGTTGCCCTTGACATTTTGAGAGGAGGGTGGGGGCTGTTCTGTGGAGTTCTGCTGTTTTTAGGAGGAACTTTGTGCTTCACAGCTCAGACTGTAAGGGCAAGTACTGATAGAATTTGTGAAGTGCTGATTGGAGACCGATCTTGTTTTTTCTTACAAAAGTCAGAATGTGAGCATTTCCATATTCATATCCCTAGACATACATTCCCCTCTACATATTCCATACATATAATTCAGATTCCATAATGTAATTCAAAAAACATAAAGCAGTGCTTTATAGATCTACTTTGACCTGTATTTGAACAAAAACAGTACAAAGACAAGATACATAATGTTTTGACTTACCGACTTCATTGTTTTTTGTTAATGATGCCTGCAATGTGTTACGAAACATGGGACAGGGACAATTTAAGACTAAGAACACTGTTAAATGTTCAAAGAAAAAATATAGATGCTTTTGAACTTTGATGTTGGCGAAGACTTTTGAGAGTTCTTTGGACAGCAAAGAAAACAAATGGATCTTCGAACAAATAAAGCCACACCTCTTGCTCAAAGCGCAGATAACCAAATTGAAGCCATCTTATTTTGGATATATTCTGAGAAGAACCGATTCACTGGAAAAGACTGTTATGCTTGGAAGTGTTGAAGGTAAAAGAGAAAGAGGACAACAAGATGGATGGATACAATCAGAGGAATCATGAACCAGCCATTCAGAAGCCAGAAGACAGGATATTCTGGGGAAATACTACCCACATCGTCACCAGGAGTCGGAAATGACTTGACAGCACTTAATAATAAAAGGAGCATCCAGAAAAGGTCTAGTTCTTTATGAGCAAGGATGGGTTGAAGCTCACCACACTGCAAAAAATCCAGCAGTTTAAAAATTACATTCTTCAACCAGAGATTGCAAGGATTGTAGGTATTTGACCCTCTACAGTGCAAATGATCAAAAGATTCAGAGAATCTGGAGAAATCTCTGTACGTCAATTTAATGCCCATTATCTTTGACTCCTCCAACGGCACAGCATTAAAAACCAGCATGCTTCTGTGATGGATTTCACCACGTGAGCTAGAGAATACTTTGAAAAAAAAAAAACATTGTCAATTAACACTGCTCACCACTGCATCAGCAAATGCAAGTTGTCATCTAAAATGTACACAGTGTATCGTGTATATTCCTATACATTCATTACTCTATACATGTCCCTACACATACATTACCCTATATATATTTCTATACATTGTATACATGTCCCTACACACACACACACACACATGCACACACACACACACACTCACACACACACAATATATATATATATATATATATATATTTTTTTTTTATACATATTCCTATACATATATTACCCTATACACATCTGTACATACACTGTGCCCTTACATGGCATGTAATGTAAACTGTTTCTCTTAACGTTAGTGTGTGTGTATTTAGAAGTGTCCCACCCTTGGCTCTGTAATACAGGGAGAATGGAGATTAGAATGCCTGTATTGGACTCTGGGAACCCCTTCAAGGAGCTGATGAAGCTGCCCTAATGGTGGCTGGATTTGCCTTTCTGTTTCTCTCTCTCTCTCTCTCTCCCTCTGTCTGTCTTTGTGTCTCTCTCTTTCTCTCTATCCTCCTTTTTTTCTCCCTGTGTGTTGTTTCCCTCTCTTCCTTGCGGGCTCCATCCATCAGGCTGGCATGCGGGCTGCAGCTCCACTCCCAGCCACAATATTTCACTGCCTGCCATCACAGGCCTGACAGCCCTGCGCTCGCCAGGAAATTGCTTTGGCTGTGAGCGGAATTTCAAGCACCAAGCACCGCCCGAGCGCTCTCTCTCCCTCCCTTTCTCTCCCTCTCTCTCCCTTTCTCTGCTCTCTCTCCCTCTCTCTTTCTCTGCTCTTTTCCCCCCTCTTTCTCCCCCACTCTCTTTCTCTCTCTGCTCTTCACTGCCCTCTCTCTCTCCTTCTTCCTCTCTCTGCTTTTCTCCCTCTCTTTGCTCTTTTTCTCTTGCCCCCCCCTTTTTCTCCCTCTCCCTCTTTCACTCGCTCTGTGCTCTCTCGCCCTCTCTCTCCCTCTTCTTCTCTCTTTCCCTCTCCCTCTCTCTCTTCCCCTTATCCTCTTTTTCCTCTGTTTTCCTGCTTTCTGTCTTTCTCTTTCTGTTCTCTCTTCTCCCCTTCTCCTTGTCACCGCCCTTTCTTTCATTCTCTTCTCATTCCCCTCTTTCTTTCTTTCCTTTTCTCTTTGTCTCTTTTTCTAATTTCTCTTTACTCTCTCTAAATTTCTTTCTTTCCGCTTCTTTCTTCTCATTCACGTACTTGTTATGTCTTTTGCTGTTTGTCTTTTTCTGTAATTTACTTACATTTTTCTCCCTTCTTTCTTCTCTCTCTCTCTCTCTCTCTCTCTTTGCCTGATGACCCCCCCCGGGAGTTGAGGTGAGCTTTGGAATGTGTAATGAGATGAGGGAGGGTTGGTGTAGCTCTACTGTACAGAGCAAAAGAGAGAGAGAGACACAGAGAGACAAAGGGAGAGACAGACGAAGAGAGAAAAGGTCAGGGGTGAAACGTTGGCCCTCTTGTATACACTATCAAAAACGTCCAGGCTACAAAAGTGGGAAAACAGAGAAAAGGAGAGTGAGCCTAAAATAAACGGTCATTAATGTCTGCCTCTGATGAGACACACATAGCAGGGTGCTCTTTGTGAAGCCTCATCACTGAGGAGCAGTGACTCACACACACACACACACACACACACACGTACGCAGACAGACCACTGAAGCTCATCAAACGCCGGCCCTCCAAACAGCGACGCCTCAGCCCACTCGACAGTGTGATCGGCCGTCTTACATGAACCCCACACTGCGTCTCTCTCTCATCCTCTCTCCCAGCGCAGGCTTAATGATGTGGCGGCCATGTTGGAGCCCACAAGCCGTGCGCAGTTTCCTGCACTGCAGCGGCCACTACAGAGCCGGAATGGTGCGTGGGCGGCGGCGGAGGCACTTCTGAAGGGTTTTCCTCTCTTTCCTCATTCCAGCTGCGTGCCGCTAGCAGAGCTGCACTCTTTTCCGCAGATAAAAGCCCTTTCTGTAAAACACACACAGCCTTTACACTTTTTTTGCCCTTTTCTTCTCCATTCATAGGAGCGTACGCACTTTTCCATCCTCTATTCTCTCTCTCTCTCTCTGTCCTACAGTCTGTAAATATTCTCTTTCAAATGACAGCCAGCTACTCCCTCACTTTACTAGGGACTATTGTATTTCTGCTCTGGGATTTTTATATTTTTTTTTCCTCCTTGTTGCGACTCGCTGACAGTTATTATTGTACCCACGCTGCAGACCAAATTAATCATTCGTTTTATGGTAGAAGCCGGAGCCATTGGCCCTGAGTCCAGATACAGGGGCATTAGGTTTGCTCGCTGACTAAGGAACATAAATGAATCTCTTTCAACCATGCCGCGGTTATTAAAGGCAGCTTATGAAATGGCCAGCGGGAGAATGGCTGTCGCTCCTTTATAACACGGTGAGTGATCGTCCCGCTCGCACTGTTTTGACTGCTTAGCATCAGCAGGGTGGCACTTTCTCTCTGTCTGCACAGTACGACGCTGAGGCAAAACCTAAAGCTGTGCAGTCGCACTCAACTTTGGAACAGTCTTCTCCAGATTTGATAATCACTTTTAAAGCTTTGATAAAATATATTCTAATGCAGTCAATCAGCCAAGACTTGTTTGCCATCAGAAGTTTCATTCTGTAGTTTTGCACTGGAGCTACGAGGCTAATGTAGCTAACAAGTAATCCAGGCTTATGGATGCTAATAAGCATTGTGCAAACCGCATGCCTGAAACATCAAATACTTCCCTGAAACATTGTTGAGGTGTTCAGTAATTTCAAACAGACTTGCTTACGTGGTGTCTGACGCTGTATAAATGTACAGTTGCCTAAAATGGTCCAGACCAAATTCATGCTTCAAGGTGGCTGCAGCTTCTGTTTTTGATTATGCAGTGTACTTTTCCCCTCTTTGTGCAGTGCAAAACTAAAGCAGCAAATTTTGGCTGAATACATTTTGACTAAGGGGATTTTTTCACTTTAAAGATGACTTATCTTTATTAGCTCTGTACCAAATTTTATATGTGCTTTATGTGCATTTAATTCTCTGACAGTTTAAGGTTTTTACATACTGTAAATATGTTTTTGAGTGCTTTGATGTATGATTTTTTTTTCTCTGTGTTTAGATGTAATGCAGCACTTTGTAACCTCAGTGGTCTCTCTCTCTCTTTCTCTCTCTCTGTCTCTGCAGAAGGTGAGCTTGGAGTTCTACATTGACGTGCATGCTCACTCAACCATGATGAACGGCTTCATGTATGGTAACGTGTTTGAGGAGGAGGAGCGTGTGCAGAGGCAGGCCGTCTTCCCCCGCCTGCTGTGCCAGAACGCACCCGACTTCTCTCTCGTGAGTCTGCGTCTCTCTCTCGCTCTGACCTCCCCTCTCTCGTCACACAGCACTACACCCCAGCAAGCACCAAAAATGCTGCAGCTATACAACTGTGCTTACAATCAGGCTCATGTTACTCCAGCATCCATGAGTAAAAATGACTCCTGCTGTATACATATATTTATTATTTAGTGATATGAACTCACAGAGCATGAGCGGGAAATATGGCATCTGTGAATTTTCAGTTTGTTCGCTGAGTTTAACATTGTTAAATTCAACAAATAAACAGTAATGGTGTATTAAAATGTGCAGAAGTATGTAGTGTAGAGGATGTGACACTGTAGAGGATGTGATACTTGTACTCAGTAAGTACTCAGAATATCAACAAAACATAAACATTTTGCATAAAACTATAGATAGATAGACAGACAGACAGATAGACTTAACTGATACTTAAGGGGAAATTTGAATCTTTACTTTATGATAACACATTGTACTTTATACTTACTTTAAGATTACTTTACTTACTGTATTCTTATCTAAGATAAATTTATACACTTACAGCTGAAATACTCTGACTGGAACCATGCAAAGCAAAATTAATAGGTTAAATTAACAAAAGCACTATTTTACATCAATTCAGTCTTCAAAAAAACTTCAAGTTAACTTCAGTCCTCAGCCACCTTTACAGTGTAATACTGTGCAAGCAGCGATTGGGCTACACGTTTTAGACTCTGCACCAGATGGTAATCCCTGTTCAATCCCTCTCTTCTGAATTTGATTGAAAATTAAAGGTGTATTTTTTTATAATCATACCAGTTATTATTAAATGCTCCCCGTGACACCTTGATATTTAGTTATCTGCTCTGTCCACGTTGGGAAATAGCTTTTATTCTTTCATCTCAGCTGTTTTTCTCTCCACACCATTCTCATTAACATTATTGGCATTTTGCTAAAATTCAATACGCTCCATAAATTAGTGAAGTTTTCGTTTCTGAAACGATCCAGCTCACTGTGTGCTATTTTTCCTCTAACCTTTTCAAATGTGCGCAACGAGACAATAAGCAGACTCAATACTGCTGATGAGTTGTCTATAAGGCTGCGGAGACGTCTTTAGCCATTTCTCCACGGAAGATCTTTCAGTCGCATTAGGAACAGCATACTGATGAGGGGGCTTTCATGTGTGTGTGTGTGTGTCTGAGCAGGAACTAACATGGAGTGTATAGCACAAGAATAGTCTGGTAGGCTGATGTAGAACTGTTTCTTACTTCTGAGCTAATATTTTGCATACTTCTTACCAAGTGTGCTGTATCTCACTCATCCTTGCAAAATATACAGCTCATATAGACAAAAGATGTTTTAATTCAATAGCTATTCTTTTATCTTATTTGCTTGATATAAGTTTATTTACTGCATGAGAGAGTGCTATGTAGTGAAAGTTTCATATTACTTGCTTCCTTTATTGTATTAGTTTAAGTAGATTCATTCTTCATTCCAAGGATATCTCATTGACAATGGAGACGTGTGCTCTTAACCCCTTAAATGGGAATTCTACTGATTTCTAGTGACTGTATTCATAACCATCATGTAATAGGTTTCTGCGAGGTAGCAGAATATAATAATTTAATAATATAATAATAAAATAATTTTGCGTTAGTAAAGTCATTGTGCTGTTGTTGTTGTCATAGTACTGCAATGTTGCTTGGCAAGCGTAGCCTACTGTTAACCCCTTAAAATCCCATCTGAATTCATTTTTTTTGTGATGTCACAGAAACAAACATGTTCATATATATCCACCTTTTTCAGCCTACAGAAATTTAGCTCACAATACACAAAACAGGGCGGCCAATCACATCATTTGCATGTATCAGTCTTAAAGGCACAGCAACAAAAATGCCCTGTTTAATTCTAAGGGATGAAGCGAGTTTGGAAAATGATCATGTTGATATTAACTATGATTTTGAAAGTACATAAATGTCATCACTTGTCCTCTGGGAAGAAATGTGTAGGATGTGGACCCTTTCATACTACATTAAGTAATTTAACTGGTGTATTTTATTGTATTGTATATATTGTACAGCTATTTTCCATGGTAAATCACAGTACTGCTTGACTTCTCATTTATTGCTTTAATAAGCCTTAAGATTAATAACTGCATTATAAGAGAAGAGTTTTATGGGTAAAGTTACAGTGAAGTATTTATATTTAATTAGCGTATAGAGTTTGTATCTTGGAGAATGAGGTATCTACTAACCATCCTGCAGCACTAATGCTGTATTTGTAGTTCGGTGTTTTTTGTCAGCGTTGAGTTTCCCTGACCTGCACTCGTGACCTTCAGAACTCACACAGTGTGACATTTCACAGCTGTGCTGGTAGCGTATAGCCAGAGGAATAACCTTTACTGTTCAGTCAGCCATTCAGCGCTCCTTCTCTTCTCCCAGCCCAACACAAAGAGCACTCATTTCACTCCGTCTTATACACACACAAATGTCATGCTGTCTATGATATGCTGTGAATGCTGTTGGCGTGAGCAACTTGCAGAAGGCTGAACAATGTTGCTTCTCACTGTGTGTGTTAATATATCAAACTTTCTCTACACTGCCCATCTAAAGCCTGGGGACACCTAGCTTTTCCAAATGCATATTTTTTTAAATTAAAAATAAATATGATTTCCTGTCTGTTTGCAGTTTGCACTTCCACATATTTAAGACTACTCAGGTTTATTTAGAGGACAACAATATTACATGTAGTGCTGATTTGATATTATTGGAATTGGTATTGATGAAAGTCGATGGAATGATATTTTCCAAACACGTTATGGTATCACAGTATCAGATGATATTTAGGTTTGAATTAATGAAGTTAATTAGCCATGCATCATGAGTACTGCTACCCCATGCTAAAGGAATGTCTTACAAACCCAATATAGCTTGTTTTTATTGACTGTTTTGTTCTGTTTTCTTCTGTTTTTCCTTCTTTTTGTTTTTATGTTAAATCAAAGGGAACTTTACCCTGTACTGCAAACATTAACCAGGTAGAAAACACATTTACAGAACAAAAATGTACTATTAATTTAGCTTATATGTATTTTGAACAGTTTTTTTCCAAACAAAATGGCATGCGGTTAACTGTCAGGTCCTGGATATCATGAGTAAAGTGCACAAAACAGAATAAAAAACTAAAAACAAAGAGAGATACTACAATTTTATGGGCATTATCGTGGATATAATGCTCAAGATCTATCAAATATATCACTCAAAACACTGCATAAACTGAAAAGCAATATAACGGTATATCAGTATCACAGCACTGATTGTATGTGTAAATATTGAGACCGCATTTATGACATTACTATCTTGGGAATAATGCCAAGCCCCACACCTTTTATCCGCTTATTGTGATGGCAGTACTCATCAGCACTCAAACCTTTCAGCTGTTTAGAACATCTTTGGCGCGAAAGGTGGCTTTTGATTGGGCCAGTTTTTTGGACATGTATGACGCCTAGTCCTGGAATGCAATGCTAATGATGTTTCATCACCACAAACCCCATTTAGTCTAGGCTTAGGATTCATCTGAGCATATGAAACTGGCCCAATATATTCTTTGAGCAGTTTCTATGATGAACATGAAGCTAATTGTTACTCAATATATCTAAAGTATTAAAAAGAGCTTTTAAACAACAAAAATCTAGTCTTTGGATAATGTTAGAGTAGAAATGCCTATTTTATCATGAAGACAGTAAAAGAAGTTTACAGATCATATTGTTGAAATTTCTTTGTTTTATTCTGTGATGAGAAAGCAATATGCACTGCTATTATAAAATGCTTTTTCAGGTCATATTGTTGTGCAAATTCTAACATAAATTCAGCTGTGAGTGATATATTAGGAAGTCCTCCTGTAATATCCTTCAGAGGGTATGTGTAGGACTGAACATAAAAATTCATGAAAGAATGTAAAAGCTGAGACTGTTGGTTCTGAATGTAGAGAATTTTGACTGGGTCCCACAACTGCATTAATCAGTGAGATCTTAAAAAACCTTGCAGTATTTGTGTAAATGTTATCATTAGGACAAAGAAGTTATGCATACTTGGATATTCTGTTGATTCTATTGGAAACTACATTTACCAGCAATATATGACATGGCATGGTTGTGCCAAGTGTTATGGAGCTACACCTTGGAAAATATAGTTAGGTGAAAAAACACGCCAAAATAAATATTTTTCTGTTGGGTTTTGACAGTTTTATGATTACAGTTTAAAAGATGACATGTCACAGATGCTATTGATCAAACAATCTGAAACAAGGTAGAAGGTGATTCTGCCTGTAGTGTCTTCCCTTAATGTCTCCTAAAGGTTATTATTCATTGACTACATGGACTGCATTGAAAACTGGTTAATCTTAGGTCACAGAAGTGTGTAAAACTAAAAGACACACCGCTGAGTTCTGGCTATTTAAGATATTAATTAAAAAGTAATAGCAAGTGAATTCCAGTTTTAAAAGAAGGCACCATGTCCCCAGACTTTTGAAAGGAAGTATATATATATATGTAACACTTTGTTCTTATGCTGTTGTGTGGTAAGGATTGTATTGTGTGTGTGTGTGTGTGTGTGTATGTGTGTAACACTCGGGGACAGAGGGCACTTCTCGAGCTGGCGTGCTGCCCTGCTTCTCTGCCTATTCAGCACCCAGCTCAGCCCAAAGTTCAGGCAGCATATTGACGCAGTGTTGCCTCTGGAGAGGGCCTTGTCTCGGCTGCACTTAGCCACTAGCTACATGTCACACTGACACCAGATCAGTCACCTCCAGCGCGCACAGCAAACGTTTACCAACCATTAGAGCTGAGCCAAGGAAACCCACAGAAACTTGTACAATGTGCAGACTAAGCACACAACGAGAGTGAAAGTGGCTAGCGGGGAAAAGATGCATGACGCCCACTCAGCTGCCATCATAGGAAAAGCAGCATTAATTATTAAAGCACACTAATGTACACAATAGTTATGCTCTTATTCCTAACAGTGCTGTCTCTATGGAGACAACATAAGAGTCTGTAAAGTACCACTCCAAAGAATTATCTCTTTCCCAACAGTCTTGTCTTGTTTATGCTTCATGCCTATCAATTTTAAAAGATAAAAAGCAATATGATGTTAACGTACAGTACTGTGCAAAAGTCACTTCTATGATAATGGATATTAAGTACAAGTTATTTCTTTTTTCAGGTGATGTTTCTGAGAAAATTAGATATACACTGAATACGGGGAAAGTCAAAGGAAAATAAATGAGAAAACAGGAGTTTTTAAAGCTGGAGCTTAAAAATGATTAAAAGATACAGTGAAAATGGGACTCCTAACAAATGTGCAAGATCTGGTAGACGAGCAAAACTGTCACCATCAGATAAACAGTACTTAAAGCTCTTATCATCAGGAGACAGGAGAAAACCAAGCTCCACTCTTGCTTCGGATTGTAAAAAAATCGGAAAAGAACTGTTGTCTGTCCAGACAACTCAACACTATGGGTCTGAAAGGATGAGAAGCTGTGAAGATGATGTTACTGTAAAAAAGAAGCTGCTGGTGTTCTCAGAACAATAAACTGACCAACCCAAAGTCCAGAACACATCATCACTGAATGTGTTTAGGCTCTCTTGGATCATGAGGAAGAGAAAATGCAACCAACTTCTAACTCTGAACTTTGGTGAAAAAATATCTTTGCAGATTTGTTTGAAAAATTGAAAGCAAACCTCTTGAAAAGAATGGCTGTTGTAATAAGGGCAAACAATCTGCATTTAACACTGAAAAATCTGAATATTCAGTTGTTGAGGCTTCATATTGTGTAAGGTATTATTTGTTCTGCTTTTTTCCTGATGCTGAAAGTGAATAACTTGCACGCGATGGCCGTTGACAGGAAATTTTAAAAATAGTGGTCTATGACTTTGGCACTGTACAGTTTTGAACTCTTTTGAACAGAGTTTGAATTCTTCATCTAGAGTACATGTTAATTTATAATTTTTGTATTTATCAGTCATCTGATACATCTAAATGTGTACGGTGTTGGTTTTCATTCACTTTCAGAACAAAAAGTCTTGTTGGTGTACAAAAGCTAGCAAAAAACAGTGGTAACAAAACTCCTTTGACTTTAAAGTGCTTTTTACTTTGTACAACCGAATAAGCAAATACATTCCTATTTTCTTGCTGAGGGCAGGGTTAGATTTAGGGTTAGACGTACAGTTATTTATATATATATAATACATATGGGACATACGTATGACCCTACATCCTGACAGAGTTTAATAATAAACCTATGTGTCTGCATGTGTGTTTCCCCTGCAGTCCAGCACCTCATTTAACCGCGATGTGGTGAAAGCTGGGACTGGCCGGCGCTTCCTGGGGGGGCTGCTGGACGACACGTCCTACTGCTACACCCTGGAGGTGTCCTTCTACAGCTACCTCGCTGCAGGCAGCACCACTCCCGTCCCATACACAGAGGACAGCTGTATCCTTCCAGGCGTGTGTCCTCCTCTCTCTCCTCTGTTTCTCTTTCTCCCTCTGCTCTCTCTCTCTCCCTCCTTCCCTCTCTCCTCTTTCGTCCTCTTTGGGTGGTGCTTAGCATGCCTGGTGGCTAGTGTAGAGATGGAGAGATGAGGGGAGACAAAGACGAAGGACAAAATCTCCTTTCTAACAGGTTTGACACAGTGGGAGCTATGAGTGCTTTCATTACACTGTCATGAAGGTTGGAGATTCAGGTATTTTTATGTTCAGTGGTACAGTGTGACTTAGGTGACTCTGTGATAGTTTGAGCAAAATCAGATTTACACGTTTTCCCCCTTCACTTAAATTTAGCTGATCAACCAAGACATGTTTTGTGTCCAAAGTTTGCATCTTTAGTTTGACAGATAGCAAATAAATGAATTAATATAATGCAAATGCACACAGGTATAGTAAAATAGTACTACTACTGTTTTCAGCTATGTGACGAATGTTTGTACACTTGTATAGATCACAGTTTGTCATCAGAAATTGCAACTCAGAACAGTTTGAGGCAAGTGTGTACATTCACAGAGAACGTTGTAAGCGCCACTGAGCTTGACACTCATGTCAACGCAAGGTGGTTTTCACACCTGCACTTGCTGGGGGGAACAAAACTGGGCAGGGCACTCTGTACAGTGAGTGAGGGTCTTCAGTGGACAATTGAAAGAGAGGTTCCCTTATTTAGCTGAAGATAAACCATTGATGACTAAATTATGACTCTGTAAAGACCAAATATTTTTATCTAGCCTATGGTCCTTACATATAGCATGTGTTCTTCAAAAAAGTCAGTAGCTTCCGTACCCTACACTGGATAGCTGGAGGTATAGCTAGCTAATGTTAGCTTGCAACTTTATTTCAAAGGTTACTTTAGCTTAAATTCTGCTAACTACAAATTTCAGTGCAAAAGTTGCAAGCTAACTAGGGCTCTAAGTAGGATCAAAATTTTAGGAGGTACATTTTACAGAAACGTGACCCACTTCTCTTAGCGAATAAAATAACTGCTGCTCCTTTTTTACCAGTGCATTACTGTTATGCATCTTTTCCTTTTATTGTTCTTTCCCATCCCTCCATTCTTCCATAAGCTGCTATTACTGTTCCATAAACTGATTTGACTCCAGTTACCACATTTACATACATACATACATACATACATCATCTAAACCGCTTATCCTTCTGGGTCGCGGTGGGGTGCTGGAGCCTATCCCAGCTGTCATTGGACGGAAGGCAGGATACACCCTGGACGGGTCGCCAGTCCATCGCAGATTACTGCGCATAACTATTTATGTACATCTTTATTTTCAGCTGAAAAAACATATTGAAATCTACACCAAATCAAACAAAAAACCTCTCTCTCTCTCTCTCTCTCTCTCTCTCTGTCTCTCTCTTTTACTCTCTGCCTTTCCATGCTTGTCTCTTTTGCATATCTGTCTTCACTGACAACTGTAAAAGCATGCATTGAACATACAATATAAATGGCTGTTTCTACCAAACCCCAGTTAATGGGAAAGGTAGCCACTCATACAGTTAATGAGACCAAATACAGCCCAGTGTACCTGTTGATTTCTTAATAATGTTAGCTACATGATACTGTTCCATCAGTCTGCTAGTTAACAGTGAAAATTCTCATGCCGGTTGTAGTACGAGTAAGTAACATAATACGACTTTAATTTCTCATCGAATCGCTAATACTGCCAACTACGGGGCCTGTAGCCTAAAGCTACTCGAACTAGAACAAAGCATGCTAGTTTAGCTAGCAACATTTAAAATGGTCCAAATAAAGAAAAAGACTTATGGAGTTTGCATTTTACAAGGATAATCTGTTAATTACGCTCATAAACTCTTACTCTTACTGTTATGTTAGCCTATAGCATTTATTCTGCAGACCTGAATGTCTCAAGAAGTCAAAGTCACTCTGGTACTCTGGGCAGTGTAGCACCACAAATATAAACAGAGCAGCCAGTTAAGTCTGTGGCCGAACCACAGCTGTTCTGAGGTCGGCTGAGAACCAGTCACTGCTTAAATTTCATTATCCTAAAAAATGAGGCTTAATAAATATTATGTCACCATTTGAGTGTGTAGGCCTGTGAGGGCTGTGTCCCTGAGTGGACCGCTGCATTGTCATAACAGCACTGTTTCTACATTTAATCTCATGAATGGAGAAAAGTGAAAGAAAAACTCTTCTGAAACTACCGAGGTCCAGACCTCAGTGTCCTCATGGCTAGTTATGCCCACAAAGCTAACATTAGCTACACTGCTAGAAAAACCAGTATAGACCGTAGCAGGTCATCGGCAAAATCAGCATATGTTGTGTTTTGGATGCTGGTAAGACCATGCAGGGGGACCACCCAAACCAGCTTAGACCAGCTTAGACCATCTTAGAACAGCATGAAATTAATGCTGGTCCTTGCTAATTTTTTCAGCAGGGCAGTATATTTCCAACTGGCCACTATATGGTATAGTAGCCTCTGATTTGTGCATTGTGTTTAGATATCGAAGAGTCAATGACAAAACAAAGACAACAGGCTAGTTGGAGATATAGCTGAGTAATGTTAGCTTGCAACTTCATTTCATATGTAATCTTAGCCCAAATTATACTAAATACAAACCTTTAGTGCTACATATTGTTGTGGTCTTGGTCTTGGTTAGTGATAATATTAAAAATTCATCCATGTTGGAGGGAACTACTCGACACGAGTGCCTCACAAAAGTTGAAATCATCTGAACTTAAGATGACACTGCATGTTGGCAGTTTTTTATGACTATGCTGCACATCCTGTTGAAAATGAAGTGTTTAAAAGTGCAGCTGTGAGTTTCTGCATTCAGTGTAAAAGCAGCTTTAAGCATACAGTTTGCATGATGTTAACCTGCTGGCCACAAGCTTCCATTACTTTTTAGCTACATAAGCCTCGAAGCTCCTATGCAAAGCTAAAGCAGCAAACTTCAGACACCAAACATGTCTTGACTCATCAACTACATTTGGGTTAAGGTGAGAACTTGAGTAAATTTTGGCCCAACTTTAGGAAAGCTCCTATTTCATTTTAGTGCACTTACGGCAGTCTTTTTTAGGATGATCCAAGTCAAAAAATGAACATGGGTGTGCAGACAGGTCAGTATCTGTGTCCCTACTGTATCTGTTAACTCCCGGTGTCTGCTGCAAACTAAAACCGATCTCTACCCGAGAGGCCTGTTCTAAATGTAGCGATCAAGTACTTCAAGCGCATTGAATTTTTGCCCTCTCGAGGATCACGTGGGTGAAAAAAGACCCGATTTCCCAGAATCAATGCGAGAGGAAGCTTTGTAGACAAAAGCCGATGGCCGTGCGTCTGTCCTGCTGTCTGAAATTATCTCTCTGGCGTATGTGCACTGGGCAACATAACACATGGCTCTGGAGCTTAATAATGAAGGCCGGGGTGATAATGTCACTCTATTGAAGTTTCTGTCCCAGCCCCTGCATTTATGCTGCACACTATCCATAGCACCCAGCTCGTCTGTTAGCAGCAATGGCACTCGCTCGTTGATTTCTTAATTATTCAGAGGTCATTATCAGGCAAGGGGGCTTCACTGGCTTTGTCTGGCCGCAAGTCATGTGTGGTTTGCTGGGCAACTGGAATATACTGATACTTTAACATAGGTTTCCTTAATATGGGAACATAGTGTGTGTGTGTGTATGTGTGTTTGTACATTTTCAACATCAAAATGTCCTAATTTTAAGGATACCTAGAGAAAAACAGACAGAGCTAACCTACAGTTTCAGGACAAGAAATTGATGCTACCTTTGTAAAAGCTACCAAGTTTCATTTTTGGACAAAACCATTTGGTTAATGATGTTAAGTTTAGAGTTATATTTAATGGATCAGTGTAAATGGTCCAAAATTACCTGGAATAAAATCTTGTTATATTAACATACAGTACTTCATCCTTCATCATTTATTTTATTTCCAAGCACATTTCAGGAGATATTTTTGAGGAGATTGCATAAAGGATTATCCACTAGCATAAGGAAGCGGAATGTCAAAGGAAAAGTAAGTGAAAAAAGTTATTAAAAGATACAAAGAACATGTGACTTCTAACAAATGCAAGATCTGGTAGACCACCAAAACTGTCACCATCAGATAAACAGTACTGAGAGCTTTCATCTTTGAGAGAGAGGAGAAAATCAAGCTCCAGTCTTACTTCAGATCTGAAAAAATCCACAGGTGTTTCTGTCCATCCTTCCACTGTGAGAAGACAACTCAACACTATGGGTCTGAAAGGATGTGTAGCTGTCAAGTAGTCCTGACTGAGAAAATGAAATAGACAAAAAAGAAGAACATTAGCAAATTGGGCAAAGAAGCTGCTGAGCAGTGGACTGACCATCCCTAAGCCCAGTCCTCAACATTGTTAAATGTGTTTGATACATCTTGGATTTTGAGGAGCAGAAAATGCAACCAACTTCTAAGATGGAACTTTGGAGATGTGAAAAAAAATCCCTGCAGAAAACTAAAAACAAATGAATGCAATAAGACAAACGGATGCTATAATAAAGAAAAAGGGTGGATACAATAAATACTGAAAAATATTATATTCAGTGGTTGAGTCTTGTACTTCTTATTCTAAAGAGTTTCCATTTTGGAGATATATAATACACATGGGATGATATATGAAACGGACATGACCACCCGTCCTGACATTGACACTCTGAAGAACAAGGGCTAATTTGAAAGATAGCAGGGTCATCCTGTCACATGTAGACCACGTGTAATGACTAGACACTGTTAAAATGTTCTTTTGTTCATGACCTTTCGATGCCCATAGAAATAGAACCCATTTATAAGATTAGACTATTTCCAGCAGCGGTGAACCGAACCTTTTGGGATATTGAGGCTGTTATGGAGTGTGCAGATCTATAGTGTAGATGCATTGCAGGATGAGAGATGTTATATAAAGAGAAGTGGAGTTCAGACTAAAAGGCTGCTTAGCGTAAAGCTGTGAACAATGTGTGTAGCCTAAGTGCCCTCTAGTGCCGGAATAAGGGTGCGCTCTACATGCATGTGTGTGCGTGTATGTCTCTTTGTCTCATTCTTTCTTACTCGCTTTCTCTTTCCAGATGTTTCTCGCCCTGTATCACTCTGTTACACTCCTTGCTGCCAGCAGTCTCTCATTTGCCGGCCGCTCTCATAGTTCTTTCTTTATTTATGTACTGTTCGGATCAGAAGGGGCAGTAAAGCCTCTGACTGACGCTGTAACTTTCCCCCTTTCTCTCTCTGTTCCCTGTCGCCTGTCCACTGCTCCACTGAACTGTCAACTCCAAGGCCTAGTTGGCCAGCTTTCAGTAATAAGAAACCCATCCATGTAGAATTACTCCACAGTGCTGTAGATTATTTTCCCTTAGTGACGGAGAGAGGATGCCAGTGAAAAATAAAAAAGAGGCAATTTACTGAGAGCTGGAAAGAGTCATAACTTACCTGTGAAGTCCTTCTCCTTGAAACTGATCCGGACTTTGTTTCCTGCTGAAAAAAGCTGTGGTGGCCTGAGAGCATCTGTGTGAGAGGACTGCTTATGTGCTGTTGTGATATATACATGCTCATTATGTCAGTAGAAAAGTAGTGGTTGACTTGTGTGCCAAGATGCTTGATTCTCTTTGGGTGAGATCAGATTCAGATCAGTTTACCAGTTTGGAAGTCCAGTTTAGAACGTGTCACAACTATGATAAACAGTTTTTATTGTAGCACTTAAGTAATTGGCAGCCATATCCAGAGTTGAACAGACTGGGACGTGAGAGGTAGGGGAGCTAAGGGTGCTGCAGCAACTTCAGCATTATATAACTGCACCTGCTAAAAACAATAACAGAAAAATATCAAAAGAAAAGAACTTTAAAATATTTTGAGCACAGCAAAGACCCATGTGCTTTCTGTAGGGTTTTGTTTTAATTTTTTTTTATTTATATATTGCTTTCCTTGCCAGCTATTGGCAATTTGGGGCACTTGAGATGCCCCTGTAGCGAGAAACAAATGGTTTCTAGGCCTCAAATCAACTGATTGGTCCACACTAAGCTCATTTGCATAAAGTTTGTCCAGCAAAAAGAGACAGCGGTGTGTGTATCTGCTGTCTATACTGTCGTCTCAAACCTGAATCTAGCATGTTATGATGCCCTCCGTTTCATGTTATCCTAATAATTTACGTGGACAAAAACAAACAAACAAAAAACACTTAGTATTTAGCATGATGTCACAATATATGTCCCCTTTATGCTGCTAAAGGTTCAGCATTCCCAACTCAAAACATCTTCTCGCATCTCTGTGGGCAGAATACTTTGAAGAAGTAGCGATGGTGGGTGTGTAAGATTGTGTGCAAACAATATACAATGGTTTGTGTGATGTTTGGTTGATTTGGTAAAATCACTGTTTTGCTGCCTATACATCATCAGGACGTGTACCTAATCCATTTTTCCCAGTATCTTTCACATTTAGATCACATGAATGGTGAAAATAGACATTTTTTTGTCTGCATTAATATATTAATTTCTGTTACACATGTTCCCAATACTTGTATTTTGTTTTTTCTGATCCCTTGTTATATCTTTGCTTACACTGGATTGGTTTTAGTAACTTTCATGTACTTGAAGAGTACCTTGTGTGGCTGTAGCTACGGCTGTATTTTCTTCGGAAATACAAATGTAGTTCTCAGTTTCGGCCAGTACCCAATATTAAATTACTTGGATCGGCATCAAGGGGAAAACTGAATTGGGACATCTGTGCTCTACGGTACTGCGTACTCGCAAACACGGACACACACACGCAGCGGAAGATGGGTTAGCAGCAGCATGTCATTAAATGACACATCTTTTTAATAGTGATTACACTGTAGTGCAGGTGTAGAGTAAGGGGTACCTCCTGCTGAAGGTCAGACAGAAGCGGAACCAATGACACAGGGAACCCAGACAGTGTTGGGTTGGAGAGGTATGTGTGTGTGTCGGATGGGTTGTGGTTCAGGCCCAAGTAGACAGAGGGCAGTTGGCACGGCATGTAGTGCAAAGATTGGGGTCATTGAGGTCAGCAGAATCTGACATGTCGTTTTTTATGGGCCAGCGGGCAGGTCTATGGAGCGTGCAAATCATCAACAAAGACCTTTTACGAGCGGGACTCCACTTTGGAAAAACATGGGGGGGGGAAAAAAACAGTGACACCAATGTAATTACCTGCACCGGAATGAATTCACCTCTTCTAACCTCGCCACGTAACCGCGCACACGCTATCACGCGCACATACAAACACGCATTCCATCAGTCAATGAAAACGGTGCATCCACCTGAATGGAAAATCTTACCTCGCCCTTTAATGGGGTATTTTATTACAGTTCACTACCAAAAGACGCTGGCAGATCTCTCTGGCTGAACTGGTTCAATTGCACACATTTCCCCCCATTTTCTCTCGCTCTCCCAGTCCCGTGGTCCTGTCTCATTACAGGGAGGGAACATGCTGAGAATGTGGAGAAGCAGAACAGGAGGAAATATTTCACCACCTTTAATGATTTATCTCACCTGTAATTTCTCCCAAAACGGAGGAAATGTGCAATGCGTGCTCACCTTGCTCGCCTTTATTCCGAATCAGATTTTTATGCTTGTCGAAGTGTCCCTCATGCATCTTGGGCTGACTAATGCCCGTGGCGGAAGAGCGGCTTCTCTAACCGCTGATACGGTACTTATGTCTCCTCCTGGACCTCCGACTTGACAGTAGAGAACAGAGACAGGACGATTGGAATGACCTTTTGGAGTGATGAGGCCTGATTAATGGAAGCTTTGGGGCAGCCACGGCCATAATTACAAAGATCAATTTAATGGCACATTCTTTCCTTGAGATCTGACTGTTGTTCCGAAAGCTCTCGACGTCTGGAATGGGCACAATTTACTGTCATATTCTACATGCCTCCCACCAAACAACAGCTTAATTGGTCACAGACAATGCCTTGGAAGCTTCAAATCATCGTGTTTTCCAAGCGAGGCTGTCCTGAAACTTGTTTTGAAAAAGTGGGCGACAGACTGCAATGGCAGACCATCATTAGTGCTTGGGAGACAGGTGATCGCTGAGAGAATCTGGGAGCTTGCTCAAAACTCAGCTGGGCACTTTGATTGAGAGAGTTTCCTCACTGACTTTCTAATACCTTCTCTCGTCTGCGTGCAAAGTTAACTCCCCTCAAAACAACAACAACTGTCTATGTTTTGCTTTCAAGGTCATGTCTGGTTACTTGTTGAGGCCCTAAGTTTTTATTTCCAGAGGCAGATTGTTCGGAATTGATTCATGATCTGCCTGCAATTGCATTCGTTATAAGCAGCTGTTGCAAGGTTGGACAAGCTTTACAGAATGTTAGCAAAAATCATGTTTAATCTAATGAGAAATTGTAGCCAACAGCTCAGTTTTGTCAAAATACATAAACTAAACTAAACTATTCTAAAGTATTCAAATTGGGTCAATATATCGTTGTTACAGATATAGTCAATTGATGTGTTCTAGGGTTTGTTAGCTACACTGGCCTCATAGCTCCATTTCTAAAGAAGAAAAATGTGGACTCCAAACGTGTTTTTGCCCCAGAAGAACCATGTTGGTTCCCTAAAGAGTCAGAGTTGAAAAAGACATTTATGAGCGTGAAGAACCTTTCATGACTTAATATATTATAAAAAAATCTAAAATAATATATAGGTTGTATACCGATAGGGCTTCTTTTTTTAGGACTTTACATTATGTGGAGATTCTTTAAACCTTCAAAAAGTTCTTCACACTCATACATCTCTATTACAAAATTTCTCTGAAGAGCCATCCATTGGAAGGTTCTTTACAGAACCAAAAGTGGTCCTTTTGTGGCATTGTACAAAGAACCTCTTCTGACACCTTTATTTTTAAGAGTGTACATCTAAGGTAGGTGGAAAATTATGTAAATTTGATTTAATGCCAAGGTATTCTTTTCATTTGTGGTTAGGATTATGATTGGAGTTATGAATTGGGTTTACATTCTGGGTTTTGAGTTAAGCTTACATTACCTGGAATGTTTTCTAGGAAAGTCCATTTAGAGAATGGGCTGTGTTGCCCTTTATACTCTGACAAGTTAACAAGTTCTCTCCCTCCCCCTGTCAGAATGGAGGGAGCAGGCGCTCGGCACTGCGCCGGCCGTGCCATTTTCTGCTGTCCTTTAGGCTGCAGACGGCTACTGAGAGAGCTGTTATCCCTGGGCCTCAGCTATAAAAGTCCCGCTCAATCAAGAGCCGGCCGGCCACGTCAGATGGCTGGCTGTGGAATCGCCTCGCTTGAGTGTTGCGCTGCTGTCCCGAGGATGGGCCGTACTTAGAAATTGATACAGGACGAGCACAATGTGGAAGCAGACAGATTGGTGGTTCCTGCTGGCTTCGACATCAATCACAGCTTTAGGAGCAGACAGCCTGGACGCTCCGTGCGCTGACAGCTATCTGCAGGCTAAAGGATCAGTCTGACAACAGCACCTGACTGGCACGTACTAAAGATCGCCCAAGCCTGGCAAAACAGGGCATTTGAAAACAGGATGCAGAAACCTTGCCATTTCAAGTTTGACAACGAGTTAGTGTGGCCAGATAATAAATCAAAAGGCCCGTGCTCGCTCAATCATTTGATGTATAAATCATCTCATCAAGCGTGACACATTTGATGCTCTTCATGCAATTGTGCACCGTCTGCATTTTCAAGACGAAATGCTCCATTTGTGGTCTGTACCATGTCGAAATCGCTTGGTACAAAGTGCATTGTCCGACAGGAGTTAACTTCTGGAACTTCTAATGGCCTTTTATGGTCCATAAAAGAACTGATGGGTTTCTCTCTCCTCTTCATTTCTCTTTCGCTCTCTCTGCCTCTGGCTCTGCAGCCGATTGTGTGGAGGGGTCATCAGATACGGCAGTGTTCTGCTCTTTGAGAGCTTTATGGCATGAAATGGACATGATTGTGTAGGTGCCGCATGCTGCAGCCTGTAGCCAACCGTGCTGCACTCTCAAAGCGGATGCTTCATGCCACAACGCTCATCTCAGCCACTTACGCAACCTCTGCAGCCCCATGGCCATCTCCTCCCTATTAACACCACAAAAGGCCTCTCTCCCATGGCTAAAATAAAAATGTGTGTGTGTGTGTGTGTGCCATTTTAGGAATTCACTACAATTCAGAAGTTTAGAATCACCATTGAAATGACTCGAATCAGTGTTTTTAATAATATAAAACGATTTAGTTGCAGATAAAAGCATAAGATGACAATGAAATTGTTTGAGAAGCCCAGTGTAACTTAATAGCTATAACACAATTTATTTTAGGTGCATCTAGAGTTGTGAACAAAACTATACAGTAAGTGGAGACTAGTATTCAGACACTTTTGTTTCTTAATATACTTCTAGTGCAAATATTAACTTCACTTTTACACATACTGTCTTTTAGCTTTGTATTTTTTAAAGGGAGATGGAATGGAACCACAACTATTAGTCCCTGGACTAGTGCGCCACACAAGACTACACACACGCTCTCCGATTAATTATAAGGAACATAAAAAGCCAGAGGTCAGTTGAAAAGAGCTGCAGGACAGCCTAAAAGCAGCAAGAAAAATAGTTAAACAGATTGCAATAAGCAACAAAGTGCACTGCAATCATCACTGTTCCCACACCCCACTCAAAGCCTCTGGTAAAGAAAAGAACACCAGAGATGCACTTTTAAAATCTGCACCCAGGCATTTAGACAAAACTCTTTTGGAGCAGTGCAACAAACATAATATAAATAGAACTTTTTGGCAGTAACTGTGCTTCACAGAAAGAAAGCTTGCGTGCATGATTCTAAGAACACCATACAAACAGTGAAGTATGGGGGTGGGAGCAGGATGATATGGGGCTGTTTCTCTGTAGAAAGTACTGGCATTACATGTCATTGAAAGAAGTGTGAATGACACAGTGTGCTGGGACATAAATCTGGGGAGAAGATGGACATTTCAACAAGACAACAAACCTAAACATACAAAATAATTCAAGACTGCTTTCTTAAAAAGAAGGTGAATGGCTTGTATGGCCTAGCCAATCTCCTGATTTCAGAGGGAGTAATTTAACCCAGAAAAATAGAAATTCCTTCTTACATAGACGTCTTGAAGCTGTAACTGCCAACAACGGCTTTGCAACAAAGTACTAATGTTATTAAATTGTGGTGTCTGAATACTGTTTTTTACTGTTTTTTATGCTTATGAATACATATTTTTTACTTATATGTATAAATACAAACTCAAAAAACACTATGTGTATAAATTTGAAGTGAATTTATGCACTAGAAGTATATTAAATAACAGAACACAAAGATGTCTAAACATTTTTCCCAAATCACTGAGATATATAGAATCAAGAATGAATTTATAATGAAATGAATACCCCAGATTGCCTCATATTTCAAAATTGATGATCAAATCTCAAGGCAGATAAGACATAAAAACCATAAATATACATTATTACTGTGTATTTTTATGATTTAAGAACTTATTGATCCCAATTTACTAAAAGCTCCTTTTGCTGTTTAGCTTCTATTATTTAAATCTACATTATGTAAGTTATTAATATGACAAGTGTAGAGGAGCAGGAACAGATGTGCATGCATATGTATGTGTTCTTGCTTTGTCATGTGAGCTTTGGTCGATATGTAGGTGAAAAGGAGATGATTACAAACTTGAACAGAGAAAATCTAGCTAATGAAATATACCAGGTGAAGCTACACAGATGAAAACCAATGTCCTCCAGTATTGGAGAGCTCGCTCATTCCTCTCCCTCCTTCGTCCCGCAGGAGGGAGGCACGCCGGGCTCCGAGTTTGAAGCTGCAGGGGGAGGACGTTGGCCCCCTTTGTGTTCTCCTGTTTACTGTTTTAATTAGCATTGCTAATTGGCTCTTTGTGACACCCTGGTGACAGGCCTGTCACTCCTCTGTATTGATGCCGCTGATGGCCCTAATTTGTCTGCTTGTTAGCCAGCGGCCGGCTCCAGACCATGGTGTCTTGTTCCTTGTCATTGGGGCATCATTGTCCGTCTGTCTGTATGGGGGCCCGCGTACAGATAAACAACCCAGTAAACAAATCATTTGCCAAGCAGAGGAAACGTCCGTCTCCCTCTCGTCTCATCGGCTCCGTGGAGCCTTGTCCTTGAGTTGCAGTAAAAGACGGCAGATCGATCCAGCCAGAGTGTGTACACAATATTAAAGACAACAAATGCACTAGTGACACGAGGGACTCATCTTCTATTCTGCATGCACCTTTCCTTCATCATAGTAAGGACCATTCACTTAAAGTGAAGACAGCACCTGGAAATTCTTTGCTGTAAGATATGATCATTAGTTGATGAATTTGTCCAGTGAGATGTTATGTAATGAACCATTACAAAGCATATTGCATTGTGATGTTGTTCTGTTTCCAAAATATATTATAGCTACTGCCATAAGCCCTAGAGATCCAATATAGTTATTATTGATATTTTGCTGTACATTCCATTTACATTCCATATTTATAGAATTCATTACATTTTCATTTGATTTGCAGTGTGCATCAACAGGTTTGAGTCTACACATCTCTCTTCCATTTGATTTGTTAAAATGAAAAATATCAGAAACAAGTTGAAACGTAGTTGTAGACAATAGTTTTTCTGGAACACTTCATTTGACCCCTGATACATAACAGTGACATGACCATGCCATAAATATGTCATGGCAGATTTGTGTTATAGAAGACCTATCTTGTAAATAAATGTTTGCCAGGTTGTTTATCTGATGTTTATTGTGATCTAACTTTGATGAAAAGTTAGTGTTGTGTATACAGTCTCGTATTGGGGGAAGAAAAACTTAGACCTGCTGCATAACATTGACATAGCTGTGCAATAAACATCATGGCAGATTTGTAGCAGTCAGAAGGTGATTTATTGAGCTTAAACTTGCATGCACAGAAGTTTGCACATGCACAGAGAACATACGACTGTAACTAAAAAGTTTTTGCTTGCCTAGACATGCTGTGCTTAGGCTGGAGAGAAAAATGTTATCCAATGAAAAGAATGTAGCAAGCTGATATGGAACAAAGAAGTGCATTAATATACCACATGCCATTTGAACTAGTAAATGCATCTTCTAAGTGCTGACTTAAATACCAGGTTGCTAGGCTATGCTTAGATGTAACTATATTGCTATCAAACTATACTGCATTGTCCTGAAACACTGCCGACTTCTCTGGGCTCGAGCTCATCTGAAATGGATTGATGCGTAGTGAAAACATGCATTGTGGTCTGATGAGTCAGCATTTACGATGTTTATGGAAATAATGAATGTTGTGTTCTCCAGGCCAACGAAGTAAAGGACCATCCAGATAGTTATTATCATAAAGTTCCAAAGCCAGGGTCTGTCATGGCATGTATTAGTGGGTAACTTGCACATCTTTGAAAGCACCTTTAATGACATTTTGGAGCAACATATGCATATCCTTCTAGATGCTGTCTTTTTCAGGGACACCTAGGCTTATTTCAGTGTGACAGTGCCAAGAAACATTCTATACATGTTTCAACAGCATGGCTGCATAATAGGAGACTGTGGGCACTAGACTGACCTGCCTGTAGTCCAGAACTGAATCCTGTTAAAATGTGTGTGTTATTAAGCTCAAACTATGACAATAAAGGTCCTGTAGGTTGCACGACTTGATGCAGTGTTGTTAAAAGGAAAGGTGATGTAACACAGTGGTAAACACGTGTCTTAGCTTTTCTGGAACGTGTTGCAGGCATCAAATTTGGAAGAAGTGTATATTTACAAAAATATGTAAGATAAAACATTATATATATATTTTTTTTTACCATTGTAATTTTAATACAGGCCAAATTGAATTCACTAATCACTGCTTTCTATTTTTATTAGCATTTGACATACCATCTCAACTTTTTTGGAAGTGAGGTTGTAATACACAGAAAAAAGTGTTGCTTTGAATGTACTTGAAATGTGTACATTGGTTTCACATAAATGAAATACATCAACACATTTCTTGCCAAAAGTAAGTAAAATGAATGACAGTAATTGTTTTCAGTGTTGATTTCATTTATGTGGAGCCAACATGAATCAAGTAAATTCAAAGCAACATTTTTATTTCAGTGTAGGCCTAAACATATCTAAGATTTTCCTGTTCCAGCTGTGTTTCAACTGAATGGCCTTCTCCACTAGTTTAATGAGTAATATTTGAGAAATAATTAAACGGAATGTAAAAAGAGGCCGGGACTCGAAGCGGATACACTGTGGGGGACCTATGAGGGTTAACAGAGCCTCAGAGGTACTTAAATGACAGTATAGAGGAGTATGAATAAAGATCGTGTCCCCTTTGCGTATCTCTCCTGATAAGTGCTGTGAAAGGAGCACGCTCACAATGCTGATCTTTATCCTTTTGTTATAAACACATGCTAGCTCTTGTCATCAATCATATCTCTCCCCCTCCCAGTCCGTCACAAACAAGCTCTTTGCCCTTCTCGGGCCTGTCTGTTAAAGGTGAATCTCAGGGCTGCAGGATGACGCACATGGCCCAACTCTGCTGCGTGCTTTTTCGCTCCAGGTCTGGGATGCCTAACCTTCTGCCTCGTGATTATGCAACGCCTCTCACCTCGGTGTCCTGTGGAGGAAAGCTGAATGTTTTGGAAACTTCCGTCCCTTCTGCAGTGTGTGCGCATTGCTGTGTTCTGGCACCAGCGCCCCGTTCCCCGCCGCTTACCGGCCCGTTCCAGCAGCCGTGGTTGCTGTTGGCGCATGGCCAGCAGCCAATCAGAGCTCAGGAGAGTCCCGCTTGCAGCTGCGATGCCAATGAAGTCTTCTCTTCTTCCTCATTGGGCCGTCCATCACCCACTTCCTGGTATGGATGTGCATGATGTGACATCACAAGCTGCGAGGCCATCTGCACGCGGCAGGCTTTCGGGCTATTTCTGTCGTCGCCCAGAGCCACGCACACACAAACGCTGATGGAGTTTCTGTTGATCAAGGGGAAACGCAAACTTTTTCTGAGGTCATAGCGAAAAAATGTCAAGGATGCGAGTGATTTTGAGAGGCTTTTTGGCGAAGTCATTTGAATCTGCTGCCAGATCTCATAACACTAAAGGCACTGCCTGTTCAAAAGTGGCCTTGTGACCAAGAAAAATCAAACAAGTCTGCTTTAATCTTCTTTCACCGGCTATAGAAACCCATCAGATATGATCCGAGACTGTAATTCGAATACAGTGTCCTGGCATGCGATGCCATGTTGCCTTCAAAAAGTAAACCTTGGCCTGCTCTCCTCTTGACGTCCAAAAATAGCGCTTGTTGTTTTTGGAGGGCTGCAGAGGTTGCAGCCCCAGCCAGATGGGGTGTGAAGACAGGCGCTGGAGTCATGGAGAGAGTTCCCATCAGCCCGCTGGGTGAAGGATGGAGCCCGCGATGACTCCACACTCCGCAATGCCTGGCTGGGCTACAGAGAGCAGGAGGGGAAGATGAGGAAGCTGCTGGCTTTCAGAGCCAGAATGGTGTAGATCAAAGGCAGACGCCATGCCCTCTCTTCTAATCAAGGTCATGTTGTGCCCAATAGGATGAGCAACCTTGTCTCTCGCCTTTTTATTTAGCTGAAAAATTGTCATATTATATTTGGAAATGGAGGCAGTAATGAATAACACAGTGGTGTCATAGTAAATCAGAGAGGAACGTGGATAGAAATGTCATTTAATCTGCACTGTCATATTTTGCAGTGCAGGGTGTATGTGTGTGGGTGTGCACGTGTGTTCACATATGAACGTATGTTTGTGTGTGGATGTATGTGTGTGTGTGTGTGTGTGTGTGTGCGCGTGTACATTACATGACACAAATTCATGATGGACCCAGACGTGCTGTTCATGCTCAGAATGGATTGTTTTCGAGTTAACAGCTTTGGATAATAGGATTCAAGCCATAGACTTTGGATTTATGTGGCCCGGGTAATTTTTGACTCACACAAGAAATTGGAAAATAAAAAATAAAAAATGGCCAAATCACTTTTTACCTTGTTTTTCTTCCAGAGGTCTTGTTTCAATCACACAACTTTGACAGTCTGACATGTCGTATCTGGACCACTGACATCCAAAGGTGAAACATTACATCTCTGTCTCAATTTATCATCTCAGTCCATTCGCAGCAGAGTGTAGCATTAAACACTCTATACAGGATGGTATTCTTAGTTTCTTATCATCCTTATATGTGAAGTACAAATTCCAAAAAGGTGGCAAGACATGAAGCAGTGATTAGTAAATTCTGTTTGACCTGTATTAAAAAACATAAAAAAACACAGTATTTTATGTTTTACCTTATGAACTTTGTTCTTTTGTTAATATATGCCCATTCCAAATTTGATGCCTGCAATGAACTCCAAAAAAGTTGGGGCACAGGGCAAGTTTACCACTGTGTTTGGGACTGTACACTTTCAGAAAAACAGCTACTAAACTGTCACTGGGGTGGTATCCTCAAGCGTACATCTCAGTACCTTTAGTCAGGGAGCGTAATTGTACTATAATCTATTAAAATTATATTTTCTAAGCTGTACTGACTCCACACACCCCATCCCATCTCCAGGCTTTTTTATTGTTCGGTTTCTAAACATTAGGTTATAAAAAAGTACAAACACATACTTTTCCACAAGCAAAAACTTATTTAAGGTACACAACTGGACCTTAAACCACTGTTGTACCTTAGAAGTACATTTACATTGTTTGTACCTTGATGAATTAAAAATATACCTGCAAAGAACCTTTATTTCTAGCAGTGAATACACCAGCTGATCCAGTTTTGAAAGCATACATTTTGCCATTGTTCTCTTAATTTTTCAGCTGTGCAGCCGTACAGGTTCTTCATTGTTGTGTTCAGTGTTCAAGTTCTGGACTGCAGGAAGGCCAGTCTAGCACCTGGCCTCTCTGATTACACAGCTAAGCTGTTGTAACACGTGCAGAATGTGGCTTAGAATTGTCATGTTGAAATAAGCATGGACATTCCCGAAAAAAGATATTTGTTGCTCCAAAATGTGTTCAGCATTAATGATGCCTTCACAGATGTGCAAGTTACCCTCTAATACCACCCACCCCATGACAGACCCTGGCTTTTGAACTTGAACTTTTGAATTTGAGCTTTCTGGATGGTCTTTTTCTACTTTGTCCTAGAAAATACAACATCAGTCATTTCCATAAACAATCTGAAATGTCGACTCATCAGACCACAACACACATTTCCACTGTGTATCAGTCCATTTCAGACGATGCCTGAATCTTTTGATGTTATTATGCACTGCCTTTCCTGGATGCTCCTTTCATATCCAAGCATGATTGCTGTTCCTAGTATTAAATTGCCCCTGTCGCAACTTTTGTGGCATCAGTTTCAAAATAAGCATATTTTTACAAAAACAATGAGGTTGACAAGGACAAACATTACATGTCTTGTCTTTTTACTGTCAAATACAGGTCAAAGTAGATTTATGAATCACTGTTTCCTGTTTTTATTTGCATTTTATATATTGTATCAACTTTTTTAGAATTGAGTTTGTAGCTTATCAGGCCCTAAAAGCCCTTAAATGCAAGCTTATTATTTAGTTATTAGTCTAAAGACATTATTCAGTAACTGCTAGATAACAGCAGTGAGTAACTGAAGTGTGGGTCCACAGGTTAGTGGTTAAGGGGTAAATGGCATAACAGCAGGTCTTTCTACCAAACAGTGTCCAACAACTGTGAAGCCATAAAAATGAGTTCAAATAAGAATAAATAATAAGAATAACCCATAGAAAGTTCATGTCTGCATATTAATTGTTCAAAGATTATGATAATCCTTCTTTTTTGTGATATTCTGTCATCGTTGTTGTACATGTAAAACATCATATCACAGCACTTCACAGATGCTGAAGTATTATGCATATGTGAAACAACAACATGATGCTAGCTTTTCAGTTTAAATTACAAACAAAGTTAAAATTAAATTCTTTTCTGTTGTTTATTTTTTGAAATACAAATTATTTTATTCTGAGAATAAATCTTGGCCTTTTTAGTGAGGTTACAGACACATGAAGCATAATTTATAGAAAAAATCTAACAAATAAAAAACACAGGCCTTTTTGAATGACTTCTTGTATTAGTATCTCAAAGGAAGTGAACTCTAAGAGGTCTATTATATAAACACTTCTGATAAATGTTGCTAAAATACTGACAAGTTCATGTGTTGCAACAAGATTGTGTCAGCGGTGTTACTCGTGAACCATTACATGATTTTAAAATTGAAACAAAATAACATGAATGCAATATTTATTTTCCACACACAGTGTGACTTTTAAACTATACTGACCATGGACTATACTTTAGAAAAGCTCATATTTTAGTTTTGTCAGTGGTGTTACAATTTTACTGATACTACATTTTACTTTCAATTCCAGATCAACATTCATACCTTTGCCACTGCAGTGGTAGAATGACCAAACACATGTAACATTTTATAATGCGCTGGAAATCTGTGGTAAACTTTTGCTTATCAAATTACCACCACTGAGATAATGCGAATTTTTATTAGTGTCGTAGTGGGTTATGTTAGCACCAAGCGAATATTCACTTTCTCTCTCTGGGTTTAATACTACTTATAGCAACTACAACCCCATTTCCAAAAGCTGGGACTCTTTGCAAAATTGAAATAAAAACAGAATGCAATGATGTGCAAATCATTTAAACCCTAATAAAAAAAAACTAAGAAATGTAATTGATTTTTTGAAAAATATAAGCTCAGTTTGAATTTGATGCCAGTAACATGTTTCTAAAAAGTTGGGACAGGGGTAACAAAAGACTGGTAAAGTTGTGTAATGCTAAAAAAAACACATATGGTGGAACATCTCACAACTAATTAGGTTAACTGGCAACAGATCAGTAACATGATTAAGTATAAAAAGTGCATCCCAGAGAGGCTGAGTCTCTCAGAAGTAAAGATGAGGAGGGTTCATCACTCTGTGAAAGACGGCACGATCAAATTGTGCAACAATTCAAGAATATTGATTCTGAATGTAAAAAGCAAAGAACTTTTGCTTTTCATCATCTACGGTACATAATAACATTAAAAGATTCAGAGAATCTGGAGAAATCTCTGTATGCAAGGAACAAGGCTGAAAAACAATATTGGATGGTCGTGATCTTTGGGCCCTCAGGTGGTGATGATTCTGATACACATGATTCTGTAGTGGAAATCACTGCATGGGCTCAGGAACACTTTCAAAAACCATTGAGTATGAACACAGGTTTTCATTGAGTTAGAACTCTACCATGCAAAGAAGAAACCATATATAAATAGGATCCAGAAACACTTTTGCTTTCTCTTGGCCCAAGCACATTTAAGGTAAACCGAGGCGAAGTGTTTTGTGGTTCAACAAATCAAAATTTGAAATTCTTTTTGGAAATCATGGACGATGTGTCCTCCAGGGTAAAGAGGAGAGGGACTTTTCGGCTTGTTACCAGTACCCAGTTCAAAAACCAGCATCCGTGATGGTATGGGGTGCATTAGTGCGCCATTAATGCTGTGTGATATTTACAGCTTTTGGACACATGCTGCCATCCAGACAAGTCTTTTTCAGGGAAGGCCTTGCTTACTGCAGTAAGACAATGCCAAACCACATTCTGCATGTATTACAGCAGCATGGCTACATAATGAAACAGTCTGGATGCTAAACTGACCTGCCTGCAGTCTAGACTTGTCACCCATTGAAAACATTTGGTGCATTATGAAATGAAAGATATGACAAAATAGACCCCAAACCATTGAGCAGCTGAAATCATATATCTAGCAAGAATGGGAAAAGATTTCACTTTCAAAACTACAGCAATTTGTCTCAGTTCCCAAATGCTTCTAGTGTTGTTAAGTAAAGGTATGAAAAAAATGTAGGAATATAGTTTGAACACGTATTTTGACTTTTTCTTTTACTTTTTGTACTTTTCCCTTTTGCCTAGTGGCCTTATAAGATTTTGTAATGCATGCCACATCTGTCCAGTGCACTGCAAAAGGCTGAAACCCAACTGCTTTGAAGTTTTTTTTTTTACTTTTTGTTTACTTACTTTTTCCAAACAACAACACTGGTTCTGACCTGACCCCACAAACCAGGTGTTCTCAGATGGGGTCAGCAACGTCTACTGCTAAAAATACAGGATGTCCCAAAAAAATTGACATAATTTGAGATGTGAATATCTGAGTAACTACATGTCCTAGGCAAACAAAATTAAATAGGCTTCATGTTGAACAATACAAGATTTATTTATCAAAATTTGAAGAATTTCAGAGGGATGTAGATTTTATAACCGATTTCACAAAGCTTCACAAATGTAATATCTTCCTATACTGGTGGTCGTCCAGATCCCTTTGCCCTGCACAGACAGCCTTCCTCTTTGAATTTTGTGTGCCATGTCCAAATCTGCTTTCCAGTTGGTGCATTTTTATTGAATTTTCTCAAAAATGCACGCTGCACACTCTTGTTTGGCTGTGTTCGAGCATATTCCTACACACAAAATGCCTTTTCATTTCTAGTGAACGCCATTCTTCAACCTGAAAAAAAACATTAAAAATTAAACTTGGTTAGTTTTTACACATTTTGTTAAAATTTGAGATCATTTGAGGGAGAATTGACTATGTTATTAGACTACAAAATGATGTCAATTTTTTTGGGACACCCTGTACATTAAGTACAGATAAAGATGCACCCAAGTCCGGTTGTTCTTACAAGTAAAAAAGCACAGAGCACTTTTTTTACTTGTAAAAACAACCAGACTTGGGTGCATCTTTCAGTGGTCTTTCCACCAAGGCGAACATATTAGGTACTACATGCAAGGATGCAAATATTGCTATATTTGTATCATCTGTAAATTGTAGGTATCTTTAACTCTGTGCCATGCTGTCATATCATTGACCATGGCACTTAAGTGCAGAGAGAAGGAAATTGTGTGTTGTTTTATGTCGTAATGTTTCTTTGTTTGCCTCTCAGCATCAGTAGATTGGCATCCATGCGACAGCACTGTAAAAGGCTCGGCAGCATTATGATGGAGTGCTTTGGGTAATAGATGTGTTCTGTAATGTGGTCGTGGTGGAGGCGGAAAAGAGCAGGGCCTGCAGTGCAGAGTAGTTGTATGAATTTAAATAAAGCCCTGACTGTGAGTAAGTGCATCAATGAGATGCTGATTTTTTTTCCTTTCTTTGTTCTCATGGCTGAATTGACTGAAACGCAGCTGATTTACGCTTACTAGCAGCCGAACGCTGGCTGAGCTGTCCCGGTTATTTACTTTCTGCATTGCTCTGCTGGGTATTGGCCAGTTATTTACTGCAAATGGTTGTGTTGGTTCTGGAAGGCTGAAAATTGGGCTTTTATTTATTTATTTATTTATATTTCAATTAATGGCAGTGCGTCAGAGCTGAGATTTAAAGGCTCAGAGGAATTCGCCATTGTAACAGTGGCGGGGGGCCGGGGAGGCAAAGCGATATTGCCTTGCCATTTATGGAGTCTTTCAACACACAAAGATAGGCTGTAGAAGTGTGCCTAAGGAGATTTCACTTTTAAATGTCAGGGAAAGAACAGAATTTTCTCCACAGTGTAGCATTGGCAATGTTTTGCCATACAGCCAATATCTGAGCATGGTAGGTCCATTCAGGGTTGAGTTTAAGTTGGTTTTCTCATTACAGGAGTGTAATAATTATGTGGTACATGTTGGGCTGCTGTTTACTGTTAGTCTGGCAGCTGTGCTGACATGAGAGTGACAGTAAATGGTAATGGCTCTGCAGAGGCCTACTTCCTTAACCTGCTCTCCATAGACATGAAGCTGGGAAGAAATGTTGCAAGGACGTTCCTGGATTACTATAAACTAAACAACCTGATTGATGACAATAAATTATCAAGTCATATTAACAGGTATGTACATGCATTCATCTTCTTTTAGAAGAAATGGTTCTTCTATTGTTTTCTTCCTTCTTAGAGATTCTATTGCCAGTAGGTAGAACACATTCTTAAGTATTTGACATTAAGCCAAGGTCAAGCTTCAACCTAGGATAATTTTCATCATGTCACTCTTTCATGCCATAACTTTTGCACAGGCCACATTTATTGTTATATATTTTCATTTTGTATATTTTTCATACATTTCATGTTTACATTTTTCCCAACATGTTAAATTCAGCAAATAAACAGTAATTATGTATAGAAAAATAGAGGATGTGTTCACTTATTTTCACTCAAATTCAACAAAACATACTATTTAGCCAGTGATGGCCAAATCTTTATATACAAATGTATATTAACACTCGTTAGATAAGACCAACTATGGTGTATTGTTTGTACTCATTTTTTTATTGAGTTGTAGTTTGTAGTGTATTTGTAGTGTATTTGTACCACTCAGAACTGAGTTTAGATTTAATCTATGTTTTCACTGCTCAGCTGACATAGTTTTTTAGATAGAAAAGAATCTTGGACGTTTGTATTCACTCAACAGCTCTACAAAGAACCATTTAAGATCATCTAAAACGCTTATTTAATCATGATCACAATCAGAAAAAAATCCCTTTAACCTCTATTAAACTCTGTCAGACAAAATAAGCTCCCAGACTAGAGCTTCCAAAACGCAAACAATTTAGAGGACACCTAATTTAAAGGGTTTTTTTCTCGAATCAATTAATGTGAGCTAGACTTGACTTTTAATGACAACTAAAAAACAGCTTTGCTTTTTGAACATTGTCATTAAGGCTTTTCTTTGAAAGCTCATCATTCTGTTTCTGTTGACAGTGTGGATAGCGTACCTCCTGGTCGCCAGGGGAGTAACGCTGGAAACGGAAGGAATCAAAATGGGGAGAAAAGTGAGAGAAGATTCCAAGGAGTCAGAGACTACTGAAGCACAATATAACACACGTTCCCAAGCACAAACACGCAGCGTCTTGTGGACACTCAGGACATGGATCCTTTAAAGAAAGGACAAAAAAAAGAGGTCATCATCATTTACAATCTGTTTCTGGACTCACCTGATATCGGCAGTGTCTTTAAGTCTCTACACAAATACTTTATTACTTGAAGACATCAAGCGTTGAAGGATAATGATTGTTTTGATTTGCCTTTTTTTTGCCTTTTTGAAATACCAACAACAGTGTGCTTTGCCTTTTGGAGTTGCCTCTTATCTTCATAGAAGATGTATTTAATTCAGTTGCACTTATTCCTGTAAAGTGATTGCATGCATTATCTTCAGAGTGCTGTGTTTTGAGTTTATCTTTATTCTCTGGTACTTGTCTCGCTTATGTGAATGCATTAAGATTGTTTTTATAAGGAAAATGTGATTACTGTGATGGTTCATTGTATTTGAGAATTGTACTCACAGGCTTTAGCCAACGCTTTTTAATTTGCAATTTATGACTAAGTGCTTTTGTTCAAAGACAGTTTTGAAATTTCTGTTACAAAAACAATCTTTTGATTTCTCACTCTCACAGCATTATCTCAGGGTGGAGACTGTCAACTCATTGTCTGCTGAGATCCACCAAATTATCATACCATACATTAAATATATACTACAGTTTCTGAATCTCTTAAATACATTTCGGCAAACTGTGTCTCCTTCCATCTCTCACTCTCTCAGACACAGGCTGGAGCAGGATGGCTCAGACTATCAGTCAAGAGTGGCGTGAAGAGCAGCGTGTATTTTTCAGGCCAGTCATTCGGAATAAGTGAGGCAATCAGTCAGAACCAGCATAAACAAATGACTCGCATTTTACATGGTAGACGAGAAGATGGAGAGAGCTAATGCGAATGAGAAAACACATCCATCTACAGATTCTTACACACACCCACCTCACATGCCAGCACATAAAAGCTGCTTTGCACCTCACCTCCCCACTGGGCTGTCATCTTTTTTTTTTACCTGTATCTCGACCCATTACTCCCTTTAGCTTGCATCAGTAAACCAGGCACATCATGGCCTAATTGTCCTTATGTGGCTGAAAATTGTTAATACTTTTCCCCCCATTCGACATTGTCATGTTCTATTCTTATACACTGATTCCTTTGGCATTGTGAATTCACCATCAGGGTTCTTCAAGCACAAACCTTTCTGCTGTCTCCAAAGACTTTATAGCACAGAATAAAATTGAATGAAATGGCCCTATTCTAAAAAATAGACCTCTTTAAACCAGAGCAGTGTACAGCAATCATTCACACTGTACAACTTTCAGACTCGGTAGATCTGCAATGTATGCAAAACTATAAATGACGGTAATTTCCACAGGGTTTTAGTTTGTATATAGGTTTCCAGTGCCGTTTCTTGAAGACCCCCTGCACCCAAAAATGTGTTTATTGGATGCTGTATTATGGTTATACAGACTGTTATTTGCTTATAATGTGTTACTTTAGCGCAGAGATCACATTTTTCCATTGAAAACACAGGCTCAGTACATTGGAAAAAAGTGATTCATAAAGGAGGAGACAGGTCACTGCTTGAAATATGCATGGGAAAACTCATAACGCTCAACTTGGTGTCAACTTGGGAAAGCCTCTTTTCACTGTGGAGATCTGCGCAAGTGCAGTAGCCAGAACAAACTGAATAAACAGGTTTTTTTGTGTGTTACTGAGCCAAATGCTACAACCTATTTATTAGGTTTTGGTCCAATTTTTTCAGTAATTTCAAATATGTTTTTAAATTACTAATTTGACTTTCAGTTTGGACTATTTTGGTCTCTCCCCATTCAAAGAAATATGAGGCTGGTCTTGTATGAGTGGAAAAAACTGCCCAGGGGCATTGCAAAGATGGCCACCAAGTGAACAGTCTTTCCTATAAGGACTTTGGTGCTATGCAGCAGCTTAGCTTTGTCACCAATGAGCTTGAAACTATCATGGTCCAATATACTAAAATATGCTAAGAGGATTAGAACAAGAGCAAATGGATATGACATGAGTCTGAGCTACCGATGTCAAACCAGTGCTAGCTGTGTCCATATATACTATATATTTAATCTTTGGTTAAGGGCAGAATGAGCACCTGAGTCAAGAGGGAGATAGAAACTGCTGCTCCTCCCGGCGTAGCCTCAGGCGTGATCCAGCAGCCGCGCCACTAGAAGTTAGTATAGCTAGCGTTAGCTTACTGAGAAGGCTTAAATGGCTATACACACAACCACGCAGGTTCATTCTGGCTCATTGAAGCCTATTTTACACAAGTCTAAAGAACAAGCACTCAAATCTGAGCGGGTAAACCTATGTTTTTGTGTGTGGAGCTCTTAGCTTAAGCTTCTTTTAATTTAGATCCTTGTTGCACCAGTGGCTAATGTTAGCCTAGCAAGTAAGCTAGGTTAAACCACCAGCAATTCTAGGCCACTGATGCTGCGCTGAGGCACGCTTAGTTGCTGGAGTGACAGACAAAATCTTACTGATTATTAAATTTACAGTAGGAGTGTTTGTTTCTGTTCTCTCTTATCAGGTCAAACACAGAGACAGCTTGCTTAGTGGTGGGGGAAAGGGCAGGGTCTAGAAGTCAAGACTGAAGGTGCATTCCAATCGCCCTCATAGTTCCCTGCAAAGTGTACTGCACAGGCATTTTAAGGGGGATTCCAGACCACAGGGAGTGAAAAAGTTCTGCTGGAAGGGAGCTTTAGACTGCATAAGGAGTAGTGAATGGTTTATCATCACAGGAAGCTGCAGCAAAGTTTACCCATCCATCATTGCAGGTCTTTTTAAAAAGCGTGTTTGATGACAACACTGCAAGACGTCCTGAATTAAGATATTTATCAACTGCAGTTCCTTTAGCCGACATCCCGTCCTCAAGTGTGTATGGAATGTAACAGTACTGCTTAGGGACCCTGTAAAATGGAATGCAGCTTACGTCAAAAGGGAGCAGAGACCAAGTCCGACCTTGTGTTTCAATGCCAGTTTTAACAAGCCCTTGTCCACTTGGGCTCATAATTTCACAGGAACTCCCTAGTGCCATCTTAAGGGCTGTTCCATTACTTTATTAGCTCAAGGGTGTTAGATGAGGCCTCGAAGGAGCGAGGGAACGATCGAGCGAACACCAGTGTCCGCTTCAGCAGCAGAATTTGACCAGAAATCATTGTGACCTGACACGTCCCCTTTTGAACCCGAAAATAATGGCGGACGAAGCTATTTGTAAGCTATAGCAATAAACTAAAATGCTTAACGCTATTCCTTCTGTTGCATGACTGCTTCACTTTCCTCTGCTAGCTGGATTGTTAACATGCTCGGCATTTCACCACAGTTGCTAGCTAACGTTTACACCCATCTATAAAAGCAGCTTGATTGTGTCATACATATAACGCTTCGAATTTGATGAACAATACAATGCAATCTGAATTATGTTATTTGCATGTTGACTAATAAGTTAGTGTCCTATATGAAAGGACTCTTTGGATATTGTGCCCATTTTAATTCATTAATTCAATATTTTTTATTCTAGATCTAAATTAAATAAATCATTATTTTTCATTATTTCAATCAAAGTAATATGACAGGGATGAGTGGGTCCCCAGGTAAGGCCTCCCAAATGTTGAGAAATAGTCCTGCAGGTTTCAGTTTGCAGCAGCAGGTCGAAAATTAAGTCTAGACATTATATAGGCTTAAATCAGGACTGCAAATGTTTCATTTGGTAAATCACAACTGAAATGATTTAGTGCAAGACTCGGGCTAATCCAGGTCCAGGAAACTTTAATATACTAAATCCCAACGGGCTCCCAGTGGATATGAAGTGCACTATTTGGATGCAGAATCCCTTATTTCATGCCCTATGTAGTGCACTATTTAGGGCGTACAGAAGCATGGGAGATTCAGCCTCGGTGGCGCTGCACTGAGGAGGTCACATGACCGTTTGATCATTTCCCGTTTTTTCAAACCATTCAAACTTTTAACCCGAGCGCTGAGTGTATCTATGGCAACGGCGAGTTAAAGATGGGAGGAGTGACGCCGCTCCACAAGACTTCACACTCCAGAGTACGACGGAAAGCTTTGAAATGTACTGTAGAACTAAAAGTCCATGCTGTAAGTTAACACACACGCATGCTTTTCCACTTTCCCTCACCGAACTGTTATTTAGCTCTTCTGTCGGCCGTTTTCGGTGTTCATTTGCTTCCAGCTACAAGCGCTAATTTAGCTAACGCTAGCTAATGGAGCTAACGGATGTTGCTAATTAAAGTGGATAGCCAGAAATGTAAACAGTGGTCATCTCTCTGGCAAATTTAGACGTTTTCAGTTTGTTGTTGAACGTGTCGACTTCTGTAGCTGACTGTAGTTCAGTACAGTATCCTGGAATTAGCCAAAATAACCCGTTCCCTCCTTTTAGCTAACAGCTAGTTATATAAATGGAAGTTCATTAACTAGCGTTACTGGTCTAACACTAAGTTACGCTAAAGTGTTTGGTCCCAAGTTCTGTTGCGATTTTATTTTTATATTACCTGCTAAGCTAAAGCTTTATAAGTTTGTTCCTTGAAGTCACATCGACTCTCTCCCCGTAGATCACCTGTCCGGGGGTCTTTTTACCGTCCCGAGAGGACATTTACTTGAGTGTCCGAATGATGGGACAGTACCGCAAAACAAAGTGTCTACCCTTCGATTTTCCTCTTCTGATGCACGAAAAGATGGTGTTTACAAAGGTAAGTCTGTAGGGAAAATAACTAAACTCCTGAATGTCAGAATGTCATTAAACCAGATAAACCAAATGCTCTGCAGAGTAATAAAATGTGCCAAACATTCGTAGGTGCCCTGCAAATTTAGAAAACACTTTCTTTAAAATCACTAGACCAGCGCTACAATTTACAAACATGCCGCAAATACAGAAAACACATGCAACTCCAGAAATGCTGCACTAATGGTGAACTAATATCACTCTATCATAATGGGAATTTGAGTGGAACTGTACAATTTCAAACAGCAATACAAGATGTGACCAATAACTACTGTAGTTCAGCTATGTCATGTCAGACAGCTAACTAGACAGCCAAGTTAGCCACGAACTTGCTGGAATGTGAGTCTCTGTGGTCTTATCAACCTCTGACAGTGATTGTTCATCCATGTTGAGAGCTCCAGAAACATTACTATTGTGTCGCTTGGCTCTGCAGCATTTCTGTATTAGCAGTGCATTTGTGAAAAGCAGTTTAGATGTAGTCTTGACGATGAAAGTGTTTTCTAAATTTGCTTTGCAAGTTTGCGACACGTTTTTCATTGTACTGTGCATTGGGACTTGCTGGCCACCGTATTAAGGCGTAATGTGGGCTAGGCAGGATAATTGTATTTATGCAGTCTGTTGGCTATATAGTAAGTTGACTGTGTGTAGCTTTATCTTTGTTTAAACTTTATGTGAACACATTCTGTAGGCATACTTAATGTTGTCCTTTGTGCTGTATTCACAAAGACTCACAATCCTTATAGGCTGTTGGTAAAAATAATTTACTACAGCATATTTTCGTTGTCTCTCTTCATCAGACCTTCACAGGAGCCGTTGACCCTGGTGATATAGCTGATCATCTGGAGAGTAAGAGCTATTTGGAGCTGTGTTTGTTTCTCTGCTTTTACTCCTGATCCTTATATACTGCAGATCAATAAACTAATAAACACTCCTACACATTTTTGTTTTTCCTGCAGATGATACAACCTGTTTTGAGCTCATTCAGCTTGTCCCCCCAGGTAAGGATCAACTGCGGTAGGTCATTGAATCCTGGCTTTAGATTGACTGTTCTATCCAGATGCTGTTCACTCATCCTCAGATGTCTGGGCCACTGATCATATGATGCTGTTCCCTTCCTTCTTGCTGTAAATCCCATAAATTTGATTAATATAGTAATCCTGTCTGAATGCAACGCAAGTGTTTGTAATAATTACCATTGTCAAACCTAATTACTGTGAACTTCGGAGACAGCCTTGTAAATAGAGTTTTTGTGTCCATCAGTGAAATCACTATGTTACATTAATACAAATGGCTTTGATGATGATGTCCAGCTGCCAACAGCATGCAGCTGGGTTTTTGACATCGTATTACAGTGTCTCCCTCCACACTGAAGGCATTTGGACTGTACAAACTGATACTTACTGTCTGAGGCTTTATGCTGTAGTCAGAAATCTGATTTTGCGAAGCCGTGTTGATAAAAGCCTCATTCACTGCAAAAACATTCTGAGTTTAGCATGAAAGCTGAGCATGAACCTTATTGTGCCCTCTCTCTCTTCACACAGAGGGAGAAATTCTGGCCACTCTTGAAGAGAATACCAGAGACTTCCTCTACCCAGGCCCAAGGCTGACTCCCCAAACCCCTGGTTCAGAGAGAGAGATTCTGATGAAGAAATCCGTCTCCTTCCCGGTATGTATCTCCCCGTGCTGTCATATCTCTGATGCATCTTAAAAGCCTGTGCCATTTTCCTGCTATTTGCTTGAGGACATAGATTGTTTGGGCAAATTGATCTGCCAAGAGTGTTATTATCTTCCTTTGCCCTCTGTCTTTGCATCATTTTAAAAGTTTTGTGATGTTTTTTTCTCTCTCTACTCTCGTTTTATCTTCTCTCGTTCCCTAAGGGGATCTCGCCCAAAGTGGAATTTTCAACCACATCTGTTATTGAGGAGTGTGATTTGAAAGGTAGCCAGACAACCTTCTCGGTGAGTCTTTTTTTTTTTTTGACATATTTTTTGTTCCACTGTGGGAAGTATGTGTCACAGTTAATGATTTGCAATTTAGCAGTCTTAAAAGGGAAATACTAGAGATGCACTGATCTTGAATTTTTGGCTGTTTCCGATTTCTTTACAGGCAAAAATGGCTGATTTGTTTATTAGCACCCCCGCTTTTTAACCTTAAATACCTGTTGTGTGCTACATGAACACATGAAGCTCACTTTCACACATTCCAGTACTTTCAGTTAGCCAAAGTAAATGAAAAAACAGTTTCCTTTTTAAATAACTGAATCAAATAAAGTGCCACATTGGAAGTAAGAGGCACACTTTACAATGTTCCCCGGAATTCCTGGAAAAGCTGGAAATGTATAGAGTAATCTTCTAGTCATTGAAAACCCTTGGAAAATTGAAAATTGGTGAAATGTCCTGGAAAAGTGGAAAATTGAAGATTTTTACATGTTGCTGCTGTTGGAACAAAACCTTGTACCTTCAAAAAGTTAACTTTACAAAAGAAGGAAAAAAATGTTCTTAACTTATAATCAAAGTTAATCAAGAAAGGATTTATTCCAAATAATTTTGGAGCATTTCTGTTGATCCATTCATCATGAAGAAAAAAAAAAAGGAAACAACATGGAAATATGAGGTTTTGTCCTTCTAGTGTCGATATTCTTTCTTGCATTTTAGCTTATTTTTAGCAGCTGATGTTTAGTTTGAATGTCCATTCATACCTCTTGTAGTTAATAATGCTACAGTGTGGAGTGTGGACATATACGTAGGCGCTGTGTTGGGACACGTAGCAGAGCAAGGCTACATACTTGCAGCTTCTAATATTGCAGTAGAATTTGTGATCAAATGATGAGTGATTAAGGAATGATTTGTGTGTTAGTGTCTCAGTCACTAAGGGTTCATTAGGGGTTGTATTGTTTCCTTTGATGTTAAAGATGTCAGCAGTTGCATGCCATTTTAAGATGATCTTTCGTGAGCAACAGTTGTGATGTGTATATAAGTCAAGGAACTCGTCTTGTAATTTGTTCTGGACGTCCAGGGAACTGATTTCCAAAAAAGAGCGGGAACACTGATTTAGCACAATGAATGATGCATGATAATGCTATGACATTTTGGTACAGTTGTAGCAGAAGCATTCAAATACAGTGCGAGTGCACTTACCCACTCACATTAAAAACTGCAACACAGATTGGCAAAAAGTTTACAAAAATGGCCAATTGTGTGTTTGCAGCAAAAAAAAAAATTGATTCCAATCATGCATGCCTAGAAAGTACCAAGCTGAACTTTAGTGTTTCAAGATTAGTGTGTTGAGGCTTCTAAACTTAATGGAGAATAGTACATATTTTTCAAAAAATCTGAATAATTCAGTTAAGATGTAAATAAAGTAATCCAGAGTGGCTTGATGTGAAAGGGTTTGTTGTAGAGAAACTTGCTTTCTTTACAGTGGTGGTGAATGGAACCAGAGGCCATTTTATTTACTATCCAAAACAACTGGTGAACCTACACGTCTTCCGAGGAAGTGTATTCTTAACTGTTTTGTGAGGCAGTTTTTAAGAGATGTTAAACTCTTCAGATGTCTGGTTCCTATAACCACCAAAGTGACATTTTCAGTCTCTGTAACTTTTTCTAGAACGGAGCATTTCGTGTCAGGCCACTCTAAATAACTTTGTTTACATCTGAACCATTTAATTATGCAGAAATATAAAAATGGTGAAATTCCCCTTCGATTGCAGTGCATCTGCCAGACATAGCTAGACATTCTGACTCTGACTGTACACTGAAAACGAAAGAGCTTGTTGTAGAAGCTTCTTTCAGTGTAGGGCAATAGTACATTGTAACAGTTAAGCTTGAGATTACCGAAAAAGTAACCCCTTAAAGAAAGTATATCACGGGAATATAAAACAGTGTTATTATTTTAAAGCACATGGATTTAACGTGCAAAGCAAGAGAGACAAGAAGAAAAGTGGCCTTTGAGAGACAATCACAGAATTATATGGTGACTCTCATAGAATAGCCCTGTCAATCAAACTAATTGTCTGCCCCTATATATCTTTCATCTCTTCGGCTACTCGTGTCCCAATGGTTTAACAGCACCTTCAAGGATGGGCTTTTCCTGTGAAGGTAATTACATAGAGCTAGATCACTGAGACTGATATCTAGCTCCTGAGACTCAATCTTTTATTTGTTTTGTTTATAAAAACAGATGGTCTATCAGTGCTTGAATCATAGATTCTCCTTTAGTTTTTCCATGACCATGTCCTTTGTGTAAAGGGCAGCTTGAACACAAATGCATGAAATTTCCATTTTAATGTCTTAAATGGAAAATATTCATGGAATCTCTTTCAGATTTCTGTTGTGGCAGTGATGCTATCAGTTTAGTGGTGTAATGGCTTCTGATATGTGTATCCTTGAACATGCTTTTAGGAGACAGAGTACATCAGAGTAAAGTGCTCATCCATTTATCAGAGAGCCCGCAAACTATAACAGAGCCTCTTGAAAAGTGCTTTTGTTCCAAAGTCAGCTTTCTTAAAGAAAAAGACTATTACAACAGACAAAGGCATGAATGCTAGGGACAGGAATTGCAATGTTCATAGTGATCATACAAATGATATTTAATGGACATTAATGGTCTCTGAAGGATATTGCCTGCATTGTCAGGAGTTCTTTACTGCCAAAAATAGGAGCTGATTCCGTTCTGCAAATTTTCGACTTTACGTGAACAGCTTTATTAAACACAAAAGCTGTTTGAGTGAAGTTTTGGTCTACACTGACTTCCAGTGGTTTAGACTGATTATAGAGTCATTCTCTTCCTGGCCTTTAAAGTTTTTTAGACCCTTGTCTAGTCCAGTTCCACTGTTGTGACTTTCTGTGGGTCTGTTTATGCACAAGTGCTCCTTTTGTGGCCACGTCTGGTTTGGAGTTGACACGGCATACTCTTAAATGGGCTTTCTCCACATGATTTGCATGCATTTGAACAGAGCTTGTTTCTGCTTTAATAAGCTACTTGTGGTGCTGGCTTTGTTGTTTCAAGGACATCCGGCTTTATCTTCCGTTACCAACACCAGCAGAGCCACTAATCACATCAGACAAGCGCGACTCACGCTTTAAAATGGACTCTTTGTGCCTCCACCAAAAGAAGAGAAGAAAAAAGAAAAGAGAAAGAGGGAAAGGACAATAAAGGGAAAAGAGCTACTTAGTTTAATTTCATTAGATCTGTTCCCTTCAAATAGCAATCTCTATCAGGATTTATTTTTCTCTGCTTTTTAAAAATGACTTAATATGCCAGGATGTTCCAATTAGCATTTAAATTATCTTTGTTTTTTACATCCATGTAATGCCATTATCATATTAGTCTGAAACCGACCATCAAATGCAATTAACATTTTTAAAAATGTATTTATCTAAGCAGCGCCCGCAGGAACCTAGTTATTGCCGCTCAGAATTATGTTAGCCGAGATTAGAGTTATTGAAGTCATTCGCCTGCAAAGGTGAGACTGGAACCCGGAGAGAAGGTTACATGCATTTGGATTAAGCTGAACGATATGTTTTGGTGTGTTATCACTGTGTAATAGCAATAAATATGTAGTGTAAAAGTAACTGGCTAGTAACCCAAGTTTATCTGTCTTCGCCTTCAAGATTTCAATACTTTGGAGCAATTTTAGGCACACAAATTACAGAGTAAAAGTAATAGTGTTAGTTTTGTTTTATGTAATTACTTATAAGATTTGTAGTATGTGTAAGTCACATACCACCCAGACAAAAGGTCCACTTGTCAAAGGAAAATAAGTAAAAAAAAAAAACATCCAAAACTCCAGAAAATTATTAGAAGATACAGAGAAAATGGGGCAAGACATGTAAAAAAAAACTTATTAGACCACCAAAATTATCACCAACACATAAACAGGACTTAAATTATAATCTTTGCGAGAATCAAACTGCACTCTTGCTTCAGATCCACAAATGTTTCTGCCTGTCCTTTCACTGTGAGAAAACAGCTAAATGTTGTGGGTCTGAAAGAGTGTTTAGCTGTCAAGAAGCTGTTGCTGAGAAAAGAAAAAGGAAAAAAAATTGCAGATTAAACAGAGAAGCTGCCTGTATTCTTACAACAATGGTTTGACCACCCCAGAGTCAGTATCACTGCATGTGCTTGGGACTACTTGGATTGTGAGAAACAGAAAATGTAACCAGCTTCTAAGACTGAATATGGAGGTGTGGAAAAATATCCTTGCAGATTTCTTTGAAAAACTGAATGTAAGTCTCCTGAAAAGCATAGAATCTGTAATAAAGGCAAAAGGTGGCCAAACTAAAAACTGAAAAAAAATTATATTTCACTGGTTCCCAATCTTGGTCCTGGAGATCTACCTCCCTGGAGAGTTCAGGTCCAACACACCTAGCAGTAACATTCAGATGCCCATGAAGGACTTCATTACCTGGATCATGTGTGCTAGATTTGGGTTCGAGCTTAACACTGCTGGGCGGTAGATCTCCAGGACCAGGATTGAGCTCCCCTGTTATATTTATTTAATGAAGCTTTTCGTTTTCTGTTAAATGTATGTTTTTTTTCAATCTGATGCTGAAAAAAATTGATATGTTGTCTTAAATGGCCATTTTGGCTGGAAATTAAATAAATGAATGGTGGTCTCTGATGTGATATCCTTCTTTTCCTGTCTGTTTTTCTATTTCTAGCCAGTTAACCATTCCCACACTAAGCCTGGTCATGTAAAAACAAGCCCTAGACGAAAGACCAAGACCAACACGAAGCAAAGCAAAGTGCCAGCGTGTGGTTACCAGAGGCCCACAGTAGCATCACAGACCCGCTCCCCCTCACCCTACACCTACCGCAGGATGTGCCAGCTGTCCGAGGAGGCTAGACAGCGCCTGAGCCACCTCCAGCTTGGGCCCTACACCTTTAAGAAAGAAACAGATCCTCAGCCTCCTTTTGTGGTGGGGAATAGCAGATGTTTTCGGACAGGCCTTTTCTGTGTTTAGATTTGCCTCACGAGTTAACTTTTGGTAGATGAATCTGATTTTCTTCCCATGGAAATCTTAACCTAGCCTCACTTTTGTACAAATCTACACACCAGCTGATACCCCTGCCTACTGACTGGCCTACATATAGTTCTCATTTTATGTTTGGCCACCTTCTTATGTGTTGCCTTAACGTTTTTGATTGGTTTTGCATTCCAACTCTGAAGAGTCCAAAGAGTTGAGCTGATAGCAAGTGATTTATACTGCAGTGTCATCACTTCTCCAGCTCATTCTGTCAGCCTCTTTCATGAGTGAAATGCAGATAGAGTACCCCCTCCTGTTTCCTTTGGAGTGTTTTCGCTAAAACAACAAGTCCTGAGGTGTAAATATCAAAGCTGTCATGCTATGAAAGGCGAGATTCAAATCCAAGTCATGTGATATCAGCATGGCATTTTCCTTTCTTGGGCCTTTGAAAAAGGGAGTAGCTTTTTCGGAGTAAATCCTGGGGCAACAATTAACCTAAATAATTAAGAGTCAAACCATGATTAACAATGCCCACTATTTTGGCAGATTAACTCTGCAAGTATATTACCACTGTCTGTTTAAAGTCAGCGCATTTGTTTGTATGAAAGCAAACAACTCGTTTCATGGGCCAGAGTCATCATATGGCTATTTAATTGCAGTAGCAGCACTTTAATTGAACTCTGAAAATAGCCCTGAAAAAGGCTCCTAAACCAAGTTGGCTGGGTGAAACAAACTCACTCTGCCTCTGAAAGTTTCCCTTCATTTTTAACCTTCTTCAAGAAGTGATTAACTTCAAAATGAAAGGCAAATTTAATTGAATAAATAATGCCCCTGTGTCAATTGAGTGTTTGGTGTCCATGTCTTCACCTGCTAAAACAGTCTACAGATTATTTGACTTTGGGGGAAAAAAAGGAATTAGCTGATTGCTTTCTCTGTTTGCAGGTCCCCTGTAGTCCAGGCGCCTCTCTGATTGAATCCCCCACGTTTCCTCCAGCTCTTCCATCTTCACCCAAGAGAAGCTCCTTCCTCCAGACGTCTGTGAATTTTGCTGCAGACGTCACAGGTTTGGAAATATTTACTCTGCTATGATTTTTTTATTATTAATTTTTAAGCACCATTTTGTTATATCTTGCATAAAATAAAATCTTTTTTGGTTCCTGAAGCCTAAAAAGGTCAGGTGGTCAAATGACTTTTACTCTGACATGCTTTTAAGAGTGGGCAGTGTGTTGCACCGTAAAGAGTATGGTTCAAGGACAAAGGTTTATATGGGTGTCCATATACAAAGACTAGTTTATGCACATTTTCAGTAGTGGTAAATAACTTCAAAATATATTTTTATTAATATCTGGCTGTGCCACCTGACATTTTCTGGATGGTAAAATTTATGGTATATAATTAACTCCTTAAAATCCCAGTGCTGGGGCATACTAGGTCTTATTATTCGGTAACTATGGGGACTTCAGTGCAAACTGGTTGAGTTATTCTTAGGTTATAGAAGTGTGCAGTAAACCTTTGGGTCACGGGCAGACCCTGGCCATTTAAGGGGTTTAAAAAAATTGCAAAACGAATGTCAGTCAATGCATTGAATAGAATCTTGCAAATACAAAAATGTACATCACATCATTTTAATGAGATTTTTTAAAATTATGATACACTTATTTGTCATTAACTCATTTGCATTTTAAATTAATAGTATTTACATATCCCAACAAGAGCAATGTTTTATATTGTTACAGTTAAAAATAAAAAAAAACAAAAGGTCTAACATTCATTGGTAACATGGAGCTCACATACGAGGTGATCTTTATCTGACCCAATCATTTGTGTTTGTGATTTGTCTTTGTGTTCTTTAGACACAGACCTATACGAGTATAACATTGTATGTTGCATACCTATAACAATACTTCCTGCTACTAGTTGACCTACAAATCACTAACTCTGAGTTGCACAGCTTACACTGTATGGCATCGTCAGGTCTATTGTCCTTATATTATCTGCAGTTCTATGTTGCAAGTTCAGTCAAAAACTTTTAGAAAATTCAAGATAATACACAATCTATTTACATTTTTCATTCCAAATCAAAACGGATAAATGTTAAAACTGTATTTGAATAACCACAAACATCTATTGTTTATCTGTTAATTAGAAGCATTCTCATCCATGTTTGAGATTTCCTCATGGCATTTTTATTTTTGATTTATCTATTTATTTACTGTGCTGCTTTTATTTCAAGATATTAAATCACTGCTCTTTCTTTAAATCCCTAGATCTCACACTCTGTGGAAGCTTCAAGGCAAAGCCTTCTAAAGTAAGTTACAGATGTTTAAGTGACAAATGTGTAGTTTTGCTAATTTTATACAGACTACTGTAACTCTTACCTCTCCTCCAGACGAAAGGTTCTTCTGTGGATGTCCATTGTTTGTCTCCAGGGGCTACATCCAGAAGTCTTTCTCACAGGAAAGTTCCTACTGACCACTCCACCCCTCTGTCCAGCAGTCACAGAGACCAGAGTCCGCTGCTGGCACGCTCCTCACTTAGAGAGAGGTGAGAGACAAGTATCAGCTAATGCTGGTGCTATTAGTGATTTAACAATACAAATAATGTAACGTCTGATTTTATGTGTAAAAATGTCTTGATTCTACAGAGCTGTAATTATATACCACACAGACTGGTTTGGCTCAGAAACAAAGGAGTAGCACGTCATGTCTGTGCAAAATAGAGATATTATGAAAAAGTGCACCTAAGCTATAAACGGTACAACAACTTGACCTGCATCATTTAAAACCTTGTATAGCTTGTCTCCATTTTCACCACTCCTGAAACTGAAATATCAACATCAACATGTCCCAAAAGCACAAATTAAACGTGTAAAATGTATACTGCATCTGACATAAAGCATTAGCTACAACAAAGTGTTTCATTTTACTTACATGAAAAACAGCAAACACTTGTAAGAGACAAAGATGTTTTGGCGATACGGTTTTAAAAAGTCTATTGACTTTTTTAAACATCTCTGACCCCCAATTTTCGATACTGCAGACATTTGGCCCACTACAAACATTACTTCAGACCTTTAAGACAAAAAGTTTGGGCACCCCTATTCTAGAGTAAGTTGTTATAGGCTGGATTTCAATTAGTTCCTAAGAAATGATGAGGGAGGCAACAAATGGAGCTAGTAGTATTTCTTCACACTATGCTGTTTAAAAATTATTTGCAAAACACGTTAGTAGATGACATGAAGTAAGCCACGGTTTAGCAGTGAAGCTATGCTGGGCTAGATCCCCATTAACATTAGCCCCAAAACAGTCTGGTTTAATAAACAAACCTGCAAAAGAAAGAGAGGAAATGGATCCGGCCATCCACACTGGAAAGCCTTTTAGAAATGAGATATTTGCGTGCTGGTTTGTCCTTTTTTCGATGGCAATCAGTTCTGTCTCCACCTCCCAAATTCATGTGCAGTCGACTTAACAGGAACAAACCAGACAGTCCAGTGGGTCGTCACAGAGTTCTAGATTCCTCTGGATTTCTTGAATTTTTATTTCTTTTCTCAAAGCATGATGCTATCCTGACAGTCTCTAGAGCTCTAGCCTTAAATTGTTTAAAGTGATTGATTGCTATTGAAAACAGCTTTATACACTGCACTGAGGACTTGACTATTTGCGTATTTGCTAGTTTGTTCACTGATTTGTTCTGATCTTATGTTTGTTTTTCCATTAGACATAATCAATAATTGTTGTTTCATTGCTTTTAACTTAACAATAAGTTATATTGTTATAACAATAGCATACTTTCAGCTTTTATTTTTTATGTATTAAGTATCTGTCAGGAAATGGTACTTCATATTGGTTAATCCACATTAGCCTTCAACAGGAAAAAGTTAATTAAGGCTTTCATTAATATCTCCAACAAACATCGACAAAGAAGATCATATCTGAAGCTATAGTCAGGTGGTATTTTCAAACCTTTCTTGAAATCTATATTTAGTTTTTTTTTCCCCTGTTCAGCGTACATACAGATAGCAAATAAACCGAACAGTGTACCTTATGGCGTGTCCCCTATGAATTTCCAATTATGTGATATTGACTAAATGTGAAGCTCATAAGAGCAAAGCCAAATAAAACAGAGGCCTGCTCTCAATCTATATTTTGATCTCAGACGACGTGAGATGAATCAAGTCCCCCTACCTTCAAATGACGAAATCTGATGTCCGGTCGTGTTTGTTCATTACTTAAAAGAAAAAGACAAAAATCCCTGAGAAAACAAGGGAAAGGGTATTGATTGTGTTTCACCAAGATCTAATGCATCTGACCCGACGCACAGTTTAATAAATTCTGAGAGACCCTTGTCATTGATCTGAACAACAGCCTGCTAAACCGGCAAATGTTTGTTTGTTTGCCTGTCTCTCCACCTCCTTTTTTCCCCCGTTCTCCCGCAGGGGCAGGAGCAAACATTTAAAATCAATAGACAATTTTAAACCAAAGAGTAAATTGGAGAGTAAATAGTAGGAAATGTATGATACTTTTGTCTGGATTGAAAGCATGACCGGAGTCAGAGGGCTGCAGATTAAGGCTGGCTTGGTAGATTCAGACAATAAGAGATCAGGCACGTCTTTTGGAAGTCTTTGATGGGAAGAGAAATGATGGCTTGTGAAGTTCAGTCTGTCCTCTCTGCACTTGTTGGATTCTCATGTGCTAATCTTTTGGCCCAGCTAACCGTCTGAAGCACAGCTCGCGTTAGGTCCATTAAAGATAAAAAGCACCGAGTTCTATGACCTCTCATAAAAATTTGATTTTTTTTTCCTTAAAAAATAATGGAAGCTTAACTGCTAGTCTCAAAGCTACCTCATAAAACTGTCCTTCTCTGTCCATGTCTTAAGACAGTTGTTGCGAAACATTTTGGGATTTCATTTAGTAGTAATGCCAAATGAATTCTGTTATCTGTCTACATTTCAATACTGGACTTCCAGAGATCTTAGAAGCCATGTCGATTACGAATCTAACTATATATTTTCCCTTTTTGCATCAATTCAGCTGTTTAAATACTTGTGTTGGCAGTGTTAGCTGTACAACATTATCTTTGGACATTATTTATTGACAAGGGCTGGGATTTACATTTGTGCACAGATAATCATGAAGTAACATCGCATACTTGATGGAACTTGAAAGAAACTTGTGTTATCTGTATTCTCAACTTTCATGTCTCACTCCAAAGGACACAGCACAGACTAGTGTTCAAACATGGTATTACATTATGGTAATGCAAGAGCTGTCAGAATTGAACCTGATGTCATGTTCATAGCTCTACCTTTAGAAGAAGTACTGTTTTAGTACACTTGAAATTTAATACAAACAAATAATAGAAATTTCTGCAGACATGGTTCCAGATAAATGTCCAGCCCCCTTTATTAATGAAGGGTCAAAGTACTAAAAACGCAGATCCTAATTTTTTCTGTCCAGGTTTCACAGCCCCACCAGCCCCTCTCAGTGGGAGCAGATTCACAGTCGAGTTCAGAGGATTTTGAGCACTCATGCCACTCGAAAGCTGTCATTTGTAAGTAACAGCCAATCACTCTTTCCTCTAGTTAGGCTGTTACATGCTGACATTTACATTTATGTCCAGTACCAGTCACAGCAGAATGTTCTTCATTCCTTTGTTTTATTAACAAATTAATATTCTGTTTTGCTTTCTTTGTCAAAATAAAGAATTAAAAGAATGATGTATTTACACAGCAATTCATTCTATCAATGACTGCAATGTAGGAATAATAATAAATTGATAAAAACATATAAATGATCCAACGTAACATACTTCCTAGCGAATGAACATGGTAATCACTTTACACACTTATTCATGCATTTTCGTCATCTTTTATACCCTCTTGAATCCCTTGTCTTATGGAGTTCCAGCTCGAGAACTATTGAAACATTTTCCGTTAAAAAGCATCACCTCCCACATTTCAGTAGCTGGAACACGGTGGTGGCAAAACCATAGCAAAAGCGCGCTAATTACTCTAAAACCCCTCAAAATCCTCCCTGAAATGAACAGAGCGAGCGTGTGTGTGTTTTCAGTGGGAGGGAGGACTGCTGGTGGAAAGCTGTCTCTACAGGCTCATCTTTTCTGATACCAAACAGAAAAATGGAAGGTGCCAGTGCGGCACAGCTGCCTGCCAAGCAAAGCAGGGAAACGTGTAATCCGCTCCAAACTAAAAAGAGGAAATATGCAGGATTTTCTTTAAGAGTATTAATCAAGCTGCTGAAAGGATCTACTTTTAAAGACTGTTTTACCCAGCCTCCTTGTGTAATAGTGAAATACAAATCTACTCCCTAATCTGTGTTTTAGATTCTCAGCAGTCACCAGACTTCTCATAATGCATTTTATCATGAATAAACGTAGACAGCTGATAAGGTTAGTAAAGTTGAAATTTATTGTGGGGAGAAAACAACAGAGTTTGTAGTAAATCCCGCTTATATCTGTTTCTGCAGGACGAGCAGAGTGAGGAAGGAGAATCCGAGTCATGTTCCTGCCATGACTCACTATGCGACAGCCAAATACAACCTGACAGGTAAAGATGCAGAATTTCATGAAACAGTGTGGTTTACTATACTATTTTGTTCATACTGCACTGTGTAAAAGTCAGAGACCACCCTTTAATTTTATTTAAGTTTCAGTCAAAATGCATATTAAGTACAAGGTCTACAAGTTATTCTTCTTTCAGCATCAGGAAAAAGCCAATAAGTATTTAACATAAAATTACACTAGAGCCTTAACAACTAAATATAACAGCATTTTTTCAGTATTTAGTGTGTCCACCCTTTACCTTTATAGCAGCTTCTTTTCCTTTTGGGGGCCTTACTGTCAGTTTTTCAAAGAAAATTTTTGAATATCTTCTGTAGGGAAGTTTTTCCACACCTCCAAAGTTCAGTCTTAAAAGTTGGTTGCATTTTCTGCTTCTCACAATCCAAGTAACACATTCAGTGGTGTTGAGGTCTGGACTCTGGGATGGCCTGCCCATTGTTCTGAGAACATCAGCAGCTTCTTTGCTTAATTTGCAAATTTTCTTTTCTCAGTAAGGGCTTCTTGACAGCTACACATCCTTTCAGACTCATAGTGTTAAATTGTCTTCTCACAGTGGAAGGATGGACAGAAACACCTGTGGATTTTTTCAGATCTGAAGCGGAAGTGGAGCTTAATTTTCTCCTCTCTCTTAATAATTAAAGCTTTAAATACTGTTGATCTGATGGTGACAGTTTTGGTGGTCTACCAGGTCTTGCAAGGTTGTTAGGGGTCTCATTTTCTCTGTATCCTTTAATCATTCAGCTCCAGTTTTGGAAATTCCTGTTTCTCACTTATTTTCCTTTGACTTTCCCCTTCCTTAAGCAAATGAATTATCATATCATTATTATATCTGTTCTATCAGGAATATCTCCCAAAATCTGAATAACTTGTACTTAATGGCCACTTTGACTGGAAATTAAATGAAGGATGGTCTGAATGTAAAGTTAAAAACTAGTTCACTAGATTTATATTTTAAAATGTTAGTTCATCTGAGTCTGTTCTGTTGTTGTCTACTCAGTTCCTTCTTGTAAGATTAAACATAAAAGAGACTTATGCTAACTTATGTATATTCTGACTCAAGGGATGTATTAAAGCCCAAAGCATGTAAATGGGCAAAGGAGGTAAAAGCACATTTTAGTGCTTTGATTTTATTTCAAACTGATTACATAAAAGAAACTTGCCTGGTTTCTCATTTTGCTCCAAATTGTTAATTACAAAGTAGTTAAAAAAATAGAAAATAATAGAAAGTTAAAGACCTGCACAAAATATTACCTGAAACTGTGTTTTGCTACCAAGCTTAAAATAGGTTGCTCCTCCAGACTAAATCACCAAAATCGAAAACATAATTAATCAGATGTCAGGAGCTCCAGGGATTTATGGTTGATATTGGTCTCACTGGCATTATCATAGTGAGGTCTATGCATACACAATTGAAAACGACTGCTTTGAATTGTGTTTTCAAGGATGCCAAATACATTTGTGTGACATCATAGACAGATTATAGAAAAGTTTTGCATATTGTCATGACTTAAATTGCTTTAGAATAAAGGACTAGAGGAGAACTGAACACATCTAGTACTGTAAACACCCTTCATTTTTTAATTTTCAATCAAGACAGCCATTAAGTACAAGTTATTCTTTTTTCAGGGTATTAGATGTAATCATTAAACAGCCATCAATTAATTTGCATAAGAAAAGGAGAAAGTCAAAGGAAAATAAATGGAAAACCAGGAGTTTCAAAAACTGGAGATCAAAAAAGCATTAAAAGATGCAAACAAAATGGGACCCATAATAACCATGCAAGATCTGGCAGACCATCAAAACTCACCAGATAAACAGTGCTTAAAGCTTTCATGTTTGAGAAGAAAATCAAACTCCACTCTTGCTTCAGATCTGGAAAAAATCCACAGGTGTTTCTGTCCATCCTTCTACTGTAAAAAGATAGCTCTGTGGGTCTGAAAGGATGTGTAGCTGTCAAGAAGCCCTTACTGAGAAAAGGAAATAGACAAAAAAGAAGAAAAATTCCAAATCAAAGAAGCTGCTGGTGTTCTCAGAACAATGGACTGACCACCCCAGACCTCAGTATCACTGAATGTGTTTGGAATTATTTGGATCTGAATCGAGACAAAAGAAAAAGCAAGGTGTGGGCAAGTATCCCTGCAAATTTGTTTAAAAAAACTGAAAGCAAGTCTCCCAAAAGAATGGAAACTGTAATAAAGGTAAAGAGTGGACTGATATTCTAATTAGTTGTTCAGGCTTCTTTGTAATGTATTTAATAGAAAATGTTTTTCCTTTTTTTTGGAGGTTGAAAAAAAATGAACTTGTACTTCCAGTGGGCAACTTAAATAGACAAACAGTGGTCTCTGTCTTTTGCATTCGCACATTGAATATATTGACTATATTGCAGATTGTGTTCCACAGTTTTCTTAGCAGAGATAGCAGGGATTAATTCTCTTTTTAGGACATACAGTAGGAGCAATATAAGTGAAACTGACAGTGAGATTTATGACAGGGAGGTTTCACAGTGACCCTGTCCACATATTTCGGGCAGCTCAGTGGGTTGGGAACAAAAAGCCGAAGGTCCTGGAGTAGCCTAGTTAGTCTTGTCCAAATCTTAAGAACCTTATAAATGTACAGATATCATTGTCTAAATGGGGATACAGTGCTAAATGAAATCTTTGTTTATGCAGGTTACAAAAAGTTTTCCGTCAGATGAATGGAAGGAATATCCCCATTATTGCATATGACACTAACCCAGAATGTGAAAAAGCTGAACGGTGCGAATGCTTTTTATAGGCACTGTGAATTACAAGTGTTAAAAGAACTCCAACTGCTGAAACAAGAGGCCTGTTGCACCTTATCATACAGAATTCACACTCATGAGTGTGAAATTTATCACCAGCAATAAAAAATGTCACGTGGCAGAACTCCTTTAGAGGATTTGTCGCTGCATAATAAATCGCAAGTCCCAACATTAGAAGCCAAACCAAAGTTGCACAAATTGACGAATTATTGCCTCTTAAGAGGACAAAGATAAGTGCAGTAACGGTAGTGTAGTTTTATTAGTTTGTACTGATCCAGCTGGGTGGGGGTGGACTTAAGTAAGCTGCCTGGCTAAGGAGATAAAACTAACTTGGCTTTTGACCAGTAAATAAATGGTTTTAATAAGTACATCTTCCTGCATGCTTCTGTCCTCAGTCTCAAAAAAGAAAAGTGATTCTGATATAATTTAACATAAAACATTACAAACTCACTATAAGATATTCAAAGTGAATCGTCATGCCTTAAAGCCCACGTGTCAAACACAACGTCAGGCCCGTGGCACAATCCTATTCAGCCAGCAAAATTATTTAAATTTTCTATTAATATTAGCCCATTTCACCATGAGCTGCACTACAGTTCCCAGCATGCACTGCAACGAAACGTGCGCTCCCATCCTCTTCCCAACAAGGATTTATGGAACAGCACCAAAAAACCCCCAAAAAGATGCCAGGTGTTTAGTCTAAGCGAATGGGCAGTGTTAAAAACCTACTGTACACTGGGGACACTTAAGGGATTTAAAGTTATGTACAGCTAATGTAGTCTATATAAAACAATTTGTTTTTATGTAAAAAGATTTTTGAATCATTTAAGTATTCAGTGCCTGTTTTTTTTTTTGCCAGTGTAGTTTTGGCGCAGTTTGAATAAACAACTTTTAGTGGCTGAGTTTGACACCTATGCCTGAAAGAGAAAAAAATCAGCATAGGCAAAACACACTGAAAAAAATGTTTAAACAGTACAGGTACGGGTCAGCGATTGTGGCAAAAATACCATAGTATGACCATCTTCACAGTGCACATCACAATATTTTAACACAGAAACTATGCACTAGTAAATCCAAACAAGCAGGACTAATTATGCTCTTTTTAAATGAATCATGCTGTTGGTTAGTGTTCTTTAAATACAGATGCCATCCATGATATGCTCAGACAAGCATATTGTTTATCAAGATATCTATAAAATATCAGATTGCCCACTTCTAAATACAGGTAAACTCGCATTATCTGAGAAAACCGTCAATACATTGGAAAAATGTATCAGCATTGTTGGGGGTTGTTTGGGCCAGCAGACACTATAATGACACTAAACACAATAAATGGCATCATCCTTCACATAATCTAAGACCACTTTACTTATCTAAGACCATTTAACTTATCTAAAGTTAAACAACTGAAATAAGGTTAGAGCTTCATCTTTGCAGTAGAAGAGAACAATCACTGTTAACTGTTGAATCAAATTCACTGTGTAACCCTTGTTTTCCCATGCTGCAGGGTTATTCCTGGAGAGCCATCTGTTCATTTAGATAACGGTACATTCTGGACCAACAAAGCAGCCAAATACACCGGGAGGTCCCACAGAGCAGTGTTTGAGGACAGCCTTGGTAAAATCTATAAGAACCTGTACAGAAAAGCATCAAGTCCTGGTCACATTGATTCATAAGGAATCTGGACATCAATATTTGATTTTAACATAACCCAACTCCTTATTTCTACACCTTAGCAAACTGCTTCCTGCAGCCATAAACAGTAACAGTCTTTGCTACATCACTGATGAAATAATCAAGCCACTTTAGCTAAATCTGATTGGGTCAGTGCTGTTTCTAAATTGAGGAAAAGATGCAGATACACAGCAGCAGCTTGGTTTATTGATTTATTGGCGATCCAGTCAGTTACAAATTTGTGTGCATTCTTACAAAATGTGAAATCTTCTGTCATGCTCCGTCATTCTCCCAGACTGGTGGCAGAGAAAAGCTTCTTCAGTCAGGGAAAAAGACATGAAGGCACTAAAAAGGATCAATAATGTTCAACTTTTCTTTTCCTTACTGTTTTACAGTCTCACTTGATTTTTTAAGTTTACTGTGTTATCACCCATTAATTTAAAAATCTGTTGAAAAATAAATGTACAATTTTTATAAAGCTCACAAGAGATGCAACATTTTGGATATTTACATGACCGTGTTGGAACGCTACTGAAGGTGTAAAAGGATCATCTTACATTATTTCTTTTTATGAAATTTATGCTTCTTTTTATTTATCTTGCCAGCTGCATCTGCTGCTTTTTCTGCCATGATCTCATGATATTTCCTCTTGTTAAAGCTGGAAATGGGAAACAGGACAGAAGTGTTACTCCACAAAAACAAATCAAAAACAAAAGAACATTACATGGTAGTTAAACATAAAAGACTATATAAAGTGTATTTAATCAAAAATGCCATCAGTTAGAGTTCTATATGAAAGCTAGTAGCCTCAGTTTAACTAAAGCTTAAAACAGCATTATGTTTAAAACATAGTAACAAATACAATTTACCTTCTGAACTCTGCATCAGCAAGCAACTCCTCTACAATAGTCCTCTTCCTCTGTTTTTTAGGGATTCGAGAATGGTAGAAGTCTGCTGGGTTATCGACCACTGTGCCAACCTGCAGAACAGCAAATACTCATTAAAGGCAACTGGTGTAATGCAATCGAATACAAAGTACAACCGATAAGTCTAATGTATTTTGATAAAAGACTCACGTACTAAGAAAAAAACAATTATCTTAATATTTTATTAGTTTAAGGGAAAAAAGCACTGAGTGAGTCCTCACCTGGAAGTATTTGGGGAATCCCTCTCTGTCATTCTTCTTGTAGAAGCGCTTTGGGTCCATTGCTGAACGCATCTTCAGTGCCTTGAGGTCATTTTTCAGGTCCTCTGTTAATTCAGGGGCCCTCATGTTGAACCAGCCGTCCCCTGTCGTCTTAGCCTTCTCCTCCTAATCATGATATTTTTTAAATATATTTTAAGTTTTAAAAATCCTTTTAAATAATGATGTTATACTTTACTATGATATAAAGTGAATTCATTTACACAAATGCCACGTCATGTATATAGAACTTGTTCCCATAGGTTAAACTACCCAGTGCTCACCTTGCGCTTCAGTTTAGCAGCATGTTTTGATTCTTTGTATGGTGGCACAGCATCTTTCTTTTCAAAGTCAGCAACAATCACACTGTTCTTCAGTAACTGCAAAAGCAAAATGAGGAGATTTAGATTCATACAAATACAAGTATAAATGAAATGAAACATAGCTAAAAGTTCCATTTGCAAGCAATGGAACTGAGTTTACTGAACTCCTGTATGATCACAATACATTTCTCAAATTTCTTTGCTGTGGTAAGCTGACTGAGAAAAAAGTAATGTCAAGTAAACACAAATAGCTTCCTGAAAATTATTTTTCCCCTCATTTTCTCTGGTTAAAAGAAACCCCTACAGTAGGTAGGTTGGAGGTAAGCCCTTCCACCACCACAAAGCAAAACTACCAATGTAGCAGCACATCTCCTTTAAATCATGTGTAGCTTTGCACCATTTTATTTTTTTTTCTACCATCAACACTGCATTCCCGAGCAGTTCAACTCTGCAACAAGGTTTTAGATACCTAACAGGCTGATTATTAAGGATGCATCATAATATCAGAATTATATGGATATTAGCACTTATTCGATTGATAAATATTTCAGCAATTATCAGCACTGAACAGATGTTTAGATATGACCATATACATTTGCATATATATTTGCTCTGCAAGAGCAAAATGTTTAGGTGATGTTGGCCTACAGTTCTAAAAGTTTCAATAGTTTAAGTGTATTTATAAAGTGTTTATATATGTTTGTATCAACATACAAGAAATATGTGCAGGAAGATATTGGATATTAGCCCACAATTCCCATGATGGTGCATCCCTGGCTAATGTTGCATGCTTACGGTTGAGCATGCCTGGATAACCCCAAATGTGAACAGCACAGCTGGGACTCGACCCTAAATCCTAGCTCTAAGGCATATCTAGAACACTTTAATCCTGTAGCCCTTGGGGAACAGCACAGTAGCAAGTTGTTCAAAATCCATTCAACACTCCAAATCAATTAAAGTTAATTACCTCGTCTTGATTCTTCTGGTCCTTTAGTTTTTTCAAGTTGTTGGAGACAGGCTTTGATTTGCTGCCATCAAAACTGATATACAATCCACCAAGCTCCTTCATTTTCAGACCTGGATCAATGGAACTGGATAATTCCATCCTAAAACAGAGAGGGGCAGCGATAAAGAAGATTATCTGTCAACAAAAATGCAAGAAAAGTATTTGGGAAAAATGGTAAAGTAAAATTCTTACAATGCTGGCCTCCTGGTAGTGAAGAGTGTTTTTGAGTCTTCGTCATCTTCATCATCTGCTTCCTCGTCAATAAAGTCCTCTTCATCCTCCACATCTTTAGAATCATGAAGGTGGTCGTCCTCTTCATGGCGTGTGGTATCGATGTAGTACTTCTCATTAGGTTGAAGTCCAGGACGAGCATCAATAACAAACAGGTTACTGCTGCCTGGCTGGACCTCATCAGAGCGCACTGCATCATCTTCACTCTCCAGGTCCCCAGCATCCTCCTTGCAGCCCTCATCTGACAGTCCTTCACTGTCACTCTCTTCATCCTCACTGCTGTCCAGCAAACTCAGCACTCTTTTTTCAGGCTTAGTCTGCAGAACACTTGTTTTGTGCCCTTGGGCTTTTGAGCTACAGGAAGGTCCTTCTTGCTCTGTCTCTGCAGCGCTCCCATCTTCTGCGTTATTCTGTAGCTCAGATTCATGATGAATGGCATACATATCTGTGTGTTGCTCCACCTCCCTGTCTTCAACTTTTTGACCTGCCAGGTCACTGTATGTCACTGTTATTGTTTGGCTAGCAGAAACCTGAGGAACATCTAGGACATCTGCTGCTTCAGACATATCAATCCCTGCAATAACCTTTACACTCTTCTCAGCTAGCTTGGAAGGTTTCTGGTCTACTACAGCAGCATTATCATCAGCCACCAACTCTGTCTTCTCCTCCACTGCCTCATCTTTCTCTTCAGATCCAACAACCACCATTACATTCTTTTCAGTTTGCGCTGGAGCCAAACTTCTCTGGTCTTCAGTATCATGATGACTAGCATCAACATCTATGTTTTGCTCCACCTCCATGTCTTGTTCATCTTCAACGTCTTGACCTGACAGGTCAGTGTATGCTACTGTTAGGCTATCAGAAACCTTTTGAGGAACATCTAGGACCATTGCTGCTTCAGACTCAACCCCTTCCCTAACCTTTATATTCTTCTTAACTAGCTCGAAGCGTTTCTGGTTTAATACAGCAGCATTATCTTCAGCCACCAAGTCTGTCTTCTCCTCCACTGCCTCATGTTTATCTTCAGATCTTACAACCACCATCACACTCTTTTCAGTTCGTGCTGGATAAGACCTCTTCTGGTCTTTAGTATCATGTTGCTCCACCAGGATGGGCTGATCCTCTTCAGTCACAGTGACACCCTTTCCAGGCTTCATCACTAAAACACCTGTCTGGTCACCTAAGCCATGGACCTCTAGCACAGACTCAGCCTCATTTTCCATGACAGGCTCTGAAATCTTCTTGCACTCCTCTAAGATTTTAACATCCTTCTCAGTAGGTGTTTGTTCTGTGGTGCTGTGTTTCTCCTCCACATGCTCAGTATTTTCAGATACAGTAACATCATTAACCAAACTGGTTTCTTGTCTGCAATCAGAGTCGACCATCTTTGCTTCTGTTATTGAACTGCTGATAATATCCTCATCAAGAGTCAGAGTAAGGTTCTCCAAAATAGAACATTCTTGGCAATCTACACTAATAACTGTTCTACTGGTCTCTTCCTCATCCATCTCCTCGATGTCCTCCCTGTCAGAAACAGTACCCATTGGGGTTTCTGTCTGGTCTTTTTCAAGTTCACTGTCCTTACTGTCTAATTTTTCACTCTCGGAGACCACTGAAGTTGCATTAGACGCATCATGTGTGACTGTCGCTTTCCATCTTGTCCTAGAAACAGGCACAGCGCGGTTGCTGCTAGCTGAACCAGTTCGGCTACTGCAAGGGGTGAGTCTAACCTTAAGAGAGGAAGGACTATCCACAGTACTGTAGTTAGTCGCTAGAGATTCTGAATCTGAATCGACTACAATAACACCACCCATTTTCCTGGGACTTGTGCTAGGGCCAGAGTGACATCCCTCAGAGTCATAATCTTGGTTTTCATCAGCAGACTTCACTTTGCTTTTGCCTCTTCTTGTTCTAGTGGGTGCAGAAGAAGCTAAAGCCTTGGTTGGTTCACTTTCCTCCAAGTGAATGGGAATTGGCTCAGTGGGTTTTGTTCTACGGTTGCGCATGGACCTGCGGACAGTGGAACCATGAGGGCCGGACACTGCAGAGGAGCATGAATCAGCTTCAGAGGGATCCTCTCCTCCAGGGGAAACAGCAGTCCTCCTGTGGCTCCTGGTGATCCTCCGGGAATCTATAACTTTGGACAGGGATGCTATAGAACTGCATGACTCTGCCTCAGAATGATCATCCTTGCAGGAGGTGGACTCTGCTGGGACTACGCAAGGCTTCTTCTGGCTTCTCATACTTCTACGTGGCTTGCTGGCAGGTGGTGAAGAACAAGACTCACCTTCGGATGCCTCCTGTTGTGCTGCAGCTGTAGGTCTCTGTCTGATCGGTGCTCTCCTTCTGCCTCTTGTAGTTGACTGCATCAGGACGCCAGATGCCACGGAACAGCAGGATTCTGACTCAGAAACATCAGCTTCATGGGTAGAGTCTGGCTGGTTTGCATCTGTGAGATGACGTTTGGACCTTCTGGTCTCTCTTTTAGATAGGTTCGGTGGTTCAGAAGGAGCTGTGTTCTGCTCTTCTGCATCATTCTGCTGGGAGTCGCTGGTCTGTTCACTCTGGGACTGGTTCGTCACAATCACTCTACGCCTTGTTCTCCTAACCGAAGTAGAAGGCTCCTGTTAAACATATTTTTAAAAGTTAGATAAAAGCAATGAAAATGGCAAACGACAAAAGTGATCACTGTTTAAAGTAAAGCTCAAGCAATATGCATAGCTCTTATTAATACTAAGAAATATAGCTGACTACCAGAGAAAACTAAATGTAAACATGGCTCACCAATCTTTATCAAATCTCTCCAACACTATTGTCATGAAACTGACACAAAGAGCTACATGAACCCATTTTTTATAAATCCCTTGGGGTCTGCTGTGGAGCCCACTATGCCAGTAACAAACTGGATGAGTAAGTAAAGTTTTGAGCACAACCAGTAGAATAAATAACTATAATGATCATCGTCTGGGCAGTTAGCCATTCCCTCAACATTCATGAACCATATATGAAGATGACGTCATATGAAAAGCAGAGCAGTAAAACAGAAGCGGGGCAATTCAGGTCATCCAGTGCGGTTTAGTCATCTAGTTTGAGAGCTAGGCCATTCCTGAAAAGTTATATAACTCAAAGAAGAAATTTTTTAACTACGTCCATTCCAGTCCTCATGCACAGGTGTCTCTGCACTAGGCAAAGGTAGGCAGCCACCTAGGGCCTCCAAGAAAATACAAACTAGATACTGTATTTTCAGTACATTTTATGCAGCCCCACCCCTCGGTCATGGTTATAATGGACTGTTTTATGTTACATGATGACACAACTGTGTAAACACAGACTAATATGAACCAGGCAATTAACCAATAATATATAACATGAAAGGAGGACGGTTTTTTGAGTGATGAGTGGGAAAATCAAATAAAGTTATGCAAGTGCAGCAGAGAAACGCAGAAGAGTCAGGAAGGCTAAAGGTTTGTTGCTTAACTCCCAGAGCTAACTTACTGTCGTCCCCATTTAACTACTTCTAGCAGCAAAACAACGGCTAGAAGTAGTTAAATAATCTTATAACGTTCTTACGACTGCCTCAAAATAAGGAGTGTTAACTATGTATGTAACATATGTATGTATTAGCATTAAGACGGATGCGCCATTCGGTAGAACAGAGTCTTAACTAATTTAAAACGTTCACCCAGGAGGCCCCGTCTTTCCTGTTTTCTGCCTACAGCACCAGAATCGGTAAATCTGCTCCTGCTCTCGTGTCTGGAAAGTAAGACGAGCGCATGACCAGCTCCCAAACTTTGCTAAACCTAACAATTGCTTAATGTAACACAAACCGCGAAAACAGCTAAGAACAACTGAAGTGCCATTTCGCATGTGTTTCTGTTTAAAATACCTGCCATCATAAATCTGCATTTTACACTCCATTACAACAGATTCACGTTTCTCGGCTAGCAAACCAGCTAGCCTATTGCTTCCCATCTCGGCTCGACTGGCCTATAACCCGGACACACTTTGTCAGTGGTTAAATTACTGGTTACTGGTTAAATAAAACTATCACCGATCACTTGGAGCTTTTAATAATAACCGCTTACCGTTACTAAGTCTGTATTTTTTACTGGGGAGCCAACGCGTGTTCCTCTCCTGGTGGCCACCATCTTGACGTTGAGCATGCGCACTCACTCTCGACTAATGGACACGCAGAAGCATCGATTCAGTTGGGCGGCGATAAACGACGGCATGGAGTGTAACTGAAGCTCATTCAGGTCCTGAAAGAGCAGGATAGCGCTCTTCAGGGATTTCTCTGTCCAAACACTCAGGACAAAATAAAAAATGTAACTATCGCTAACATACCTGCTCGCCTCTTCTGAAGATAGCTGCAGACTGATGGTGGAAGTCAATTTTGAAAGACTACAAATGTGTTTGAGCGGCTATTTGGAGTGGATTGATTTGTTTTGCTGGCTGGCTTATTGTTTTCATAGTTAAAGGGGAATTACACGAGTTTTTCAAAATAGTTCAGCTGTCGAGATGTTGAAGTCAGAGTGGTTTAATTTGAAATGCTTTATTATAGAGAAACGAACTGATTTGGATTTCTTCACAGTGGTGGTGGTAGAAGTTGCAATGTTTATATATTTACAGTGCAAATTTAATGATTTTATCCCAAACCACCAGTGAACCTACAAAAGTCTTCTGAGTATTTGAATTAAACAATGATGATGGTTAAATAGAGGTAAATCTGGAAAAAGACTTTTATTGACTCTTTTCTCTCTCCACCATGAGTGTTTTAAAAAAATGCCAAAATATTGTTGCAAAGCTGTCATAAAACATAGCATACATAAACATTTCTTGTGATAACTTCTGTGAGGGAGCTTTTACAATGAACTTCAGACGTCTAGTTCCTATCAGAACTGCTGTGAACATATCTGACGCGTCAAGTGTCTCTACCACAGAGCATTTCATACCAAACTTTCATACCATGACTTTGTTTTCAGTGATTGACCTATGCAGAGGTTTTGAAAAATCGGTGGATTTCGCCTTCAAAGGAGCAGTGTGTAAGAAACAGTCTGTTCACGCCACGATCATCTTTGCAACGCCGTTGGGCAGTTAGGTTATTGCAAGCCATAATAGATCAGACTCCTATCTGATTGAAAGGGGAACAACCTTAATATTTAAAGGCGACGGTCAAATTACCGTTTCGACAACATATTTGAAATCACTGATAAAATCTGACAAAAATCTCATAAATAGTCTGTAATGTTTGGCTCAATAACGCACGGGTTGTTGTGGCTACTGCGCTTGCGCAGAACTCCACAAAGAGGGGGGGGGCTTTCCCCGTTCGCGGCGTAACTAATAAGCTGATTAGCTCGTTTTCTTGAAGGGCGGGACTTACCAGAGAACTTTTGGAGAGAATTACCAGAGCCGGTTTATGAGGAGCCTGGCCACTTACTATTTCCCCCGTTATATCGAAAACAGGACCACAAAACAGCAGAGGGCGACCGCGAGCGAGTCCGCAATGAATGGGAGTAAATGGAGCTCAAAAACGAAAAGTTAAAATAGCGCTTATTGGTTGACGAACGAGCAGCTCATTGGCTGTTCGCGCTCACAGACGTCATGGACGAACATGAGGCGCCGTTTTAAACTTCTATAACTCGAGTTTAAAAGCTCTTAACAATAAAACAGCGGTGTTAAAATGTTTTATGCTATTCAGTGTTCATGAAATAAATGTATTCTTTTACATTTAAAAGAAGTTTGAGCATTTAAAACTATGATTTTGCTCAAATGCGCAATCTTAACTCATTTATTTTGCTCTGGAGCGCCCTCTAGCGTTTGAGAAACCCGGAAGACATTACGTAGCGGTATAAACCGGCTCTGGTGGTAATTCTCCTCTCTACAGGTTCTCTGGCCAGGCTCAATTTGTCCTACTAAGCATGCACACATCACTACTCTAGTGTAGTATAATATGGTATTGAGTTGTTTGCAATCTGCAACCTCACCGCTAGATGCCACTAAATATTGCACCATTATCTGCTATATAACGCATGCTGGGTATTATAGGGAGAAAACACAGAAATGATAAAAAAAAATCATTCATTTTGGCAAAATGATGAGGCAGAGGTGTGTAATAATGTACTGCATAATACTGCCTAAGATAACAAACAACATTAAATGCTAGGTTCAGGCCAGTTCTGTTTATTTCTGCATTTTGTCTGTGTTGAGAATGCACAATGCATTAGGTCTCCAAGCAAAAAGTGCAGTTATGAAAAGGTGCTCAAGTATACAACAGAATACATTGTGTATGCAGTAGCCGATATCTTGCCAAAATGCACAATGCATTGTGACTTTGACCAAAAAGTGTGGTAAGAATCCTTGGTAAGTGGTTTGTTTTCATTTGCTGTGTTCAATATTCCTTAATGTTTTGCTGAAACACAAGGCAACACAAATAGAAAGCATCAAAAGCCATCTTTGAATTTTAGATTTATAAACCCAGTTAAAAACATATTACAACTTACATGGGCACATTCAAAAACAGTAATTACAGGTACAGTACTGAGAGATCTTCATTGTGGACCCAAATATAAATTGTCATTGTGATGAATAAATAAACACACGTAAAAATATATATTTTCAGACAATCAACTTGTTATCAGAAAAAAAAAACAATCTTCACTTTGTTTCAAGTGTGGAATTTTCCAGTGTTTTATATACAATAAACACATGCTGTATCATGCCATGCATGCGTACAGTGTGCCAATAGTTATTCCATAGTTCTCTATTAAATATCTGCAATATCTTACTTAAGTAAAACATTTAGACAGGGCTGCAATATCTGAATCTCAAAAACTGTGAATGACAAGTAGCCACATATCTGTGTACATGTTTTAAGGGTAGCAGTACTTAAAATAAATGACACAAAACACCAGCAGGGTTGAAACACTGGCATTCTAAACATCAAACAGAGAAAAAGACAAAAAATGCTAAGCAATAACTACCTAACCATCTGTAAAATCCATTTTGGTAAACTTTTGGGAATTATTAATTTCTACAAGTTATCTAGCCTCATCAAAGCTAACTTTCATTAAATTCTGCGCTTCCAGTAACACACTTCTGTCACTCATTAAAAACTTAACGTATGGTTCCATGTTCCTTAATGAGGAAAAAACCTTTTCTAAAATGACTTTTTAAATCTCCATAGTATCTGTTTAGCATTGACAAATGCAAGTTAAGGAATTACTAACAAAAGGAGGCACTTGAACAGACTTGAGCATGGTATGGTACATTAACCCTGTTAGACACTGGTTATCTACATTATGTAAATTCATAAACATACCCCCTGCAATGGAGTAGGATACAAAGGTTGGATATAGACCCAGACCCTGTTAAAGCGTTAAAGCGCTTTGAAAAAAGATTTCACAATATAGCTGGAGTCAGCTGAAGTTCAATTTCCACCTTCCCACCATTCAGGACAAAAATTAAAATCTGAATCATACATTTCATTAAAGAACTTTATGGAGCAAGCTAAAATCTATTTTTGTAAATTCCGCAAGTTAGGTGGACTGAAATATAGTTGACCCAAATCTTCTTGTTTTGGGTCATCCTACTGGGTCTTCTTTTTAGCATGAATAAGGTAACCTTTGGCTTTGATGATGCCTCGGCTTTTGACGATGATGGAGTACCGCAAGACCCACTCCAGCCTCCAGTCTGCCACCTGTAGGTCCTTACTGCTCTCCTGTACAGCCTCCTGAAAGCCTTCCGCACTGATCAGCTCTACAAACAGCCATTAAAATGTCTGTCACTCAGTGTTATGTATTGCAAAAGACATACATACTGTACAATGGTCAAATGTGTAGTAACTGCAATTTTACACAAATATGGCAAAACTATGGTAATGGTGCTGCTCTTTAGGTTGGTGGATCTCTTTTTTCTTAAATGTGTTCAAAGAAAAGGCCTTCAAACACTTCCAAAACAATCAGTGCCATTGTATCTATATCCTGTCTTAAATCAACACATGCTTATCTAGGTCATATCCAGAAGATAAGCAGGAGGGAGGGAAGAAGGGAGAAAAGGTTTGGCACCTTTAGAGTCATTGTGTGTCAGCAACTGGATATCGAACTCTTTAGCGAACGCAGTGAGGTCTGGAGGCATCACACAGCAGGAAGCCAGATTCACCTGGTTACTGCTGGGCTTCACCTGAACAAGGCAAAAAAACATACATACGCAAACTCAGAACATTCTGCAAACGTTCTAGAATTAGGGATTTAGTTTAGTTTATATGAAAGAATTGCATCAATATCCTAAAGTCCTAGACTGATTTCCACTGTGATCCTTAATATATAAGGGCAAAGATGGTGTATAACAACAGGTAGCATTTATTCGTTGTGCATACATCCAAAGAAAAAGCTTAAAAAACAATGAGGTAATTTTTCTAGCAGCAATGATTTTATTTTCCTCTGAAACTTAACAGAATAAGCTGTAGCCCTGGCCTTGACATACAGACTACTCCATTCACACACTCATGAATATCGAAGAGAGCTCTGACCAATTAAATTATTGATCTATTATTAAATCTAACTAAAGTAATCTAACTTGTAATCGTGTCACCGACATGACAAATGGAAGAAGGATGCTATTTTGGACTGTATTAATCACCTTTCTTTACAAAGTTGTAACGGTAATAAACAGCTTATTTCAACAGACTTATTTCACTGCCAAGCATGCGTCAGGACAAGTCTAATCTGAAGACTAAGCAATAGAAATGCTGGTGATAATTTCAAATTTATTTAAATCAGGGGTGCTGGAACTTTGCCTTGGGGGAGCCAAAATGCAATGCTTCTGGTTGGGCAAGGGCCAAAAAGTCAAAACTATAAACACATAAAGAAAGTTGGTGCGTTTCAAAAGGGTTTTTTTTTAAATGTATTTTATAATACTATACTTTCTTACTAAAATACTCCAATATGTTTTTGTGTTCTGTGTTCCTACAGAGCCAAATTACATCTTGATACATCGGAAACAATTACCACCATGTTGTGTGGCAATAAAAAGAATCAGTCAATCATGATAGGAAATGTTCATCTAAATGCAAAGAATACTTTTTGTAAAGGAATACAAAATAATACTTCCCAATAAATATTTATTGTATCATTTTCTAAATATCACAGTTATGAAGAAACAAAAACAAAAGACACATTCTGCTCTTCCAAGTCTTTCCATAACAGTTGCTATTATAAAGGTCTGTGTTGTCTGTGTGTTACATTGTATTTGTTGTAACACTGAAGATTCACAGCCTTTCCCATTCCTACCTGTGCCCAGTTGTACAGCTGCTCAAGCAGAGTCTTGTCCAAGTCTGAGGTGCCAATAGCTGCAACCTTCTGGCTGTGAACAAGCCCCTCCAGCTCCTCCCACAAAGGCTGCAGGTGAGCCAAGGCCAGACTCTCACCCTCCGGCAGCAGAGGAGGAGCGATGATTACCGAGTCCAGCTGAGACACACCCAACGATGCACAAGCTGGGCCAGAGAAACACAAGCACAATGAGCCAGATACTAACAAACAGTCAAATACACATTCTTCAAGCCCTGAGGATGATTTTGAAAAGGTGTTACTGGCACTAGAAGTAGGTAATAACAAAAAAATGTTGTAGTACTTTGATACACAATGCATATCACCATATTTTGTTTGATAAGTTCAAACAAAAAAGCAATAGTAGTGCCACACAAAAAAACACTATCAAACTCATTAAAATACACTCATTTTTATTCAACATTAACATAATGAAGCACTAAATTCAGTGAAACAGGACTAATTATAACAGCTATTATTATTATATATAACAATATAATTATTATTCTGAAATTATTCAGTGTTGTTCAGTGTTCTAGAACCACTAACCTTATCCATAATATACTCAGACATTCACATTGATGATAAAATGCTGGCATGTTGCCCACCCCTAACTGGCAGCATTTGTATGACCCTTCAGTATTTCATATTTCTTTAGCAATCATGTCACAGTTTTACCCCCAAGGGTCTGTATCATGGAAAAACAAATTTTTCCTAATTTTCTTATATAAACACTGTTGAAGTTTAAAAATATACTGCTCACTTTTCAGTCTGTACAGGTCCATATATGGAAATTTCATCGTTTCATTGGAAAATATTCATTGATTTTACAATGTCGCAGCTTACAGCAGTTTAGTCCCGCCCAGTCATGCTGAAATTATAAGCAGTATTTCAGCCCAGACTACTTTTTAAATGAGGCACAAAACAGGACAACCACTCAGATCTTTTATTAGGGTCTTTTTTTTTAAGTTTAAGGGATAAAGAGAGGTTGGAAACTTGTCATGTATAAATGAATTATGACCGAATTATGAATTATGGTTCCAGTACATAAAAGCAGACAAGCCTCATCAGTGGGCTTTATGAGAAATATAGAACATGCATGAATAATGTAAAATATAGGCCCTTCAAGTGTGTGACAAAACTAAGCCTAATAAACTCGACAAATAACAGTGTTTTGACTGGCACTCACCCATATCCACAGCATTTTGGACAGATGAGCAATCAGACTCGCTTAGAAACAGCTTGACTGAAGAAAGAAGAAAAACAGCATGTGATGACAGTGCACCACAGGGGCATAGTAGAAGTACAAACACAGCCTTTATTCTTTCTTTAAGTCAAGCAGCCCTCACCAGAAACCTTCAGTTCCTCTCTCTCCTCTGGTGTAATGGCCTCTGTACTCTGTGGGATTGTGCAATCCAGAATCCTGGGCAATTCCTGGTAAAGATACACAGACAAAAGACTGAGTAATACCACAATAGGCACTTGAAAGATCTGAGCATGTCAGGGTGTTTTTTTTTTTCTCTCTGCCTCTTCAACTTACTAGACTGACTCAAAACCTTTGTGGTCGTTTAACTCCTTCGTGACCCTTTTGTGCATGTAAAAACTTGATGTTGTGTTGTTGGACTGCAGCAGAGGAATGCCTCAATAAGCCTTAGCTTTATGTGCGAGTTAAGACCAGCACTCTCTTCTTTGCGGCAGATTTGCTGAGTGCTGCAGGATGGAGCCAGAGCGAAAGCACTCAGACCTCACAGTCCACACTGTTTATTTAAGCTAACTTGCCATGAATGATCACCATGACAGTTTTCTTTCATCATTGCAGACTTTGAGGTCGATAAACTAACAGTTATAAGGCCTTCCTACGCCCAACGGTTTTGACAAGAATGCTTTCAACATTCAACAGATGAATTCAGCATCACAAAACGTTTAGAAAAGCTCAGTTCCTTTGAATTTTGTCACGCAATCTTGCGTCAGTCCACATGTGCATCTGTATACACTGACTAATCAGACACACTATTGATGAAAACTCTAACACTAACACTGCGGTGAGCCAAGAGAATGATGATGGAGCCAAACATTCCATTCCATTTCATTCTGCACAGATCAACCTGATTTCAAGTAGTTCTTACACATTATAAAGTTCTAGTCTGGTTTACTGTAAACTTCTTTTTACTTCTTTTTCTTTCAATTTCCTCAAACTGTGGGTGTGTAAAGTGTGTGTGCAGTGTAAAAACTTACTGCTTCAGTAACTGGGGGTATAGATGCAAACCACTCACTAAGCGTTGCTCTGATGCAGTCTTGAAGCTGAGGATAAAATGATAAAAAAAACGAGTAAGGCGACGTTAAGGGAAAAAACATGCAGTTGGATGTTTGCTGAGTTCTGTGGCAGCTGACTAAATGGAGTAAGGTGTGCAAGCAGATGTAGCCTCAGACTTTAGGGTCCATTTCCCCAAACCCAGATTAAGCCTAAGCCTGAACCAAAAAAAAAAAAATAGATTTCAAATGGCAAAACAACACTGCAATGGCCCTAAAGGCCTAAGTCCCAATAAATAGACCCAACTTTCAAACTGAAACTGGCCATTAAGCCTTTACAGCCTGCGGTTCAGGCTAACATATCTACAAATCTGCACCTGCTTATGAGTTTAACTTGACCTAATGTAAACATTGACCAAAGTGGACCACTTATGTGTGTCTGAGGATCGGAACAATTCTCACACGGTGAGGTGAAAGTTTAGAACCATCCCTCACAGACCTGGGCTGGATTTTCAGTATAGCAGTTTTAAAATCTGAAAATGTGTTTATAGTAACAAAGCTCTGTATAGATTATGATGCAACGCGTTGTTGCTTTCGATTTTAGAACCTGAAATTTGCTTTGCAAATGTGTGGAATCTGCGTGCTAGAAAGAGCCTCTGTGCTTTTCACACTGTGCTGATACAGTCAAGTGAAACATGCTAAATTAGCTAACCTAGCTTGCTAAATCAGTCAAAATAGACGAAGCTGAAGTCAGCTTCTTATTCGCATTTACCCGTCCCACCTTAAATGATGTACATTCTGGCGCCTCAGAATGCAGCTACTGAGCCATTTAAGGTGGAACGGGAAAATTCGCTGGCGAATATGAAGCTGACTTCAGCTTCGTCCAAACTAGTAAACTAACCTATGTTACTAACCAACCAGAAATGCCTTCTAGCTAATTTACTTTAGAGCTTAGACTTATTTACAGAACGTCTGTATAAAACATCCGCAGCTGCTTTGTGGAGGGCTGGTCAAGAGCAGCTTTCAGCCTAACTCTTTTTAGCTAACTTAGCTAACGTTAGCTAACACAGCTAGCTAACTTAGTTCTCAGTGAGAGAGCAGTTCGTTCAGAAGCTGCTGTCAAGCCAGACATACACTGCGATTTTAGAAATCTTGTTCTTGGTGACAGCTTACACTGTACGTCTGAATCAGCCATAAAGCAACGTTACGGCCAAAGCCTGTGGTTTATCTGCTCAGACTGTAGAAGAGGACAGCGCTCTGTCCCACTGCTCACACTGCAGGTGACACCGGGCCCTAAACACAGCTGTCTACAGAAATGTCCAATAAAGTTGTTTCATTCAAAACAACAACATGCCGCATCCGAGTCTCGAGCAAAACAGTGGCTGAATCTCTAATGGCTTCCCGCTCCCTACGTAGTGCACTACATAGGAATTAAAACAGTGGCTCCTGCACCCGAACAGTGCATCATGTGTCAAATAAATAGCCATGTGGGATTCAGCCATGTGTGCCCAATTCCATATTGAACACATAGTGCACTGTTTTAGTGTAGAAGCCAGAACTTAATAGCTAGTGCACTATATAGGAAGGAGGGGAACATTTGAGATCCAGCCATTGTTGAACCGTTTACTATGACAGCTTTGCTAACTTTTGCCACACTAAAACTAAAAACAAGGCGGCCTACATCCAGTTTTACAAAGACGATTTAAAAAATAAGCCATATTTACGTTTATATATCGCAATTCCATTCAGTCAAACGGGAAAAAGTCGGCATATACGGACACTGGTATCGCAAATGTCGACTCTTTGCATCCGGTTGTGTGTGTTCACCTGTGTAGGAGCAGTGGTCGTGATTGTGTGCGGTTTTAGGACTTTGAGAAGTCGGTTGGTGAGACCTGCTCAAACTCTGAGACATGCGACCACAATTTCTCACTTGTCAGAAATCTATCTGCCCGTCCTACTGCTCAGAAGAAACTGGTTTGGGCGGTTAAAAGAGCATCGCTGACCCTCTCACACTGTACGGCCCACGACGGCCAATGAAGCTGAAATTCGGCCCGAATATGAAATTCAGTCCGCTCCGAACAAACCGGGTTAAAATCGCAGTGTCTGCCGGGCTTGACCATGCCAGATCAGACTCGTAATGACGTCACCGTTGCAAACACAGACAAAACAACGCAGTTTTAAATAACGGAAATAACGGCGAGGTTTTCGTCATGAATTACGATAAGAGAAAACAGCACTGCTTCACTGTCTTCACCGGACGGAAGGGTAAAGCCCGATCAAGTGAACGAGATGACCAGCAGATTTACCTCCTCACTTTGTGAAGACGGACATTTCTTCTTGAGCCGACTGCGGTTCACCAGGTTGCCCGTGTGTAGCCTCAGAGTTGTGGCATGGTCGAGTAACATCTTCGCGTAGACGTGAGGCTCCATGTCCAGCAGCCTGATTATACAGAAATAATTCGCTGGAGTGTCTTCAGACTATTTAGTTATAATCTCAATATGGCCACGCAGACCGCGATTCCCGTGGCTCTGCGCTCAGAGGTTTGGTATGACTCTGCATTTGTAGCTTCGTTCATTCACTACATTGAAGGCGAAAGCGATAATGAGCAGGACGCCAGACTGGAGCGGGCAGCAGAGAAAACCCGGACTGGAATCGGATCAGTCAAATTACATTTTGCCGGTCACCATGACGTGGCATATTTTTTTCCACAGTGTTTGAACCAAAGTATGACAGAGGAATACGTCAGCAAAAATACAAGCTATATATATATATATATATATATATATATATATATATATATATATATATATACACATCTCTAATAGCATATAGTAATGTAGTGGTAAAATAGTAAGGAATGGAGCTTATGAAAGCCTTTTAGCTTGCCTCTTATAATTAAAGTGTTGAAATGTAGGGTTTAAATTTACACTTTGTCAAGTCCTTTCAGGACTTATTTACAATAACATATATAAATAAATATACTTTCTTTGTATCCACATCCATGTTGTCAGGTCTATATAGGTGCACTTTGTAGTTCTACAGTTATAGATTGTAGTCCATCTCTTTCACTGCATAATTAGCTCTATTTTTACTCTGTTCTTCAATGATTAAGACCCCCACAGGTATTATTTGCTGGAGTTTTCACTGAAGTGTCACTGCTGGACTGAGAATAGTCCATACACCAAAAACATTCAGCGTCCAGCAGCCAGAAGCTGACCACAATCAAAGGATGATTAACAAAAACTTCAGCAATACATTCGCTATCGTCTCTAATTTCACATCCACAAGTTGACCAACAAAGTAGGTGTGTCTGACAGAGTGGAAAGTAAGTGGAACTGTTTAAAAGCGTACCTGCTCTGTGGTGGTCCTGAACATGTGCAGAGAAACAGATGGGCTATAATATGTAATTGTGGAACTACAAAGTTGTGGTAAGTTGAGCTGGACAAATGTACAATGGGTGTAGGTGCAAGGTAGGTGTACCTCATGTGTCATAAATAAGTGCTTGTAGAATGAAATTGGCCCTTGAGAAGCATATTCTCAAAACATGAAAGGAATCCTTCTGTGACAAATTAAATTTGCACAATTTTCCACTTATCCCAGAAGTAGCCAATCAGCCAAGACATTTGGTGCTTCTTTAGGTTAGCACTGGAGCTATGAGGCTAACATTTTTAACAAACACTAGGAATCAATGATCACAAAACAAGTCTGTTTTCTGTAAATACGTCCTCAAAACATCTCTCAAGCCGCTCAAACCGTGCCCAAGGTCTTCAATAAGGACATGAAGACTTGTTGATGTAGTTTAGGACACAGCATGACGTGTGTGAACATGGAGTCAGAATTTGACTGACTGCAGCATACAGTGTTTGTACATGTTAATGAAGTTGTGTGAAGCTCATTGATAACCAAAGAAAGTTAAAATTATGCACTGCCATATGTCAGAAAATTATTTTTACAAAAACACATTTTTTCTTGGGTTTAAAGCAGAAATAATCTTTATTTGACTACATTTTAAATACGATAAAGTTTAGCACATTTGTTGTTTACAAAATGTTTATTTTCTGCACAGTAAACAAATGAATTATTCGCCAAAATGTTACTAATTTTTTTCAACAGAATCAGTTATTAGCATTTTTCTGATTTAGCTGCTCCATTACCAAACACAAGTCAACATTTTAATTTAGTGATATGTATTTTCATCTGGTCTTTGAAAAAAATGCATAACAGGCTTATAGTAATATGTGGAGTAATTTACTGATGTAGCTCCTCTGTACAGGTATAAACAGGATAAATGACCAGCAAAGGCTGTTTGTAAATCTTTTGTAGGCTGTGAATAGAAATAAATTGTGTATATTACTAGATTACATGTTTTTTTTACAGTTAGACTTAACTTTCAGGAAAAAGGTACTTCTGTAGTTACAGATTAATTAGAGAGAAAGGTTTAAACAATCATTAATGCCAAATGCTTACATTTTAGCATTTTGGCCCATCCCGTTTCTTATTTTTACCCCTACTCCTTGTTTTTGAGTGTCATGTTGCCCCTTGGAACTGAGTCACGAAGGGTAGTGGTTGAAATCTTCCCCTAAGAAATGGGACAACCCACAAATACAGAAGAGCATTACTTCACTACTAGGCTACTAGCGGTGCTCTGCAGGCAACCCTGCCAGTCTGCAGTGATAGCAAAGGAGGGTAAAGTTCAGCAACCTCACTGCTGGGCTTTAGTTACATTTAGAGAATCCTATGCCTTCAAAGAGGTGGATGCGATAATTATTTATTATCACCCACCCCTAAGTCTTCAGGGATATCAAGCTGAAGTCAGCTATTCGCAAGCTTCTTGTTTGAATTTTCCTGTTCCCCCTTAAATGGAGCAGCAGTTACATTCTGGTGCTTCAGGCGTCAGTACTGCTGGACTATTTAAGGTGGAACGGGAAAATTAGCTAGCTATCTATCAAGACATCAGCATACTATTAGCGAATTTTTATGCTTGTTATGACGAAAAGGACCATAATACATTGAAACGACATTAAACTAAGACAATACAATGGTTATCGAATTTTATAACAGAGAACATACTTACAATTGTGAATTTCTTTGACCACTTGGGCAGCCATTTTGCCGGTTTTTCTTTTTTTCTCATAACACTCTGTTTGTGTGCCTCTGAAAAACCTCCATTTGGAGGGCCATGTAGCCCTAACATTTGCCCTACCCCTCTATCTCAACACAAATCGGGACAACCTACCCCCTGGGCCTGAACACATAAAACGAAGGGGTATGGGCTAAGTGGTAGGGGCAAGGGGTGAAATTGGATTGGGCCTTTGTGTGCACAGACATGTAGTGTGGAATTAATATGTCTGTGCTAGTTGTGTACATTGCATTTTTTTTTATTAAGTATTATGGACATCTTAGAAAATAACTGCCATTAAGATTAATGATTTTGATTTGTCAGTCTTATTTCATATGTACAGTACTGTATATTCTAGTGTTTTATCTATTATCATGGCTCAGGTACTCTTGAAAGTGACCCAAAACACCCAGTAAAGCAGATATTTGCCATGTATTTCTAATTGTTATTCTCAAGCAAAGTAGCCCCAAAGAAACACATTAACAGTGAGCAGAATGACGGCATTAATATTGCAAACATTTTTCCAGATGTGGTTTTCCTCAATGCTGGTCAGCTTCTTCTCCAGAGCCTGCTTTTCAGCTGAGCTTAGCTTCGGCCCGGGTGCTTCAGACAGCCCACACAGCCACATTCCCACACGCCTCCAGCACGAAGGCCTGTCCTGCTCCAGCTGTGAGTCAGAGCCAGCAGGGTTGGGGTCTTCTGCTGCAGGTGGGGTTGCCCACGGATCCTCCAGATCTACACGCTGCTCCTTGCTGTATCTTGTCCACCAGGTTAAACGAATAAGCTGCAGAGAAGTGTAGGTTCATTGGTGTGAATAAATGTCACAGTGGACATTATTGTTTAATATATTGTAAGCTAACTAATTAGGACCAGCAAACGTGTTGTGTTTTTTAAACACAAGCTCTTATCTTCAAAAACAAAAGTTTTATTCTTTCAACTTTTGGTGACTGAGGTTAAGGTTAGGGTTAGGCTTAGAAAATTCTTATTACATAGAGGGAATCACATATCATCACTGTCATATCAAAACCAGTAACACAATACCACTTTTGTTTTCTGTACAAACACTGATACTGAAACCTTCTGCATTGTGACAATAGGATTCAATATTTTTTTTCTTTAAATACTAAAGCTTTAGGCGTGAGGCAGAAAGTAGGCTATACATTCTCTTCTTTTGAAGTCCTTTTTCTTAATATAAGTGATCAAGGAACACATAAAAATTCCTTTACACTAATTACAGTCTACAGGCCACCAGGGCCGTATTCTCAGTTCTTACAGGAATTCTCTGAGTTTCTATCAAGTCTAATAACGCTTTCAAATAAAATAATAGTTGTCGGAGATTTTAATATCCATTTAGACAATCCCCAAGATGCACTAAGCAAGGCATTTATATCTATCATAGACTCCATAGGTTTCACCCAAATCATAAAGGGGCCCACACACTACCACAACCACACTCTAGACTTAATACTGACTTTTGGTGTAAACATAGATAACTTAGCCATTCTCCCCCAGAGCACAGCAGTCTCTGACCATTACTTAATCTCTTACGAAATTCACTTTAGTGGTAATGTGCGTTCATCACCATGTTATTGTGTCAAGCGGACAATAACTCCCTCCACAGCTGGTGGCTTTATTAGAAACCTTCCTAAATTATCAGCCGCTCTCATCTGTCCATCTAATCCTACTGAGCTAGATGCTATGACCAAGCTCTTAGAGAATAGTTTTCGATCTACTCTAGATAGTGTGGCCCCATTAAAAAGTAAAATAGTAAGGCAGAAAAAACTCGCCCCCTGGTATAATGACAACACTCGGGCTTTAAAACAGAACGCCAGACAACTTGAGCGTAAATGGCGCCTGACTAAGCTAGAAGTGTTCCAGTCCGCCTGGAAGGAGAGCCTTACAGACTATAGACAAGCACTTGCTACAGCACGCTCAGCTTATCTCTCCTCTCTCATAGAAAACAATAAGAATAATCCTAGATTACTTTTCAGCACAATCTCTAAACTAACAGAGAACAAAACAGTTAGTGAACCCCAGATGCCATCAGCCTATAGCAGCAACGATTTTATGAATTTCTTTAGTGATAAAATTGAAAAAATTAGGCAGAAAATTCAGAATACGCAATTAAACTCTAGAAACCTGCTTCCCCATAATGCCAGCCTCAACCTTGAAAATATTATAATATTCCTGCAGAGAGGCTGGAATCGTTTACCTTACTCCAAGAAAATGAACTATTTAAAATAGTCTCTTCCGCGAAATCATCTACCTGTATGCTAGATCCGATTCCTACAGGTTTACTCAAGGAAATTCTGCCAGAAATAACCAAGCCTATTCTGTCAATAATAAACTCTTCTCTTAGCCTTGGGTACATCCCAAAATCTCTTAAACTAGCAGTAATTAGACCTCTGATTAAGAAAGCGAACCTCGATCCATGCGAACTTTCAAATTATAGACCCATCTCGAATCTCCCCTTTATATCTAAGATCTTGGAAAAAGTTGTAGCAAAACAGTTAAGCTCCTTTTTACATAGGAATCAAATACATGAAAAATTCCAATCTGGTTTTAGGCCACATCATAGTACAGAAACAGCACTAGTAAAAATTGTAAATGATCTATTATTATTTTCTGACCAAGATCATGTGTCCTTGTTAGTCCTCCTCGATCTTAGTGCGGCATTTGACACAATAGACCACACTATCTTACTAGACAGACTAGAAAACCTTGTAGGGGTAACAGGAACAGCTCTTTCCTGGTTCCGGTCCTACCTCACTGATCGGTATCAGTTTGTTAATATAAACGGTGAATCATCTGTTCTCACAAAAGTAAAATATGGTGTTCCACAAGGCTCTGTTTTAGGACCTGTATTATTCACTTTATATATGCTACCACTGGGCACCATTATCAGTAGACACGGCATAAACTTCCACTGCTATGCCGATGACACTCAGTTATATTTAACAAGCGACCCAGATGATAGAATTAAACTTAGCAAGATTGAAGCCTGTATACAAGACATAAAGGACTGGATGTCGAGTAACTTTCTCCTTCTAAACTCAGATAAAACAGAGGTTCTGCTTCTTGGTCCAAAAGCAGCCAGAAACAAACTGTCTAATCTAACACTTAAACTTAACAATTTCTCAGTTGCATCAAGCTCATATGTAAAAAACCTTGGTGTCATTATAGACCCTGATCTGTCCTTCGACACACATATAACTAATATTACTAGAACAGCCTTCCTGCATCTTCGCAATATTGCTAAATTGAGAAATGCATTATCTCTACAGGATGCAGAAAAGTTAGTTCATGCATTTATTACTTCAAGGCTGGATTACTGTATTGCCCTGCTGGCTGGATGTCCCAGCAAAAGCCTTAACAAGCTTCAGCTAGTCCAGAACGCTGCAGCCAGAGTTCTTACTAGAACCAGAAAGTTTGACCATATCAGCCCAGTTTTATCAGCCTTACACTGGTTGCCAGTAAAATTTCGGATTGATTATAAAATTCTCTTGCTGACTTATAAAGCACTAAACGGACTCGCCCCGCTGTACCTGAGTGAACTTCTCTCTCACTATGAACCATCCCGCCTACTTAGATCACAAGGTGCTGGCTTACTATTAGTACCCAGAATTAATAAAGTTACGTCAGGGGGCAGAGCTTTCTCATACAAAGCCCCCCAGCTTTGGAATAGTCTTCCTGTTAATGTTCGGGACTCAGACACAGCCTCAGTCTTTAAGTCTAGGCTAAAAACCTACTTGTATATTCAAGCCTTTGGTAATTAGTTTTCCCTGTTAGTTCTATACCTGCCAGAGTCTCTGCTAACACTGTAATTTGTGATCGGTCACCCATTACAGAACTGACTCTGTGTGTTTTCCTCTCTATGTGTTTTCCTTTCTTTTCTTCGCCGAGTTGAACAGCTGCCCATCCTGTGCGTTCTGATGCTGCTGCCTTTTCTGCCTCGATCGGGTGCCACTGCTCGCCAGCCCTCTGGACCGGGTTACCAACATTGAGCCTCCTGCTGTACAACGCCGTGCAAACCTCACCCTCACAACCTGACCCCACTGATACTACTGCTGTTGCTGCATGAACTATTCAAAATTATTCACTTGAACCAATCAATCATTCAAACTAATTCAAATTAATCAATCACCCATTGACTGTGTTTTTCCTCTCTTTCTTTTGCCGAGTTGAACAGCTGCCCATCCTGCTGCTGATGCTGCTGCCTCTGCTGCCTTGATCGGGTGCCACTGCTCACCGTGCAAACCTCACCCTCACAACCTGCCCCCACTGATGCTGCTGCTTCTGCTGCATGAACTGAACTATTCAAATTAATTGTTTCCTTCACGTTTTACCCTGTTTTTGTACTATAATACTTTATACTAACAATGTTTACTATCCGGTGTCGACCAGAGGAGGATGGGTTCCCCTTCTGAGTCCTGGTTCCTCTCAAGGTTTCTTCCTGTTTCTCTTAGGGAGTTTTTCCTTGCCACTGTCGCCACTGGCTTGCTCATGGGGGCTCGGACCCGGACTTCTTTTTGTAATGCTCATATCCTTGTAAAGCTGCTTTGTGACAACACCTGTTGTAAAAAGCGCTATATAAATAAACTTTACTTACTTACTTACTACTGAGCTATAAAATGAACCTAAGCACTTCAATTAAGGATTAATTTAATGCTGAAACTACTCAAACACTCTAATACTCCACAGGAAGAAATACACAGCTAATAATTTGACATCACACAATGTGAGTGTGTGCTATTTTAGGATAGGTGTTACAGGACTGGATTAATTTTTTCCCTCTGATATAAGATCCAGTGAGGTTTTTCCCTATTTTTCTCCCCAGTTTAGTCAGGTTCAAGTTCCTGTCCCTCTAGCTCGGTCTTTCCCCATCACACAATACTACCAGCATTGGAAGGTGAAGGCTTCCTCCAGGACAGGTGAAGCCAACTTCTTTTTTCAAACAGCTTTTCAACAGCTCAACATGCTTTGATGAGCTGACCATTCTGTTATGTCAACAAACAGACACCCATGCTGGCTAGCATTGTGTTAAGTTATGGGGTGAGAGCGAGGCCAGTTGTGCTCTGTGGCCTCCTGTCAGTGGTGGTATGGACAGGGATCGAACTTGCGATCTCGACGATAGAATGCTCATATCAAAACCAGTATCACAATACCACTTTTGTTTTTCTGTGCCAATACTGATATTACAATCTTCTGTTTCATGCCAATAGAATGCAATATTTTTTGTTTTTAAATATGAGTAAGCTTTAAAATTAACAGAAGCACTTCACTTAAGAACTTAATTTTAATACTGAAACTACTCAAACACTCTAATACTCTACAGGACCAAATACACAGCTAACAATATGGCATCACACGATGTGAGTGTGTGGTATTCTACGATAGATTTGTTATAGGACTGAATTCATTCTTTTTTTTTTTTGCCATTTTTCCACAATTTTCTCCCCAATTTAGTCCAACTTCATATCCCTCTAGTGAGGTCTTTCCCCATCACACAATACTATCAATATTGTAAGGGTGATGGCTTCCTCCGAGACACATGAAGCCAGCTTCTTTTCAAACAGCTCAACATGTTTGGATGAGAAAACACTAACTGACAACTAACTCACACTGTGTTGAGTTATGGGGTGAGGGCGAGACCAGTTGCTCTGCAGCCTCCTGTCGATGGTGGTATGGGCGGGAATCGAACTTGCCATCTCTTGACATTAGAATGCTTAGATGGTCATGCCACTCATGAGATTTTCCGCTAATCTTGGCCTGACACCGATACTAAACAATACCCAGTATGCCATCTATATATGAAAATGCCAGCTACATTATATTACATTGTACATTCATACAATGTCACATTATATAAACATTTTGATGAATGGATGAATAGACCAATAGAAATGCTCTAAAATACTTAATATAAATCTGTAATATAATTTTGTTATCATAGTACCTTGTTCTAAGACACCTTGCACATAATACATTTGGCAATATGTGTGTATGTGTGTGTATGTGTGTGTGTGTGTGTGTGTGTGTGTGTGTGTGGAGAGGGTGAGAAATCCTTACATGTTGGTCTGGAATGGGGGCAGTGCAGAGGCTCACTACAATAATGACCAGGCCTGTCAGAGCTAGCAGAATGAGAGCAAAGTAGAGGTAGTGCACGTCTTTCAGAAGATCCGGCCGCAAGTCCTTCTCCCCACAGGAAGGGGTGCCATAAGCAAACTCCAATACCATTCGTGTGACCCCTATAACTAGACCCACCATCAGACCCCAGAATGCACCCTGCAGAGTTAAACACACGGCCTAATTAGGGAACACAGTTCACATTGAGCACTTGTTAAAAAAAAATGTTAAAGAAAATGTACTTTAAAACGTACTTCCTTAGTTAAACTATCAGTATAAGGAATTTCAACAGTAAGTCATTAGTAGATTGTATTACACTATGATTAACTCAGTGAGAATAAAATAGTAGTGGGTGTTAAAAAAATCTGACAGTTTCTATATTCATAGTATAGTGTATTAATGTATTAATAAAACCACTTTGGATGCTTAAGTAAACCTATTTTTGTATATTAATGATGGCGTATTATTAAGGGAGTTCAGTTTAACAACTGAATTTAATCTAAAAAAATTTTCTTAGGCAAAATAATAAGAACAGAAACAAGGTTTCAAGGTGAGAGAATTTACGTGCTTTGCACTGTATATATGTTGTATATATGTTGCATTATTTGCACTTATTTGTGAAATACTGGTGTAACAGTAATGACAAAACCCATTGCTTAAGATGAATTTCAGATGGTATACTGGATGAACTGAAGTATCGCCCACTACTAGAACAAAGCACACTGACGAGATGATGTCATCAATATAGTAATCTGCACTGCAGGGTGGATAACGTACTTGTTCATTCACTCGTCCCCAGAAGATGGCCATAAGAAACACTGCAGTGATGGGAGGAGCCAAGAAACTGGTTATGGCCTGAATGTAGTCAAAAAGCTGTCCACTGTTGGCTGACTGGATGATTGGAATCCATAAGATGCTCACAACTACCAGCAATAAAACAAACACCCTGTGGATGTACACAAGAACAGACTGTAGGAACAATAGGCTTGATCCTGATCATGGAGACGCAGCATAACATTGTTGTATAAAAACTTTACATTGTGAGGTAAATTAATAACTTTACAGGAGAAGGAAAAACATTCTTACCTTAATATATATATCAGTATCTATAAGTGTAATTGTTTTTCAAAATTTCTATTGCTCCATTCATCATAACATTTTTGCACAATGTAAAGAGTTACTCATGTTTTCATTTGTAATAAAATTAATAATATAAAATCAAAATGGGAAGAATTACCATATAGGTAATTAGAATAAATAGGTAAAATAAATAGGTATAAAATAGAATAAAATTATGAAATTACATTCAAAAATAACTAAAAAAGTTATGATAAAATAGTACCCTTTTAAGATGTTTATATATTCAATTACATTTGTCATGTATTTTGTCTTTTTCCACTTTTGTGTGGGTTTATGTCACAAAAACGTCATTCATCATTCGTCATCATTCATTTTTACATGACCAACAACAACAACATTTATTTGTATAGCACTTTTTATAACGAGTGTTGTCTCAAAACAGCTTTACAGAAAAGCAGTTTTGGAAGGATTAAAAGAATAAAAAGAAAACAAAAAAGAAAATAAAAGAAAATAAAAAAGGAGTCCATGTATAGATGTTTTCCAACTGTTGTTTATCCCTTATTAAACATGTTGTTCTTGTTACTGTGCTTTCAAGAGCAATATGTGTACATGGGCTTTGTTCGTATTAGATGCCCTGTATTGTGCTCTTTTCAAAAAAAAAGTCCAGCCTGAAACATTCCTTATAGTTTTAATGTGAATGGGTGGAGCTAAAATGCTGTATAGGCAGTTGTGTGTAAATGCACTGGTGTTTGTGACAAATGAAAGTAAACTTCTTTTCCTTATATGGGTTGTATGGACTGATCTGAAACTTTAAACCATGTTTACATACTAAATCAAAATCGTTTTTTTTTTTTTTTAAAGTGTGGAAAACTTGTTTTTCTGAGCCCTAAAAAAGACTTATGAAGAAACTTGGCCTCAGTAATTATATGAATTATTGTTATATGAATTATCAGTAAATTAATATCCTTACTGATGTTTTATTATAGTGATCCCATTTTTTTCCTTCTTTATCTGAGTAAATCTCTCCTCAAGGTTTCAAAACTGTTGTGCATTTCATAACATATACTTGAGACTTTGGTGGCGCCAACAGAAGACACTACAGTTACTGATAAAAACAAATGGTATGTTCATCACTGCTGTACAGACGTGTCACTACATAACGCGGAGTGTTCCTACCTGCCTACGACCATGAGCTCCCTCTCAGAGGCCTGGCGTCTTATGCGCTGCCAGATGTCCATGGTGAAGAGGGTGCTGCTACTGTTGAATATGGAGGTGAGGGAGGACATCAGAGCCGCCATCATCACCGCAATCATCAGCCCTCGCATACCTGCCAAGAATATATGGAAAAAAAGAGGGTGAAAAGAAAGAAAAGAATATGCAAAATATTTGGTCATTAATGTAGATAATGCAGAGTTTGCTAACCTTGCTTTGTAAAGAAATACCAAAATCCTAACCTCTAATCAGGGGTGAAAATGTGGTCTGAAAAGTGGGGAAACTGAGGTCAGCAGGCTACAGCCTTCCTACAGTGATTTATAAGTAAAACTAGGTAAACAGAGTATGCCTACAGTTATATAACTACGAGAAACAACCATCTATTTTGGCTTTATGACGTTTTAAAGGTGTGGGAATAAATATGAATATCTGACTACTCTCTCCCAACTCCCAATTCTGAAAGAAGCAATATGTTCAAATTGGTAAAATATAGAAATATATTTTCATATGTCTGAGAAGCCAAGGCTCCGTATGTGGAGCACCAGCAACCACTAACATTGTGGTAAAATTTTATGATGAATGGACAAACAGAAACAGTATAAAATAAACTACTGTCAGAATAAAGCTGCACTATGTAAGTTTTGGGGATTTGGGGACCCCTCTGGTGAAAGTGTGTAATTGCATGAAATGTGCAGAAGAACATTTTGTATTGTTGGTTTTGCTTTGGACTCCTTTCTCGAGCAGATGAATCTGACTTTTGCGAGTGCGTTAAGAGTATTCAAGGAGAACTCAGTAGAAACTTGGAGGATGTGTCTTCTGAGGATTTATCTACCTTTGCCATCATATCTACGCCAGTATAATGTGGATTTTGCATTTCAGACCTAAACATTTAATCATTTTAGCCTGTTTTGTCGCCACTCAGTAATGATGCTTTTTCAATTTCAACAAAAGAAACCTTAGATAGTGCACATCTTGAACTTTTATTGACTTTGACTTGATGTTTTGTTCCTAAATTACATTAATGTTGATACAAATAAAAGTTAAGTTAGTGATAGTGTTAGGCTAGCTGCTTGGCTTAGTGCTGTTGAAACTACTTCAATAATGGTATAATGTTCTTAAATAAATTTCAAAATGAGAAATGTTCGATATATCAAGTAGATTTAAGATGACTTCACTAGCCAAAATAACTTTTTTTGCACAGAGGTGTAAGTAACGAATTACATTTACTCTCGTTACTGTAATTGAGTACAGTTTTTCCTGTAACGGTACTTTTTGGAGTAGAATTAAATCATAGTACTTTTACTCTTACTTGAGTTAATTTTTAATGAAATACTTTTACTTCGCTACTTTAATTTTCATAACGTTACAGAGTAAAAATAAATTATTATTGAATCAATATGATCAAAATCAATATGAACGACGTGCAGTTAAATTTAAAAGATTCACCAATCAAAAAACAGCAGCTCCAGCAGGAAAAACACTACAGAGATGTCCAGTTTAGTGGAGGAGGACACAGGAGAACTGAACCAGCACATCATCTTTGTTCGTTTTCACATGAACTAAAGAAAACAGCGTTATTATCAGCGGCCAAACACAAAACCTGCTGAGATCCGCTTTCACAGCTCTACTCGACTGAGGCAGCATTAGCCGAGCTAGCTGATGTGAACTAAACAGGTACCATGCTATAATACTTCTGTTTATTAAACTTGAAATATGCTGTGCATATTTTATTACAAGTGTCTGTCAGCTGCTTTAGTTAACAGGTGTCGCCCACAGCCTACAGTTTACCCATTTATACAGCCTAGTTTAGCTGTCGTTTTGGAGATAAACGGTTGTTTACGGCTGTGAGACAAGAAATCTAGTCTAATACAGGATCTTCATAAACATAAACACTGGACAGTGATTCTGTCACGCTGTCATTCTTTAAGCTGACTGGCCTGATCTGATCTCTCCCCACCTCCCCTCCCTCTCTCTCTTTCTCTCTCTCTCTCTCTCTCTCTCTCTCCCCCCCTCACTCTTCCTCTCTCTCGCTCTCTCTTCCTTTTTCTCTTCCTCTGTCTCTCTCTTCCTCTCTCTCTCTTCCTTTCTCTCTTCCTCTTTTCCTCTCTCTCTATCTCTCTCTCTTTCGCTCTCTTCCTTTCTCTCTTCCTCTGTCTCTCTCTTCCTTTCTCTCTCTCTCTCTCCTCTCTCTCTGTTTGTCTGTTTCTCTCTCTCTGCCTCGGTGTTTGTCTTTAACTGTGAGAGGCTGTGTAGCTGTTTAACTGTCTAATGCAGTAATAATGTCTGATTCTGTATGAAGTGATCAGCATGATTACTGGTGAAATATATTACAGTAAAAATCAAAGCTGGGTTAGTTGCTGATGTTGCTGCTGTTTTTAATGGTAGAAATGTTCTGATGGGCAGCAGGACTCTCACTAAAATTACATTATTAATTAAGCAATCTACTCATAAATTTACAGTTTTTTTTTCTTCTAAATGAACTTAATTAAACAGTAACACCCTCTGCACCGTCTTTCAGGGATTCTAAAATACTTTACTGGAAACAGATAAACTAGGACGTTTTATATAATCGTCTAACCATGAAATGCATGCAATTTAATGTAAACCTTTTTCCTTACACAGCTCACAGAAAGGTGTGTAAATGTGCCCTAGCAGAGCAGACTGTGATCAGTCTGAGCTCTCAGAACTTTTTCCCACATATTATCATGTTTTGCTTTAATGTTTTTCTGTACAGATTATTTCCAGTGATGTAGCTGAGTCAGCTCAGAAATATGTTCAGGTTGTGACAGCGGAAATACGAAAAAGTAACTAAGTAACTCAGTACTTAAGTAGTTTTTTAATGAACTACTCATTTACTCTTACTTGAGTAATTTTATTTACTAATACTTGTACTTGAGTAAATTATCACTACAGTAACAGTGCTTGTGCTTGAGTAGGGATTTTCAGTACTCTTTACACCCCTGCTAGATGGTTGTGCCACTCAGGAGCCTGGAGCTTCAATTAATTTATTAATGTGCCATCCACCCAAATTTGCACCAGTACCTCTTATTAATATGAATTATTATCACACCCATAACACCATTAAAAAAAATAAATTGAACTGCAAAATCCAAATTCCTTATATTACACCTCTATACAATTCCAAAATCCAAAATTTGTACTGGAATTCCAAAATCCCGACCTCTAATAAATCTGCATTACGATTATGTTAGTACATAATGACTACTTCATACTGAAACAGGTGTCACATCTATGGATGTATTTCTGTATTAACAGTGTTAGAGATACAGACATTGAAGTGCACTGATCAGACTAATATAATTACAAGAACACAAGGCAGCCATACCTACTGGCATGAGCTCCACCACCAGTTTAGGATAGGCAATGTTAGAGCAGCCTACAGCAGCTTTACAGATTCTAAGGCACTCATCAGGATCCACACAGCCCACCTCATCTACCATGAATAGACAAAAAAAATTACCGTTCTGTTAGCATCTTGGTAGAGGTTAGTAGATACTACACCAACTGACCACTTCAGTACACCTCCTTGTTTCTACACTCATTGTCTATTTTATCAGCTCCACTTACCATATAGGTGCACTTTGTAGTTCTACACTTACAGACTGTAGTCCATCTATTTCTCTATGTACTTTCTTAGCCCCCTTTTACCCTGTTCTTCAATGGTCAGGACCCCCACAGAACCACCTGTTTGTATTATTTGGGTGGTTGATCATTCAAAGCACTGCAATAACACTGATGTGGTGTTAGCCCCCTTCAATGGTGTGTTAGTGTGTGTTGTGCTGGTACGAGTGGATCAGACACAGCAGAGCCACCACCACATTGGTGTCACTGCAGTGTTGAGAATTATCCACCACCCAAATAATACGTGCTCTGTGGTGGTCCTGTGGGGGTCCTGAATATTGAAGAACAGGGTAAAAGGAGGCTGACAGTGTATGTAGATAAACAGATGGACTATAGTCTGTGATTGTAGAATGACAAACTGCACATATATGGTAAGTGGAACTGATAAAATGGACAACGAGTGTAGAAACAAGGAGGTATAGTTAATGAAGTGGCTAGTCGGTGTATGTCTCAAATCAATTAGACGTGCCTGGGTAGAGTGCTCTGCTGATCATGCCAGGCATGACAACGAAGAACATGGGAAGGATCTTCAGGTAGCCTCCCAGCACAGAGCCACCTTTGGCATGCGACAAGTTTTTGGCAGACAAGGACCGCTGCACTATTACCTGCAGATAGTAACACAGCAGCGGCATAGGGCAAAGGTAAGTCACAGCAATATTAACATTAATTGCTCTTAGCAGGAAACTGTGCTGTCTGGCTTGATAAACTGCTTCCCAGCAGACTAACAACTAGAGACGGGGAATACCAGTGATTTTCTTTCAGTAAGACAGAGGTTAGTCTCCCAATATTAATACAGATACCTACACTTTTAAAAGTGTGAGTCTTGTGCACATAAAAAGGAGAACATTTGTACTATCTAAATTGAAATATTACTATTACCCACGGTGTGCAAAAGGTGACAAGTTTTACATGTTTTGCAATTTGATTGATTGATTGATATGGCATTTATCTGCAATTTCTAGAGAACAATTTCAGTTTATTTGCTGAGTTTAAAATCTTGGACATACATAAAACATAAAATATGAATAGTGCCATAACCAAATTTATGCTTTTTATGTAAAATTCAGCAGATAAACAGTGACTGTGTCTTCAAATGTGCAGAAATGTGTTCTCTGTAGCATTTGAGTTAACTTATTTTCACTTAAAATCAACAAATGTCATTTGACCAGGGTGCCTAGACATTTGCATACATCTGTAAGAGCAGAATAAAACATATGCGCAATTAAAGCAAGATTTTCAAGTAACTTGTGTCAGATGATGGTGGATGGACATACAACCGTACACAAAAGTTTGAACACCCTCAAATTAGGTCTTGTTGATTTTGTACCTAAAAATAATTTAACACACCCTCATGAGGGAACAAACTTAAACATGCTATTTTTCTGCAAATTTTAGTGCAGTTTTTATTTGCTAAGTTTAAGAGCAGGAACAATAGGATCACCAATCTGTGCTTGTTGCAGAAGACCCTTATTAGTGACTAGACAGTCTGTAGTAACTTGTATGACACGTTATGTACATGCACCGAGCACCGGCTTCAAACCAGCCCAGAGCTTAGCCTGTTTATCAGGTAAAAAGAGCTTTTCTGCTCTAAAGTTTTGAATTGAAAAGAACTGGCTTAATGTATTCATAACAAATACTCTACCAGAATAACAAGTGGGTTGTTAAGTTGCACTGTTGTTAGTAGGGATGGGTGGATCACAACTGAAGTATCTTTACCTCTGGTCCTAACATTGCCTTTTAAGAAATAGTCCTCAAGTCATATGCAGTCAAGTGACACGTTTTGTTGATGTGTGAAAATAAGTTAACACACTTCTGCACATTTTAATGCACAACTGCTAATTTGCTGAATGTAACATAATAGGGGAAAATAAAACATAAAATATATCCTGTTCAAAAGTTCATGGTACATTTAATATTTTATGTTGTATTTTTTCCAGTATGTTAACTCCTTAAACCCTAGGCTCATTGTTCAGTTAATAATCCTTAGACTTCTTATTTAGCAGGTATTATAAATGACCCTTTATTTACTGTGGAACTCATATATACACTTTGTAGTGTAAGTGTGGGGAACTGAAGAATGTTCCTTCAGGGGTTTATGAGATAAAATCTTAGACACAGATCCAACCTTCAAAAGTGACAGATGCTGGGTGGTTTACCTGGTCAGCGCACCACACCCATGTAGCCAGTACGGTCAGTCCGAAGAGCAGCCCCGGCCAGGGCAAGTCCCCTGTCACCGGGTCGCGGAAGAGATGAAAGGCATCTGGTCGTGGGAGGTGGCATGTAGTGTTAGGAACAGTGATTGCAGGCACAGCTTTTCCATACTGCTCCAGCAGACCCTCATACCAGCCCACTTTAGCAAAAGCTGTTAAGGGAAAGAATGCAGAGCGTTACTAGTTAAGAAAGAGATGTTCAGTAGGGTATATATACATATATATATATATATATATATATATATATATATATATATATATACACACACACACACACACGCACGTATGTATGTATAAAAGAACCCATTTTTCTGACTGAGTGAGTTTTCATTTAGTAAATGAAAATGATTTATTACATTTGAAATAACATAATAATAATGCTTCAAAGTAATAATCACCAGATTGGGAAAGACTCAGAGAACTAGAGGACTCATTTAAATAATGTTTAATATTTATATAATACATATATATAAAAGTATACATTATTATAAATAAAATATAATGTTATTGTTTTAAAAAGCCATCTAAAGCTAAATTCCTGAGCGCCTCCTCTATAATGATGGAAAAGACCTCTTTTTTTTTAAATAAACACATGGACCTTGCAGTCTGGAGTTTCTTCAGCAGGTGCACATATTAGCATGCAAGTCACTTTAGTGTTTGTCATTGAGAGAAGAAACAGCCAAAGACCTCAGGATCTGACTGTACATGACTGAAGTAACTTTAAAAACAAGAGGTTCAAAAGTTTATTACCAAAAGATATCGTGTTACTCAGTATTATATTGTTTCCATTAAAGAATTTCACTGAATGGGTTAATGCTAAAAAAAAGAACACCACTGAGCTGACTTGCAGTAAAGCAAAGAAAACTGAACAGTGTTTTTAATCATTTTCATTACCAATTACTTTATTTAATAAGGGTTAGATTTATACACTACATTGTAGGCATATTTAATATTTTGCTGTTTTTGGCCTTCCTTCCTTGTTTGAATGAAAACTGTAAGTGCAATATTTGACCAGAAAATATATGGTGGCTGAAATTTTGGTGCATCCCTAATAGTCAGTATTATTTAATATATAAAGTGTACATTTCATTTGTGCTTTCATAACAATAGCCTGTTCTTATAGACTGTCTGACTACCTTAAAATACTGCCAAAAGATATGGACTCCTCTCTTAATTATTGCGATCAGCTACACTATCTACGCTATCTATATATTCAAGCACACAGCCATGCAATTTCCATAGACAAATATTGGCAGTAGAATGGGTAATACGGAAGAGCTCAGTGAATTTAAATCAGGCACTGTCATAGGATGCCACCTTTGCCACAAGTCAGTCCATGAAATTTCTGCCCTGCTAGATCTTCACCTTTCAGCAGATGCTATTATTGTGAAATGGAAGCATCTAGGAGCAACAATAGCTCAGCCATGAAGCGGTAAATCATGCAAACTCTCAAAGTGGGGCCTCTGTTGCATCACTCCCTACACTGCCTTTGAAAGCAACATCAGCACAAGAACTGTGCATCAGGATCTTCATGAAATGGGTTTTGACAGACGAGCTACACAGAAGTCTAAGATCAGTATGCACAATGCAGCTGGCTGGAGTAGTGTAAAAATAAGCCACCACTGGAATAACATTTCACTATCTGGCAATCTGATGTTTGGCAGAACAATACCTACCGGAATGGACAGTGCCAACTGTGAAGTTTGGTGGAGGGGGGATAATGGTCTGGGCTGTTTGTCAGGGTTTGGGCTAGGCCCCTTAGTTCCACTAAAGGATAATGTTACTGCTACAGCATACAAAGACATTTTAGACAATTATATGCTTCCAACTTTGTGGAAACCCTTTCCTGTTCCAGCATGTGCCCCTGTGCACAGAGCACTGTCCATAAAGACAAGGTTTATCCTATTCACTGAAGACTCTATAAAAAGGAGTTTGTGTGGAAGAAACTCCAGTGGCCTACACAAAGCCCTTAGGGATGAACTGGAACATCGATTGTGAGACAGGCCTTCTCTCCCAACATCAGTGTATGACCTCAAAAATGCTCTTTAGACTGAAGAGGCACAAATTCCCAAAGGCACACTTCAAAATCTTGTGGGGAGCCTCCCCAGAAAAGTGGAGGCTGCTATAGCTGCAAAGGGAGGCCAACTCCATATTAATACACATAGTTTTGTAATGAGAGGTCCAACAAGCTCATATAGGTGTGACGATCATGTGTCCACATACTTTCAGCCATATAATGTAAGTTACTAAAAGAAATTCACCTATGAACATGAGAGCAAATGCTCCGACTACCATAATGACAGTCTGTAAGGCATCAGTGTAGATTACGGCTGTCAGCCCACCTGCAACAAAACATCAGCAATTAATGGATCCTCTTCAGCAAAAGCACTAGCTGTATAGCAAAGTGTGTGTTATGTGTTATTAGTTACCAGCTATAGTATAGAGTGCTGTGACTACAAGCAGCACTACAGTGGAGACGTACAGGTCCCAACCCAGCGACACCTGAATGAACAAAGCTCCAGAGAAAATGTCTGTCTGGACAGAGCAAAATAAAATAGTGAAAAGTCTTTAGACCTGCAGTACATTTCGGGGCTCATGTATGTCACAGGTTATTACGTCCTATTCATTAACCCCTTAAATTCCCAGGCTTATGACATGTCAGGGCCTATTATTCAGTAACGTAAAATGTAACATGTAAGAGTGGGGAATCCTGGGCCTTTAATGGGCTAAAGGTCAGCCTTACTGATATCTTGGTGAAGATGTAGAGAATGAGAGACAGCACACTCATGTAGATTCGAATGCGCTGGCCCCCAAATCTCTTCCTCAGGTATTCGGGCATGGTGACCACTCCAGCAGAAATGTACACAGGCACAAAGATCCAGCCTAAGGCAACAAGGACCCATGCTGCCTACCATAAACAGCACAAAACTCCCATCAGTGTTGTTGTTTCCTAAATATATTGAAGGTGCACTTTGGCCAAAATAAAAAATGTGATCATTGCTACATCTATTGTAAACATGCTTGTTCGCCTCCTACAGCAGCGTCACAAGCTACTAGAGTGAGATTTTTAGGTTTAACCCCCTTCTGAATGCAGAAGATGGCCGAACATGACGTCTGTATTTCTTAGTCTATAGACGGCTAGGCCAGAAATCAGTATTTCCAGAAAGGATATTTCATCTTTGGTATTTCTTTATCACTGTGGGGAGGACTCCCAATGGTTGCATGATATTTGCATGATGCATGCTCGGTATTTTAGTGAAGAAACACTGATGGATGAAAACACAAAAAGAATAATTCTGTCAAACCAATGACACTGAGGGATGCAATACTGTGTTACAGAATACTGCATAACAAATAGCATATTAAAAGCTAGTTTTAGGCCAGAATGCCCCTTTAAGACAAGACTGTGCAAGTTGTTTGTAAGCTTAATAGTAAAAGCAGTGTAGTGTTAGGTGCAGGACATAGAGCAGTTGCATCAACTTACATTCCACTCAAATCCCCCAACAGCGATTCCACTTGCTGCCCCAGTCCCTGCTAATCCAACAAACAAGCCACTGCCCACATTACTGGACATCAAAGAAGCACCAATCTATGAGTGTATAAAATATCAGAGCAGCCAAATTCATACTTGATTTTCACAACATTCATATACAGCTTGAGTAAAGGACTGTTTATGTTCTGTACTCTTTGACTGAAAAGGCCTAATGTGTGCATGAATGGCCTGCATGCATTACTCTATAATATAGCTACTGTATTTTAACACATACACACATAAGGCTATCATCACCAAAACTGTAATACCAGGAAACTGTTTTATCTCTAGTTCTAGCATGTATATCTTTCTTCTTGATCAACTGTGCCTGAAAACGAGCAATGAAAACAGAAAAACTTCCTGGTGCACATCTGCAGCTAGATGAATGGATAACTACTAGTGCATGTGCATTACAAGACAGATGTACACAATACAGAGTAGCACAATAGAAAGAGACTAGCAAAAACTCACTGGCCACCATGTCATGGATCTGCCTGCTAAGAAGTATCCTCCAACTGTCCCACGGTTAGCCCTGATTGATGACTTTGAAGAAAAAAAAAAAATATGAAAAACAAAAACTGCATAAATTTAAACCAAACCATATATAAATGTGAATGCTTTGGAAAAAAATAGGAGGGATAATGCATCCGTGTATCTACCATCTTAATCACACAAACATAGCAAAAACCAGTGAACAATTAAACATACCCATATTCCCACCGCTAGAACAAACACAAAGTACACCACTATCACCACAATATCAGGAATCTCCAGTTTAAACTTTCCATTCTGCTGAGGCTCCGCAGTGCCCGTTACAAGCTCAGGTGTAGATGTCATTTTAAAAATGCTGCAGAAAAAGAGTGTGAACTTTGAGGCTAGTGTGGATTCAGTCAATCATTAAGCAGGTTTTTATCAAAAATGTTGACTCACCTTATTGGTTATACATAAACCGGAAACATGGCTGAGAAACGTTTCACATGAGGATGTACTGTGAAAGGACTTGTGCCAAAACCTTTTACCAGCCTATCTAACAGGGGAGACATGCTGAATGTATTACTCTAGCTTTCCAATAAAAAGGTTACTGAATGTCTAATTTAAGTCAAAGAGAGAGATCCATAACCATGTAGATTTCAGAAACCTTTAATGACACCAAAATCACAGCAGTGTAAATATGCTTTGTACATGTGAAACAGTATAAATAAGCCAAATGAAGTGAGCCTCGGTCCTTGGTTCATGTTTTCTTCCAGAACTTGCTGTAGTCGTCCACTTTGAAGTCATCCTCAAAGTCATCCTTCTTTGCTTTAACCATTGTCTTTTTAGGACCCCTTTTACGCATCCTGATCTTCCTCTCCTCCTCTGAGAGAGTGGTAATATCCACAGGCATCTAAGGAGAAAATTTAGACCACCCTTTTGTTTATTTAATTTCCATTCAAAATGGCCATTCATTACAATTTTTCAGAATTGGAGGGGGAAAAAAAGCAAAAAACATATATTTAACATATAATTAGACAAAAGCGTTCAATGTGAAGCTCCCAATTGTGTTTGGAAATACTTCGATCACGAGAAGCAGAGATTGTAAGTAACTTCCAAGAATGAACTTAGAAGGTGTGGAAAATTATCCCTGCAGATTTCTTTCAAAAACTGAAAGCAAGACTCCCAAAAAGAACGAAAGCTGTAATAACAGAAAAGGTTGGACACAAAAAATACTGAAAATTTTTGTTATATTTTGTCACTGAGGCTTCTGGATTTTTTTTCTGTCAAATACATGTTTTTTTGCAAATACATGAAAAGGTGGTCTCTTGACTTTTGCAGGGTGCTGTTTATCATCACTGTTGTAACAAAACCTTTCCAAAACACTTCACAAGGGAAAAAATGACCCTTTAATGTAAGTTCATTTAAAGATTTATTAGGTAATTCTGGACCATTTCTACTGGTCATGAAATTTTCACAGAATGTAAAGGGCAGATGTAGTTTTCAAATGATAATTAGAAACAACAGAGAAAAAGGTTTTGATCAGACAGTGGCGACATGAACGTTCAGATGATTTAGGACAACATATACAGCATACCACAAAACATTATACTAACCATTACTATTCTTTTAGGCTCCCTGTATCTGATGTTGATGGTGGACCCGTCTGGACGCACCAACAAGACTGGGTACAACCGCTCATATCTCTGCCTGCCACAGCGCACCACTGAGCTTCTGTTGGAGTTTGACTGAGCGTGCGTGGTGTGAAATGACGATACAGCAACTAAACATCTTTGGGAGATCACTTCCTGAAGACACCTAAGATGGAGGAAAGTCACATAATTCAAGATCTGTATTCACTTGTATTCACAGCAGCAGGGAAAAGAGAGCTTGTTACTTCAGACACAGTCTACTTCAGTGAAAGTGAAAGGGTGACTCAGAGAAACAAGTCAAAGATTACAGACAGCTTTTTATAGAACAATAAAACTTTGATTTATAACTCTGACTGCCAAACTGTGGCTGCAGCTATTTTCTTAACTTTCTGAAAGAGTTGGGCTCACCATGCTCACGCTACATCTGACTGTGAGGTAGCTGGACCTGAAGTTATGATTCTGAAGTTGTATGAAATGATGTGCCTACGCCAAAGGTACTGAAGACCATGGTCACTGATTAAAAAAGCGAACAGTGTCTGAACACAGTTCACGAAAACACAAAAACAACTGATTTTAAAACAGGCTGTTTTGCAGCTTAATTTCAATGGGTAGTGAACAGAACATTAGAACATTAAAGTTCACATACTACGTTTAACATTTTATTTAAAAAAAGCGGGGGACTTTAAGGTTTCTTCTAAACTCTCCGCATACAGTGTTAAACGTGCAGCACTTGTATCACTCCCAAACGATGCAATCAGGCTTTCATGGTTTGCTTGGTATGAATTCTATAAACATAGTTTGAATAAAGCTTCTCTACAACGATGAGTCATCTTACATCTCGTTCTACAAGATTATACGCTTAACAAACACGAGCACTATGTACAGTTTAAAGTAGTCAGTATTAAACCTGTTTAAACCTCCTCTACACTCTGATATTTTAGCTAGGTTAGTCATCCTGGTGATAAACTGAACTTCACTGCTCCCTCACACCAGCATAACGTTAGCTGTGCTAAGCTAACCAAACTGACAGCACCGCTGTTTTATTACTCACCTGAACACACTCCTGCCATTCATCCAGACTTTATGCAGAGCCATTTTCATAACATTGAGTTGGGTTTTTTATCTACTGCATTCCTGAAACGATGCTGGAAAAGAAAAGGTCACCACCAACCACACTAACCATAAGATGTGTTTGTAAAATTTTGCCGTACAGAAACACGGCATAGAGAATGGTTCCTACTGTAGTTCACCACGTAACGAAACATAGAACAAAATGAAAATAAGCTGAACAGAAAATGAAAATAAAATGAAAAACTCGTGGCTGTAATGTATTACAACGACAGCTGTCATTCATTGTGAAACAAAACAGACTGTCTGCCCCACTTCGTTTTTCCCACTACACGTTCATTAAATCTAGCGGATTTGTTAAGGTCGTAACCGTAGGTAGATCTATAGGCGTAACACTTATGATCAAAAATAATCAAACTGGAATTATAGACAAACTGTATAATCTGCTGGTTCTTCAGCAATGATAATTTGATAAGCAAAAGACTGTGCTTGTGGCTATTCACTCTATGGTGAGTGTCAGTCATGTGAGATCATATGGAAAAGAAACACACGGGCATGTATTATCATATGTGAGATACATTTCGAATATACTGTTTCATTTTAAAATGTTTTTACACACTAAAGTACACTAAGCTAAAATAAATTTTTGGCCATTTTCATGTTGATAAATGCACTTTACATATACTTATTTTCTGTATGGGGTACACAATTATTCACCATTCATCATAAACTTTCGTTCATGATATTGTCATTACACCTCCACATTGTTTATTGTTCATACTGCAAACAGCAAAACTGAAAAAAAAAAATCTTTTGAAAAAGAAAAGTAGAATGCACAAATAGAACGAGCAAGTGGAATGGATTTAACTTTCAAGGGCCCACAAGCCCAACACAGAAAAACAAAATTTCCCTGTATAATAATAATGTCAATTTATAATAGTGTCTCATACAAACCCATGAACACTTTACAATGACGGCAAAAAAGGACTTTGAAGAATAATTTGCAGTATGGAAGCTAAGCTGGAAAAACAGCCCATTTTTTTAGATGTCACAAAAACCAAAGTATTTACATATCATTGCTGTTGGAACAAAACCTCATATTTCCATTTTTGTTTTTATTTACTTATTATTATTTTTTTCAGATTTTGAAAATGCCCTTTACAATGTGTTAATATTTCATGGTGAATGGAACAATAGAAATACTCCAGAATTACTTTTTTTTTCCTTTTCCTGTGCAATTGGTATTTTGGAGATATGAGGTTTTGTCACAACAGGGATGATACATTTGCCTGTTCTGCAGCAGTTTAACTCTGCCAGTTCATGATGAAGTTAGTACTGTTTCATCTTGGATTGTTTTTTAAGGCATAATGGAACAGTGATCATTTAGATAGACAGATAGACAGACAGACAGACAGATAGATCTTTATTGATCTTGAAAGGAAACTGCAGAAAAATATATTTAAAAATATGAGGTAAGTTTTAAAAGCACAGGCAAAAAACAATCTGTTAGAGAGGTCATGTGGTTATGAGGCCATAAGATAAGGTCTGTAAATCAGTTAGGACTCTTTTTGGAAGAGTGGAACTCAGGGAAGAATGTGTGACAGTGGGCCCTTAAGTGTGACTCTCACAGTGAACAGCAGGGGGTGCTGTCCTGCCATAACGCTGCGCCAGCCTCTCTGCTTCTCTGTGTCCGGAGGTTATAGATCCCTGCACTGTACCATACAGAGTCTTTATGGTTGCCTCTCCAGCAAACAAAACCTGAAGATCCTGGAACACAAACAACCAAATTATATTCAAATAAAAGGGTGCACACATTTTTAAATATTCTTCTTCTACCCATATTTGCAAATGAACATGACCTTCCATATTTTCAGTACATTTTCAGTGAAAGAATGTTTCAAAAATGTTATTGCCAATACATGTATCCATTCTTACTGTTACTACAGTTATTCATTAGGTTAACTATAATACAGAGTCATGTGACTTCAGTCTTATGAAAAGGCAGTCACCTTGTTAGGGTTCTTAGTGGCCAACAAAGGCTCAGCCAGGACATCCATGACTTTCCCATCTACACCAACAGGGAGGAAAGTATAGGAACCGCGCGTCAAGTTGTTTTTACGCCACTGTGTGCACAGAATACTCTTTGGTGGAGGAATATGTGGATTTCCTAGAGAGACAGAATGAATATCTCATTTCAGATTTTTGTTCTGACAAATTTATAATTTCATAAATTCATTTACATACTTTTGATACTTTCTATAAGTATTAATCAAAACCCTGATAAAAAACAATATGAAGAAAAACAGGCTTATTTAAACACTCTATATCCTACACTGTTCCTGTATTTTATTTTTTCTCTGATGTCCACTTACATTTTATTGTATTTGATGTGCCAAAAACAATCATAATTTATTTTAACATGACAGTTCTTCAACCTCTCTTTATCTGTGCCTTTAAGACTAGTTATCTAACTGATCAGTGCACTGACAAGTTGCCCTGTATCGTGCCCTAATTCCAATGAATAAATGGGACTAAACTACTGTCAAGCTGAATAGGCAGATATAATGTAAAGGTACTAGTTTTTGTGACATCACAAAAACAGTGACTTGAACATGGGCTGTTTCTGTAGTTTAGTATCCACAGATAGACAGTATGGACTTAAATCTGAATTGTACATTTTGAAACTTGACAATGTTTACATAATATATCAGATTACTTAATTCAAAAAACAACTACATTTATTTTCAGATCATGGCCCTTCAAGTTTTGTGAATGAAATAGTTCATGGTTAATTTACCAGTAAAAATCCTGATATGTTCAGTGATGGCACTGGCTAATTCCTTCTCTGTCATGGTTTCAATCAGGTCAGCTATATCTCCAGGACACCAACCAATCAGAATATTGCCAAACCTGTAACACATAAACATTTAAAAATCAAATGTGTCTTTTCGTACCAATAATCTCATGTTACTTTTAAATGAATCTAATTTGCCTGTGCTTAATCATTAAGTGCTTTGCATGCCCCAAGTCTTTCAGCACCTACATGGAAAACAATGCAAATGAGATACTATGAGGGTGTAGGAGCAAGAAATGGAAGTCTGGATCTGCTGCTAGCTTTGTAAATGGTAAGGAGTTAAAATAAAAATGATTTTATTGTCGTTCAACACAGCCGTTACCTTTCCTCAGGTTTCATGACAGTAAACACGTTCAGGTGTTTCAGCCACTCGGTTTGACTGGTGGACACAGATGCAATAGAATCGTCATCCCAAATAAGACTAATGCGACTGACATCCTTTTCCCAGAAGGCTTCCTCATATTCTAGAAAAATCTTAGCCATGTTGCCAAAAGATAGGTTTTCAATCACCTCCATCTTCTCTGCTGGGAGGCTGGGGTTAAAGAGGTTAGCTGCTTCAGCTTTGAGGCAACCTGTGAAAAAAAATATGTGCTTTTAGAGAACTGTGTGAGCCATGTCTCTATTCCATTACCCAAATGAAGAATCAAAAACAAAAGACTTATGCTTTGTTAAACAATAATGTGTGGGCTTGAAAAAGAAGGATGAATTGACCAGGTAAAATTCAGACACATACAGCTGTATGCAAAACTCTGGGCACCTCTGATCAAATTACTTGTGTTGTTCCAGCTTGTAATTTTTTATGTCCTAAATGCCATTCAGAAAGGGAAGTTAAGGAGAACTGTTAAAATCAAGACAAGATCTGGAAACTCAAAAACAATTTCAGAAAAAATCTGCTCGTAGACTGGTCAGCTATGCTAAGCAAAACCCCACATTATCGTCAACTACAAGGATGGGAGAGGTGATGCCCCGGCCCACTACACAGTGTTGTTACACAAACATCTTCTACATGGAGGGGAATCAGAAAACAAATTGATGTCATTAAAAAAAATCAACATCTGAAGTATGCAAAACACTTAGATAAGCCAGGGGCATTTGGGAAACAAGTGCTGTGGACTGACGGGACAAATATTTGGGGATGGAACTTTTTTTTCGACAAACACCAAAGGTATGTTTAAGGAGAAAAAGGAGAAACATTTCAATTAAAGAACACCTCGCCAACTGTTAAGCATCAGTGTGGATCTATTAAGCTTTGGGGTTGTGAGAGTAAAGAAAAGACTCTATTAAATATCAACAAAGCCTGGGAGCTAATATCTGAAGATGAAAAGAGGTAGGATGTTACAACAGGACAATGATGCAAACCATACATCAAAATCAACCATTAACTATTAATAAACAAAAGATAAAGGTTCTTAAACATGCTGTGCATACAAGATGATCTATGAATATTTCTCAACTAGAAGCATTCTGCAAAGAAAAGTGATAAAATCAAGACTAGAAAGATTGTTAGCTGGTTACAAGAACCGTTTCATACTTAAGTTTGTTCCAGAGGTGGTGTTAATTTTTTTTCCACTTACAAAATCAACTAAATGTGACATCTGACCAGCGGTGCCTAAACTTTTGCATACAACTGTTGTTTTATGTGCATAAACCTACTCACCAAGAGATACAGTGACGATTACATGATCTGCCAGAATCTCCGCTCCATCTTCACACACCACACGCACAGGGTATTCTAGGCCTTCTGTACCAGGGAAAGAGCCGTCCCACTCGATCTTTCTTACTGCTTTATTCAGCAGCAAACGCTCCTTGGGGAAATCCTCTGCTAACTTTTCCACTATTTGAAACATGAACCTAAAACAGTGAAACATTAATTTGGACAACAACATTAACCCTGTTTCGGATTAAAGCAGTGACTCAACTAAAAATCGAATTTATCCAATTTTCCTCTTAACCAAAATGTACTTGATAAGTCAAGACATGTTTAGTGTCTCTTCAGTTTATGGAGCTTTGCAGCTAAGGCAGCTAACAAGTAACAAGCTTACAGCCACCAGTTTGCACCGTAAACTAAACGCTTACAGTCGTATGCAAAAGTTTGGGTTAATTTTCTAAGTTAAAAGTTAAAATATCCTCTACAGAGAACACACTTCTGCACAGTTTAATGCACAATTACAGTTTTTTTTGTTGAACTGAACATATTCAGAAGAAAAAACTCATCAAATTCATAGATATTGTGCACTAACATTTGCTGAAAAATACCATATTTACGTTTGTTCTCTGTAGAGGACATGTTAACTTATTTTCACTTCAAAAATCAACAAAACATTTCACCGGGGTGTTTAAACTTTTGCATACAATAAAAGTACGCAAAGATACCTTGCATATGTGAAACCACTAGTAGCAACGATTTTAAAACCTGAGTTTTGTATGTACCGTTGTCCATTTTTAGAGATAACAGTATGCCACAGAGTGTCAGAAACTACATAATCATGTCTATCGATTCAACCTGAAATCAACCACACCATTTCATTTTAATGCAAAAATTACTGTTTTACTGTTACTGTAATCTTACATCAAAATGTAATGACTTGTACCCATCTGTAAAACATCTGAGGTTTGATTACGTCACCATGCACCAGTGGGCATGGAAAAACAATATTAACCAATAATATAATGCTTCACCACCCACTCCGACTACCCTGCCTAAGATGGAGCAAAAATGCTCAGCTAGTTCAAAGATCTGCCCAGATACTGCATTTCAATCTGAAATACTTCAGTGTGCAGAAGAAAAATGCATTATGATTTCCAATTCACACTGACTTGACTTGAGGCAAGTGTGTGATGCTTTAGGCATGCAGTTTGCACAATGCTGACCTGATCCACTCTTTGTTAGACACATTAGCCTCATAGTTTCAGTGCAAAACTAAAGCAGACTTGGGACAGTGAGCCACTGAGTCATCACTTTAAGATTTTAGTTTGAATGTAAACTTGGTCTGATCTGAACATTTTTCCTACCCTTCCACGTTGAGATCATCCCCCATGTTGATGTAATATTGCCATGAATCTGCAGAGACGTTGTGAAGGTCTGAGGCTGCAATGCTAAGCAGGTAGTCTTTCCCAACCAAGGCAAGAACACCCTGCACACTCTTCTTATCAGCCTGCGAGGCCTCAATGACAGCATGAGCTTTCTCTGCAAAACGTTCTCCTAAGCTTCCCCCCGAGATATTTCCACGATCCCGAATGATTCTTTCCCCCGCCTCGTACACATGTTCGGCAAATTCTGTTTCGACTTTGCTTCCGTTGTGTCTGTAAAACACGGTGTTTCCCTCATCAGGGACTTGGCTGAGAAGGCCATACTTTTTTAAAAGACAGTAGAACAGGTTTTCTTCAGATGAACCATGGATATATTGAGCTCCAGTGTCAACCCATGCCTTCCCTGCACAAAACAAACAGATCAATGAAATGTAGGATGGACGTGACAATAATCAGGCAAGGGCTATGTAATGGCAAATGAAGTTCTACGTTCAGCAATTTTATCATTAAAAATAGCCTGCGTCACATGAAGAGTCAGTGCTGTTCACACAAAATACGAGAAGTGAAATCCAGATCATGTGTTCAGGAGCATTTTCTGATTTCCTCTTTCGCAAAACTAGTCCTTGCAGAGACGACCTCAAAACGTTGTAATCATTAGTCATTTTGTTTTTTGTTGATAATACAATATAATAAACTACTATACTATAAACTAATCACAGTATTTTAGATGTTTTATTCAATATTTTAAATATTTTAGGAAGATGTTATTACATGTTAAATAATATACTGTAATTATCTATTTACAATAGCTTTAAAATTTTTGATGAAAATACAAATGTTTATAATAATTTTCAATGCTATACAGCCATTTCAACGGTTATGCAACCGAATTGATTTTACACTATTAAAAACTTTGGAATGGTGAATCCAAACTTGTGAACAGTAGTGTATACATTCATTCAGCAGAGTTTACCTATATTCGCTTTGGCTACTCTGCCTCCAACAGTGTCCGCCGCTTCAACCACAGTGACGTCAGTGAAGCCCAGTTCTTTTAGCTTGATGGCCGCTCCGAGTCCAGCCACACCAGCACCGACCACCACAATCCGAGGCTGCTGGCCGTCCTTCATTACTGATGCGTTTAATAAAGAGATATTTAGGTTTTCATCACATATAAAACAAGGCTGCTCAACTCTGCTCCGACGTCTCATACTCGAAAGCGGAGCAGATCCGCTTTCACTTTGTATCGACTGCGTGCAAATGATCACGCTTGTTTCTTTTACTACGGTGACTCATAGGTAATGATAAAAGAGCATGATGTAGCCTGTATACACCGCTGTTTGCGCACTCTACGCAGTCTGCATTCACCTCGTATACAACACTTGCACGTTGCTTTTCCTTCACAACGAAATATACAAATGAATCTCGCCACTAACCGCGTTTCTCACCAATCTGGTTTAAGTTTTATACACTGTTCACTCTTATAGCTGAGAAATTTTGACAGAAGTCTTGCAGCAAAGGCTGTGACTTGTTAAAAATCTAAAAGGAAATGTAACCCATTATAATCTGGATACACTGATACTGCTGCCGTGTAACTTGTACAAGTAAGTTGTTTCATTGTCCACTCAAGGGAATGGCAGACCACGTGCCTGGAAATGAATTCTCCTCACAGTTTTTGCTAAATTGTTGTTACAGCCATGAACATTTCTTGCAGAAAACGCTGGCTCTAAGTGTATATCACTAAAATATCTCATGACAGTGTACATAGAAAGAAAGTTACAAGAGGATCCACCTGCCAGGAAAAGCCCCCTCTCTTAAATCAGGCTACAAATATGGGCCCAAACATGTATTACTAAATATATGTCATAGTTGTGGCAACAGAAAGAAATTTAAAGGGGGATGCCTTTTGAGGGAGTCCACTTGCCAGAAAATGCACCCCTCTTAAATTTAGTTACAGTCTTAGGAAAAAAGGTATGAAACTGTCACTGGGACAGTACCCCTCTTGTCACTGGGGTGGTACCCTCAAGGGCACATCTCAGCACCTTTAGTCAGTATACATAATGGTATCATGATCCATTGAAATTATATTTTCTAAGTTGTACTGACTCCACACACCCTGTCTCGTCTCTAGGCGTTTTATTTTATTGTTCTGTTTTAAAACATTAGGTTAAGAAGAGGTACAAATACGTACTTTTCCACTGGGAAAAACCTATTTAAGGTACACAATTGGACCTTAAAACCACTGTTGTACCTTTGAGGGCATGTTTACATTATCATTACCTTGATGAGCAAAACATGTACACGCATAGTACCTTTATTTCTAATCGTGTACGTGGTTACTGCATCCTTAAAACTTGCAGTTATCACATGTTGGTCCCAAATATGTGGGACTAAAATCAATTCATGCGTGGATCAATAAAGAGGAATGTTTTAATCACACATATTTGGGACCAGTATGTATTAGCTGAAAGTAATAATAATGTAGCCAGATTTAGGAGGGGTGCATTTCCTGGCAGGTGGACTGCCTTACATAGCATCCCCCACAGCCTTTTATCTGCTGACACATTTTAGTCATACACATTTGTGACCAACATGTGATACTTGTGTTTCATCGATGCAACAACCCCGTAGCCTGATTTAAGAGGGGACGCTCTTCCTAGCAGGTGGACTGACTTAAAAAGTATCGTCTTGTACCTTTTTTTCTATGTACACAGTTATGAAATATTTTAGTGATATACACTTAGAGCCAGCGTGTGTTTTCTGCAATACATTTTCATGGCTGTAACAACAATTCAGCAAAAAACTACGAGGGGATGAACTTCCTGGCAAGTGGTCTGTCATATAAAGCACTACCATTCCCTGGAGTTGACTATGAAATTACTGTAGTAGTATATGTTTGCAAGCAGCAAGTACTTGTAAATTATCTTGTATATGAGGTGAATGCAGACTCAGTGTCATAGGGTGTATATAGGCTCCATTATCCTCTTTTATTATCATTTACGAGTCACTGTAGTTTAGAAGAAATGAGTGTGATCCTCATGTTTTTTTAGCTGGTACAAAGTGAAAGCGGATCTCCTCCGCTTTCGAGTAAAAGACGGTGTGCGAGCTCCCGAGAGGGGGTGCTTCTCCCGGCAGGGGTTCCGAATTCGGCACAACACCTGCCTTAATCTAACCCACCTGATGCTAAGGCAAGGCCTTCAAGAGCATCTGAGAATCTGAGTCAGGTGGACTGGAACTGAACTCAGAGTAGTAGAGCATCTGCCCTGTATATTTAGTGTATTCTGCGCTCTAGCATATCCAATTCATCTCAGGTTAAATGGAAGAATGCAGGTCATGCAATTTTCCACTTATCCCAAAAAGAGAAAGTGGAAAACAACTCTGTGTCCAATGCCTGCTTAGTTAGTTGTGCCCTGTAGATGTGGGTTGTGCAGTTAAAAAGTAATGGAAGACTATGGACTTCTACTACATTAGCCTCAAACACTAAACAGCTAATCAGCTTGGAAATTGTGTACTTTTTATTTTTTTGGTGAACCACTTCTTTAATGATTATTGGAGAGTTATTATAAGAATGTAGATTGTATGTAGTTTCTTATCCTCCAGTGTATATTTCATTTTTTCCACCTGAATTTACATGCCCAAATCGTAAGGCAAATTATTCAGTAACTGCATGAAATTTTTTTGGTAAAAGTTCCCCTCAAATTAACAGAAAATGTGTTTTATGATCATATACATAATGCTTTATGCTTACAATTTACTGCTGAAAGCCGAAAATCAAAGATGCTTTTAAAATTACATTACCCATCTATTTGACTGGAAAGAAGACAGTTATATGACACCCACCTTTTGAATGATCTTATGAAATATGAAAGTGAAAGCCAGATCACACATTTGTTATTAAAGTGTTATGCTCTTTAAAAAGCTCAGGACCTATAAAAAAGATCAGCCATTCCAGTCTTGTTTGCAGTCTGAAATTCAACAGTACAAACTTAAACACAATAATTAAAGAAGCCTACCTGTAAGAAGGTCTGTATTGTTGAACGAGCTGACTGAGCTGAGGTAAAACGCTGCACCGCTCTGCAGGACACAGAGAATGATTCAGCCCTTTTATTTCAAACTGTCTGCAGAGAGGACGGCTCTGATTTTCAGAGTACAGTAATACTGCATGCGGGAAAACCTGCAAATGGGAGGGGCATAACCCAAATGGGCGGGTGCCAAAAGGGAGTACGTCATGAGAGTGTCATCATCTCCAGAAACTGTAGCAGCATTCAGTTTTTTTAGACATGAAAAGAAAGACTGGTAAAGAAACTCCTCTCAGCAGCCACTATGTTTTTATTACTTTTTCACTACCCTCTGGTTTAACCCCGATGAGCGCTTTGTAATAAACTTGATCAAAATATCACAATTGGGCTCTGTTTTGTTTTTGTCTGTTTCATTTTTAATTCTGGTATGTGAATTGAGATGTTATGGATCCTAATGCTTTTTATGTTCGTGTATGTATAATTATTTGCAATAATTATAAAGCTGCACTATTCAGTGGACTGGCCTGTTAACAATTTTCTGGCACTGGAATGAAAGTAAATTACGTTTATCATGCCACTGGCACATTCTGGCCACATGTGGAATATGCCAGATGCCATTCTCTGAGAGGAATATGCCAGTCTCTGAGAGAAATATGCCAGTCTCTGAGAGAAATATGCCAGTCTCTGAGAGGAATATGCCACTCTCTGAGTGAATATGCCAGTCTCTGAGAGGAATATGCCAGTCTCTGAGAGGAATATGCCAGTCTCTGAGAGGAATATGCCACTCTCTGAGTGAATATGCCAGTCTCTGAGAGGAATATGCCAGTCTCTGAGAGGAATATGCCACTCTCTGAGTGAATATGCCAGTCTCTGAGAGTAATATGTCACTGCTGAGTGGAATATGCCAGCGAGTGAAATATAGTGGAGTATGCCACTATTGAGTGGAATATTGAGGACAGTGTTTTTCCCTTTTCTGTGCGCTGTTCTGTGCTGAGTTTAATAAAGCCGAGCTATAGACGGACATTTCGATGAGTTTCTCCTGAGGACACGCTACCCTACCATATTAAAAGGTAAACGTTTTATAGTATTGACATAAGCACTAAGTTTAAACCAAGTCGTAAAAGAGGCCTGGACCCGCTAGAGTGAAGTCTGTTTGCGTACATTTGTTTTAGGCTACTAGCAAAGCGTTTGACAGAATGCAAACTTTTTGGGAGCTAAGACCAACCTACTTGTAGTTATTGTAGGATCTCCTATTTGAAGTTGGTCTAGCCTTCAGGAACACACAGCTACTTGGATTTTCCTAACAGCCTTCGGGTCTGTTTTGGGTTTTCCAAACCCAAAAACGCGATGCCATCTTTGTGCCTGCGAGACGAAACACAGTCTAAACAGTCTTGAAAGTTAGCAGAAAACGACTTTTACTGACCATCACATGTAGCGTGGCAGTAATCCAACACTTTATTGTGAGGTTAATTCTTCTCTCGGTATGTAACGTTAGCATACTTCCGTTAGCAGAATCTCTCCGTGCTGAACTGAAACTTAGCTAATGCTCCTCAGTGTTTACAGTCCTGCGCTAATATTCGGTTGGTCACTAGGGGGCACCAAAACACAACATTACCATCAATCTGCTGCGGTCATGTTGACCCGTCCAAACTCGCAGTTGCTTTGAATTTGTAAAGCTCTGATAAGAAAGGCTTAATACGTTTTTTAGTAAAAGTAACGAAGACACGTTAACCAGCATAGACCAGCATGGCTGTGTTTTGGATGCTGGTATGCTGGTCTGCAGTGATGGAAGTCATCTGCAAAACCAGCATATCTTGTTTTGGATGCTGGTCAGCAGTAATGGAAGTTATTAGGCTGGTCACCTGCAAAACCAGCATATCTTCTGTTTTGGGTGCTGGTATGCTAATCAGCAACAATGGAAGTTATTAGGCTGGTCACCTGCAAAACCAGCGTATGTTGTGCTTTGGATGCTGGTATGCTAGACAACCAGCATGGCCGTGCTGGATGACCAGCTAAACTTGCACCAGACCAGCATGCATGAGCTTAGACCAGTATAGAATGCATGCTGGTCTGTGCTATTTTTTCAGCAGGTATATAGTTTGTATAATGAGGCCCACAGAATAAAATTTGTGTACTAACAAAACTTTGGGATTAAATGGGTTAATGTGCAATCAGTCAGCAACAGTCTAATGACATCAAAAATAAATCAAGCTTTAGTGCTAAGAAGTGTTGGTTTAGGGGCTTAAACAGAAATGGATGATGAAAGCCATAGTCTAAACCAGGTGCCCAAACTTTTGGGGGCCAAAGTGCAATGTTTGCGGTGGGCTGAGGGCCAGAATAACAAAACAATATACAAATAAATAAGAAAAGAAGGTTTCAAAAGGACAAAACAGGCAGAGTATGACACTTTGTTACTAAAATGCTTAAAAAATAGAATTTTGAAAGAAAAAAAATATTTAATAAGCTTTACATAGTATAGAAATATGCTTGTTTTCTCATGAGAGATGGTGGGGATGGATCACTTTCTAGCAGGTCAAATCAAATGTCCTAATATAATAGCTGAACAGGTTAGATCAGGGATGCAAAAAACATTGTGCCATGAGTCTACACTGTTCAAATACTATTTTAAGCACAGTGGCAGAGATTAATAGAAGTACTGCTGATTAGTTCAGTAGGGTTGCACTCTTCTTATAGCCTTTTAGATGGTTCTTGTTGGGATTGTTGGCTTCAAGATGCAACCATTTCATCTTTTTATAAAGCTTTTTGCCTGCTTATTGTTTTATTTGCATTTCTGCATTCTACCATTAGGTTAAATTAGCAATAATAATAATATTTTTTTAAGCTGGGATATGGGCTCACTTTATGCTGCTTACAGAAAAGCAGTAAGTTCAAAATCTGTACCTAAAATTAAATACCCTGCCTAACTGGGCCCTTGAATGAGACATATCTGTAGTAAATTTAGTAAGGTAGTAGTTAATTGTTATTCCTATTTTCTGGGTCAGGGAATCCTTTTATTGCCATTTTAAACTCCAGCTGGACCAAAACACCATTTAAAATGTTCATATGCTATTTCGGTGGTTTAACCAGGGGTGTCACTAGAGGTTCATGCATAAGGGGGGGCTAAGCCTGTACTAGAAGGATCTAGGGGCATGGTCCCCCAGGTTTTTTTTTTTCAATGGCCCCAAATGTCTGCTCATCAACTTTTAGAGTAGGAACAGAAAATGTATCAAAAATTACTATTTGGTCATATTGGCATACAGTGGATTTGTCTCTTTATGGTTTGTATTAAGTACAGAGCCACTATGTCTTAAACACTATTTCTTGCAAGCTAACAAGCAACCAAGTAAATTATGTTCAGATAGCAAGATATACGAACCATAATTTGCCACAAATTCATATAGTAGGAGGGTAAATTCACTTATATAACTACTTACTGTTTCAGCACAGCAGAGGCAGTGCTGCAATAGAGCAGCAGCAGCGCCTCCCCCAGGTGACGCCCTGCTCTCTCAGTATATTGTGAATGAACTAGTAATGTTCATTAATTTGGGAAAGGGGGCTAAATAACATTTAGAGGGGTCTAACGCCTGCCTAGAACTGGCCTAGTGATGACCACAAGTATAGCAGCATATGATTTTCACTGTTTAGTGCATTTTCAAACTAGATACCATGTACTGCATCCTCTGTGCTCCTAGTAATACATTTCTCACCTAAATGTGTGGAAAAGTGTTTTAAATTAGGTGATTTTTGTTCCCAAATACCTTCAATTGTCAATGTCATCAGATTGTACGAAAATAACCTGTTTGCTCTGATTTGCAGTGCGCAAACGTTGTTTAAACGTGCAGAGCCCGGGCAGTAGAGCAACCACCCATTCACTCATTCACTGCTCAAACTAGCCTTTTGTCGAGCCATTGCCAAATGAAGCAGTGACCTTATTGTAACAGTAATTTGTCACCGGTATAATTGATCATCTTTCCGTTTTTATTGTGTGCAGAGTCAGTTTCTTGTGATTCACAGGCAGCAGGGGGCTTTGAGAGGGGCTTGCCCAGAAGGTAGGTGAATGTGAGTGATAAATGATGTCTGAAGGGGAGAATAGACCTGCCTTGTAGGCCAAAGATGGTGAAGACAATGCACAGACATGAGGCTGTGTCTGCAGAGTGGTCAGGCCATGACTGCACCTCAGCTCTTGCTCTCACATATTGCTACTGACAAAACAAAACCTTGTTACTCCATTTTTTTTACATCACTTACCATAGCAGGTGCCTTTATACGGTGTGAACATTTCATGATGAATGAACCAGTAGAAACAGCCCACAATTACTTGAAATAAAACCATTTTATTACAACAGTGATGATATGTTTTGACGACAGTCTGAAATGTGCTACTGAACTTTCATTTCAGAATAAAGAAGCCACACACAGGCTGCTTATTCTAATACTTCAAGAAATGATCATAAATCACACAGTTATGCTTCATTGTTTAATTACAGACTGATCAGGTAACTCCAAATGACTGATCAGTAACTGGAGGCGTGCCTGGGAGAGAGAAGAGGATAGTGTATGTCTTGGGCAGGATCAGTGTTATGTTCTCAGGGTGCAGTTTTCCACTGTGAGCTGGAATGGCTTGTCAGGGCAGGACTGTCCAGGGGCAATGTCTGAAGTGAGTCCTCTCTCTTGCTCACACAGGGCTGGTTTTATACAATATTGGGATGTGCTATCGTACATGAGTCATGTACGCATTTTATGTATATATATATATATATATATACCTGAATGTAACAAAAAAAAACACAGAAGTATAATATCAAATATCTATTAGTGCTTAATTTGTTCACTTTTTTGTCCACTTTTTTACTTTCGTGCACCTACTGCCACTTTAAATCTTTCATAATCCCTATCCTAAAACCAGCAGTAACAGCTGTGGCCACTTAACAAAAGCTCTTCCTGATATGCAACTAATATGGCTAAAAGAAGAGATATTTCTAAGGGATCTAAAAATCCTGAAAAACAACCCCATAGCATTATCCCTCCTTGAAGTATACACTTGGCACAGTGCAGTCAGGCAGGTAACGTTCTCCTGGCCAAACCCGGACTCGTCCATCAGACTGCTAGATAGAGAAGCTTGATTCTTCACCCCACAGAATATGTTTCCCCTGCTCCAGAGTCCAGTGGCGGCCACTTTACACTACTCCATCTGACGCTTGGTTTTGTGCTTGGTGATGTAAAGCTTGCAAGCTGCTGATTGGCCATGGAAACCCCTGCCATGAAGCTTCCAGCGCAGTTACAGAGTCAGCAGAGCGTTGGCAACTTTTATGCACTATGAGACTCAGCACTCGGCGACCAGCTCTGTTACTTTACGTGACCTCTCCGGGCTGAGTTGCTGTGGTTCCTAAACGCTTCCACTTTTCAATAACACCACTCACAGTTGATCGTAATATAGGAAGGAAGAAGTTTCGCAAACTGACTTGTTGCAACGGTGACATCCTATTACAGCACCACGCTTGAGTTCACTGAGCTCTTTAGAACGACCTATCTTTTCACAAATGTTAGTAAAGACAGACTGCATGGCTAGGTGCTTGATTTTATACACCTGTGGCAATGGGACAGAATGAAACATCTAGATTCAATGATAAAGAGGTGTGTCCCAAGACTTTTGTCCATGTGTTGGTATATCTATACTAATATGGACCTAACACTTCTGTATAAGAGTGTTTCAAGTCAACAGGTTTTCTATTTTTTCTAAGAAAAAGAGAAACAGGTCAAAATCTATTGTCCATGGTAGCTGACCACATATTATAGATGCAGCAAATAGAGATTAGGTTGACAAATGCTGGAATATTCCTGTAAAGGCTGTTGCCAATACCAGTTAAACAATTCCCAAGCGGCTGAAGTGACTCCAGCACTGTGTGGGTTCCCTTCTCCCTCCTACAGTAAACTAGAAATGAACCACCAACAATGGGACATGTGTTTTGAGTCTAACTGGAGCCATTGTGAGACTATCTGCTCTGTCTCTGTCTCTCTGTCTCTCTTTTGGTCTCTCTCTCAAACAGGAGATGGCTCTGCCAGTCATGTCATCTGCTACAGTCAGTGCCTCACCAAACTGGCATGTCAATATTTGTAGCACCAATTAGGACCTGCTGGAGAGAAAGGCATGATTGTACGCTCACTCATGCACTCATTATGGCCCAACGGAGCTGCGTGCTAGTGCAGGGAATCAAAAGGAAACCAGAGATGCCCTGCCACTTGTTCTCATCTTCTCACACAGAGGGAAGACCATTAAGCAATGATAGCAGAGCACATCCATTCACAGGCTCTATGAGGCTTTCATTTAAGTCTAATGACACTTTCTCAAAGCACACTTAGCTGCTGCCTCTTTTATGGTGCTGGGTATGAATGTCTAGTGCTAGCTACAGCATGTCTCTTGTTTTAGCGTTTTCCACACTGTTACGTGCGTGGGGGTGGGGAGGGGGTCTACTTTTATCCCACTCAAAACTCTTCTTTTAAACCAGTAACTGGTGCTTTAAAGAGGCACTCTGGCCTTTTTTTTAAATGTAATAGTGGTTTGTTGCTGTCTATGTACTGTCTTTTGTCTTTTTGTGCTTTTTTATTGTATTGAATTTACCCTTGTAGCATCTTAAAAATTTATCCTAAATGAAAGGTGCATTATAATAAAATGCATTATTATTATGACTATTATTAAATTAAAATTTTACCTGTTGTTACATCTATTGTGAACATGCCTACATGCTCCCTACAATAGTGCACACTAGTCCAGAGAGTGAGATTTTCTGGTTTAAAGACAAGGGAAATCACACTCTGATGCTGTATCTTGAAGGTGGGAAGAACTTTTAAAAGGGACATATTTTGCTCATTTTCAGTGTTCATAAATTTATTTTTGGGCTCTACAAGAATAGATTTGCAGGCTTCAGTTTTCCAAAAACAAATTATTTTTGCCATACTCATACTTCTCATACATACTTCTCTGCTCATTCTCTGTGACTCATTCACTGCTGTGACTATTCTTACAGTGGTGCCGGTTCTGCCGTATCAATTTGAGTCCAATTCTGAAAGTCAGGTAGAACAAGTTGGTAGACAGGATCCACCTTTGCTCGCTAGACTAGAGCAGGACGTTTCAGGGTAGTAAGTCTTTACTTTGTAGCTCTCTTGTGTGAGGGTGTGCCAAACTTGCCAGTAGGCCGGCAATAAGAATTGTGTTACAAGATTGTGTCATCTTGTAACAAAGGATAAGGACTGAAATTCACACATTTTTTTTTGCAGATCATTTATAAGCACAAAAAGCTATATAACACACTAAAGGAAAGGAAAAAAACATAGTAGGTCCCCTTTAAAAAAACTACAAGCACTTTGGTGTAGACACATGAGGACAGGCTGTTTATTTATTTATTTATTTTTTTTGCCAGTTGCTGGCTATGCAGCAGAAGTCATAGGAAGCCGGATATTATGACTGTATTTATTACTCTCTACATCAGTGATACATCACTAGATAGCATAGGGGAAGGATTCCCAGTGGTTGCATCATGTGTTTGCATAATGCATGCTGGGTATTGTTAGAGAACACTGATGGACCAACACAGAAAAAGCATACAAGGTTGTGAACTCCTTCAAACTAGGAAGGCTGAAGGATACATTGCTGCACTGCAGAATATTACATAACATGACTAATAACATTAAATGGTAGTTTTAGCCAGAATGCCTCTCGTGCTGTATGCCACTGTGGCAATCCTGTGGACCTAATGACTATTTTGTGTTGATTTTTTATTATTATTTATTTTATGTGTTGTACCTGTCAGTCACCAACTGTCTTTTCTTCTACCTACTTCCTAAACCTAACCCATATAAGTGATCCTTTTGTGCTTACATCATACATATATTTCTAGCATCAGTGATTTTAAGCATTGGAATTCTTGCATCTAATTTTATTTTACTCTCCACTAAATTGGACATGGCATGTGCATTTGCAGAGGAAATGACAGCAGAAGGTCATATCTGCAGAAGAATGGTTAAAGCACAGCTGAATTAGTCTTGGCTGGCTGCCTCATTGCAGGATTATACCGTAAGTGCTGCTGTTTGTGTTCACCACACTGCCTGTCATCTACAGTAGAGAAGAAGGGACAAAGCACAGAAGCACATTTATTGCCTCTCCTTCCATTTTATTAACAAAGTGGTGTACTGTTGTGGACAAAGTAGAACTAGAGCAGCAAGTTTCAATTGAACATTTTGACTGGCTGATCCATTGGCTGTCACCTAATATACGCACATATGACTACACATGTAGGTTGAATTACGTATTAAGTGGCATCTATTTACCATTCCTTCAAAATGGCCATTAAGTACTTTAAGTTATTAATTTTTCAGGAAATATTTCTGAAAGAATTATATTAGAATATAATCCACTTGTGTGTGGAAGGGGAGAGTCAAAGGAAATAAGTTTGCAACACTGCAGTTCAAAAGATTATTAAATGATATAGAGAAAACAATGTGCAAGACTTTGTAGATCACCAATATCATGCTCAACTCTTTCTTCAGATCTGAAAAAATCCACAGGTGTGAGAAGACAACTCAACACTATGGGTCTGAAAGGATGTAAGGAAAGAATGTACGAAATAGACAAAAAAGAAGAAACTTGGCACTAGAACACAAGAGCATCTCAGATGTGGAGTTTTCTTGAGTGATGAGTCTATTTGGATTGCAAGAAGTAGAAAATGCAACCAACTTTTAAGACTAAACTTTGAAGGTATGGAAAAATATCCCTGCAGATTTCTTTGAAAAACTGAAAGCAAGTCTTTCAAAAAGAATGGATGCTGTAATAAAGGTAAAGAGTGCGCACACTAAATACTGAAGCTTCTGGTGTTACATTTAGTTGCTGAGACTGTAATTCTCTGTTATATATATGTTGCTTTTTCCTGAGGCTTACCCCCTTAAAATCCCAGGCTTATTACATAATAAGGCTCATTACATCTATCTATCTATCTATCTATCTATCTATCTATCTATCTATCTATCTATCTATCTATCTAAGGTTGGAGTGACAGGCTGCGTGTGTGCCTGTCTGCGCGTGTTCCTGAGTGCTGTGTGAGGAATGCTGTGTATGTCAGCATCTCTGTGTGTGCTCCAGTGCAGGCGAGCTGAGGCGAGAGGCAAGACGAGCAGAGAGCGTGTGTATCCTGACAGCCTGATGAGTGCCCACGCACACACACACACACACACACACACGCTGCTGCTGTGGAGTGCAGGAGACAGTGCCACTGCAGTGAAGTTGTATTTGGACTGTTGTCTAGAACACTAGAATAAGTGATTTTTCATTCACACTGGCGGGGAAGCTGAAGGATCATCAGAGCTTGTTTGGATTTATCAGCATCCCAAAGGCTGTACAGAAGAACTAAGGTAAGTTCAGCAACCAGAGCTTACTGAACTTTTCTTCTAAACTGTCCAAGTGCAGCCCTGCACTGTCAATATCACATTAAATGTAAAATATCCTTTCAGTGTAACTTTTAGTAATGACTGCATTGCATAAGTTTCACATTGCATATATGAAACTGTGTGTTAAGTTGATTGTAAGTGCTTGTTGCCTATAGCAGAATAACTGCTTGTTGTCTATATCACTGTGATGAAACTGAGAAACTCACATTGTTTAAACCTTTGGCTTTAAAGTGTAAGATTAGATTTGTGCACAGCCCTGTTAATTGAAATGAGTATGTTCTTTACATGTTACCTAAGCAGATTGTTAAAAAAAAAAGTTTTCAGTCTAGATATGCCTGAAAGCGGTCAGTAATGGAAAGTGACTAAAGGATGCTTCTCTTTTGGGACGTCGCGGTTCAGTATGTCTTTCAGTAATGACTGCATTATATCAGCATTTTAAATGAATGCACTCACTACAAATGCTGTTGCTTATAGACGTTATTCCTTGTTTCCCAGACAAATAAATGACAGAGAAACAACCATTTAACTAATTTAAGCTTCATGTGCATGAGTAGACCTAATTACAGTGGCTTTGTTACTTAAAAATCTAAAGAAGATAATGAATCAAAAGTACACTGTAAAAAGTGATGTATTAAAGGGGAATTCCAACAATTGTTCAAAATGTCTGCATATTTAAATGGTTAAGATGCAAGCAAGGTCATTCAGAGTGGTTTGATGTCAAATGCTAAATTCTAGAGAAATGGAGTCTGAATTTTTCACAGTTAGGTTAATGGGAACCAGACATCTGAAGCATTTAATGCCTCTAAAAGCTCCCTCACAGAAGGTTATTAGATGAAGTGGCTATGAATACACTGCCTGATGTCTGAGATCTTGCTTTATGATAGTTTTGGGATAAGGTTTTGGCCGAAAATGTATTTATTAGAACACGTTAATGGTTTTTGAATTTACCTCTATTTTACAATGATCAACATTACACATAAAAACTCTCAAAGAACGTGTAGCTTCACTTGTCATTTTGGAAAGTGAATAAAATGGCTATATTTGCATTGTAGACATCACAACCCCTGGTTCCAGTCACCACCACTGTGAAGAAATTTGAGTTGTGAAGTTTCTTTACAATGAACCATTTCACAACAAAACACTCTGAATGACTTTTCTTACATCTCAATGATTCAATTATTCCACATGAACAACACTATATTACATCAACACAATTGTGCTTGTACTGTACTTTTGGCAATAACTGTGCTGATGTAATATACTTTATTTTTACTGTTTTCAGTGTAACACTTGCAAGTGGCCTGCGATAGAGAAATGATTATAAAATGCCTTAAGGATGCCTCTCCTTTGAGATACTCAGGTACAACCTGTACTCTTACATTCAGTGTCTGACATTGAGTCAGTCAAAAAGAGTGTTATATAACTAAACTCTTTACTTTCTTAGCTTCAGGGTCAGGTGAGTTGCCCCTTTTGCAAAACTTGGACCAACATGGGCCCTTCATCAAAGTTCTGGCGTTGGATCCAGACTGCAGTAATGCTATGCTGCTTCAAACAGCATCCATTAGAGAAATAAGAATCTGTCTGGCCAGGGCACTGAGCATGGAGCTCCAGCTGAGTTCAGTTCAGTCTGAGCCTGGAGCATGTGCAGTGCAGATCCACAGAGAGAGGGCGAGGGACCTGAGGAACCTCTGGCAGCATTTAGGCTCCCATCTCGCCACAACACTGAGGCATGCTGGGAGCTTTCTCATGTGGTCTCTCTCATCATGCACAAAGCCCAGCAAAGGCACGTACACCCAGTCTGGCAACCTGGGTCTGGATACATTGTTTCCTTTTTGATGATATGAGCTGGAGAACACAAGTCAGTGATAGCAAGTGGATACTGAAATGATTGACTGGTTAATGCAGAAAATATACAAAATATAGTCACCACTGAAACTTAGGATTAAATATAATCGCTTTTCTTTTTCCAGATTTCCAGATTTTCACTGCATACATATTATGTATTACTTGCTTCACACTAAACAAAACACTCTATTTAAATTGAAATAACAAATCAAAAAATCTTTTAAGGTAAACCATAAATAGTAGGTTAACTCTATGACAATTAATCATTGATTCACTGAATGACAGAAGCAGTAATTGGCTAAACGGACTAGCTTATTCATTTTGCCTTATCTGAATTCAATTTGAGAAGATATCGATGGTGTTGCGCTATTCAGCCATGAGGCAATAATCAATACTAGGTGACATCAGTGCTGTGTGTGCATTTGTGCTGTATAGATGCTTTGGTCTCCCCTCTATAAACACAAAATGGTCTGTTGTCAGTTTTATATTATTTGCTTTGACCTCAAGCTTATTAGACTTGTTTTTAGGTCACACTACACTTAACATGCCGCCACCACACACAAATGGTTTAATATGGGTCTTGCCCTAAATGGTGCCTAATCTGTAATGTGCAAGTTTATCTAATCAACTCCAACCTCTACAATCTCAGTGAGCAAGACATGGGAAATGTTTTTGTAAGGCATCAATGAATTCAACTGTACAGCATTCTACACAGAAAAAAAGGAATGCACTGAGTTCGGTTGATTCATATGGGTACAGCGATTGAACATGAATAAAATATGGAGCCCCACTGATTACAAGCCTTCATAATAAAAACAATGCATGGCCACAACTTACTATAGTGTGGGAACAGGATCCTCATGAATGGCCATTACTTAGTAAGGCACGGAAGTAGTAAGGAGACAATTAAGTTATGGCCACAACTTAGTAAGGCATAGGAATGAGATGAGTCATAGCTATCACTTAGTAAAGTGTAGGAACAAGATAATTACATCATAACCATGACTTAGTAAGGTGTAGGGACTGGATAATTGAGTCATGACCAAGACTTAGTAAGCCAATTAAGCCATTACCACACCTTAGTAAGTTGTGACCATGTGTTATTTTTTATTATGAGGGGATGCCACTAGTGGGGCTCTATAATAAAATGTATTATACCAATACAGTTCTGTCTTTCAGTCTATTTAGTTTTGGTGGACTCAGAATTGGCCATTACCATTCTGCTCCAAGTGGTTGAGCTTCCCATTTGTAGCAGTTTGAAAAGATGCTGTGCTAGCTTTCAACCCTCTAACTTAACAACAGCATGCAATAGGGGGGAGGAACCTAACCAACAGGGGGAACTGGCAATGTTCATATTTTTGGAGAAAACTGGGTAAATAATAGTGCTTTTGCAATATTTGTTATTCATGTGGATGTTATTTACTCATGTGAATCAATTATGAGATACGTTTTACAATGTGTTTTATATTTCAGTCTAATTTATGAATAAGCAACTGTTACAATGCATTGTCATTGGGTTGTTTAGGTATCCCTTAACTAATTAGTCTCTTTAAAAGAATGGAGGCCTCAATGGTTTAAATTAAAAAACTCTGGAATCTTGGCTGAACTATAGGGGCCTCTGGGACTCCTTTAAAGGTCACTTTCCCAAGTTTTCTTATTGAGATTGTGGGTTTTCCTGTTTGGAGAAGAAGATGGATCCATTCTCAAGAAACATAAATGAAAACAAAATGTTTATTTGTAGTTCCACATATCTGCCCTAATTCGCAGGGTATGTTTTCTCACATCAAAGTTGAGTTTATGGTTTTTGATCACTCACATAGCAAATCTTTATGCTCTTGGTTTTATTTCAGAGGCAGAGAGTACTGATATCTGCACAAAAAAGCAATTACACAGTAATGTGTGTTACGATGGCAAATCTTGGCAATGTTAGTTTACCACAAGAATCTATTGTTTAAGATTCCCTAGATATTATGTCCATAGAGTGCTACGAAAGAGATACTCCAACACACATACACACCCCCACACACACTTTGGACCTGGGGCCTCTTGCCTCTGTTTACTGTGGTGTGAACAGCTGAGAAGGCAGGAGAATCTGGCAGCGTGTTTGTGAGGATGAGTCAAGAGCTGCCAAAGAATGCAATGAGCGTGTTTTCATACTTCAGGCATGGCTGGCACAAATTCATTCAGAAGGCACACTGCAGAAGACAGTGGGTGTCTGTTGAAATAGATGAAAGTTCAATTTATTCATTTCCTTTGAACTCAAATGCAGCCAAGACACATGTATTGTCTAAAGTTTGTTTCTTTATTTTGGCACTGGTAATGCATCTAACAAGTAATGGATGCATATACCAATCAATTAGCATTGTACAACTTCATGATAATCAGTGGAGAACTAGACAAGGAAATTTCAGACACCAAATATGCCTTGGCTCATCAACGACATTTAGGGTACGGGGGAAAATTTGAAATATTTAAGCCATTTCAATATGGTGTTGACTATAATACACTATCAAAATGTAAAAAATGTCAAAACATCTGTGAAAATTTAAAACTGTGACCACTGATTTGTTCACTTAGTCTCTTGCAAGAGTTTCACGTTTACTATATTTTGTGGAAACCACTGTCAGTAATTAACTAAACTAGCCATCTAAATGCATCTTTTTTGTATAGGATTGTATTGTTTATATAACTAGTTCTCTGCAGAATTAAGACATTAACATACAAAATATTGAAAATCAATTCAAATTCAAATCTTGACCTCAGATTTGAAAATTGGGTAACATGGCTACCTAACATTGACATAACCATGCAATAAACATGCCAGATGTCATATGCTGTTATGAGTTTGTTCAGTAATATAACAGCGCCATGTTATCATTACAGGTAATTATCATGATGTGATGTCATTACAACGTATGTCACATGCTCATTTTTGCTAAGCATACTCACCATGGCATTCAACATTATGACATCTTTCATAATGTTTAACAGTAATGGCAACCTGACAATGACATAATTTGTCATGACAACTCATGACAGCATATGACATTTGCTATGTCATGTTTATGTCAATCTTATGTAGCAGGTATCAAATAAAGTGTTAGCAAAAATTGTATTGTCAGTTTATATATGTATTGTTACACCCCAACCATGCACACATGAGCAATTAAAAAATGTGACACTTTTTGACTGTGCTTCGCCATTCGACTTTGGGTAGCATTGTTGTTGTGTGTTATTGTTTGGTGTTTATTTAGTCATGCCCTGATTGGAGACCTGTCTTGGTAGCTACTGGTTAAGTGAATGGGTGTGGTCCTCTTTATTCACAGGCCTCTTTGTGTAACTACTTCATCCTTAACTGCAAATCATCAGTGCCTTAGATATTTCTTTATCGCATATTTACTTTGTAGTTGTTTATAGTAGAGCTGTTATAAAGTGAGCTGTTATCTGCCTTATTGCAAGCAGAGCAGATTAAAAGCTCAGGGAGAGAGGAGGGAGAGTGGTGCCTGTCTCCTCTGCAGCTAACAAATATTTAGAGCCAAGTACCCCTTGAGTTAGAGTTGGAATAATTGGTGAAAAATGCATTGAAGTTAATGTCTAAGTAGCCATTTGTACTGAAGTGAGAGCAAACTGTATTTGTACACAGTTAAAAGTAACTCTTCACTGGCTGTTTATAGGCTACATTTTTGCATGCTTTATATTTTTATTTTTCAGATTCAGATTTTTTTTTATGTATGTAGATGTACATTTAAATGCAGTACATAAATAGGCCTGGAATGCACAATTCACCCCTTACCTTAAATATACTTAATCAGCCAAGACATGCTGCACAAAGTTTGCTTCTTTAGTTTCGAGCTAGAGTTATGAGGCTAATAAAGCTAACACATAATGGAAGCTTATATAATTGTGCATAGTCAAATATCTGTCTTAAACTGCAGCAAGTTGTTAAATAATCACAAAAAAGACTTGTTTTGTGGTTTCTGATACTGTATAACATGTTTAGGGATGTGTAAGTTTGATTTTGATATTCAAGTATCCATAAGCATTCATGAATGGACAATCAGTTGACTGTGGGGAAGAAATAACAAAAAAAAAGGACTTTGATATTAATGTAGGTTTACCTTTTTGAACAAACATTTAGCAGCACGCAGAGGAATACATTTGAAAACATGTTTTAACAATCAAAAATAGTTGAGGGAAATAAGTATGTTTTAATATCAGATGAGCTAATGAGCTAATAGCTTAACTGGTACAAAACTGATGCTGATGGAGGTTGTTCATCTTCTTACAGGTGGCTTTTTTTCCTCAGTGGACAATGTGCCAACATAAAGCCTTGTAGGAAATGTATTTTCACTGTTTCTAGACCTAGCTAACATCGGCTGGAGTAGTTAGTCTAGTTAGCAACACAGCTGCGCTATATCTGGCTAATAAGAGTAGATCACCACATTTTACAGTGCTGTTTAAACATAAAATTGACATTTCACTGTATATCTCCTTTAGCCGTTTTAGATGCACATGAGAAAGAAATGTTAAGATACGTTTGGGTTGTTGCTTGTGTGAATGTTGTCTTGTTGAAGGGTAACAGAATATCGGTGTCAGCTTTAATGTCAGTTGCAATCAGATGAGAACCCTCAAGATCTTTTAGGCTATCAGAGAAGGCCCAGTGATTTCTGAACACTATCTGGAACAGGCAAAAAATGTTCATGTGAATCGCCATTAGCTTGGCGCCAATTGTTGTAGAGGTGTTTTTTCCTCATGTTTCCTTGAATTTTGACATTTATGGCTTGAATCGAATGCGTAGCTCTAAAAGTGATGGTTGTAATGTCATAGTGTCAGCTGTAACTCCTTGGTTTTATGACTGGAAGGATAGAAAAGTTAAAGTGCGCAGATGTAATGAGTGGATACATTAAATAGATAGATTTGCTATTCTTAGTGTTGAAGGCTTCCATGTAGTTTTCTGTTAAATACATATTTCTTGCGTTTGAACTAACACTGATACTTCATGGCTATTTTTTAATGTAAATTAAATAAATGAAGTGCTGGTCTCTGACTTTTGTACACTATTGTAGTTTGCCAGATGGCATTGTTTGACTGAGGAAGGATTTGTCTGTACAGCAACTGACTATTTCCTGTCTTTTGTCTCCCACTCTCTGACACTGAACACACACCCATAGACACATATGTGCACAGTCAACATTTGTCTCAGTCGCAATACTTTTATATGCACACATACACAAACATGCAGCACCAACATAAATCAGCATACAGTGCATTCCCCATTCTGCATGCGTGTTGATGAGTACAGCCTGCATCTGCTTGCCTCTGTAGACCTCCCACATGTGCACTTTTGGTATGCTGAGCCTGGCTTCACTCTCCAGTCCTATTATGAGGCTGGACAGTTCATGATGTCTAATTACATCCTCAGTCTCAGTGTAGCAGCAGCTAATGGACGTCCAAATCTGTCCTCTGTGAAATAATGAAACTTTGTAAACACATGGAAACTTTTTCCTCCTCATCTTTCTGCTACTTTGTTCCTGCCTTACTTACAATACCATTAAAAGTTTGAAACCAGATGATCATTATTTTATTAACAATAACTCACACAAAGTAGTTTGTGCACCCTTTTGCTCTCTCCAATCTTAAAACCAACAAGTTACAGCTGTGTCCTCCCTACAAAAGCTGTTCCCAAAGAAGTCACTGACATTCTGTTTCCCTTCAAAAAGACAACTACATTCACACAAATAACCCAAATACACCTTAGCTTCCTCAAATTTCTTTCTTGTATTCATTTAAAATGGTTAAAACTGATGTTTCTGCCAGGATTAGATATAAAATAATACACTTGCATATAGAAGAGTAAAGTAAAAGGAAAATAAATGAGGAAACTTTTCTAAAACTGAAAAAAATGGGACTCCTAACAACCATACAAGACCTTGTATATCACCGAAACTGTCACCATCAGATAAACAGTACTTAAAGAGGCAATATGTGATTCTGGAGAGCGATTGTTGATATTTGAACTCAACAGCAAAACAAATACACCCCTTCCTTAGCTGGTTCTTCAGAAGCTCCGCCTCCCAAATTCATGGACACGTATTGCCAAACAATGGCAAACAATGCGTTTTAGATCTCTGTGGCCATAAAACCCTTCGCAAACATTGTACAGACAAACAAAACAATGACAAAATGTTACAGTGAATAACGACACTACAAGTAATTTAACTAACGTTAGCTAGGTTGTGGGTTAGCAAACTGTCGCTACAGTTGCTGCTGTGAAGCTAACCAGTTGCTATCACAAACATTAGCAAACAGGACAAAACAATACTGACCTATTGGTTCTATGACACCAAAAAAATAAATTTCAACTCTCAATGAAGCTTAAGTCAGCTTCTTTTTCACCAGCTGCTTGTTTGGATTTTTTCCATTCCACTTTAAAACATGCAGAAGCTAGACTACATTCAGGTGCCTCAGCTTCTTGTACAAATTTTCCCGTTACCTGCTACCCGCTACGTCACCCACACACATATATATATATATATACATATATATACACACACACACACACGTATATATATATATATATATATATATATATATATACACACACACACACACATGTATATATATATATATATATCGGCAGGAAAAGTGGTTTTAATTTGATTGAAAACAGTGATTCTAGACGTTTGAGCAGTATGGCACATGTATGTCTTGTCACCAGCTGACACACAATGCCCCAGCAATGAGTAATACTTCCTTTCCTATACAGCCCGGGCTCTGCATGAAATCCATTGTCCCATTATTCTCTGCACTGAGAAAAGCAGGTAACCATACTGTTGCATTCAGTCAAGACAGCAGTAGAGCATCTGCTAAGAAAAGGTATCCCCCCAGTCTCCACACAATAGAGCAGGGATTAAAAGGGCTACATGCAGCACAGTGAATGTGGTAGGGAATGGGGCTGGTGGGCCTCAGACTGGCACTGAGCATTTATGGCTTACTTACTCCACATCTGTGCTTTATAGGCCTCAAGGAATCCAGGAGGAGATGAAATCTCACTGCAGCTGACGTCACAGTAGTTCATGATTAGAGAAACACTGGAGCCAAGGCACAAACAAAGGAGCATTTAAGGCTATTGACATACCAAGCCATGATTGGGAAGATTTTTAACTGCTTCTGTTTAGAAGTCAATGTACAGTACAAGGACTCACTATAGATGGATGATATTTTTTGACAGCGGTCAGAGCAACATGTTAATATTGCGAAACAAAGCTAATCCAAAGACTAATCATAAGCATAATAGTCTGCTAGATTTAATCTATCTCTCCTTAATTATGCATTTGCAACCACAAGGGAGGAAACAGGAAGTGGACCGGTTCCAAATAGGATGTAAAAGAAGCCAGGTTGGTGTGTGGCTTCACGTCTCTCTAGACCGCAGAGTGTAGTAATAAGTTCCTGTCACAAGCCTTAGTGGCACTTATTGAGAACTCACCCTCCATTTCAACACTGTTTTTAAAGTCCTTATTGATTTGCCCCCAAACCACTTCTCCTTTGGGGGAATCCCCCACTCCATCTTAAGGGCTGTTGTGTTACCGTATTAACTCAAGGTGAAGGATCAAGCAGAGATAAAGGTAGACTTTAGCAGCAGAACTTGTGCTGAAATCATTGAGATCTTTAACAATAGTTTTTTCAAGCTCAAAAAAATTGCAGACAACATTGTTTATGTTTGCATCCTTAATCAGGAATTACCTTGAACATTTCCTTGAAAATGTTTAAAGATGTAGTACAGTAGAGCTACAAACATCCACTGGAGCCGCTGGGACTTTTGAACACAATGGGCTTTTGACCTAAGGCTGCAGCCCAAACCACACTCTTCTGTACTTCTCTACACTAATGAGTGCACTTCTAATGGTACTGAACTGTTTTTACATACTATTTAGTGTGCAGTTTGGTCTGCAGCAGAAGTAACACAGCAGGGAAATCTTTCATTTGTTGTTGCTACAGCAACAAATCAAATACAGCAAGGCAACCAACTCAAATATTTCGGTTAATATGCTTCGAAAATTAGTTTTAAAGTGAGTATTCCCAAAGAAATTGTGTTTTATTTCATAACAGACCACCACTGTGCTGCCGAATGAACTTGAGGTTGCCTACCCAGATGGTGGCAGCGGGAGTGCATTACAGTTCAATTAGCTAATAATGCTAATTAGCTAATATCCAATTAATACTGAAAGCATTTTTTTGCAAAATTAGATGTTTTCTTGTATTGTCTTCAACAGGAGAGATGTGTTTTGTGTGCTGTTTTGCCCTGTTTTTTTGTGCGGAGCGCTCCAGGCTACCTGAGTTGTAGGCTAGTCTCAAGCACTTTTATTATGTGCTCAGATCAAACATAAGATGGGCCAGTGATGATTGCAGTCACTGTATGATTTTACAGATCAAAATAGACCTCTGAAGTCATGCATCCTTCTATAGTCGCCCATGTTAACGACTCTGGGTATGAGCTGAATTTCTCAATGGTAAAAATGAATGAGATTTTCGAACTGCCACTAATGCACCAAATGGTCAACAAAGAGATTCCTAACCTGATACGTTTTGTCCCACTACATTTGTCCACTGAATGTCACTGTATCATCCGAATTATAAGGTCATTAAGTGGTCAGAATATGAACATTTCTACACCTTCCTAGTAGTAAGCTACCACTGCTTTGCACTGAACTGGCATCACATGAAAGTCTACTATTAAACTTCCACGCAATAACATGATACTTGCTACTGTATTGCTGCCAAAGCAACTTAACTAACACACTGGACAAGGCGTGCTGTATATTTTGGTGAGGTCAGTCTTATGATGTTGCATGTAGCAAAATTAATATTTTGGCTCGTTACTGACCTTGTAATTCAGATACAGTGAAAGAGCAAAAATGTATGTGGGATATGTAGAATAAAACATATCAAGTTTGGAACCATTTTGTTAAGCACAGAGCAGGATAGCAGGATTTTTGCCATAGAGAAATCCATCTTACACACTGAGTTTCTAATATAGGCATGACGCCAACTACAGAATGATGAGGCTTCAGTGGTCTATTAACATGACATAAACAAAAAGCAGCTTTCTAAAGTTATATTTTTACAAGCAGCCACACAGGTTAGTCAATAGTAGATCACTTTTCAAAAAAGGGCATGTGAATTGCCTGGACATATCAAAATGACAGCCAGACGTATTATTCAAATAAATGCAGTGTGGATGAGCCATCTTCATGAAAGTGCAGAGTAAACAATCTTAACAGAGAGCTAATGTAAACTGATTACTGCCTAATGTGTGTATTACTGGTGATTGTATGCTTGTCTGGGGTTCTAATAAGTTACAATTTAAATCACAGATTACGTTCTCAGCATCCCAGATCAAATGTCTATCTCACAGTATTTAACTCCTTAAATGGCCAGGGACCACTGGTGGGCCCAAAGTTTTATTACACACTTCTATAACCTAAGAATACCTCAACCGGTTTGCATTGAAGTCCCTGTAGTTAATCATAAGCCTTAGTATGTAATAAACCTGGGATTTTAAGGGGTTAAAGCTTAGTTTGATCTGCTGGTGGTGGCATCTGCATTGCTGATGCCACTGCTATTCATTTATAAAACAGTATACAAGTTTTATGTTCTACATATTTACATATTTTGTCCTTTTTTGGCCACTCCTCCTTATGTTTCACTGGGTTAACAGAGAAAGTTGTTAACTGCTTTTGTTAAATGAGTTAACTGTATCTGTGTTTGTTGTTTGTGAAGCTGAAACTTAGCCAGAAAGTTTAAGTTGAACCTGCTTTCTTACATAGACTCCAGATCGTCTGCTTCTTGTTGTCCCACTACAAGCTAAAAGAAATGAAAAAACGTTAAGACCACAAAAAATGAATCATACCTTTATCTCTAAGCCTTTTCTCCCCATCTTCTCTTTTTCTCTGCCGTTTTCCAGCTCCAGATGCCTGCATTCTTTTTGAGACTTGAATAACCAGTTGCTTTCCCCCCCACCTCACTCCAGCATCTTAGACAACATGTTGGTACAGTTATAACCCAGAAATTGTAAGCTGCTGTTTCTTTATGTTGCCAGAGTGGATGTGTGCTGTTGCACTCAGGTTGATTGAGGTAAAAATACTGTCAATATTTAAAGTGTGCCATTTGCATTGTCTAAAAAGGAAACAAAAGTGCAGCCATTCATTTATGATTCATTTATTGAGTTGGGCTGAATGTCAAGCAGGCAATTCAATATGAAGTGCTAAACTCTAAAACTGCAAAGACTTACATCTGTCACTGCACTAAGAATATTTTGAATAAGAGGGAGTAATATTACAGTAGCTCTGACTGATTGGTTGTCAGAGGCGAGCTTGAGACATTTTCTGAAATGAGTCTGATCGGGACTTTGCAGTAAAGGATCCACTAACACGTATGACATTGACTGTGTGCGGGGATATGTGTGTATATGAGTGCACGCATACACACGACTCTAAATGTGATTAATCTACAGAAGGTGACACTGTCAAGATGTGCCCACAATGCAATGTGGCTCTTAAGGGGATTGGATCATGAGCACACCCCTCAGCTGAGAGTCCATCAGCTTGCCTTATCTTCATCCTCATCATCACTCTAATAATGTAAGGATTAGAGAAGGTCTCACGTCCTCCAGTTAGCTGACATTAATGGTTCAAGCACATACATTAGCGTTGCTCAAATGGAGGGTTACAGCACTGAATAGTGCAAAAGTAAGTGGACAGTGACCAATTCAACGTTCTTTTTGCTCTGTACTCCAGCATTTTGAATGAGAAATGAAACACTGACTTTGAGATTAAAGTATAGAATGTCAGATTTAATTCAGTTGCATTATTGCTCAGCTCACCCCAATTCCTCAATAATGTACTAAACTGTTTTGACACACTCAATGTGTTGGCTATGTCTCTAGTTCATTTATTCTGATTTTTCAGTTTCATGACAGCCTGCTTTATGGAATGGACACTTCTTTAGGCTTTATTTGAGACAGAAACACAAATAGATGCAAATGCCACATCTAGAATCAATTCTAGACCTTTTGTTATCTCTTTTGTGCATGAACAAATGATACAGTGACATAAAGCTGGCCAAGAAGCAGTTGGACAGTTGTCCATGTGTGTATATATTGACTGTGTGCATGAATAATAGGCTTGTAATTCCAACATCTTTCATTCAATACATATATGAGTACCTTGAATTGGGGCTATGTTTCTGCAGTCATTGCTTAATTTCAAATCTAACATGCTGAAGCACACAGCTAGAAGAATAAAATTCTTGTATATTGCTGCTCAAAAGTCAGAGACCACCATTCATTCATTTAATTTGCAGTCATTTAGTAGACATTAAGTATAAGTTATTTACTTTTCAGCACCAGGAAAAAAACAGAAACAACAGAAAATGGCACAAAAGCCTCAACAAGTAAATATAAATATTAATGTTGAATTTTGAGTGTTTAGAGTGTCCACTCTGCCTTTATTACAGCTTCTATTCCTTTCAGGGGTCCTGATTTGCCTTTATTACAGCTTCCATTCTTTTTGAGCATCGTGATTTCAGTTTTTCAAAGAAATCTGCTGGGATCTTTTTCCACACCTCCAAAATTCAGTCTTAGAAGTTGGTTACAATTTCTGCTTCTCACCATCCAAGTAATCCCAAACACATTCAATGACATTGAGGTCTGGACTCTGTGGTGGTCAGTCAAGTATTCTGAGAACACCAGCAGCTTCTTTGTTTGATTTGTGCATTTTTAGATCTGAAACAAGGATAGAGCTTGATTTTCTCCTCTCTCTCAAAGACTGCTTAGTTGATAGTGACAGTTTAGTTACTGTTTCTCTGTTACTTTTAATCATTTTTGAACTCCAGTCTTGGAAATTCCTGTTTTTTTTTTCTCCTTTGACTTTCCCCTTCCTTATGGAAAAATGACTAAGTTGTACTTAATAGCTGTTTTGACTGGAAAGTAAGTAACAAAGTATGGTCTCTCAGCACTATAGACTGCACTGTAATTCATCTCTTCAGGTCATTATTTGTTAGAGCAGGATAAAAACACTTAACCTAATCCAGGATGATTTAATAGCAGGGCTGAGTATTTTCTCTCAACATCAGTTCAGAATGTTTATGGACTAAATCACTCAGATGTCAGTGATACAGTGGGTCAATAATGTATGTGTATGCTGTACGTTAAAATTTCTTGTGCAGAATGTGTCAAGTGAGCACTGCATGTGTGAGTGATTTTGTAGACATGCACTTGTGTTGTTTTGTCTGGTCCTTTAAAGCCTTGCTGACTCACATCAGGCAATCCACTGGTCCACTGGTTTCCTGCAAGTGGAAAGTTGGAAAGGTGGTAGCATGAACAGAGATTATAAATCATTTGTCTAATGTCCCTCATAGAAAACGTGAAATAGTTCCACATAGCAGACATTCAAACTGTTTATCTGCTGTGGCCAGATGTCAGATGCATCAGGAGAACAAAATGCAGTGTGCAGCATTAAAAAATTCACTAAGCATCTCTCTATTAGTGTATGTTAAACCAAGAACCAGACCACAGATCCATGGTAGAAGATGTGGCTTACAATTTACTCATAGAAAGGCGTCAGTCTAAAGCAGGGGTCAGCAACCCAAATGTTAAGAAGAGCCATTTTGTCCTTTCAACAAAAATCAAATCACCTTGGGAGCCACAACATTTTATCTTCATTTTACCATCTTGGCTGTAAATATGTCTCAGTATGTGCTGATGTACTAGTACAGGCTAAAAAATAATATAAATGAAAACGCGGACTTACTCTGCTCTACTTTAAGCTTTAGTTCAGCTATAGCCACTTTTCTCACATCTCCAGCAGGAAACTTTTCCTCAAAACTAGAACAGTTTCTTGTAAAACAAAATGAAACTGAATCAACTTTTTACGAGGCTGAAGTCACCTTATTCACCAGCTTCTTGTTTTAATTTTCCCATTTCACCTTAAATAGTGCCTGAAGTGTTAGGTGTTAGAACAATCAGCTGAGACTTATTTTACTGCAAAAGATTGTTTTATTTTTATATAATTCTGCTGTGGAGCTGCAAAAGGGCAGTAAAAGAGCCTCATGCTCTGGAGCATGTTGCTGACCCCCGGTCTAAAGTCTTTAAGATAAACAGACACATGTTAAAGCATCTGTTTTCACCTCAGCTAACGTTATTAGCCTAGCCACATGACATTTCACCATGCTATCTAGAACACATCATCTAGAAAACAAGTTGAAGAGTTATTAAGCTTATACCAAAAGTGACTAAATGAGTTTTATTCCATATAATCTGTTCGAGTGTAGAATGAATGTGCTTTTCTGTTACGTTTCTTATGTGCTATTTGTCTGCAAGCCTCTGACAGGGTGCTGTGAAACTTCTCGTTTGGTGTGTGGTAGTCTTTAGCCGACTGCAGTAGTCTTTCTGTACTTTGTTCTTCAGACTAAACAGAGAAAATCTGACCAATACGTAAGACATAGGCTCTACCCTGCCCTCTGTTGGAGTATATAATTCAGGCATAATTCTGAGCCGAGAACACACACCAATCAGCAGTAACATTAAAACCACCTCGTTGTTTCTACGCTCATTGTCCATTTTTTCAGCTCCACTTACTATATATGTGCACTTTGTAGTTCTGCAATTACAGACTGAGTGTGTGTTGTGCTGGTACAAGTGGATCAGACACAGCAGTGCTGCTGGAGTTTTTAAACACTGTGTCCACTCTCTGTCCCACTCTATTACACGCTTCTACCTTGTCAGTCCACCTTGTAGATGTAAAGTCAGAGACAGTAGCTCATCTGCTGCTGCACAGTTTGTGTTGGTCATCCTCTAGTCCTTCATCAGTGGTCACAGGACGCTGCCCACAGGACGCTGTTGGCTGGATATTTTTGGTTGGTGGACTATTTTCAGTCCAGCAGTGACACTGAGCTGTTTAAAAACTCCAGCAGCACTGCTGTGTCTGATCCACTCGTACCAGCGCAACACACACTAACACACCACCACCACGTCAGTGTCACTGCAGTGCTGAGAATGATCCACCACCCAAATAGTACCTGCTCTGTGAGGGTCCATGGGGGTCCTGACCACTGAAGACCAGGGTAAAAGGGGACTAACAAAGTATGCAGAGAAACAGATGGACTACAGTCTGTAATTGTAGAACTACAAAGTGCACCTATATAGTAAATGGAACTGATAAAATGGACAATGAGCGTAGAAACGTGGTCATAATGTTATGCCTGATCGGAACAGAGAGAAGCTAATTTGCTACAATATAAACAGTTCTAAATTATTAGATTTTATTAAACTTGGCTTTCTGATCCATCCTTTTTTGAATCTGACATAGATTTATGTAGCTGGCAGGGAGAATTCTTAATGAAGCATTTCTGTTTGGCAAGGTGAAACAGTCCACTGCACATGACACACACACACATACACACACAGTTATCTAATAACTTTAATGGTCTCCCTCTTAGAGCCATTTTAAATGATTGGACACATCCTGCCAAGACAGGAGAAGACATTTTGCAGTTTCATCCCATTTTTAATACAGCAGTTCCTCAGCAGTTTTGGTGGTCACATATTTGCGTTAAAACTGATTTGTGTCAAAGCATTCTTTATGAAATAAAAGATTTATCATTTTGACCTACAAGCTAACAATTCCATACACAATGTTTTATGTAAAAGAAATCTTCTAGCGATGTGACAGCTCAGTGCCTGCAGGGTGGAAAAAGGGATAAAGCAGAAACAGAGGCCATAATTTATCTATTAGACAGACAAAACTAGTTAGTACAGCAATTACTGTCTGGCTGAGCACCGTTAATCTATAACAGGAATGCTGTCAGCACAAGCCTACACACAGAGACACAGAGACAGAAACACATCAACAATTCAGCAGTTTTCTGTACTGCAGCCAACAGAACCTGCTTTCATTTGACTGTATTGACTGTGACCTTCTCTCAGGCTTTGTGAGGGCAGTGCAGTGGTGGAACCGGCATGAAGCACCTGGCCATCTCTAAATGGCTGAGCCAGCTGGGCCTGCAGCAGTACTGCACACTGTTCGACGAGGAGTACGACGGAGTGGAGGTGAGATGTTTAAACATACACGAGCATACACAAACAGTCTATGGGCCTGTTTACACCTTGAAGAACAGTTTTTGGTGATCGGGTCACATTAGGATTCAATCTACAATTAGATCAGTGAAACCACATTCAGAGATGGTCAGAGATGGATCTTGATCGAATTTAACAGAAGTGTAAATGGAATGTGTTTTCGTTATCTGTATACATACATATAAACATATATCTCTGTAAACCACAAAATGAAAGTACTCTTTACTTGCTGAATTTAACATGTTGACCTGTGCTAAAGTTATGGCACATTTTAAGCTTTTTTCCCTCAACATGATAAAATCAAATATATAGAAATGATATGCAAATTTGCAGCCAATGTCTTATGTTTATTCCCTGTAGAGGATGTGTTAACTTATTTTCACTTAGAAAATCAACAAAATATGTTATTTGACTGGGAATGTTCTAATTTTTGCATACGACTTTAAGCTTCCATTACTCGGCCTCATAGTTCTAGTGCAAAACTACATAAGCAAACCTCAGACACCAAAATGTCTTGGCCAATTGGCAACATTTGGGGTAAATTGTTTACCTTAGATCAGCCACCAAGGCCTGTGAAGTCTCCAGCAGAGTCAGAAATAAAGTCATCTCAGAGATGGGTAGACCTGGAGCCCATCTTGTGTAGCTATGAATGGACATTGCTTTGAGAGTGAGAAAATCTAAGCGTCAACAAACATTAACAGAAATTAATATAATTCTTGCTAATTTACTGACTAACAATTTGTTGTGAAGACCAGTAAAAGTTTAATGTTTTGTTATTTTGATCCTGGCACATTTTTTGCATGAGATTATACATCTCATTAAATTTTAACACATTGTAAATTATATGTTAAAATTCTTTAAACAAAAAAATATGTAGGTACAGCAACTATATATTTTTCCATTGGGCCCTGACACAGCCTGCTTACAACAGGTAACAGATTTTCATGTTTTATTATCATTCATATCATTTAGGGGACATGAGATAGCGAAAGAAAAGCACTGATTTATGCACACAAATTACTTAGATCTGTTAACTGTAGCTCTAAACCTTACAATGGCCAGATGTTTGACATTGTGCACTGACTGCTTCAGTTTAAAAAGCCTCTATCAATCTGTGAAAGACTACCATATGGAAAACAGGAATCGCTGCAAAGGATTCCTCTCATAGTATTAAACTCTGCTGAATCCATCTGCAGCACAAACCTCTCTTTTCTGGCTGTGGATTCAGAGCAGCTGAGCTGAGGTGTGCTTTTTTTCCCACATGAGTGAAGCTAGGCACCCTTGGCACAGTTTGTGAGGAATGTTATTGAGTCCAGTAGCAGGAGAGGCTGGAGACTGATAAACATATGCCATTTTGCCTGCTTAAAGTCAAGCTGATATCAAAACTGACATTGTTAGTTCATGTTCCTGATCATATTCAGCATTCATTATATCATTAAAAAGGCAAAATACTTTCATCAAAATATAATGACTTTTGCTCATCTCTGAAACATTTTCTGATTTTTTTTATTGTTACTCATGCACCAGTGGAAGTGGAAAAACAATAGTAATAACAATATCTTGTATGACCTCCCCCTCCTACCACCGTTTTCTATCAGAGAGCAAAAAACCCAATTATTTGGAAATATGCCATGGTACAGAAGGAAAGTGAGACACTGCAAATAAAAACATTCACAATTATGTCCTTTTATATTTATTTATCTTTTAATATGTTAACTAGAAAAGCTGAGCTTGTGAACAAACTTTAAGTTGACTTTAAGTCATCATGCTTCAGGTGTTAGAGCAGTGATCACATAGTAGAACACTGGTGATTGTTTTTAATACTTTAATTGAGTTTATATTGTAATTCCAGGTAGCTGCTGTGATGTTGCTATGGTCTCGGGTTACAGTGGTATTCCAGTTTGTTGTTAGGGTGTTGCCTGGTGGTTGTATGGTGGCTTCTAAGGTGTTGCTAGGGTGTTAATATGGTATACTACATGGTTGCTAGAGTGTTGCTAGCATACTTGCATGATGGTGACTTAAGAGGGGTGTCCAATTTATGAATATCAACTATAGTGGATTAAGAGGCATAAATATAAGCTTTATATATTATATGACTTCAGAATGTCGAACAGTCCACCAAGACAAACAGTAACAAAGAACAGTAAAGCAACTAAATTATGTTAATTATACAACCCCATTTCCAAAAAAATGGGACGCTGTGCAGAATGTAAATAAAAATACAATGCAGTGATCTGCAAATCATGTGAACCACATTTTAAAGGAAAATACTACAAAGACAACATATCAAACGTTGAAACTGAAAAATGTAATTGTTTTTTGAAAAAAAAAAGCCTATTTTGAATTTGATGCAAACAACATGTTCCAAAAAAGTTGGGACAGGGTCATGTTTACCACTGTGTTTCATCACCCCTTCTTTTAACAACACTCTATAACCTGAGGAGACCAATTACTGTAGTTTTAAAAGTGAAATGTTTTATTTTTCTTGTTTGATATAGGATTTCAGCTGCTCAACAGTTTAAGGGTCTCCTTTGTCATATTTTTCTTTTCATAATGTGCCGAATGTTATCAGTAGTGACAGGTCTGGACTGCAGGCAGGTCAGTTTAGCACCCGGACTCTTTTAATACGTAGCAATGCTGTTGTAATACATGCAGAATGTGGTTTTTCATTGTCTTGCTGAAATAAGCAAGGCCTTCCCTGAAAAAGATGTTGTGGATGGCAGCATATGAGCCAAAACATGTATATATCGTTCAGCATTAATGGTGCCTTCACAGATGTGCACATCACCCATGCCATGCACACTAATGCAGCCCTATACCATCATAAATACTGGCTTTTGAACTGTGCACTGATAACAAGCTAGGTGGTCTTTAGCTCAGAGGATGCAGCATCCATGATTTCCAAAAAGAAATTCAAATGTTGATTTGTCAGAGCGCAGGACACTTTTCCACTTCACCTCAGTCTATTTTAAATGAGCTCGCGCCCAGAGAAGGCAGCGGTGTTTCTGGATCCTGTTTATGTATGGTTTCTTCTTTGCATTTTAGAGTTTTAACTTGCGTTTGTGGATGCAGTGATAAACTGTGTTCATAGGCAGTAGTTTTCAGAAGAGTTTCTGAGCCCATGCAGTGATTTCCACTACAGAATCATGTCTGTTTTTAATGCAGTGCCAGCTGAGGGCCCAAAGATCATGGCAGTAGCAAATACTGGTTTTTGGCTTTGTCCCTTGCATACAGAGATTTCCAGATTCTCTGAATCTTTATTATTTTTTATTTACATTTTGCACAGCGTCCCATCTTTTTTGGAAATGGGGTTGTATTTTCATACTCTTGTTTTGGCAATTGGACTTTGCCAAAAAAAAAGCAAATCCCATTTCTTTACTTCTGAGATGAAAATGTATTTTGTTGCAAAATCCACAATATGTATGTATAGTTATACTCCTAATATATGTAAAAGGTTTGCTAGAGAGATTGCTTTCAGTTCTCTCTATCCCAGTTGGAATGCTTTGTTGTGATGATGGAGCTGTCCAGGGATCGTAAACAGTAGCAAACACACACACACAGCTCAGAGCTGGCCAGCATCATCTCTTCATATGAGATACAGTGCCTGTCAAAGGTTTGTGGATACCTAGTTTTTCAAACTGATTAACTATAAATTTGCACATTTTCTTGGACAGCTTGCAGCTCATCAGCGCTCAAACTTTTCAGGTATTTAAATTGGAATTCCACTGATTTGAAAAAAAATATAATACATATTCTGAGAAATCAGTGGAGGTCTCCTTTTAAGCACCTTCAGGGGCAAAGAGTTTCCAAATGTGCTTTGAACAATAATTTGGAAAAGAAAACTGTCAATTTATTATTTGTACAAAGAAATACACTTAGATGAATGTTGCAAATTATGCTCAAAGTAAATATTAAGTAAAACTCTTGGAAATGTGCAGAACCTTTGCAAGTATTTTTGTGATAACTGAACAGTAACCACAAAAAAATTCAAATTTCAAAAGAACATGAGATGTCCCCAAAGTTTTGAAGGGCATACACAGACACACACACATCCCTCTGCCCCCCTACCGCTCCACTCCTCTTCCTGGCAGCCGCTGATGCCCTTTCTGGCATTCACTCTGTTAAGGGCTTATTCTACCCAGCTGACGGTGAAACAAAGGCACGAGTAGCATGCTGTTCAAGTTCAATGAGTTTGTTTGTCTTGGCAGCGTCAGAGCTTAAACTTAGAGGGGAGGCTCATGTTTGGGTGCAGGAAGAAGATTTAGGGTGAACAGATAAGTGCTATTTCATCAATATGAGAGAAATCACATTGCTCAGGAATTTGTAGTGACTGTGCTGAATCTTCAGACTATAAAAAGCACACTCAGTGCTCCAAAAAGGCACTTGACCCATCAGTACGGCTGCCTTTCCTGTCAGGTCTGTGTCAAGTGTTGAAGAGGAAAAAGAGGGAAGCAGTTTGAGTTGCCCTGGGTGACGCTGAAAGACTGAACTTGCCCGAGGCTGCTGGTTCCTCTCTCTCTCACTCTTTCTGAGTCAGGAGTTAGTTTTAGTAGGAGAAGTAATGTCTTTCCAGTAGTGTCTGTGGTGTGGTTACTCACTCAGTACAGTCAATACAAGCATTATTTCACCTTTACTTGTGAGCCTTAGCAAAGGATTGTGCCACTGTTGTTTCTGAAACTCATGTTTCAGCTTCCTCCCCTGGAAAAGGTGATGCAGGAGCCTCTTTTTGCAGGTCTGCAAGTGGCTATTCCAGCAGAATGGAAATTAACTAGGAAAGGTTTAATCAATATAATCAGACAAAATACTATGGCAGTGTTATCATATTAACTAGGACAGTGTTGGCTCGCTACATGTGAGATACTGTGTTGAGCTGCTAGTGAGCAACAAGGGGTGAAAGGCAAGGGGAGAGAACCCCCGTAATGGTTTGGCCTGATCAGAGTCCAGATTTAAACCCTTTAGAGACTATTTGGTCTCACATTAAACACATTAAAACTGACTTGGCAGTGTTTTTCAAGTGTTTGTAGCCATCATTGCTGAGGGGAACAATACTGAGTCTTTCTGTAAAATGCTGCCTGCGAGTTTACCCACAAGACTTCAACATTTAAAGAGATCAAGGAGAAAAGCTATCTCATACTAAGTTGCTTTTTTATTTGTTTAATTCTAGCTAATTTACTGACTATTGATTTGTTGTTAAGACTATTAAAAGCTTAATGTTTTGCTGTTATGGGCTTGGCTCATTTTACATGGGAGTGAATATTTGCACATGAATGATATTTAATGGCTGTAAATACACAAAACTTCCAAAATGATAACCAAAAAAAAAAAAATCTTAAAGCTACACTATATAAATTTGGAGATTTGGATCTCTCTGGTGGAAATGTGTAACTGCAAGCAACGCACAGAAGAACATATTGTAACATCTCTGCTCTAGGCTCCTTCCCTGAGTGGATGAATCTGATGATTGCAAGCACATTTAAATTCTAAAAGTACTCAGCCAAACCTTGTCTTCCAGGTATGTAAGTGAATTATCTACTATTGTCATCATTACAGGGTGACTCAGCAGTGCATGCACACTATATGTTAGTGTTTTTTTTCCTCCTGACTCAGTAACACTACGTCTTTCAACTTCTTTTAAGAAAAAAATCATACATAGTGCAGCTTTGTCTTTAACGTTTGATTTCCTTTTATTTAATTTATGCCATTTAAGTCATTTTGGACCATTTCTATAGGTTCATGCATCATGAAATGTTCACAAAGTGTAATGGGCAGTTGGCTTTTTCAGATGGTCTATAAAAAATATAGGTTTTGATATGACAGCAAAGATATCGTTGCTGTTGGACAAAAAAAAACTGTATCTATAAAATGGTAACTATTCAGGAGAAAGAAACATTCTTTTCAATGTGAGAAATGTTGTAAATATTGGTGCATTTCTATTGGTCCATTCATCATGAAATTTTTACACAATGTAAAGTGAAGCAGTCATTTTCAAATTGTGTCAAAAAATGAACAAGATAAAAATAGAGATCCAAGGTTGTGTTCTGACAGCAACAATATATTACATAGTTACATTAACACTGCTCACTTTTGGCTAATTGTGTTGATACAATATGCGTGTGTAAACAGTGTAAAGATTCAAATAAAGTCAAATGCATCTTCTTTTTCATTGTATATAACAATGCACTATAATCTGGTTGAGGTTTCCTGAAGGGTTCACTGAATATTTTTGTAGAATTGATCACTTTCTTTTCTTAAACGCAGAGACAGAGCATTAAACTTTTTTTGTACCAGGCATTAGTCGCTAACACCTGGCCTCCACCACCTGTTTCGTTTTTAATAAGCAACACACACACATACCACGTGCTCACACACAGTCACTCTGAGGCCCAGGTGGCTGGTGGGCGATGACCTCATAAAGACATTTGCTCATCTTAACGATTTACAGTAAACTCCCTGACTAACATTTAGAAGACGTGTGTCACTGTCCTCACCAAAATGATCCTCTTTACAACCTAGCCAGCCCTCTTGCCCAACACAAAAATAAAACATTTTAATGCTATGGTTTGAAGCAAATTCAGTAGTCATTCAGGCAAGATATGTTTGGTCATAGAGTGTCATGCAGTGTCAGAAACCATAGTCTATTTAAGATTACATAACAATTCAAAACAGCCTGAGGCACGTGTGTGATGATTAGGCATGAGGTTTGCATTATTCTAACCGGGGGCTATAAGATTCTGTTACTTGTTAGGTACATAATTAGCCTCCAGCGCAAAACTCAAGAAGAGAAGTTCAGATAGCAAACATGTCTTGGCTTGGGAAAAAATGTGTAGATTTGTCACTTTGAAATCACAGCCAAATGCAGTTTCAATGGTTATTTAATAGTAGCCAGTCAATAATTTGTTATACTTTTCATTCTGTATTGCAGCATTATATGCCTGGCCATCATCAGTTTGACCCAATTCACAATTTTATTTCATTTTCTTTATTTTGTTCATCAGTGTTCTCTCACTGTATTACCCAGCATGCATTACACAAAGACATCCTATAACCAATCCCTGTAATATCAACCAATCCTGACTGCTAGCCTAGCCACTGATCTTTATGCTAATAAAAAATACAATCAGCATTAGTGCCCTTCAAAAAAAAAAAAAGTAAAAAATACAGTGATTCTGTCTTTATCCAGCACAAAATGGATACCAGATCATATCATTTAGTGAATAGAAGCCAGGCTGAGATATCTAGATAGCCACATAGCTACTTTTCATGCTAAAAAGATTAGCACAGACCAGCATGAATTCCATGATGGTCTAAGGTAGTTTCATGCTGGTCTGGTGCTGGTTTAGCTTGTCACCCAGCATCCAAAACACAACATATGCTAGTTCTTCTAGCAATGTTGTTAACTTTAGCTTTTAGCTTGTTGTCTTCCTCATCTGACAAGTCATTCTCTATCTATTCTCTCTGATGTAGTGATGATTTGAATACATACCTCTGCAACAAAATTAGCTTCCTAGCCACAGCATTAGCTATCTGACTTCCGTTTGCATTCACAAGCAAACAACAAAAAAAAAGAAAGAAAAATTTTAAAACACAAAAATCTTCCCAAAGATTTGAATAGTGTTCAAAATGTCCTCCCACTTTTAAGATATAGAAGGGGGTTTTCCTAGTCTTTATACTGGAAAATGACAATTTATAGACTACTGTGGCACCGCTGTGGGATGAGTTAGCATGTCTTCAACAGATGTAGCGATGGTTAATTTGTTTTAGCTGGAGGATCTCCTCAGGATTACTGTGGTGTTGGTTTTCATCTCACGCTGCCATTTACTAAACTCTAGCTGACAGCCGGGCTGAATTACGCTCTTCTTATCACCTCTGTAATGCTACCGCAGTGTCGCAAAGCAGAGCCTGCAGGAAGTGAAGAGCTAATGAAATGCCCATTACTGATCCATTACTGCAGAAACCAGGCCAGGAGAGAGCGAAAAAGTCTCACTTTTTTTACCCTAATGTGGTCATGTAATGAATGGCTAATTAAATGCATGCTAGCTGTGTGCCACTACTGCATTTAGGTTTAGTAGATGGCTAAGCAGCTAAGAGAAGAGAGAGAGAGGACCACATAAGATTAATGAGGGGAAAAAACGTCCCAGGAGCTTCTGGATAACAAAGTGAAAACAATGGCGGTAAATTGATGTATTGTTGATGTCTTGTTTTGGTTGTGGCATCTAAAGAGGCCTGTTTGTGGGTAGATTGGGCATGACGAGGCTGTGGCTCAATGGCCGTCAATGAAACAGGCCTGCACGCGTGATTTCTACTCCAACCAATAACAACTAACACGGGCAGTGGCTTTTACTTGAAATTTTACAGTGCAAAAAGCCATCTCACACATGTCTTTTACTGTAAAACACAAGTATGGAACACAAAGAGATGCTGTTCTTACACGTCTGGAACCTCAGTGAGTCACAGAAGCTCTAACAGTAATCAACAAACAAGCTGCCAGAAGGAATACAGCAAGGTTTTTTCATATGCCGGCCCAGGCTGAATAATTCCTCAACATTTTTGAAGTGTCCGGGTTGATGTGGGACCACACATGGACAGAAACTGTGAGATGGTGCGTGTCAGATTGAGGCTGTTTTTTTGTCATGGCTTGTTAGATTCAGCTGTGGTCGTGAAGGAGAGCAAGAAATCAGGGCAGATACACAATGGGCCCATACCAGCATAGGACACTTTCCATCTGCCCCTGCTGTCTCTCTCTCTCTCTCTCTCTCTCTCTCTCTCTCTCTGTCTCTGCCTCTCCCACCCTCCTTCTCTTTCTCTGCAAAAACAGCTCAGGATGAAAGGCTAGAGTGGGAGAATAGTTGTTGATAGGAGAGATTCATCTGGGTGATGGGCCTCATGGTACTTCTGAGATAAGACACACAAAGAGCCTAACGCGGCATACATTTGTTTCTCCAGCATTAGACCAACAGTGAATACACCTCACTGCACCACTACACTGCAACAACACCGGCAAAGACAACACTGCAGCAAGAGTGAGAGATTTCACACAGAACATGTGCCTTGATGTGTCGGTCAAAAGGAACTAAATGTGCTTATGAGGTCCTAAGAGAGAGTCAGATTGAAATTTCAAATCTTGAATATTTCAGGTGAGCAGAGTTTTCCCTTTGAACCAAAGGCTGCTGATTGATTGGCATCAGAAGTTTGGTATCAGAAGATTGCTCCTTTGCTCTGAGGCTAATGTAGCAAACGCAATAATCCTCACTTTGCAAAATCTGTCACATAATCAGCGTCAGCGTCTGACATACCAAAAATACACTGAGCTACAAGTTGTTATAACATGTTATAACATGTTGTGATTTCACCCCAGATAGTGTCATAACACTAATATGAGAAAATTAATGTCACCTGACATAAGTATTAAGTCATCTTGACACCAAAGTTGGCAAAAGCAACCTTTATGACAGATGATGCATAATGGAATGAGCCTTTCTAAACGTTTATGTGGGTTTTTTTTCAGTTATGAAGGGCTTATGTAGGAGTTATGTGGCATTATGTGCCCCACTCACTGTCCTGATGACAGTGGTGCATGTACAGACTCTAACTAGAAATACTCAATCTTGCTCACTTCAATAAATACTGGATTCTTTGGGTATTTACACTAACATGCTGTCATGAATGTTTTTTTATGGATTTTAGTTTTCATGATACACTTCTAACAGTATTCACAGGTTTTTATAGATGTATTTCTCATTTTCACTCTAAAAGGCTTCTAACAGTAGTCATCGGTTATCTTTATGCCATACTCAATATTGCACATTCATTCTGAAATCTTTTTTCATATTGCTCATGTTGTGTAATTATTTTGCTATCCGGTGTCGACCAGAGGAGGATGGGGTCCACTTTTGGGTCTTGATTCTTACTCTTTGGGAGTTTTTCCTTGCAACTGTTGCCCTTGGCTTGCTTGTTTGGGGCCTGGACCTGGATTTCTATGAAGCTGTTTCATGACAGGACTCCCAATTTAAGTGGTGGCCCTATCATTGCGAGATTGTATCCCCTGTGGTGTCACAGCCATCCGAGGCCTTGCTCTCTCTGGGTGGGTCTCCTTAGTGTGATGGTAACTAATATGGCTGCGTGTTAGCTAACATAACAGAATTGGGAGTTAGAGCTCTCCTCCAAATGTGTTGAGCTGCCCAATGACATTACATTAGCAGCAATTTGAAAAGATGCAGTAGCTGGCTTCACATGTCTCAGAGGAAGCATGCACTAGCTTTCCCCTCCCAACTTGGTAGCACTGGGGAAGACCTAGTGAGCTAGGGGTATTGGCAAATTGGGTAAAAATCCAAAAAAAGCTGCTTTTTTATACATCCATGAATCAAATGAACACTGCCAGTCAGTAAAGTGTTACCTTTATATATATAGCAATATGTCATATGCTAGCTGTCAGACACTAAATAATAAAGTAGACTTGAGACACATATTTGAGACACTAACCGTGGCTAGTCGACTCCATTAGACTTTTCACTGAACTCTTTAAACCAAAAAACAAAAAAAGGTTAATGACCCAGTTCAATTACAATGCACAGCTGCAGGTTCCAAACAGCAGCTTGTGTCTGTGTGAGTGTGTGTAAATGCATGAGTACTGAGGCATGCAGTCAGTAAATGCTAAACAGCAGAAAATAACTCACCACCTACAATTAAACTCCTCTTGTTTTGTCTGGTCAGGGAACAATGAAAGCTGGAACGCTCTGTTAAACAAATCTATCGCAGGAAACAAGAATGCACTGTTGTTGAGCTGAAACAAGGTCAGAGAGGCAGGCCATGGGCCAGTAATAACAGACTACCAGCTTAAACCACATGATTTAGCAACAGGAGTGTGTGTTGTGTTTTTGTGTGTGAGAGGGCTTCGTGGTGCAGGTCAGGTGTAATCTGTGCATGGTGCCAAGTAGACTTCTGAGAAACAATGAGTAAGCATAAAGGCATTAATCGAACCCCAATCCCCCCTCCCTCTTTCTCTCTCTCTCTCTTTCTCTCTCTCTCTCGCTCTGCAGGATCTGTTGCACCTGACAGAGATAGATCTGTTGGGGTTAGGGGTTCATAGTCGACTCCATCGCATCCACATCCTCTCCAGTATCCAGGTTCTGCGCGAGAGGGAGACCAAGAGAGGTCAGTGTCCTGTCCTGGTTTTGTTACTGTATCTTTAAGACTGATATAAGTAAATAACCTCTGTTTCTGATTGGCTGTCCTGTATTGTGCCTCATTCAAAAATCAGTCCTGGTTGAAACGCTTCATATAACTTCAGTGTGAATGGGCGGAGCTAAACTGCTGTAGGCTGAATAGGCAGGTAAATGGAGTTGTATTCTGTGATGTGGTCTGTCTATATGGCTTAGTTTTCATATATGGACTGTATGGACTGGGTATGTTTTGAAACTTTAAAAGTGCTTATATACTACATCAAACTTTTAATTAAATTAAGTGAGGAACCTTTTTTATGGGCTCTTCAAACAAGTGGAATCATGTGTGCTTCTGCTTGACTGGAATGCAAGCCACCCTGGCCCCTGGTGGACAAGATTGGTGACCCCTGCCTTATAGTTTAAGGGGTTAACCATTTGAAGTCATAGTTATTGCAGGTGGTAACACAGCCATCCTGTAATTTCATAGGATTCGTTTCTTGCTTATAACTCATTGAAACAAGGGGAGAAAGTCTGCTGAAAGTGCAGATTGTAAAATTTCTGACTTTCTAAGTAGAAGAGAAGATATTTTATAATTTAAATTTGAGGAATGTCTATACAGTGCTGTTTTGCAGAAGATAAAATCCTTTTTGCCTTTTATTTGAATTAAGATTAAAACACTTTTAAACATTAAAACAAAATTAACATTTAAACAAAAGTTAGGAGTGCAGACTCAAACCTGTTGGTATAGAATCTAAATTGAATACAATTGTGCTTTATCCCATAACTTTATGATTTATTAACTCAATGATTAAAGTATGCCTTGTCACATTAATATTTTTTTTGCAATTTTATATTCAGTAATAGCCAGGACAGGACCTGCAATGGTGCACATAACTAGCAGACTGGAATGAGTTTTTATATTTATCTACAATCAAATGAGTTTTATTTTATAGAATACTTTCGAATTATCCACTCAATGGAAATCAAATGTAGAGAAAAACAACTATTATTAAATCTTTCTCACATCTCTCATTCCTTTCCCTCTCTGACACCCTCTATGCCATAAACTCTCTCTGATGAACATTCCCACACAAACGCACTTTATCCCAAAAATCACAGAATGACAAAACAAAAGCAGGCTTTATATCTCTATCTGCATGTTGTTTCTAGCTGGGATGTGTCACTCTCTCTCTTTTTCTCTGTCTCTGCCATCGCCATGATCCATCTCTATCTTTCTCTTCCTTTGTTTGTGTTGGGTGAGCCTGTGACTGCCAGTCATACTGACATTGTAGTGCCCCGCGCTGAAGTGCTGCATTAATCACACTTAGAGCGTAGAGACGGTGTGTCTGTATGGATTTGGGACAAGGCCGCAGGCTCTGTCCCACCAACAGACAACGCTTTACTTGGTGTCCTTGGGGGGAGAAGACTATGGGGCTACATCAACAAGGATTTACTCAACAAAACTAACCACAGGAGTGTAGACGCACTGTGTAGAGTAGGCCTGGGTGAGAAGACGATAACGCTAACTTTCAAAATCAAACATTTCATTTCAGTATCAGTAATGCCTGTTTGAGGTCCTGGTATTACCAGTAGAGGTTGGAACTTTGATCAGTTTGCTGTTGTTATGTGACGTATACTTACTAGACAGGGAGGGAAGTCTAACCGTTCACTCACAACAGCACAAACCAGCAGCACAGTTAGCAGAGTTAGCTAGCTAGCAATTTTCAGTTTATAGTTCATGGAGAGGGAAAGTTTATGGTTGTGAGTTTGAGAAAAACATCCCAGATTCTTATGATTCCTATTCTTGTTGACAAAGGGGAATTCCAACATTTCAGCAAATTCAGTTGTTGAGCAATGTTGAAATGAAGTCATTCAGAGTGGTTTGGTGTGAAATGGTGCACTTTTCACTCTCCATAAACTAAACAGGACAAAAAGGTACTGAACTGTTGCTGGGGTCATACCCTTTGGGGTATGTCTTCGGGACCTTTAGTCAGGGAACATAATTGTACATATTCTATTGAAATTATATTCAATAAGTTGTATTGACTTCCCATATCTGTCTCATCTCCAGTTTTATTTAGTGTCTTGATTTAAAACTTGAGGTTATGAAAAGGTTCAAATATGTACAAATGTGTACCTTTTCCTGGGAAAACTTACTTAAGCTATCACAGTTTGACATTAAAACTATTGTTGTACCTTTGAGGGGATATTTACTTTGTTTGTACCTTGATGAATGAAAAATTAACTTGCATAGTACTTTTTTTCTGATAATGCAGAGAAACATAAAGGCTCAGATTTTCTTTACAGTGGTTCTGACAGGATTCAGAGATTGTGATGTCTACATTGCACACAACCATTTTATTTACTACACAATTAATCAGTGAACTTACACGCAACATTTGCATTTTTGTGTGTAGTGTTGATAACAAAGTAGTTATGAATCTAGTTTTCTCTGGGTACTATTTTGTCTTAAAACACCATCATGTATCTTGGTTTTAACTTTGGCTTTAAAGCCAAACCTTTTCAAAATTATCATGAAACAATGTCTCAGGCATCAGGCAGAGTATTTGTAACTCTTTCATGTAATAACTTTCTGTGAGCATCTTTTAGAATAAAAAGCCACAGATGTCTTGTTCCTATCACCACCACCTTTAGCAATTCTAGTTTCTCTAGAAGGGAGCTTTTACAGTTCAAACCGCTTTGAATGACATCATAAGTATTTAATTTAGCAGAGATTTGAAAAATTGCTTGCATTTAAATGCATTGCATGTGGATTGAAATACAAATTGTAAATCATGTAAAATATTAATAATAAATAATTTGCATACTATGCAAAAATCAGCGACCACCTTTCATTTATTTAATTTTCAATCAGAATGGCAGTTAAGTAGTTTTTCATTTTTCAGCATCAGAAAAAAACAGAAAATGTATTTAACAGAAAACAACTAAATATACTATAAAATATATTTTTTTCTGTATGTAGTGTGTCCTCTCTTTGCCTTTATTACAGCTTTCATTTATTTCAGGAGACTCGTTTTCCTTTTTTTTTTTAAAGATATTTTTCCACACTTCCAAAGTTCAGTCTTAGAAGTTGGTTGCATTTTCTGCTTCTCATGATCCTAGTAATCCCAAACACATTCAGCGATGCTGAGGTCTGGACTCTGGAGAAGCCAGTCCATTGTTGAACACCAACAGCTTTTTGCTTGATTTGCAAATGTACATCTTATTCACAACTACTCATCTTTTCAGACCCATAGTGTTGAGTCTTCTCACAGTGGAAGGATGGACAGAAACACCTGTGGATATTTTTAGAACTGAGTGGAGCTTGATTATCTCCTCCCTCTCAAAGATGAAAGCTTTAAGTTCTGTTTATCTGATGGTGACAGTTTTGGTGGTCTACCAGGTCTTGCATGGTTGTTAAGAGTCCCATTTTCTCTGTATCTTTTAATCATTTTTGAACTCCAGTTTTGGGAACTGTTTTTTTTCCTTATTTTCCTTTGACTTCTCCTTTATACAAAAATGAATAACTTGTACTTAATGGCCGTTTTGACTGGAAATAAAATAAATGGAGAGATTTCTGACATTTACACAGTACTGCATTACACCAGATGCCTTTTTGTTTTCTTCAGAGTTGACAATAATATTCAGAGATAAAAGTTAGTTTAATTAGCGATGGTTACCGACATTAAATGATAAGGAAAAATATATTGTGATATCACGTTTGGCCTTATTGCTCAGCTTAAGAGTGGAATATTTCTGCATGTTTCCCTGTCTGTGTGTGTGTGTGTGCGTGCGTGCATGTGCTGTCTGCATTCCCTTGATGCCAGCTTATCCTGCTTGGAGGTCTTCATCAGAGAAAAGTGTAATTAGGTGTTATGCTAGGATTTCAGGAGTCAGCTGGAGAGCATGAAAGAGATATGAGAGTGGAATTATGCAGGAGTGCCGGAATTAAGGGCAGATATGAGCTGAATTAAAGAACACAGTAACACAACACAAGTTCCCTGTCAACATAGAGAAGGTGTGATGCAGGGGCTTGCTTCTGCTTCAGGTGCAAACCATGCCTTGACAGTCACATATTAGAACACATATTAATAAAACAGATGAGACATTTTTATTTGATTTACACTGTTCCTCACTGTTTCTAGTTGGCAGTTTTCTTCAGAGCTCATTAACACTGAGATTTATAACTGATCACTACACTCAGGCTTTAGCAGAGCTGAACACGTATTCCATTGCATCCCAACCCTGGATATGCAGACATGGTAAAACACACACACAAATTGCTGTGTAAGCTGTGTAAAGGAGGAGCCGGCACATGTTTTGATTTACCAGGAGATTTTAAAGTCGTCTCCAGTGGTCCTCAAAACTCACAGTTACCACAGCCTGGGAGCTAATGTTCTTCATGTGTAATTAAGTCTTACACCAACATGTGGAGACACACACACACACACACACACACACACACACACACACACACACACACACACAGAGCACACTGACAGGCTGAAGCTTGTTTCCCAGCATTACACACTGCCTCCACTCCACTGCTATAGCTACAATGACAGGCACACTCTCAATGGCCTGTTGTGTTCTGCGTCTTGGATCAGCGCTCTCAAAAGATTTTTCCTAATCTCATTTTTCATATCACAAACATGCCTGGTTTACATACAGTATGATCAACAAAACAATGACTTTGCACTGACTCACCTTATCTGCTAAAACAGCATGACAAAGTTTAGAACTTTGAGTTCTCCTGTAAGGTCTTCTTCGTGTTTACCCATGATGAATACCTACAGTCAACAGCCACTGGCCTATGCTTGAGAGATACTAACCCCTATTGTTTTGCATGAGAGAGGTTTCGGCTGTTCGAGGCGTCAGCGGGAGGTCAGACTGAACTGGCTTCGACACCTTTAACAGCCCATCCTGAAAGCTGCTCCACCTACTCTCACATCCTGTGAGAAATGCTAACGCTATCCACACTAAAGTACTTCAGGAGCTGCGTTTAACAAACAACAAGGTTCTAGCTTCCTTAGTCTCAGTGGATGGACAATCAGAGGTCAGCTTAGCCTGAGAGTCAACTTCCTACCAAAACAAATGATAAAAGTTAAAGTCAAAGTTTATTTATATAGCGCTTTTTAAAACAGGTGTTGTTTCAAAGCAGCATTACAGAAAATCCATTGGGTCCAGGCCCCCATGAGCAAGCCAGTGGCAACAGTGGCAAGGAAAAACTCCCTAAGAGCAAGAGGAAGAAACCTTGAGAGGAATCAAGACTCAAAAGGGGAACCACTGACACCGGATAGCAAAACAATAACACAACAGTGTTGCTGTGGCTGTTTTTTCAATTTAAGGCAAACTCCTATTGAATTTTAAAATTCATCTTCTTATAATATCAAAAATGTGTTTTGGGGGGTGAAATCAACTTAAATATAATAAAAATATATAATAATTCTCATTTGGACATTATTGTAAGAATATTATAAGGTGATTTCATTTATTTAACCATTGGTAAATCACTTTGCCTGTTTCAAGAAAACAACAGTCTCAAAATGAGAACTATTATATATTTTCACTAGATTTGAGATTATTTCACTTGCCAAGATATCTATTTTTTGGTGTATAATTCAAACATACAGTAAAACAATGAGCAGCTCCAGGTTGTCTTAGTGATCCTCATGGTACAAAAGTCCTTAACATTCATTGTGCTTTTAGACTGAAATGAGTCTAAACACAGTTTCTTTTTGCAACCTCATATGTATGCAGGGGGGCGAGAGGAAGGGTGGCTGAGAGGGCTGCAGGCGCCCCTGTTTTCAGGACTGGTAATGAAACTTTAAAATAATTTGAATGTAGTAAAGACCTGTGTGTACTTGTTTAAGGTGGAGTTTGTATTTTATGTTTTATGTTTCATTAATTTACTTTCAAACTGTGTAGTCGCCATGCTGTTTCACACAGAAAACCAAAATGCTTCATTTACCGCTTTGGGGGCGTTTTATTAAAACACAAGCAAGAGTCCACAACCAAAGTGAATGTAGAATTGTAGGCTAATTTTGAGCTCCGAAATATAATTTTTTAAACTTAAAAATTTCAACTAATGACTGTGTTGAATCTGTGTGTGTGGTTGGTGTTTAAAGACAAAAAAAAACATTCTCCCATGCTTTAAATACACTCATTTTTTATCCATCATTATTTCTCCTGCTCTGTGTGCAAGTGTTGAATCTCAGTGTGTGACTGTGGATCCGATACAATCCGTTACCTTACCACACATCAACAATCAAATTGGATGCCGCTCAACTCATTTTCATCCAGAAGGAGAGAGAACAGAAAAATCAGGTTGTGTATCAGAGGCACATTATCATCATCATCATCATCAGCATCGTCATCATCATCTTAAACCACTTAATCCACCAAGGGTCATGGTAGCGAGATCCCCCATGACTAAGGGACATAAGAGACCTTGTATCCTGCCCAGGAGAGGGTTCCTGGGATCTACCCTGGAGCCAGGCATGGGGGTAGTGAGTTGCCAGCCCCTGTAACCCGGAAGGGCTCAGCCCGAAAAGGCAATGTAAGGGGGACCATGTGGGCCCACCACCTGCAAGCTCCAGCATGGGAGACTGGTGCAGTGCCATATAGGAGGCACATTATGCTTGATGTAAATTATCAAAAAAAAAAACTCAATTTACATAAGGCAAATCATTTTCATGATGTCACCACATTATGTATAAGTGTATATAAAATTTCAGCACCTCCAACTTAAAACACCTTCCTGTGTCCCTGTGTGTGTCTGTAACTGTCACTGCTACTTGCTCAGTGCAGAATGACACTGAAGTGTCTCTGAGGCTGCTGCCGGAGTGTGAAGTGTACCATTAAGGGGGCCGTTGGCATGCTGCCTGCCCTACTATTAGTACAGATTGCAGATTTGTCAGCATAAGTGGCAGCCTCTGCACATTGCCTACACAAGTATTTCTGACCTAGATAAGTGTGCTGGAAGGTCAACAACACAGCCTGTGTTCAGAGATGGATGGTGTGTTTAATTGCACATGTATACTGTGTGTTGAAATCATTACAGAAATGAAAGAACCATAGTGAACATATCTGGGGCAGTGAACAATCTGAGACGCTGTTTGGTGTTGCTTAAGATGACATACAGACTTTTATGCTTTTATAATTTTCAGAATGCATCAGTCATCCACACAAGCTAGAAAGTTAGCAAGTAACCTACAAGCTCTGTATAGTTTTAATTTTGCCTTCCTGCTGAACCACATAAACTATAATCACTTCAAACACGATAAAACATGGGTTAATGTTGGTTACAAGCTTAAAATAAAACTTATGGAATGTCTTTTACATGCTTCAAATGTCTTTTTAGTCTCAAATGGTCAAAACATTATGTGCACCAATGTTAGCTTAGCTTTAATACTATTGGAAATCCCATAGGGATGCTAGAAGCATTACTATAAAGGTGTTTTGTCCTTGTTTTTGCCTGAACTGAAGGCCTAGCACTAAAGTCAGAGTTAAAACGCTAGCGATTAGGGTTGGGCTGATGATCACTATCACAATAAAGTCCTTAAACTTTTCTAGGCATATTGTGTCTATGACTGCACTTGAAGAAGTGTGTGCTCCCATGTAGTATGACTGTATAAAGTCAGGAGGTGGTGAGTTTGAATCTTGACAATACTGTGAGTTCTAGTTATAGTTAGGATAATGTAGCACTACTTATTTGCTGGTTCACTGTCTCTGTTCCAGATTATCCATCTCCAGAAAAATGATATATTGTGACAAATAAAAAAAGTCATCCAAAACACAGGGTGTTTACCCTCGTCTCCAGCTCTTTTTAGCCCGGGATGTTCCTTGGGTGTGCAGTTTCCTCTCATCTTTGCTGTCACACTGTATGTAAGAATGAAAGCGCTCTCACTGTGGCACTTCCAGCCCTATTTCTTTCTATGCCAGGATGCTGAGCATAAACAGGCCGCTCTCCCGGAGTTAGCGGCTCTGCTTGTACCATTTAAAAAAAGACCAAAGTGTGTTTGGAAGTCCAGCACTTCCAGAACGTTTCCTTCTCAGTTGACGATAGCTTGGCTATAAAACATGCCCTTCCATAAAAGCCATTCCAGCCACCTTCATTTACCGCTCTTGTTTGTTTGACAAATGTTACCTGTGGGCAGGGGCTATTAGTCTTCACAAACACTGACTAATGACCATGGACTGGTCAAGACCATGGAAGAATTGGACTAGTGTCAGCTAGCTAGCATGCCAGGTCTTAGCCTATTCACTGACACCGACATCCATCATTTTTACAGCACACGGAGGAACTTGGGGCATGCTCACAACACTTCTTCAGTTTCTGGATCTGCATGACCTTTGACGACACACTGAGAGGAACCAGAACCTACAACGTTCAGTCTGACCCTGGATCAGCCATGAAATACTTTTGTAAATATAGATTCTGGAGGTTCTCTGTCCATCACCATGGCCACTAGGTGTAAATGGTGGCTCAGAACCTCCTTGATGACAACACTGCTAACATGAGTAGAGCAGATGATTCTCAGTAATGCCCGTCATGTGAGCCTGCTATTAGTTCCTCCTGGAAAACACCGGCTATGACTGACAGATTCCACGTTGTACTTCTGTGACGCAAAGGCCCAAAGATAGAGCGCAACATGTTGCTGTGGATTTTAGCAGAGATGGAGACTTGAGTCAGCGACTTGAACTGGAGTCACACATTGACTGACTCACGATTAGACTTGGACTTGCCCTTTTTTTTTCAACTCATGACTTGCGAAATTTCAGCCTGAGAAAATTAGGATCACCAACATTAATGCTGGAAATTAAACCTTTACTGTTCAACCTTACTTGTGTGCCTTATCACTTTTGCATGAGCGATCATCACTGCAATGCCATTCTCCTGTAGCTCAGAGCAGCACCAGGCCATATACAGATCAAATAACAGGCCTTTCATTACAAAAAAATCCTTCAGTCTGTTGGACACAAAGTAATGCTACACACAGTGAATATAGCTTAAGATGAAGTTTGGATAGAAAATTTGCTAGCCAGCATTTAATAATATTAGAAATGTAACAATTGAAGCTGAAGTCAGCTAACCTATCTGAAGCTTTCAGCTAGATTAGTTACTATGCTAGCTAGCTTATATGCTATATAAACTACAGACCTTTAAGCACAACCTTTACTGCATTTAGTGTGTCACTTCTGTCCTTCAGACTGAAGGATTTTCTGTAATAAAAGTCTTGGACCTGACAAGTTTGTCAGAGGGGGTTACTATTGTAAAATGCAATGCCTGCAGCTAATATCAAGACCAAACTAAAATGCTCCACTAATGACTTGGACTCTGCAATCTCTGCATTTTAGCCTACACTCTTAAGGCCAGAGTACATTGACAGAACAAACATGAACAAACACAAACATTTGGTTGGTGTCGCATACCTGTGTTTGATTGTTGAAGGACTCTAGAATGTTCTTTTCTCATTTATTCTAGTTCACATTAAGGCCAGAGTGCACTGACGGAACAAACATAAACAAATATGATGCTTGCAGTCATCCATAGAATGTTCAGAAAGAGAACGTACAAGTGAAGTGAACTAGAGCGACTGTGAAGATGACATTCTAGAGTCTTTCAACAATCAAACATGGGTGTTCTTCAGTCAGTGTTCTTTGGAGTGATGTCACAGAACTACTTTTGTTTCTCTGACAAAAGACATTCGAGCAGCACTCAAGTTAATCAACTTGGACTCGCACCACAGTGACTCGAGACTCGACTTGGACTCAGACTCACAATCCAGTGACTCCACTCGAGATTCGACCTGGACTCGCAACCCAGTGACTCAAGTCTCGACTTTGATTCACACTTCAGTGACTCAAGACTTGACTTAAATTCACACTCCAGTGACTTGAGATGACTTAGACCCCAATCGACTTGGACTTACACCCCACTGACTCGAGACTCGACTCAGACTCACACCTCAGTGCCTCAAGATGACTCGGACTCACACACCAGTGACTTGAGACTTGACTGGGATTCACACCCCAATGACTTGAGACTCGACTTGGACTCACACACCAGTGGCTCACTATGACCCAGACTTGCACCCCAGTGACTTGAGACCCGACTCAGACTCACACTCTAGTGACTCAAGACTCAACTGAGACTCACACCCAAAAGGCTTAAGACTGCTCTGACTCGCACCCCAGTGACTCAAAATTCAACTTGGACTTGCACCCCAGTGGCTCAAGACTCGAACTCACACCCTAATGACTTGAGACTTGACTCAGACTCACACCCCAGTGACTCGAGACTCGACTTGCACTCACATTTAAGTGATTGAGATGACTCAGACTCACACTTCAGTGATTTGAGATGACCCGGGCTCACACCCCAGTGACTTGAGATGACCTGGGCTCACACCCCAGTGACTTGAGAGTCAACTCAGACTTGCACCCCAGTGGCTCAAGACTCAACTCAGACTCACACCCCAATGACTTGAGACTTGACTCGGACTCACAACCCAGTGACTTGAGATGACTCGGACTTTGTACCCCAGTGACTTGAGACCTGACTTAGAGTCGCACCCCAGTGGCTCAAGACTTGACTCGGACGCACACTCCAATGACTTGTGACGACTCGGACTCACACCCCAGTGACTCAAGATTCAACTTGGACTCGCACCCCAGTGGCTCATGAGTCGACTCAGACTCACACCCCACTGACTCGACACTTGACTCAGACTCGCACCCCAGTGACTCAAGACAAGACTCAGACTCACACCCAAGTGATTGAGATGACTCAGACTCACACTTCAGTGACTCGAGATGACCCAGACTCACACCCCATTGACTTGAGATGACCCGGGCTCACACCCCAGTGACTCGAGATTCAACTCGGACTTGTACCCCAGTGGCTTAAGACTCAACTCAGACTCACACCCCAATGACTTGAGACTCGACTCAGACTCACAAACTAGTGACTCGAGATGACTCTGACTTTGCACCCCAGTGACTTGAGACTCAACTTGGACTCACACCCCATTGACTTGAGACTTGCCTCGGACTCACACCCCAGTAACTCGAGATTCAACTTGGGCTGGCACCCCAGTGGCTCAAGACTCGACTCAGACTCACACCTCAGTGACTTGAGATGACTTGGACTCACACCCCAGTGCCAGAAACCCGACTCAGACTCAGACATGAATCAACTTGTGAACATCTCTGGTTTTTATTTACTCCTAAAAAATAAAGATGCCAAATATTGTTCTTTAGAACAAAGTCATCACTTTTGGTTCCCTAAATGCACAACGCACAATTTTTTTAAAACTCACCTAAAGAAACCAAAAAGGCTGTTCTTCTGTGGCACTGCTCCAAAAAACCTCTTTTGGCACTTTTATTTTTAAGAGTCTACCGTACACGTTCTATGGGTTTTTTTTATCATTCCCTTGGTTGAAACTGTACCTTAATTATACATGCTGATAACTTTCCTTAACTCGCACATCCTTAAATCTGTTATGCCTGCAAACACTTAAACATATAATTATTCCCCAGCTTTAATAGCTATGCCTGCAGTCATGGTTTTCTGTAACTACAGTTGGACCTCAAATTCTCACTTTTAGGAGGAAATTGGATTTTTTTCAGTTGAAAAGTTTCTTCTTGCTGATTCAAAGTAATGGAATGGAGCATTTCTGGAAAACAACAGTACAGTTTACATTTCATCCACTGATAAACTGCTACTTCCTTCAACCTTGGGCGGAGTAAAGGAGAAAAGCAGGACGATGAGTACCCTCCCTGGAATGAAAACAGAAAAAGGGAGAGGTGGAGAGTTAGATGGTGATAAAGAGCATAAGAGCTGTGAGTAGGAGAAATCGGTGCTATTCAGGACCTTCAGTGAAGCCTCACTGAAGAGATGACTAACCCAGAGCAGATTATAGATCAGAGTTTTGACTCAGCGCAAATTAATGACAGGGGGGAATCCAGAGGAGTGGCCTCCATAAAACTTCTTAATATAATTATGGAATGGGACTCAAATATAATTACGGATTGCCACTGAAAAGCCACAGTGTAAAGTCTGATGTGAAAAAGCTTAATGTCATTTTCCCGGTCTATATTTGTGAAAAATTGCTCTTGACATCCTGTAATGGCCCTTTATATTGCCTAGTCTGTAGTCTGTGAAATCACAGCCCATTAAATAAAACATTCATAAGACATTTAGTATCTGCTCTATCGTCCTCATAGTCGGTATTAGCTGGTTTAATCAGCATTGCTGGAATGAAGCAAATATATTTAATTGTTATAAACACAGAGGGCTGCAAATCATTGATATGTATAACTGTATGTATGCAAGTATAACTGATCTATCCATGCTTCACCCATGAATACAGTCTTTCATAGCAACTACTGCAAACTTGGACAAGCTTTACAGAACATTGACTAAACTTCCACTGAGACTAATAGGACAGTGTAGCGTATCTTGTGTAGAGTTAACATTGAGTTTAAATGCTGCTTTACCAATAGAAAGTAGGCAGGTTGGAACTAACAAAGACACATTTGCAACCATGCTAACATTAGCTTGATTAGAAAAAAATCCACTTTCTCCTAACAGTAGCCACGTTTACATGCAGCCTAATAATCCGTTAATAATCTGACTAATGGCTCAATCGGAATAGAATACGTCCATGTTTACACCTCAATCAGAATAGACTGGTCTGATTGAGGCCACTTGGAATACAATTTCTATCCTATTGAACGAGGTGGGTAATCCGGTAAATAATCGCTAAATAGAAGAATAATAGCCATGTAAATGCCTGTATCCGATTACATTCCCAATTGAAATGTGTAAGTACATTCTGCGCATGTGCGTCGCGTCATAGCGAAAGTTTATAACGCTCAACATGGCAGGAGCAGAGACTGATCTGCAGAGGAGACGAAGTTTAAGCTAAAGACGGCGGTGGGATGGGCGTCCAGCTTGTGTGTCTCAGAACATGACATCTTCCTCTCCTCTGTGAAATACGTTTTTCTGCCATAGTTTTAAAGCAATTAAAAACACAAGCACACAAAACGAAAACTCGTCTCACTCTGACTGGACCTCACGTGATGCTCGCTGTCATGGTAACATCAACACTAAGTGGTGCTCTACGCATGCGCATCATTTTGGATCTGATTACTTGTAGTGTGCATGTAAACATAAATTTTCCATCACATTGTTGAGTAGAGTGCATATAAACACCTCAGTCTTAATCTGTAATTGGAATGTATTCAATCTGATTGGCAAAAATCTTTGCATGTAAACATAGCCAGTGTGAGCTCAGTGTGTCTCATACATAACAAATTAATGTAATTCATATTTAATAACACTCTAAATATAGGTAATTTAACAGGACAAGAGTTGTATGCTACTATTTCTCATTAGACTGGGATTTTAGCCAGTATTCTGTTCAGTATTAAGCTTGTCTAACATCACAATAGTCATGACAAAAGAACTCATGTGTGCGGAGCATGGACAAGTCAACTGAGCCCCCTTTAGGACCCTGGGAGGGAGTTGTCCTGTTCCCCACCCCCAGAATTTACCACACCGCTGGGGGGTTTACAGGTGGTGTGGTCAAGCAGACTGGCTCTGGCTTCAGGTGCCTGAGGAGGTGCAGTTTATCAGATTAAAGAAAGCAGAGAGAGAGAGAGAGAGAAAGAGTCAGATAGAGAGATAGAGAGAAAGAGACAGAGACACAGAGAGAGAGAGAGACAGAGAGATTCATATCAACAGATTTCACAGGAAATTATGCACTAGAAAACCTCTACCCAAATGTTGAAAAATGAGAAAAACTATGATTATCCTTGACACAGGACACAAACATCTCTCATGTGGTAACACGCCTCTGCCTGAGGGATGATGAGTAACCAACTGCTCACTATTACCCCACTGATCCTTATCAGCACCCCCCATATGCAAGAAATATCGTATCATAAGAAGTCCTTTTATCACAAAAATGACAGATTAACAGGAGCAGGAAATACATCCCTGATTTTAGTGTCTATTAATGTAAGAAGACTTACATTATACATAAGACAGGTTCTGTTAGCCCATTTGGCATGAAACGTTCATAAAACGTTCTAAAATAAAATTAAAGAATAAATAAAAACTGAAAATATAAAGTTGCCAAATTTTCTTTTGACAGAGACATTATTATTATTATTATTATTATTATTATTATTATTATGGTTAGCTCTCTGGCTGCTACTGCTTCACAAAACAGTTAAACTTTACTATTCTTGGCAACAGTGTACCCCATAAAGTCATCCCAATAAAGCAGCATTGAATTGAACTAAAACATATAGATCACTCTCAAACCCTTGTATTCGAGGTCCTTCACAGTATCTTGCAAATTTTTGTGCACAATATCTGTTTAACATATTGAAAAAAAGTGCAACTTTTGCACAGGTCACATTTTATGCATTGTTAATATGTTAAATTCAGCAAGTCAACAGTAATTGTGTTCTCTTAAGAGGATGTGTTTATTTTCAAGAGAGAGAGAGGGTGAGAGACAGAGACAGAGCTGAGCTGACCTCTGTCACTGACAGGCAGGGTAAGAACAGACTGGGCTTTGGATCTGGACACCAGCCATGATGACAGCCTCTTCATCTCAGCTCTACTCCGTCCATAATACACATCACTCATAGCGAGTGTCATATTAGAAACGAGCACTTTGTGGAGTTAATTGCATGCCATCACAGCTAAAGCTGTATAATATCAGCCTTCTGTGGTGTCTATATCGGATACTAATCTCTATTTTCATGCACATGTCTGCTTCTGACACTGATCAATTATGAGTTATGAGACTGTGTGGAGTCCAGGCAGGTTTGTGCAGTAACTTAAGCAGCTTCAAATGTATTGTTTTCCGTTTGCCACTGTCTGCCGTATACCACACACCAACTAATCTAAACCTCCTGGACACACTTCATTTTCCCATGTTCCTCAATCTGAAACAAGCGTTCAACACAGCTCAGCTTAGTGACTAAGAAATACACATTAATAACAGTTTGGAGTCAAACTCAAAGATAGTTATACCATAAAAACAATTCCAATATTCATTTACCATTAATGTCATTTTATTAAGTAACAGTGAAAGTAAATAGCTCACTGCAAAGCAATAGTCTTCCTGCAAAGCACATCTCAGGACAACACATGTAGTGTTAATCTTAACAGTAACCAGTAGCAGTGCTGTTGATAATTTCATATTTATTAACAGTGTGGTTGGATTTTATGCTATAAGCAAAATATAAGAAGTTCAATAAAAAGCCTTTGAATATTATACCTGTTGTGGGACGATTCCCATGCGCGTTAGAGATTTTTAAAGATATTCACTTATTAATTTTGAAGATCTGGAAGGAATCTGCTCCTCCAGCAGAACCTCTCCACTTGTCCTAATGAGATATGAGTGAGAATTGAGTTTTTGAAAAATTGCGCCCTGTGGTAAATTAAAATTTTCAGAACCTGATACGTTTTGTCCTGTGTACGTTTTTCTCCTGAATATCACTAGAGCCTCTGAATTATGAGGTTGTTAAAGAGTCGTAATACTAATATCGCTACATGCAAGCTAATGCTAATTTGACGTAACTAAGCTTTGGGTCGGAATGTCCTACTGTAGCACATATTTATGCATATTTATAGATTGCTCTGTACATAAAAGTTCTAGGTAGGATATTTTGATAGCCTAAATCTCTTTATCAAAAAATACTACCAGCATTAAATCTACAAGGCTGAAGTTAGTTTCTTTTTTGCCAGCTTCTTATTGGAGTTTTCCTGTTCCACTCTAGCGATAGTGATTAGCTATCACAACTACCAGTCTACAAATTACGTTGCAAACAGCGATGCTCTGATGTAAAGCCCTATGAGCTGGTACAGGCCTTTTAGCAGATAGAACACAGATGTTGGTCAAAGTTGTAATGACATTCAATTATATGACTTTAAAAAGACATATAACCCAAAAGTAACGTACAGCAATCGTATTAAATTTTTTAGTGGAGTAATCCTTCGGATTAGGTTACAATTACATTTTTAAACAGATAATCAGTAATCTGTAAGAGTAACCCTCCCAGCCATTTTCATACTGCCCCATTCCTGTTGAAGTCTATATCTGATGATTCTAACAGAGCTTTCAGGACCTCACAAGGAGTGAAAACAAAAGCATGCAGTCACCTGGCCCTCCTCTCAGGCTGCAGTCAGGAAGGAGCGCTCGCTGCACTGTTTGTTATCGTCCCGCAGACAATGAGGAGGAATCTGAGGACAAAGAGAGGGGAAAGTGTGCTTTCCACTGACAGCCAGAGCAGTCTGCCCCCACTCCCCACGGTCAACACAGGCACTAATAGCCCACAGCCTCAGTTTGCTTTCAGTCAGCGCTTCAGGTTAGCGCTAGTTGGACTTTGCTGTAATAGTTACTGAACTTATAAGGCTTGAGGGGCCTGAACTGTTTTATCCTGAAACAGGTCATTAATCAGAAGGGAAGCCTTTGTTTAACAGTAGCAGTGCTGTGATGAATGACAGAGGCTGCTAAGCTGTGTATGACTGAATAGAGGTTGTGTTTGAGTAATCTGAGGACACAGAGAGAGAGAAAGAGGATGACAGAAGCCGGGAGTGGGGGCAGTGGGGGGCTGACTAGTCAACTGGGTGTGTGAGACGACTCCTCAAGTTCTGCCCAGTGAAGAGGGTGTGTCTGGGAAATCCTAAATCACTCCCCAGAGGGGTAGAGAGAGAGAGAGAGAGAGAGAGAGAGAGAGAGAGAGAGAGAGAGAGAGATCCTAAGACTCCTGAGGAGAAAACCACCGGCACAGTTTGGCGTGGTCTGCGGAACTGGGCTGTTTGTTAAAAGCTGTTGCACGCTGGTCTTGTTGTTGTTCGTCAGTGGGAGTTTCAGCTGTAGTTGAGCATGCCAGCTACAGCACTGTGAGCTGCTCTTACCTGCTACTCGGAGACGGGAAAATACACATCTGTTTGTGTTCATCGGGACACTGCGGAGTACTTTCAGACAGGTGAGCTTCAGAGTTGAAACTTGTTACAGACACAGAGTTTTGATGTGTTGTCTATGCTGAAAAAATTGGAACAGAGCAAAAGTTTTTTTAAAGTTTGAATTGATGTAAAACGTTACTTTTGGTTATCTAAACTAAACGTTTGCTTTGTATTCTTTCATTCAGAGTATTCAAGTGAGTAGTAAAATAGCTTGTTACCACCTGCAGAATGTGCTTTTTAAATGTGTGCTTTGTTTACTCTGCCTTCCGCAGACACCATTCATGCAATACTCTCTGTAGTTTTCTTCAAATACACTTTGTATTATTGTTTTGATTGTTCAATCTGTCTAATATTGTGCTATGCGTACTGCATTACTGACTCCATTTACCACATTAGTATTTATCTACTCTGTTTCCGCACTTTTGTATTGTTTTGGTAAACAAAATGGTTCACACTTTATTTTGCAAGTCCCCAATACTAGAGATTATCTTAAATTGCAAGCAGACTGTCTGGAAAACTCATCTGATTTTCAGCAGTGTTGGGGTTGGGATTAGATTTGGGATACGTTTTGATAGATTATGTTACAGTAAAGTGGGTTTCCACTTGTCTTTCAAAAGACTGCATCAGTAAAAGATGTGAACTAAGTGTTTCAGAGTGGTTTTAGGTTAAATGCGCTATTCTAGAGAAATTTACCAAGTCTGAATCGTTCACATGAGGGGTGATAGGGGCCAGACGTCTCAAGCATTTAATGCTTCAGGTTATTACATGAAACGGTTATGAATACTCTGCCTAGTGCTTGAGATATTGTTTTATGGTAGCTTTGAGATGTGTAGGTCACTGGTTATTTTGGATAGTAAGTATAACTGTTATATTTACATATTGTAGACATTGTAACCCCTGGTTCCTACCACCACCACTGTAAACAAATCTGATTGGTAAGTTTCTCTACAATGAACTACTTCACGTCAAACTACACTGGATGACTTAACAGTTTGTAAATTCGGTGGAATTTCTCTTTCAATTTAAAGTTTGGTTGAGTTTAATATATATTTAGTTGAATGTTAGTCAAAGACAAGGCGAGCATCTGTAGAGCATCTATAGGGGGCTCTCAAAATAGAGTGTTACTGTTCTGCATGCCAGGCATTAAGGGCGGGCCAGTCTATTGTCACTTTATAACTATGTAGTAACACGCAGCTGACTGTATGTCAGCCCGTTATCCCATTATTTTACTTTATGAATTTATTTTTGACAGTTGTTTTTTTGATAGTTCTTCCTGTTTCTTCATCTAGTTCATTTAGTGATTGCTGTATCAAACAAATCATGTACTCTGTTTTTCATAGCCTTTTCTAATTGGCACTACTTTGCTGGTTTGCAAACTGCTGATAAATGAAATAATGTGATACATATTGATGCATGTGTATCGTGACAATGTGTTCAATTATTATGATGTTACATTTGTGCCATGTTCAAATTTTAAGTGTTATTGGATGTGACTTTCAATTGGATGTAAATTGCATGAATGTGTTAGAGTCAGTTACTGAGTCTGCTGCGGTGGTGCATTTGTTTCTATATGTTTGTGAATCGGTTGCTTATTGCTGAGAAGGGGCTGTGTATGTATTTGGGGGGTGCTACTGTTTCTATGGACTAGAGTGGCAGCTACCGCTGAGAGCTTTAATAACTTTGTGATGGATATGCCTCCCATCTTTTGGTTTTGGCTCACAATCTGAATGCAGCGCTGCAGGACGCACCATAGCAGCATGTTCTCTATAACACCCCCCCACATAACCCCAAACAAAGCAAGTGTCTGTGAAAAGTATTGTTCCTCAGTGTCGTTTGCTTTGAAAGACTGGCCAGGGGCCATAATAATCATCAATGTGTGAGTGGCAGTCACTTTACGCTCGTCAAAACTTGCTTCCTTTATCTAATTCTGACTTTTTGTTCTTCCTCAAGCATTTGTTCATTTGTAGCGTGGCTAAAACAGCTACTTTTAGCCCAGTGGCTGAGAGGCGGATATGACTCCTGGCTCCACGCCTTTGGGTGAATGGGCGTGTTGCGTTCACAGCTTTGCGTGTATTTTTGCACTTCCTACGCTGATAAGAGCGTCACGGTCAGCCATTCTCCGGAAAAGCAGACTATGAGGATACTTAAGCTTTGATTTGCGGCTGTCCGCTCTTATGGCTCTGTATCATGGTAGAAAAGAGCTGAATGGTGAAAGTGTTGTGGCTAGGGTGGAGGGAGTGTGTTGATGTATGGCTAGCCATATGTCCAGCTCAGTGGGGAGAAGAGCAGCAGCCTACAATGGAGACTTTAGATCATTAGTGTTTTGTCTACTTCTGATTTGCTGCTCGCATGGAACAGATTCTATTTTTAAGGCTCTTCCATTGTTAGAGATGTTGCTGGCAGTGGATAGTCTAGAACAACTACAAGCAGAACTGAGTGAGGTTGTAATAGATGCATTGAATTTAAATAGAAACAGAGTTCAGTTAGAATTAATTAATAATGCATTATTTCATAGAATAGCTGTTTCAAGCTTTAAACATTGGGCAAAAATATCATTCAACCCAACGAGAAACTGTAGTGCACTTTGTATAGAGTTTCTACCTGATGTATAGTTTCAAACACTACACTACTGAGCTGGACTATGTTGTTGTAACTAACTAAAACTAAGGAATTTGGAAATGACAATAATGAATTTGCCACCATGTTAACATTAGATTGATTACATGACAAAAAAAGGGAAAAACCAAAACAAATATCAGTCGAAATATATGTATTCTGTCAGTCTCCTATGTTGAATGTTCTATTAAGCTTGTCTAGTCTTGCAACAGTTGCTGCAAAAGTACACATCTATAGGTGGAGCCTAATTAATGACCAAGTATAAAATGAATCAACTCATAGGTTTATTTGCATACTGCTACTAAGTTATACTGCTACCAACGCACTTAAATCTGTTTATGATACATCAATCTATTAACGATAATACTATACTATTCTACACTAGTTACATTAAGGCAATAATGTACATTTAGACAAACAATTATTGTCTGCAGAATTGTTGCGATAAACATTATTATCGTGATCCAAACTCAGTTACGAAGTAACGTGAGCATTACAGAGCTATACCCAATAACTTGTATTTTCCTCAATGCCAATATGGGCTACCTTCTAATGTTACTTGATAATTTATAAGGATAACTGAATTCTGTACAGTGAGCATGTAACACTGTTAACATCCAGTGTTTCTCTGCATTAGTTTGGTTCGCCACCAAAATACTGTTAAACTAGCACACTGGCACCCATCTTCTGGGCGAACTTGTCCATTTTACTCTGTACTGGAGAGCAGATCTCACGTAGTGGAATTTTTATTTTCATTGAAAATGTACATTGTAATCTTTCCAAATGGTGTTCAAAGTATTTATGTGTGCTGTTAATTAGTCGGTGATGTTCTGTATGTATAGCATACTAGTTAATTAAGTGCAATCTTTTCTATTGTATCTGTTTTTGAATGAACCATAAATTAGAATAATTGTATAAAAGGAATGGTCAATAAGGGTGAAGCAATAAAAAAAACCTCACAAAGCATGAGAAAAGAGTGAAAATACAATAATTTGCTCTTTATTTGCTCTTTTATTTGCAATCTATTTATTTTAATTATCACAATATTCAACAACATCAGTTTTCGGCTCAAGGCTAACACTAACTATACTATAGCATACTATATTACACTATACTATACTATACTATCTATATAAACAGTATAGATTACATACGTTTAACTATGTGCATTATATTAGAAAGTAGTGCTATTAAATGAATTGCCAAGCAGAATGTTCAGCTTTGTTCTTGGCTTTTCTGTGTTCTTATGGACTTTGATTCATTCCATTAGAACTCCAGAAGGCCTCCTCTTTCACTCTCACACTCCAAATGACTGTTGTGCTTGATGCATGGCTCTGGGTTGAGAGCTCTTTAAACCCACGCGTTCACCCCGGCTTTTGTCCCCACTAAGCAGGTTTGAATTAATTAAAGGGGAACTGCATTATTCACAAGATTCCCACCAGCTCCCGTGGGGGGTGACTGGCCCGTGAGAGGCCAAGATGAGAATAGTCAGCTTGTTGTTTTGAAATGCACTGAATATTCTCCTCCTTCATGTGTTTAACCTTATGCTGTGAGCGCCTCTGTGTTTGTGAATGTCTCTGTGTTCTCCGAAAGCTGTTTATGGTGGCATACGTGTTTCTGAGCTGCATGAAGGGAAGAAAGAAAAGCACAATGTGACCTGGTGGTGGTCTGTTATTGTTCCTAATACAGTTCCTTCATCAGCTCTTAATACTCTTGCATAATCATTTCCAACTAATCTGTATGAAAGTAACTTATAATGGGCACATAAAGGCTTATTTTAAAAAAGGCTGACAAGGATGAATGGCAATAGTGAGGCTGTTTCAACAAAAGCATTCATGTGAACAGTGTGGGCCAGTCTTAATAGAGATTACAGTAATGGCTTTCCTAGAAAACAAAGGCATTTTAACTCTCCTTAAGATGACAGAATGTGCGAGGCAGAGACAGTCAGGCTGTGTGTGTGCGTCTGTTAGAAAGAGTGATAGATAATAATGTCAGGAACAATTTGCTGGTGCCTTGAAAAGCTGAAAAGTGAGAGTGAAAACAGAAGGAAAGGGAAAAACAAGGAGACTTATCATAAAAGATAATACTATAATTGACCTCTCCACAACTGCTGTTGCAAGCATAGACAAGCTTTATACAATGTTAGTAAAAATCCCATTGATGAGAAACTGCAGCAGTCTTTCTTTAGAGTCACTACATTGATGGCACAATGTATTAAGCTTTTTGCCGCTGTTTGAGGCACAAATCAGATGTGTTTGGCCCATGAGTTATGTACAAAACTGCTGCACAAGCCGTAAATGCAAAGTAAATGCAAAGTTAAAGTTAGTTACGGTAAAATTTGTTTGAATTTGAAGGGCTGCGCAAAGTGTGGGGGGGTAGTGCAAAAAGTACATATTCCTCTGAATTTTGAAAGTTTGAGCAACTTGCAGCAACTAATTTTGCTTAGATTTTCCTTTGCCTTTTAAAACCAGATGTAAATTTGTGTTAGATTAGACGTGTTGTGGAGAGACTTCCTTCAACAATGACCATAGCCATAGCGGTCAGATGGAGACACTGAAAGATTGTTTACCACTACATTAGTATACAAGAAGATGCAGTGCAAAACATGCAGTGACGTGGCTGCAATATGCATGTACAGTCCGAGTTATCATTGGACAAACTCTATTTTCTTCACCGGAGTAAAATAACACCTATTTAGAATGCGTTGCTGGGAAAGAACTTCATTTATTATTATTTATTATTGTTGCCATCTCTTCTTCATTGCCATCATGAGCTTGATTATTTCACTGCCTCTTTTTAACCTTGTGCCCCAGTATGGAGCAGTTAGTAGGCAGGGCTATACAGAGTTTATGTTTTAAACTCAGGCACACTGAGGCTTCTTAGCGGCACAACCGTCTAAACGTTGGCCCTGAAGTGACGGCGGTGCCATAGTCATTCATTGCCAGGAATCCAAGAGAACATAATTGGCCTTGCTTTTCATGGGTGGGTAGGATGGTCCTCCCTATCTCTCCATCACTCAGTGTGATGCCAGGCAACTGTTAGCTGATGTTACAGGACTGGCAGTTTGCATTCTCCTTCAAGTGTGTTTAGCTGTCCAATGGCGTTCCGTTAACAGTTATGATACGATATGGTTGTGCTTTACGTTCCTCAGAGGATGCTCATGCTAGGCTTCCAGCTTTGGAAGTATTGTGTGATTTGAGAAGACCTAGCTAGTGGGTAGGTTAGGACATGACTAAATTGGGGATATAATTAGGAAAAATGCCAAGAAAATCAAGCTCATTTTGGATGTATATTGTGGCCCCATCAAGGCATGTTTCATGCTCCTTTGGTTAAACATCTAGCATTGAGTTTCCAGTTTAAAATGCTACTCTACCAAGCTAAGCTTTACATTTGTAGCTAATCTGAACTACACAAGTTGAAAATGGCAATGAATTTGCCTCCATCCTATCATGAACCTGATTACACAACAAATTATTACATTCATACTAGGCACACTCTGCATGTCTGAAACATACAGTGTCACCTTTCAGTACAAAAACAACAAATAAACACAAATTGAAATGAATGCTACTCTCTAAATTGTACACAACAATTACAGAGTTGCTGTAGTTTCTCATTAGGTTGAGATTTTGCTTCTAACTTCGCAACAGTTGCTACGAAAGAACATATTTGTATGCGGGGCCTGGAGAGGTTGATTGCTATGGGAGTGCATTTGTGTGTTCATGAGTGTCATAAATATGTAGAATCTGTGTGAAGGACAGTGTGCAGTGCAGAGAGGGACAGAGTGCATATAACAAAGAAGGATGGCCGTAACCTTTCAGTGGGAGGTCATAAGGGGTAGAAGTGTAATGGTTCTAAAAGGCCATGATAAAATAGATTAATTAAGAAGGTCTTTACCCTCTGTTTCACATATTCGTCATCTGTGGTTAGAAGGGAAAGTTAACCGTTAACTCTCTGGCTGACGTAATCCTGAGCCGCAGGGGGGCTGTTATACCTCTGCATTCCTTTACAGCCAACAGCTGTCTCTGTGCCACACACAGTGTGGAGCGCCTGCTGCCTGAAGCGGGGCACCCAATCTCCACCATGCAGTGGCATCTCAGATACCAGCCTGCGGTTATATAAAGCATCTTTTTTAACGCGAGGGGTGCATGCCAGTGGAAAAAACACTTAATTACTGTAGGTTTCAGTCATGCAGGGTATGCCTAGTATGAATGGAAAAGTCTTAAAGATTAGCAAAGATTTCTTTAGAACAGTGTTCACAGACATCCTCCACTGAAAGCCTTTTATAGGTAGAGACGTTTTAAAAGGAAAATTCCATGATTTTTTCAAAATGCTTGCATAACTAGATCTTTAGGTTTTAAACAAAGTCATTCAGAGTGGTTTAATGTGAAATGCTTTGTTCTAGAGAAACTTATGGAATTGTTCACAACAGTGAACAAAATATAATGCTTCTTATAGCTCCCTTACAAAAAGTTGTTATAAGAAATGGTTGTGAGTATCTTGACTATTGCCTGAGACAATACAATAATTTTTAGATAAGATTGTCACCTAAAATGGATTTTTATATATCTGTTCATGGCAGAGAGGTACATGTAGCATATTGTAAGGCAAACTAGTCCCCAAAGAAAGTTTTTTTTTTTTTTAATTTACTCCTACTTAGCTATCAGTATTACATACAAAACTCAGAAGATGTGTTTAGGATCATTGGTGGTTTTGAATAAAATGGCTATATTTGCATTGTAAATATTGTGACCGCTGGTTCCTATCAAAACTACTACAAAGAAAAACTAAGTCTGTAAGTCTTTCTACAGTGACCCATTTCACATTTGACCATTTTGAATGACTTTGTTTAACAACCTCAACAATTGATTTATGCAGAAACTTTGAAATATATATAGTGCAGGAATGAGACAAATATATACGTATTATATATATTTGATATATATAAATAGGGTACATTTTTGAAAATTTTACAGTTCTGGAAGACGTTCTTTAAACAAAAGAAATTAACCTTTATATTAGAATGTAGTGTAGTTTTTAATGAGATTTTTTAAAACATGAGTATTATATATAATAAAAACATTTATTATAAAATGTAAAATTACAAAATGTGATATTACAAAATGAAGTATTGCAAAAATCCTCTTTGGTCTGGGCTGAATCACTCAAACACTGAGCTGTGAGATACTAGACTGCGCTGGTGTTTCATTTGTGGTCAGCCAGGCCAGGACAGGGATTAAGCTTACAAACTGGGCTCCAGAGTTACTCACCTCTGCCTGACAGTACTGGACATACTGAGCTGAGTGAGTAAGACAGCACGGCCCTCTTACTCACATACCCATTATGCCTAAAAGCACGCAGCGTGTTCTGATGTTTATCTCTTAGTTATCACCATGTTGCAGCTATTACGAAACTACGATGGCATAGCACGCTCAGTTTCTTTCACCTTTCGGCCTTTCAAAGCATCATGGAGCTTGGGACGCTCCAGAAAGGACACTACAGGCTCATATTCTACATTTTACATGTGTTTTATTATTGTCCCCTAAGTCATTCTACGACATTTGTGTGGTTTTATGTGCCCAAAACACCTGTAATTCTGTTTTCAACAAGTTATGCTTTTGTTATGGTTCTTGTAAGACTGTTTATATGTAAATGACATTGGTGACAGGCTGCAGTGTATTGTGCCATGTTCGAAAGGCAGACCAGGCTAAAATTTATGGAACAAATGCAGTTTAGCCTGAAATTGCTGTAAAAAAATAAACTTTAGGAATTCCTTTTGGATCTCTATAGTCTTTGTAGTAAATTATACATAGCAGTGCTGCTGGAGATTTTAGACACCTCAGTGTCACTGCTGGACAGAGTCCACCAACCAAAAATATCCAGCCTACAGCATCCTGTAGGCATCCTTTGACCACCGATAAAGTACTATAGGATGACCAACACAAACTGTGCAGCAACAGATGAGTGAGTGTAAAAACTCCAGCAGCACTAATGTGTCTGATCCACTTGTACCAGCACAACACACACTAAGACGACACCACCACATCAGTGTCATCGCAGTGCTGAGAATGATCCACTAGCCATACAATACCGGCACTGTGGCGGTCCTGTGGGGGTTCTGAGCACTGAAGAACAGGGTAAAAGGGGGCTAACAACGTATGCAGAGAAACAGATGGACTACAGTCTGTAATTGTAGAACTACGAAGTGCACCTATATGGTAAGTGGAGCTGATAAAATGGACAGTGAGTGTAGATACAAAGAGGTTTTAATGTTATGGCTGATCAGCGTACATAATACTACTAAACACTTACTCTGTGGCATATGTTGAAACAAAATCTTAAATATCTGAAACATTTGTTGACAGGCTTTAAACACCGTGTTTACTGTGGCACTAAAATTCTGTCGTTTAGGCTGAGGGGTTTTCTTCAGTCAAAGACTTGTTATTTGAAGCTGTGTTGAACCTGACAGGTTTTAATAGGGTTTTATGTTTGTAAAGGCCTCCAGCTAATAATGGGACTAAACTAAAATTCTCGACTAAAGACTCAAGAATCAACTTGGCATAAGTTGACTTGTGGACATCTCTGCTTACATAACAGAGCTAAACCAGAGGGGGCGCTGCAGAGGCAGAACTGGCCACAGTGATTATGCTATTTTAGCAGATGAAAAAGAAGTGTTCAATATTTGAAAAGATTTATTATCCCAAACGGCTCTGTATTCCTTAAATAGTGTGCAAGGTAGGTTTTGAAATTCAAATAGTGCACCATTTGTCAAGTATGGATGTGGCTAGATCCCAAATTAATATTTTAGCTATATTATGCATTGTTGGGGTGCAGGAGCCAGTGTTTAATTTCCTACGTCGTGCACTACGTAGGGAGCAGGGAGCATCTGAGATTTAGCCCCAGCATGGGAAAAGGAGCGCTGTTAGACAGGTGATATATAAGACTCCCAGTGGTAATTTGGTGACCAAAAAGTGCATATAAAGCACTTAAAAGGTTTTTGCAGTAAATAGTACTATGTTATCATAGGTTCATTTTTATTTGACAAAAGGAAAAAAAAATAAAATGACTGCATTGTACAGTGATGGGCAACAGAACGATCTTCTCTTCATTCAGCAGTCCAAGGTTGCGTGGCAATGATTTCATACTTCAAAGGAACAATGTTTCTTGGTGGAATACTTGTTTATGTTGATTGTTATTGATAATAACTTTAAATAATGTTCTAAAAATTGCATTTTAACATGTTTTATTTTGGCTGCCATTTTATAAAAACAATAAGCCACTCGAGGCCATGCATTACTGTGATTTTATCATGGGGATGGGGGCTTATTGCTTTATTATGCTGGTCTGGTGACCAGCATACCAGCATCCGAAACACAACACACACAGGTTTTGCTAATGAGCAGCCATGCCGGTCTGTGCTGGTTTTTCTAGGAGGGAAGCTTCTTCCGTGCTGACTGAATTCAAGTTATCCACCTGGAAGTGCAGCCAACCATTATGTTGGGATCATATACAAACACTCTAATTTGGTCTATCGTAACATTACTTTCTGCCTTTCAAAGAAGGAATGCTGTCTGAGTATGCAGGAGGTTCAGGTCCAGCTCTGAGGCGGTGTGTGACTGTGGCTCATCCTCCTTAGCCATGAGTGAGTGACACCAGTAGTGCGGAAAAGAGGCAAAAATACCGCAGGGGGATTTTTACCGAGCCATAATAATAACTCAGTCGCAGAGATCTGTGGATGTTAACGTCTGCTACCCGATCCAGGCCACATGAAAAGCAGTAAGAGTGAATGGGGTGTCCCATTTCAAGGCTCTGGACACCATGCAGGTGCTCCAGGTGTGGCAATCCACTGTGTAAATAAACAGACTGCAGGTACTGCAGAGTGTATGGAGGGTCTCTGTTCAAACCCCTGGCCTCTGTGTGGTTTTAGCTATTAAACATAAGGTAGATCACACAGAGAGCTTATATAAAGCCATTAGAAACACAGGAAGAGCGTCAGGGGAATACGGCTCAAGGGCTGTTTATTTGTTGTCAGTCTGATCCCAAAGCTGTGAAACACAGGAGGCGTGTGTGTGTGTGGTTTACAGTACAGGTTCAGACACTCCAGCAGGCTTCATCACCAGGGAGTTTCCAGCTTCAGTCACTGCCTTCTATGTTGGAGAGGAACACATGCTTATGATTGTATTTTCAGTAACAAACTTCATCTTTTTTAATGGAATGTGTTAACTATTCTAGTCTTGGGGTGGAATCTCCCCATGGTTGGAATGAGATCATGACTTAATGTCACACTTTGAAGAGAGAGAGGCTGCCTTGGTCTCAGATTGGGTTACACACACACACACATTACAAAAGGACAAAGGGGTTAGACAGCAGCATCAGCTCTGCTATGTGTCTGAGTGTTTTGGAGGCAAATAGCTTTATGTATGTGTATGTTTGTGTGTGCCATGTGTTTAGGGACTAGGGCAGGGCAATTTGATGCTATTTTATAGATTAACTCAAAGGAAGTGTTCAAATTTACACAATTGTCCACTCACCCCAGATGTAGTCAATCAGACAAGACATGTTTGGTATCCAAACTGCGCTTCTTTAGCTTAAGTCTAGAGCTATGAGGCTAGTAATGCTAACAAACATTTGAAGTGAATAATCACCCAAATCTTTTCTGTAAATTTGACCCCAAACCTTCTCTCAACACACTCAAACTGCAGCCAGCTCGTCATTAAGGCCACACAGACTAGTCAATGTGGTTTAGAGCACAATATGACAGATCTGTAAACTGTGAACATAGATTAATATTTGATGGTTTAACAGCTGCTAAAATGACAAGCCTCTAGAGAGGGCTGCACTCTTTTTGCACAAAGTTTATACTTAAGTTTGTGTGCAAAGTCATTACTGAGACCTTAGTAACAACTAGCCCATGCGTTCATCATTTTAACGTGATGACTTTTTCCATGAAAAAAATATCCAGTATGGAAGTAAACAATGTGTACAAGTTGAACTGAATAAAACTGAATATCTGTAACCTTTGTTGATGTATTCTTTAATTTTTCCTTGTGACAACCAAATAGGCTGCAGTTAAGCAATGGTTTCTGGCTAATCGAGCCGTAAGTAAAATCACAGCATATAGCATTTAGTGTTTTAAGTTTTGGTCTTTTTTGTGTTTTCTGGGTTGTGTCCCCACCTGCTAAGGGGGAGGTTTACTTACTAACAACTAAGCTTAACTTTAAACTAGTTGGTGGTTTTGATGGTTTTAGTAATGCATAAACCTGAACTTAGTAAACATTTATGTTACAACTAGCCTACGTTTGAACTTATGTACGGCTGGTGCAGTCGGCCCCAGGGCTTTGCTTAGATTCTTGCTGGAAACTTGTTTTCAGAAAAAGAGCAAATCTAGAATGTGCAACTGCTCCACTAAAAAAAAAGGCACATCTTAAAACATGAATTAATAATAATTAATATTTATTTATTTATTTATTTGGTAACACTTACTAAGACTATAGATTAAATGAGTTTCTTAATGATCATTAATCTGTATAGTTACTTTTAAGGTCATTCAAATCATTAATAAGATGTTATAACGTAAATATAAAGGGTAACAGGGACCTGTTGCATGCTAAATAGTGAGTCCATCTTGCTGGTTACCCATCTTACTTTGCCCTCCCCATGTCAGCATGAAACTATGGAATAAAATGTGCAATAATTGCTCATTAATGTTTTTAAGTTGCTTATGACCTAATTAACAGCCATCAATAAACTAATTTTTAACCATTCATAAAACCATCTTTTTACTATTTTCACTCCTGTTGCTCTTGAACTTAAGGGTAGTGTTGACTTTGATGTAGATGTAGCAGCATTTTGCTACAGTAATACAGAAGTCAATGGAAATACCACACAAATACAAATTTGTATATGTGTGGTGTGAGAACACACTCCTTAATGAGGGCAACGTGCACACATACATCTCCTAATGAGTCAGAAAGCTCAGATACTGATGATTGCTCGTGTTTGTATGCTGGCACATTATATATACTCTTTACATTTTGCGCTGAGCTCCTTAATCAGCAAAGGGGCTGAATGTTACAGTGAAGACAGAGACAAGGAAGACAAATGGAAAAAAAGGAGAAGAAACAAAACCTCACAGAGCGTGCTTAGATTTAATTGTAATTACACGAGCACTCAGCGCAACTGCATGAATCTAGAGCTCGACCCTTTACAGGAAGATAAACAAAACTTTCAGACTCTGCATTGTTAGTACCAGTAAATATAGATATGAGTAAGACATTTGTGCTTTGACATGCAAGAACAAGCACAGAACCTTTCAGAGGCTGTATCCGTCAGTGAGTGTAGACGTGCCTGTCCCGTGTCCAATGCTAAGCGCGCGGAGGCTCCACTTTTATGCCCAATTAGTGGTGCCACAGGCAGCCTGTGGAATGCTGAGGTAAATAACTTTTGGAGAGCGCAACAGGAGATTGTTATCTGCTGTTCATGTGGTCAGAAAGGAGGTTCCCTCTAAGCAGCAGCCATATTCATCAGCCTCTTTTGCTCTCACTCAGCCAGGAGACAGCTCTGTAATAGCAGTAGAGGTGTAATTTGTACTTTTGTCTCATATTTCGGCTTAGAGTAACAAAACACAGCACACCGGTGTTCGTATTATGCCTCAGGGCAGACATGAGCACCCTGCTTATACATCAGCACGGCCTCCTGCAAAACACCCATCGTGATTATTCCCAACACCATGACAGCTTAGCCGTGTTTTCACAATGGAGCCGCAAAAAGCAGACTCCCCTCAGATAACCTGCCAACATTATATAACCCATGCAGAAAACCATCTGAGCATAATGTGATGTGTCATGACTGAGCATAAAACAATGTGACTGTGGTAGCAGATTGATGAAAGGCAAGCTTCAAAGGTCTCAGCTCTGGTGTTATATCTCCAAAGAGGAAGTCAGTAATCAAAGCTGAGAAGGCAGCACTGTTGTGAATATGTGATGTGCTGATTATCTTCACTACTCATTGGATGGTCCTGTTTTGGTCCTATTTGTCCTAATTTAGAGGTCTTTGCTTTCAAATGCTTTTTAGTTGGAAACATGGCTAACTACTTAGCTATTCTGACCAATTTGGATATATAGTGATGTTTAGCAAATGTTTAATTAGTGACTATTAATACTAACTTGAATTTAGACAAATAAAGCATTTCATACCACTGACGACTAAAACTGTCCTTCCTCCACCAAGACGAGGGAGTAAAGGTTGCAAGCTGGAAACTCCAGTATCAATATTTTTTCTGAAGTTTCTGCAACTTGATTGGCCGTTCACCTGCAGCTTTTAGATCAAGAACTCAACCCAAAAGAAGCCTCAAGGCTTGAGCTAACACTAGTGAAAAATCACTCTGCATGGATCACCCTGCATGGATCATGGATGGTTCAAATCTCAACTGGCTTGTCTGCCATTTTTATAATTTTTTCTTTTACCATTTTATCAGAAGATGCTGTTTTGGCATATTTTAAAAGGACAAATCATACCAGTCAATATGTACTCCAGGGGTGACCAATCCTGGTCCTGGAGATCTACCACCCTGCGAAGTTTAGCTCCAGCCCTAATCAAACACACCTGATCCAGGTAATGAAGGCCTTCAGAGGCATCTGAATATAAATGCCAGGTGTGTTGGATCCGAACTCTCAAGGGTGGTAGATCTACAGGACCAAGATTGGGCACCCCTGGTGTTCTCAAGGTGTACTATGTGTACTCAGTGTTCTCACACCAGTGTGCGCAATGTGGATCTCCTTTGTAAATAGTGTAAAGGTTGGCAGGTCTAGGAACTCAGATAGCATGTGAAAGCAGCATTAATCCAACATACTCTCAATTGGCTTCCACAGAGTTGAGGATGATGGCGGAGGGGAGGTTTGCCAGCCTGCCGAGGAATCTGCACATGGGGCGCCAGTGCCCACTGTCCTCCTCTATGGACTTGCTGAGCTCCAGGCCTGCCGTGGCAGAGTTGCCTCCTCCTGGATACAACAGTGTCTCAATCCATGGCACCCTGCCCCGGAAGAAAAAGGGGAGTGGCAGTGCCCCTGTCAGGCCGTGGGAAATGTGTGGGTCACTGCCGCATCCCAGCCGCTGCCGCCTGCCCTCGTCTCCGCTCATACACAACATTATAGAGGAGCACCAGCCTTTTCATGTGGCCAGAGAGGACTGCACAGTGCACAGGTGAGCTACCCAACACCCACCAGTCAAATACTGTAGCGCTCTTAGTGGTAATCTTATCTGCTGCACGAACATTCACTGTGGTACGTACACTGCACAAGAGGACAGATATGAAAAAAATCTGTGTAGGCCAAATTTCTGCCAGTACAGGACACAGAAACAAAACGTCCTGTGAGGTTTTTAAATCTTACTCTACATCATCAATAATAATATCTGAGCAATATCTGAGGAAAAGCACAACCAGTCTACAAAGACATCTTCAGAAGCAAAAAAATGCTAGATTTTATAGATTAGATGCTCTAACTTTAGGATTAGCAAACTTGGAAGCATCCCTTATTTCAGAGTTTGTAAAAATTCAAAAATATGTAATAGCCTAGCAAGTCTACTTATTTTTTGTATGCAGTACAGGGAGATTCACTCAAAAGAGGCCTGGAATATTCTGTTGTAACTCCTGTTAGGATGAAGCAATCTGAACCAAAAAACGCGCCTTACCAAACATACCTTGACGTATGTGTAATCGATTGCATTACATGCGATGCTGGAAGTGATCTCTGTTTCCTGACAGGCACATGAAGGGGTGCGGGGGTATGCACCTGAAAGTTGCAAACAGAAGTTAAACATAGCATGGCTCCAACGCAGGGGCATTCTGGCTTGTTTGAAGCTCCATATACTGAGGAGCACATTGGACATTGTTTTGTTTAGATTGCTTCGTCCTAGCGGGAGTTATTACAGAATATTCAGGGCCTCTTTCAAATGAGTCTCCCTGTATAAAAAGTGTTTTATATTTTAAATTTCTCCATAATTAGCCCTTGAAACGATTATGCTACGATAAAGCTAATTAATCTTTAACTCCCCTATGAGGTTTCCAATGTCAGCAGTGGTGTTATGTTTCCCACACTGGGTTTAGTGATGCTTATGGTAGGTCCTAATTAAACGCTTACTTTGTTTATTGCATCTTTAAAGTAACTGTTATAGAAAAAATAATTAACTTAAAACATGTTTCTGAATATTATTGGAGGACCCTGTTTGCTGGCTTGCTTAAACTATACTTTAGATAACTTCAGCTAAATCTCAAATGGCTCCTACTCCCTATGTAGTGAACTGTGTAATTATTATACAGAGCTCTATTGTAGCCTTAAGCATATCCCCCTGATTCTCCCATTCAGATGCTCCTCAAACATGTTCCAACGCTTGACGACAAGCTTAATAATAAAATATTTTTGAAACTTAAAAAAATATCCATATATCACTGCTTGCTTCCATACTTTTGGACTGCCGTGCAGATGTTAGAGCTTGACTCTGTCTACTCACCTCATGTAAACTCACTTCTTCCCACCCCTTTAGTGCCTGAATAGTAACATCACCTTTTTCAGATGAACTCAGATACTCAGTTAGTCTTCCTATTGTCATCAAGCATAACCACCTCATTCTGATATTAATATAAGGAAATATTTAGATGTAGACAAGCACAGCATTCCTATTGTAGACTGGATTGGGATTGTAATATGCTGTATTGTTATCAAAGGCCAGTGAATTCCTCCATTCTAGCAGAGAATCACCTCATACACTCTGCCCACAGATAAACTCCCAGTCATAACAACAGTAGTGAGTCCAGATGGAGATCCACACAGACACCTTGTAAAATCAGAAACTACTCTAGTGAAGCTGCAAAATGTCCTAAATGTTCTTTGTTTTTTAAAGCTTGTTAGCATTTTCAGTTGTAGAACTAGTTGACAATTTGTTGGTGTTTGGCTTTTGAGGCGTTATCAATGTGTCAATCAAATTCAGTATCCTTATGTTGTAATTAGTGCACGCATCCAGTAATGATGTCACAGTCACTTCATTAAATAACATGATTACAATTGACATTCACTGTGAATCGCCTTGACAATTACTTTGCAGTTCAAATAATACCATAATAAACACTGTATTCACAGGTCATTACAATGCCAATTAATAGATTAGCGCACAGGTTGCTTTTGTGTGCATCACTAAAAGAGAGGAAACCCACACTAGCAGGATCTCACGAATTGCAGCATGCTTGTAGTTACAGCTTTCATGTATATGAAAATTAGTCATTTTAAATGTTTGCTGTAATAAATTGTATATATGATCACTCGATTAATCATCAAAATAATTGTGTGATTACTCTATTACTAATATAATCAATAATGATAGCCCTGGGTTCTTTCTAAACAGACAGCAGTCTCTGTAGCAGTTCATCCTTCCCTGCTAATTTTCCCGTAACGGTGATAAACTCCAGCAAATGACAAACGGTTGCGTCGGAATGGGCCAGCCTCACCCTTCAGCCTGCTTCACTGTGTAATTATGTGTGACATGCCCTTCCTTCACCACTACTCAAAACAAGCAAGGCATTCCTGACACATTGATTTCATCACAGACGCCTCTAGATAAATAACCATGTAGAAAAACTCAAATGACAGCAATAATAATGGAACTCACAAGGATTAAACATGAGTTTTCGACTTTCTTATCCAGTTCCTAGAGAGTGTCTGAAGTTCAGAGGTGGACTGGGGCCCTCAAGAGTCCCTAAATTTAGTATGATGAAGAAAAATGCCAGAACCTGAACATCTAACAGTATCCATTAGAATTTTCTTGCTTTCTTGTCATTTTTATACTTTTATTCACAATTAAATTTGTATTTTCTTTTGTTTAGTTAAAATTAGTTGTCCACTGTGCCCAAAAATACTGAATTAAACCATATAGTTTAATCAAATTTGTGTTTAGGAAAGCTCACAGAATGTACACACCAAAGGCACTGGTCTTTAGCGTGGTCAGCTTGATTGTTCCTGCTCCTCTTAAATGCTTGGCTTAACTGCCAGGATACAGTAACCAGGCCAGCTCAGATATAATCACACAGTACAGGTCAGCACTAGCCTGGCCTCCATCATGCGTTCTGTCTCCCTCTCTTGTACTGCCCCACTGTCTACTCCCTGTCTCTCTCTCATTGCTTCTTGCTGCCTATCTCTTTCCACACTCCTGCATCTCCATGAGACTTATCTCCGCTCACGCTGTCTCCCTGATCTCGGCTCTCTGTCTTTATTAATCCCGTCTCTGTCCTCCTGTCCCTGTCTATAGCTCCAGGCCTGCATGTGTCATCTCTGCTGTCTCACTGATTTTATCACAATGAGCCAACAAAGCAACACTGTTTGGATTTGTCTTCTCCTTAACCAGGTCACCTTTCTCTGATAATATCACTGTCTCAAAACAGAGGACCTGGCCAAGGCAGCAAAGCTTTCTACAACAGTGTAGAGAATGCATGGACACTGGGGACGAAAGATAAACAGCAAGGGCCCACGCTTCAGTTTCTCACTGTCTTCAGTTACACATTACTTTAATAGTTATTGAGTAATTCATAGTAATTACTAGTGTTAGTACACAAACACTGTACTTGAGTGATGCATAGATACCTTCTGTAAAGATATAACTCGATTAAGTCTTGTACTTATATTTCTGTTTATTAGTGCTTGAATTTCTGTACGAATTTCTGTGTGTTTCTATGAATGTGACAGGCCAAACAAATTAGCAAATTTAACCCCTTATGTAAATATGTGAATATGGTAATAACCCCAGTCTAAGGCTTATTATTCCATGACTACATTGTCTACAAGGCAAACTGGCTGCCTTAAGGTTCAGTTTTACTTCTGCATCTGTGAACATGTGCACAGATGTTTGCATAAGTGTCTAAAACCAAACCTGCACATAACGTGACCATGTACACTGGTGTGCAGGGTCTAAACCAGAATGAATAGAAAATGAGGAGAAAAGTCTTGCATATTTTCTGTTTTTGTAATATTTTGAAGATGGATCATATAAGTGTTTGTAGCATCGCTCATCTTCTGCTAGCCATTCTGCTCTGTTTGAATTTGTGCCATTAGTTCTGATCAGGTTGGGTATTGTTTGGGTCTTGTCATGGTTAGTGCTATAGTGGTTTCAATCAGGTTCTAATGACATATAGTTGAGATTTTGGAGGTGTGCACAGTGTGGCCTCAGCAAGCCTCTGTGAGCTTCGCTTACCCATGAACTCCTTCTTTGCATTTGTTTCATATTCTTTCTTGTCCTTTAGAAAATGCTGGTTTTTCCCACACATGAGTAACAAATATTAACACATGCTGCAAGATGTATTGAAGCCAAAAGAAGGACTTTTTACTATGCAGTGGACTGGATGTGAGGACTCCAAAAGTGCAAGTACTTATGATGGACAGATACCTTAAAAAGATGGTTCTTCAAGCGTTCTGTAAAGCAAATGGTTCTGTGTCAAACCATGAAAGTTCTTTGCATGGTGAAATGGTTCTTTAGACTGATGGAGAATGTGTTGTAGATGGTATAGAACCTTTTTCAAAAAGGGTTCTATATAACACCCAAAAGTGTTCTTCTATTGTTACGATGTCAAGCTTGTTACAACAGAAGAACCCTTTTGGATGCTATGTAGAATCCTTTTTGAAAAGGTTCCATATAGCACCTTCTACAACACATTCTCCATTGGTCTGAAGAACCCTTTGGTCTGAAGACGCAAAGAGCCCTTTAATCATGCAATGGGTTCTTTGCATGTTCATGGTTCTATAAAGAACCATTTTCTTTACTAAATAACCCTTGAAGAGCCATCTTTTTTAAAAGTTATCTGCTTTGTTATTCTCCACCACTTGTAAATACTGAATAATAAGTCTTGAGATTAAGAAATGAAGATTAACTCATAAACTGCAGTTTAAATCCAGTTTTTTAGATCACCTTCATTTCCTATAAAAGCTTTAGTGCTAACAAGGACTGTTCCACTTGTAAAAGACACAGAAGCAGCACTGCAAAGGTTCTCTTGCATATAAATGTGAAGCACATCCCAAAGTGCTTTATCATATGACTTATCATACTAAAAAGGTCTCTTTTGTAATGTTACAATAAAATAGCTCTGCAACTCAGACAGCATTCAAATAAGAGACACCTTTTGCTGCATATGACACCACCTTCCAAAATAATAGCTAGTCATATTACCTGGCAGAATGATAAAAGGCAGTCTAGACATGAATTTGAACTCCACTGGTGTTTTATTATACAAACACTACCCTCTTTTTGGATACGGTCCAGTCAGACAGTGCTTCACTCTGCATACGTGGGTGCGTGTGTGAGTTTTAATGCGTAGGTGTGTGTTTGCTACAAGGACGAGCGCATCTGTCCACTGACATTTTGAAGGTTACCTAATATTGGTCTACTATTTCACTGCCAGCGAAGGGAGCAAAGGTGAAAAATGGCTATGGCACACGAGAAGAGCTAGCAACGACCTCTCATGGAACTCTTGTCGCCATAACAACACCTTGCTGCAACTGAGTAGACATGCGGAAGAGGTGATGAGGTAGTGTGTACCAGAGAGAGAGAAAGAAGGAGAGAGAGCAGAGAGGAAAGAGTCACAAAGGGAAGGAGAGGTTCTATAAGAAGAGTGACGTAAAACAGAGCAGATCAGAATCAGAACTGCTGGCACTTTTTTCCATTCATTTAATTTTTGCCAATCAAAGGATACACGGATGGTATTTCTCATAGACTTTCTTTCAGTACCAGGGGCTTTCTCTCTCAGCTCAAATATGGATTTAACATGGAGATACATAGAAGTTTGACTGGCCTTCAGCAGTTGTGACCTGGTCTGTACTAACACTCTCCGTGTGGTCAGCTTTGGACTGCTTCTTCTGTGGCCAGCAGCAGGTGAGTCACTGAGTTGAGCGAGAATTAGAGTTAATCCTAATTTATTAACACTAGAAAGGCCAGAATTCCAAAACTAATAGAATGGCTGTAGGTTTACATGCTTATTTATACCACAACAGACAATAATTGAAAAAATAAATAAATACATTTTATAAGTTGGTTTATGTCTTTACAAAAACATCTGGATGACAAATTTATATTACGAGTTTAATTATTTATTAATTAATCCATAAGCACCAGAACTTGTACTTAACAGCAGAGGCTCTACAAATAACATTGCATTTCTGTAAAAAAAGCTTTGTGTTTTAAATGACTTACTTTCACATGTAAACACAAAGAATGACAAAATATAAAAGGAATGCTTCTGTTGCACATGGGCAAATATTTGTTACTATGCGTTTGTATTAAATTAGACTAAATGTTCATACAAAGTACCAATTGTATTCATAGAACTAACAAATATATATTATTTAAATCTTTTAGTGTAGCTAAATATTAGCATAATTGAAATGAAAGTCATTCATAACCCATTGTTTTGTTGCAAACTTCTCACCTTCCTCAGATGGGGCTTAACCATCTTCATCACCTCACTCTCTCCTAGGTGCTGCTCAAGTGTTTGCAACTCATTGTTGTCCAGAATATATGGTGTACTGTTTACCATATATTTGCAGCCAACCAAGGCTTCACAATGAATTTCATTGGTTTGTTCAACATAGGCTGTTGTCTAGTAGAAATACTCAGAACATTTATGTACTTTGAAATATTGTTATCATAACAATATCATACTAAAATATGCACTACTTCAGTAAAGGTCAGGAAAGAGTAGATATGACTGATTTATTTAGTCAAAATGATCTCAAAAATTTTACATGGCCAAAATGACCTCCTCTGCCTAAAATGAACGGTTTGATCAGAAATGCTAATTTTGCTAACATTCACTGAAGCTACCAATTAGCATTATGCAAATACCACTGTACATATTGGTGGCTTTCATTAATTGTTAACAGTGTTAGTATTGGACTGATATACTCCTTTAGCAGACCCCTGTTTATGGACCTTTACATGAATTCCTCACTCTCACATCCATGCAACTTTCATATATATATATATATATATAGGACCCCCATGGACCCTCACAGAGCAGGTACTATTTGGGTGGTGGATCATTCTCAGCACTGCAGTAACACTGATGTGGTGGTGGTGTGTTAGTGTGTGTTGCGCTGGTCTGAGTGGATCAGACACAGCAGTGCTGCTGGAGTTTTTGTCCACTCACTGTCCACTCTATTAGACGCACCTGCGTTGTTGGTCCACCCTGTAAATGTAAAGCCAGAGACGATAGCTCATCTCTTGCTGTACAGTATGAGCTAATCATCCTCTAGTCCTTCATTGGTGGTCACAGGACACTGCCCAAAGGACGCTGTTGGCTGGATATTTTTGGTTGGTGGACTATTCTCAGTCCAGCAGTGACACTGAGGTGTTTAAAAACTCCAGCAGCACTGCTGTGTCTGATCCACTCAGACCAGCGCAACACACACTAACACCACCACCACATCGGTGTTCCTGCAGTGCTGAGAATGATCCACCACCCAAATAGTACCTGCTCTGTGAGGGTCCATGGGGGTCCTGACCATTGAAGAACAGGGTAAAAGGGGGCTAACAAAGTATGCAGAGAAACAGATGGACTACAGTCTGTAATTGTAGAACTAGAAAGTGCACCTATATAGTAAGTGGAGCTGATAAAATGGACAATGAGTGTAGAAACAAGGAGGTGGTCATAATGTTATGCCTGATCGGTGTATGTGTGTGAGTCAGTATGTAATGTATATGTAGGGCAGTATGAGAGATGTCTTTTGTGACATCATAGTCAGGTAGCTTTGAATTTTCTCAACATTATGGCATTAATTTCATAAGAGAAAAAAAAGTGTTTGAATGTAAGCTGTGCGAAAACTGGGCATCGATCCCAAAAGCACAAGCACACTCTTCCCAAACAGGTCCTAATATCCTGTACAGTTTTGTGGTTCTAGCTCAAAAACTGTGACTGGTGAAGACAAAGAACAGTAATAAAACGGAGAACAGTAAGTTGGCTATGTCAAGCCACCTTAAAAACTGAATAATAAGTCTAGAGGTCAAAAGGTTAAACTCATAAATACTCAGAAAAGGTGACTACTATTTGTAGTCAAAAGGTTTTGAGGTGGTCATGGTGGCTACACTCAAATTTAAACCCAAATTTAAACATCAAAAACACAGCTCAAACAACTTCACTGTTTGTTGCTGAGGCTTAGAGCTCATCTAAACAGAATGCAATGGACAGAGCATCAAGCATGTGCTGTGGAGCTTCTGGACTGCTTTGTTTTACCTGCATTTGTAGAACAGCTGTGGCTACATGTTCATGCAAACTGCACACATATGAGGTTAGTGCAGGTAAGGGGCTTGAGAGATTTATGGCTTTATAGGGAGATGAAATAACTGATGGAGAAAGTAAAGACAGAAACAAAGAGATGAAAGGGGTAATGGAAGGTCAAAAGTGACAGATAGCACATTTGTTGTGTGATTGATTTATAACACAGTGAGACAGTGAAAGGAAAACAGCGAGAGAGACACTGTACAGTGCAGCTGAAAAATAACAAAGACCTATAGAGAGGGGATATGTGTGCATGATCGTGTGGGGTGATTTATTGAGTGGGGGGAACGGAGAAAGGGAGAGATGAAAGCTAATGGAATAAGAGACTCATACTACTGCACCTGAGACCTGCTGACTCCGTGTGTTTCAGACATGTTTCAGGACAAAATCTCTTGACTATAGATAGATATTATGCACCTGATAAAATTATATTTAAACAGCTATTTAATTGGGCAGCATTTTTACTGGCAAAAACACACTTACAGCTGAGATAAATAGTTTTAAACAGTGACGTTGTTGGGAGGGGGTGAGTGGGCTTTACACATACAAGAGCCATCAATGCTGTATTATGGTTAATACCACATAATGTGTTTTCCAATATATAAATCCATTATATGCATATATCAGCTACTTAAAGGTGCATCCATTACACACTAACGTGTTCAATTGCGCACACTCAGCTTGTCAAAGCATCGTGGACAGAATGGGAGGCTGTGGAGCAGCCACACATGAGACTAAGGTCACCATACTCGATGCCAAGCGCTGGCTAGAGTACAATAAAGCTGTACTGTGCCAGGAACTGACCTCAGTACTCTTCTTGAGGCTGAATGCAGTCAAAATCTCACAACAGTGTTCCAACATCTAGTGTAAGGAGCTAAATAGAGGCTGATACTGCAGCAAAGGCAGGACAAACTCACTATTAATACTCTTGATTTCAGAAGAAATGTTCAATAAGCAGATGTCTACAAATGTTTGGACATACAGTGAAGGCAGCTTCATAGATATAATACATATCGCTGCTGTCAGAAGAAAACCTTGTATCTCCATTTTTGTCATTTCTCAGTTTTTGACATGATTTGAAAATGCCTGTTGCTCTTTACATTGTGTGTAAATTTCATGAAGAATGGACCAAAAGAAATGGCCCAAAATGATTTGGAAAAAAGTCTGGTTCCATTGACTTACATTAAAAATAAAGTATGTTTTTTCCTTCTCCTGTAAAGTTACCCTTTTGGAGATACAAGGTTTTCTTCCAACAACAGCGACATGTGAAACTTTGATATGACACCATGTCCTGACATTGCATGAAAACAAGTGTGTGTGTGTGTGTGTGTGTGTGTGTGTTTGTGTGTGTGTGTGTGTGTGTGTGTGTGAGGGACAGAGTGTGTGTGCACATTTACTGTCAGGGTCAGGCAGACTATGGGCAGATAAAAGCTGATTAAACATCCGCTCGATGTTAGCTGTTGATGAAAGCCTGTGTCCTTTCAGCTCCAGCGTCATCATCAGGCTTCTCTTCTCGGAATGGCTCGATTTTCCTTGCCTCGCCACTGTCCTCCACCAAACAGCTGTGATAAGTCCAGGCAAACATTACAAATGACTGAAGGAGAGCACAGTCATATAAAAAACACTGCAGTGCCAGTGCTACCGGCAGTTCCTTGTTGTCATAACAGCTTTGGTCACTAGTGCTCATATCACCTCTGAGACCTTTATTCAGGCAGGACCTTTACTATGGAATTTTGTACTGTATTGGATGACAGTGCTGTCCAGGTGCTGACACTTCTCTGCCCTTTTCAGTCCTGTCCAGTATTTTTTTAACATAACACTGTACATTATCTTTATTGTTGCTTTCCGTGCCGACTAACAGGTGATTTAGAGGATTTCCTTTTGCGGCTCCCAGCTGAAGTGTAAACAAATCTGCTTAACTGTCATGTTTGTGTTGGAGCTTCTTTTGCTTATTTTGTTCTTTTTCACACACATGCAGCTGGATTCGGTTGTTATAGCTAAAGTTTCAGTCTAGCTGAGACAATAGTTTGCTTGGATGTTGTTTTAGTCTAACCTAAGATAGAGAGAGAGGGAGAGAGAGAGAGGCGATGTACATTGATTCACTAATGCATGAAATCATGTCTGTTCCTAAACACTACAAGTAAATGGTACATTGTCAAGTAAAATCATCTTAAATCTAGTCAAATTGTATCTAATATTTCTCTTGTTGTAAGAAATATGCTTGAAACAAGCAATATTATCTGCCAATGTAGTGAGATAATTTGACTAAAATGACTTAAAACAAGTAAAAAAGTTTAGAAATAAGTTTAAAAGAAGTAAATAATCAGTTATAAATAGCCTTCTGATCAGCTTACACCTGTCTCCAAATGAGAAATATTAAACACACACTGATTAAATTTAAGACCACTTTATCACTTTCACTTGACAAGAAAATATTTTTTGCAGTGAACTGTTTGTCTGAACCTGATAGGACTAATTACGTCATTTGGGACAAGTTCTGACATCATTAATAAAATGTTTTTGGGTTCAAGTATCACGTGAGCTTCTCATAACCTGACTTCTATCTCCATTTCTATAAACCTGACTACCACCAATTGCAAGCTAAATAAACCCCCACTTTGTTGTGTTAGCACCTATTAAGTTGTCAGATTATCAATAAACAAAGCTGAAATTAACATAATTTAGTGTAATTATTAATTTAAAATTAAGTATATGTTCCACTTTAACTAAAGCAGGGGTAAGTGGGGACCAAAATCCACCCTGTAAAAAAGGAGGGTTTTAACTTTAAAAAAGTTTGTTATTGTGCTGCCTTAAAATTTTGAGTTAATTGAACTTCTCATAGTAAGTTAACAGGACAAGAATATGTTTACACTATGTCAGCTTATTATTTGCTTAATTAACTTAAAATTGTCAGACAGCACAGTAACCAGCTTTTAAAGTTTTTTTTACAGTGTCATTAACTGAAACAAGAACACCATCATGGTTGGAATAACAAAACATGTGAAATGCATTCAGGCGTATCTTTGGGATTTAGAATAACATGCTCAAACAACAACCTCTCCAGATTTGCAGATAAAGAAATTAAACAGAAACTGCATTAATGCTGGGAAGCTCCGCCCCCTGTGTTACCAGGCACAATTTAACAGTCACTTGCTCTGTAAAAAACAACTAATTACTATAAAATCTGACGCTTTAACCTGTGTTAAAAGAAGCTTAACCATTGTGCACCTTTTTTTGTCAGACTGCTGTATTTAAAGAATACAGTGGATAACTGTGGGATATTTGTATATTTACAGTATATTTACAGTATTTTTTTAAGTGTAGACTTTTGTTACAGTCAGTTTCATGCTGAGTTTTGCCAGACTATGGATGGGTTTGGACAGAATTTTTTCAGATTACAGATTCAGAACTCGGTGCTGTGGGTCAGCTCATACCTGGTCAGAAGGATTTTAAATTTGGTTTAAAATTTGAGGAAAAATTTAAAGTTTAGTGACATAATTAAACACCTAACCAATCTGCCTGTGCATGAAAACAAGAACAGCTGATACTGTTTTTCCTATTGAACTCTCCTGAATAGACTGCTGCACTGACCAAGCCACAGGATCATACTGCCCCTAGAGTCTGTGTTGTGTGCTGTTCCTTCACTAAGACATGTGTACACAAGCGCTGAATTGGAGGCCTCAATGCATGTCAAGTGCCTCCAATCTCAGAGACTCTGTGTACAGAACTCCAGTAATAGCCTGAGCGCCTCTGCGTGACCTGCTGAATCCTCCCTTCTGTGGGCTGCTGCTGACCGGAGCGGTCAGGAGAAACTCCGAGGTTCAGCTTGGTACAAATCGCTACTTTGAGACACAATACATCTGTGGTTTGGCAGACAGGATTCCAAAAGAGAGAGAGATGGATGGGAGCTCTGCAGGGCTCTCTTTGAGAGCGAATGGTCTGCTTTGAGGAGCCAACAAAGTGCTGCTACAGCATACCTCAGGCAGGGGTTAATTACTACTTCTGAACTGTCAGCAAGTTTTGCTTCTATACCCTACAGTTCATTTTTTGACTGAGTTCTCCCTGAACTCTGGTTCATGTGTCCACTGATATGTTAGCCAAGGAGTTAATTGAAACTGGGACTCAAATAAAGTCACAAAGCTTAGAATGATTTATGGTGCCATCAGTGGAGAAAGGTAAACAACGCCAAGCCCATCTACAGGTAGCTGCTTCTGTCGAAGGCTTTATAAGGGCCTGGGCTCCGGATGTACCTTTTCTCCACTCAACCTGAATACAAGCCTTCATCCCCTGAGGGCACGAGACACCTAATCACACAGGCTGTTGGAAATCAAGACAGAAAGAAGAAAGAGAGCGAGGGAGAGAGGGAGTCATAAAGAACATAGGGAAAGAAAGGCACAGGGTCATAAAGAAAGGCAGGGTATTTTTTGGTGTAAGCTGAGATGAAAGGTGGTTGGCTGGGGGCAGGCCGGGCCGTGGCCAGCGCGGGCGGTACAGACGGAGCTAAATGGAGAAAGAGCTGAGCAGTGAGTCTGACCGCTCTAACCAACAGTGAACGGGGGAGACGCGCTCTTTTCTCCTTTCACCACTGCGCTTCCTGCGTTCAGCGCTCAGCAGAGAAATGCAGAGTTTGACTGGTGTGACCGAGGCCCTTCGCTGCAGTTAGCGTGAGTCATATACAGATTACTAGTTTAGAGCCAGTAGCGGGTAAACTTCGTAGAAAGAAATATATAGTTTATTTTATATATTGTACAATATACTAGCACATATATGTATGGATACAGACATGCATGTATGTTTGTCTGAAGACGTAATGTTGTGATGCGTTATTTCTGCTAAATTTCTAAATGTGATCAGTAACCTCTCTGAGACATGTCCACATGTCCATGACGGATGGATGTTGGTTTTGTTGCTGTTTCTTTCTTATTTATTTATTTATTTATTTATTTATTGCTTACTCCATATGTAAAATTGTGTGAAAGGCTTAAATTTAGGAATTAGTTCACCTCCTGACCATAATCTGGAAGAATTTCAGACACAGGATAAAAAAAAGAGAGAGGGAGAGAGAGAGAGAGAGAGAGAGAGAGAGAGTGAGAATGAGGGAGCTAGAGAGTGAGAGAATGAGAAAGAATGAGGGCCGTAGAGAGAGAGGGACAGAGAGAATAAGGGAGGTAGAGAGAATAATAAGAGAAAGAGAGAAAGCACATAAAGGATGTAGATAGAGAAAGAGAAAGAGGGTGATAGAGAGAGAAGAAATAAGAATGAAGGACATATGGCAAAAGAGAGAGAGAGAGAGAGGGACATGGCATATGTGAAGAGTTTTGAGTATAATTAGAATAGAAGATGTAATGGAAAACACATTTTTATCTCTCTAATAAAGGCGATATTAATTCATCAGAATATTGCATTGATATTTCTCATATGTGTAAAGCCCACTCCCCCCCAAAAAATAACTGTATATATACACACACACACATGCCTTTGTATTGATTTCAAATTCTATGATGAACAGAACAATAGAAACGGTCCAAAATGACTTGGAAATAATATTGTTACATTAACTTACGTTATAAGTTAAGAATATTTTGTCCATCTCTTGTAAAGTTACGATTTTGGAGATAACGTTTTTTTTCAGACAGTCATACAAGAGAATGAACGAAGGATAGAGAGAGAGAGAGAGAGAGAGAGAGAGAGAGAGAGAAGAGAGACTGAAACTGATCTTAAGCCTTCCAAACTATTTAACAGACTTTCTCTGAAATTGTCACTAACTTTCTGAGCTTTCCTTTACGTTGCAGTGTCTCCCTTCTTGCCTTCATTTCATTCTTCATAAGTTATTTCCTGTGGTGCAGTATTTAACCTGATACGATCTATAATCTGTAGTGCTTTGTGTGTGTGTGTGTGTGTGTGTGTGTGTGTGTGTGAGGACTCACATGGCTGTGTGAAGCAGTCAGTGGTTGGAAGTGCTGGCAGGAGTGAATCAGTGCCTCAGTCAAAGACACAGTCTGTACATACAGCTCACACAGGAGCAGAGAGACACAGACTGCTGGACAGTCAAACCAACTTTCAGACTGAATGTGTTCACTAAAGAGAGTTCTGTCTCTGTGCCGCAGGGACGCGGGAGGCATGGACCCCACCATGGAGTACGTCAAGGTAGGACTATCATTGCCTTTTTCCACTTATGCATGTCTTTTTTCTATTTGTTAGCATTTCTAGCACTATTTTCATTCATGTGTTTTTGTTTCTGACTGTTAAATGGCCTTTGACCATCACTACAAAATGCTGTGGATGGGACAAAGCAGTTCAAGCCATGACTGACTCTTTGGGCTGTGTGAAGGGTTTCATACAGTCTCATGAAGTTCAGGGTGATGTGTTTAGGGTCAGGGTCATTTCTCTAGGCTGTCAGACACTACTGAGTGCTTTTGGGTCAGTAAGTGCAGAGTCAAGCTCTCTCTGTGGGCAGTGCAGACTGAGATTGCATAGAGGATATTAAGGTTTTCTATTAGCCTCTATAAATATACATACTATATTACTGAGATGCAAATTAAAAGTCTCTTGTTCTTCCCATTGAATTGTAAACAGACACGCACAGAAAGTAATTTACATGTGTATGCATGTGCATGTAAGTCTGCAATAAGAGTTGCTTTGGTTCATGATGTGGCCTTCAGGAATAAGCTTGAGTTTTTTTTTGTCAGCAACCTCAGTGCTAAGTAACCCAGCGTTGATGCCTGCAGGGTTAGGAAGCAGAAGTGTTGTGATAAGCACAGTTGCAGACATACACCTCCCAAAGCCGGGAGAAGCACAGGAAACACTAGAGGCAGAGTTTACATGAGCTCCATCAGATCAGCACTGTTTGTAATGCAATCCTCCTGAGAGGAGCTTCAGAGCACAACCTCAGCAATAATGCCATAATTATAGTCTCAAAATGAGGAAATTAACTTGATGTAAAAACAACGTAGACGAGGCCTGCAAACAAAGTAGTTCAAATAACTGCATTATGTTGCTTGATACGGTGAAAAAATTAAAGCATTGAATTTGTTTGGTTTAGATGTGCCATATGAAAAACATGTCTACACAACTTCTGCTGTAAGTAGAAGACAAAACTGTGTAGATTTGATTAACTTGCAAATAATGACTTGACTATAGTAAATTCAATGCATAATTCAGTCACTGAGATGTCAACAAAGTCATGAGTCAGAGTGCTTTGATGTGAAATGGTTTTGTGTAGAGAAACTTTCCAGCTTCTTTACAGTGGTAACAGGAACCAGGGAAAGGATGCAGTGTCTACAATACAAATTTGCTATGCAAAACAACAAGTGAATCCGCTCGTGTCTTCTAAATATTAACAGATTTTCTTGTGAATACATTTTTTTTTAAGATTTTTGGCATATTCCACAATAAACCAGATCAAACACACATCACAACATCAACACACACAAACTTCAAATAGTAATAAACAGTCTCATACACTACTTAGTCCTTTATATTACACATAGATGCCTTTTTGTTTTAAAGCATTTCTTGGTAACACTATTTGGAGTGATCTTTTGTAGATGATTAATAAACTCTTAACAGATTATCAGTAACATATCAATAACATATCAGTGAAGTAGCAGTAGTGAAGTACTAAATACACTGAAGTAAATATCTTGTAGATGTACTGTTGATACATTACTTATATTAAGTTGATGTATTGTTAATATGTTACACAAAACCTAACCTTACCCAACCTTAGCCAAATCCTAACCCCAACTCTGGCCCTAATCCTAACCCTAACCTTAACCTCAACCCAAACCTAACCCTAACCCTGGCCCTAATCCTAACCTTACCCAAAAACTAACCCTAACCCTGACTCCAATCCTAACCCTACCATTAACCTCAGCCTACAACCTAATCCTAAGGACCCCTCAAAATACAGTGTCAGTCATTTCTTTTACAAAAGTAATAGCATTGGACTAATGTTCTATGACAATTTTTTAATGTTGATAATGTTAAATACTGGTAAACCTTAAAGAATAAGTTTTCTTTTGGACTATATTGCCTCATTGTGCCCTGCATGTTCCTCTCCCCTATGAATGGCTTTCATTTCAATGGCCTCATTTCAAAAATTTGAAAAAATGTCTCACTATCAGCCCACGTCGCAACCATTTCATGTAATAGTTTCGTATCATGTACTAAAAATTTTGTGGGAGCTTTTAAACGACTGGGATATCTGGTTCCTATCACCACCACTGTGAACAATTCTTGGTAAGTTCCTCTAGAACGGTGCATTTCACGTCAAACCACTCTTGACATCTTAACAACCAAATTACGTAGAAGTTTTAACATTCCCCTTTAAGCATTTATAGCACAGTAGTTCCAGTCATACATCAGCGCAAGACAATACATCATTGAAAACAATCTTGGTTTCTTTTTGAGCAAAACAATCATAACACAGAACCAGTGCACACACACGTACACCAGAGTGTGATCTGATCATGTCCTGATGAACGTCCACCATCACAGACGGTAACCTCGTTGTGCAGAGGCAGACAGATGTGTATTATTGCTCTGAACGGGCTGGCAGAGTGTGTATTGGTGTATCAGGTTTTCCAGTGTGCACACCTGCAGTCTGCTCTCTCACACTGATGAGGGCTGTCAGTTCACTCTGTCACCACACATTCACCTCTCTCAGCCAGCTGAGATACCGTCCCACACTCTCACACACACTCTCGCTCTCTCTGTAAGAAGCGATCATCTAAGGGTTCACAAGTCTTTGTGAAGAGTAAACCCCTTAGTAAACCCCTCACCATCCTACCTTAGACTTACAGTACAGACAGTACAAACACACACAAACACACAAACACACACACACACACACACACACACACACAGACTTGTTTTTATACAGAAAATGGGGTCAGGAAAAAAGCAGAAAACATATTTAACAGATTTTTTCAGTATTTAGTGTGTTCACTCTTTAATTTTGTAACGACTTTCATTCTTTTCCAAAGACTGTTCTGAGAATGCCAGCGTCTATAACTGACTTGCAGATTTTCTTCTTTCATGTCTATTTCCTTGTCTCAGTAACGGCTACACATCCTTTCAGACTCAGAGTGTTGACTTAAGCTCTCACAGTGGAAACGCTTGTGAGTGAAAGTTTTAGATACTGTTTATCCGATGGTGACAGTTTTGGTGGTCTGTGAGTCTTGCATGGTTGTTAGGAGCCCTGTTTTCTCTGGAACTTTCAATATTTTTTGACTTCAGTTTTGAAAACTCTTGTTTTTTTACTTAGTTTCCTTTGCCTTGCTCAGTATATCTTCTATAGCCCATCTAATCTCCTCAGAAATACCTCCTGAAAAATGACATGTAAAAAAACTTGAAAAAAAATAGTACTTGATGGCTGTTGACTGGAAATGAATTAAATTAAGGGAGGTCTATGAGTACTATATGTGTATACTGTGTGTGTGTGTGTATATATATATATATATATATATATATATATATATATATATATATATAGTAGACTGTAACAGTAATACTAGACTGTCTGAGCTGACCTCACACTAAAGTAAGGACACAACCTAAAAGCTGTTGATAAACATAACCATGTATGATGCTAGTGGTGGTCACTGAGTGTGGTGCCTGTTGAATAAGCTTGTGAACCCCCGACTACAATCTTTCAAACTGGCCTATATATGTTAATATTAGGAAAAAACTAACATATGTCCAACATTTTTCCGGATGCCTGGCCATCCAGTGTTTCTTCTGAAATAAAGGGTGTTAATAGAGAGTTTATTCCCTCATTTGCAGCAGTAACAGCTTCTATTTTTCTAAGAAGGCTTTACACTAAATGTTGCAACAAAGCTGTGAGGATTTGATTGCATTCAGCGACAAGAGCATTAGTGATGTCAGGTACTGATGTTGGATGATAAGTTCTGGTTCATAAACACCCTCAAACTCATCCCCAGAGAACACAGTTTCCGCTGCTCCACAGCTCAGGGCTGGAGAGCTTTGAACTCAGTTTTGGAACTTTGGGGGGGCTTTAAGGAGCTGAATTCACTGGTTAGAAATGGTGTCTGGATACTTTTGGGCATATAGTGCACTTTAACCCATATGATCTGGCTCAAATTCTGACAAATTATGTTACAGATTATCTCTTGGTAAATCTAATCTAGCTTCAGTAATGCTTACGAGTGAGTAGAACTGATCTCAAGGACCTGAGGAACTGCAGGAAGTCTGTATATGTGTGTTTATCTAAAGAATATCAAGTATTAGATGTTAGGTGTTGCGTATATGTGTATATGTATATGTGTGTCTGTGTGTGTGTGTGTGTGTGTGTGTGTGTTGGGGGGGGTGGGGAGGGGTAAATATCTAAACACAGGCTTAGGCTCTTCTGCTGTGCCAAGCTCTTATGTTTTACCTGTCTCTTTCCCTTACTCCTAACCACACACATACATACATACACCACCCTGGTGAAGGTGAACCTCTGCTTGCTGTCATTAGACAGTGTAGGATTTCCTCTGTTCTGTTTAACCAACACTGCAGAGGCAGCACTGTTTTGATGGATCAACAAACTGTTACCCTATCAGAACTCCCGCAGAGTTTAGCATGTCTAGCACATATTGCCTGCAGCGTCTATCTCTCTATCACTACAGGAAGATCTGTATAGAAAAAAAGTATGTGCAGTGCAGCCTTATAGCTGCGAGCAAATCTGCATTGTGTTGCACTGTGAAGCTTCAGGCCACTTAACCAATTGAACCCTAGGCTTATTATTAGTGGTGTAACAATACATTGGGACATTATAATATTGCAGTGCAAAACTGTTACAATGTACATTGCAGCGATGTGGCAGTGCCTCTGGGAGAACGGACTGGGTGTTAATTTTACCCTTTAATGCATCTACTTTGTTTGAAAACTAAAGTTTGAAACTACTGTTATGTAGTTCTAAGAGAAAACAATTGAAGTGTTGGCCCCCATACAGTTAAAATGTCGTCGCTGTGCATGTAATTTAATGTAAATAAGTGTGAAATATTTTATTGCAGGTAATTTTGGACTATTCCTGTAGCTCCATTCATTGTGAAATTCATACAATGTAAACGGCAGTTGCTGTGTTCAAATAATGTAAAACAATATAAATAAAAAATAGAGATATTTGTCATTTTGTTCGGACAGTGATGATATGTCTGTCTATGTTTGGAAACGTAATTGATATTTAATCACATAAGCTGCTACTGCTGTGATTTTCTCTTTCCTGCCCAACTAAACTGATTCTCAAACTGCTGATTAATGTTTACCTTACACCAACAGGAAGTTAGCAATCAGAGAGAAAGTCGGAGAAGAAACATCAAAGTCCAAGTGTGCTGATGTCACTTCCTGAGGCCAGATGGCCTGTTCTTTTGCGGTAAATGCTCCCTTTTTGTGCCAACTGGTTTCACCTATGGTTAAGGTCAGGGTTTGGAGTTGTAGGACAAAAGGGGAACTTCAGAGTTCAGAGATGCCTGGACATTTGTGATGATTAAAACCCTTATAAATTCTCAACATTTCTGATTATTGCTGAAACATATTAATTGTTCTAATATAATGCTAGTGCACTAAAAACTTTTAAATCATTTGTTGGAAGCTGTAAATACTCCATAATGATTAGAAAAGATGTGTAACAATAATATAAATAGATATAGTACTTTGCAAGAGTCAAAGACCACCCTTCATTTGTTTAATTTCTAGTCAAACAGCCATTGAGTAGAAGTTATTCATTTTTATATTCCACTTGCATATGAACAGGGGGAGGTCAGAGGAAAAGTAAGTTCCAAAACTGAAGTAAAAAAAAATCATTAAAAGATCAGGAATCTTAACAACTGCAAGACCTGGTAGACCAAAAAACTGTCACTGTCAGATAAACAGTACTTTGAGAGACAGGAGAGAATCAAGCTCCACTTTTGCTTCAGATGTGAAAAAATCCACCGGTGTTTCTGTCCATCCTTCCACTGTGAGAAGACAACTCAACATGGTGGGTCTGAAAGGATGTGTAGCTGTCAAGAAGCTGTTATTGAGAAAAAGCTTGAAACAAAGATGAACATTTGCAAATTAAACAAAGAAGCTGCTGGTGTTCTCAGAATAATGAACTGACCACCCCAGAGTCCAGACCTCAACATTACTGAATGCATTTGAAGTTACTTGGATTGTGAGAAGCAGAAAATGCAACCAACTTCTAAGACTGAACTTAGGAGGTGTGGAAAAATATCCCTGCAGATTTCTTTGAAAAACTGAAAGCAAGTGTCTTGTAAAGAGCAGTAATAATGGCAAAGGGTGAACAAGCTACATATTGAAAGAAGATACTATTATAGTTGTGAAGACATAGTGGCCATTTTGACTGGCGAATAATGAAATGATGGGTGGTGTCTAACATTACTCTACAGTACTGAAATTGTGAGATATTATTAATCATTTAATAATGTCTTGTTATTGCCAAAAAACATGGTATTTTTGTTGTGCAAAAAATATTGGTCACACTTTATTTGGACGGTCCCCTATAGATGCTCTACAGATACTTAAATCATTAACAAACATTCTGGTGATATTCAGTTGATTATCGATGACATCATGGTTAGGATTAGCGTTAGGAGTAGGTGTAGGTTTTACACTGAGGTTAGGTTTAGGGTTAGGTTTAGGGTTACGGATAGATTTAATAGAATCTTTCACATTGAAGTTCAAGTTCAGTTGCAAATAATGGATATATAGTTGAACGTTACTTAAAGATATGCTGAGCATCTACAACACATCTACAGTGGACCATCCAAATAAAGTGCTACGAAAGTGTTATTATTATTAATATAATAAGTGATTTCAGACTTTTGAATGCTAGGATATGAGGTGATGGCATGCTTGAGTGAAAGATAGAGGGGTGTACCATCATCTGTGCTGTCCTTTTTTATGTCAGTCACTGGGCTGGCTAGTGTTGCGTGAGAACCAGAGATCGCTTTCATTCTGATGTGTTGTGGCTATTATCATCAAAGATGATCGGGAAAGGGAGGAGGGTGGAAACTGTTTGGAGGAGGGCTGGATGTCTAAAAATATCAGTGTTTGATTGGGTGTGGAGCACAACACTACCCTCAGGGAGCTGAGCATGTTTGGGAGACTGAGGGAGTGTCATAAATTATAGTGGCTTAATTGCACTCTTCACAGATTCATGACACCAGACACGACTTTAATGCGCCGATCAGGAATCACTGCAACTGGAAGGGCGGTTTTGAGTAACAAAGGCTTTAGAATGACACCCCTGTCACAACAATGGTTTTGATTGAATGACTCTGCCATGCCCATCTCTGTGCCCATAGAGCATGAACAATTAAACTATACGTTCCTCATAAACACTGCAACAGAACTGGACTGGTATCTTCAATCAGGAGTGGAAAATACTTTCAGAATTGTCCTCTAATGCTATGCTTAAGTATTATTTTGGAACATTTGTACTTTACTCAAGTGTCACTGAAACTGAGTACTCTTACTCAATTACATTTAGGCCTTCAAAGGATTTGCTACTCTCCAAGGCCATGAGATTTTCCTCCATTTTTCCTCCTGCTAATGAGTTGAGTTCTTGCACATTTTATTTTTATTATCATGAAATTCATATCAGTGTGAATGAAACTGCTTACAACTTTTATTTTGTACAAGAATCAGTACTTGTGAACTTGTGAAACCACATGAGAGCGATAATACTGTGCAATGCAATGGTTATGACATCACACTATTTATGCATGTGAAGTTCTTTCTGCTGTTTAATTGTATTGAAATTTTACATTTAAGAATTTATTGAAAATTTTAAGACACTTTAAGACATTCAAGGCATGTCTTGAAAAACATTTACTTTCATACACCTATGCATGTTTTTTTGGCTGTATACTTTCAATACATTTAATTTTTTCTCACTCATAGTTTTAAACAGATAAAACCAGCCAAAGTTGCAGTTTCTAAACTTTCATTTGGTGCCACATTTAACCTAATTAGAGGAAGCAATATTAGAAGTGTAATTTGGTGAACCATTGTGTGTACAGTCATGCAGAAAGTGAAAGCACTTGTCATGTTTTGCCATTTTTGGTCATTTTTTTGACACTGAAACAAACAGAATGACAAACTCAAAGCTGTTGATACAGAAAGTAAATCAAACATAAATGTAGCTCAATATTATCTAAATATGTAATTAACTATATATTTACGTAATTATTTGCAAATACTTGTGTAAAATAAAACAAATGTACACAGTAAAAAAGTTTTCCTAGATTAAAGCAATTGATAGTCAAATAACACTTCATCTTCAATTAAGTCCAGTTTTCTGCATTTATATCCTTAATGAAGCACGTTATCAAAAATCCCCATTTTTGTAATCCTGTCAACAAAATATTAAATCCACTTAGAATTAAACCTACATATCCCTATGTGGAAATCAGTGTACTAGATTACAGAAGTGATGGCCTATGACCTCTTGCTGTGCCAAGTTAAAAGGGTGCTAAGCAGGAACAGGACTGGATGATCTCTTGTCATCGTGGTTGGGGTGAATGGTGTGAAGGACACAAACACATGTCCGGAAACTCATCATTAGAATGACGGGCAGATAGTGAAGGAGCAGGAACACAAAGATGAAGGGAAGTGCCAGAAACAAAGGGCAAGCTACTTAGCAAATAGCTGACCGTACTGTGCTCATGAGGCAAGAACCTCTCATACGAGAATTTGCCAAATCCTTCTGTCTCTCTCTCTCTCTCTCTCTCTCTCTCTCTCTCTCACACACACACACCCACACACACACACACACACACATACACACACATACACACACATACACACTTTGTGGCCTGTTGCTCAGTAAGCTGCTAAGGGCTCATGAAAGAGCTTTAGAGGAACAATGTGGCTGTGTTCTCGCTGTGAGATCTGCTGTCCTCTGAGCCTTCTGAAAGAGCCCTTCAGCCAGGCTGAGCTCTGACCGCATTACAGCGGCCTTTCAGCCAGAAGACCTCGCACAGACCCAGAGGACTGACCAGCAGGGTTAGGACAAATCTAACTACACACCTGATTTCCAGTAGAGGGTAACATTTGAAAAACTCTTAGATCAGCATTCAAAAAATGATCCATATAAAAGTAATCCATCAACCTTCAAGCCTTCACTCCCTTTCAGTCCTGACCTAATTATTTAGTTACTAAGCTGCAAGAGTATCATTCAGTGAATACTATAAATGATTAAGTAAGTACTATGAAACTAATGTGTAAGTTATGTAGGTGGGTTTGAGGGACTGAAGGTAGGCCCACATAAAGAACCTTAATTAAAACATTATACTTCAAATGAAAAAGACATTTTGAAGCAAAAAGAAATATTTCAAGCCAAAACAACATGGTGGTTTGAGTTTGCATGCACTGGCTGCTAAGAAGAACCCCTAATCACTGTCATTTTTCTGAGACCTCCTTCTGACTGCAACTGATGTTACATGGTTGCCTGCATCACTGCACAGAGTGTTAGCAGCGCTGAGTATCAGAAAGGCATACACTGAGTTATTTTAAGTATACTTATGGGGTGTTTGGTGGTGGTCCAATTTCATTTATATTTACAGTTCTTTCGTTTGATGTACGTCATGTCTCCCTCCCTCTGGACTCTCCCTGGCTCTGCCCACTCTCCTCCTCACCACACACAACTGCATCTGATCTTGGACTCATTAAGACTGCTACATATCGCTGTTGTCGGAAGAAAACCTCGTATCTCCAAAATGGTAACTTTACAGGAGAAGGAAAAAACATACTTTACTTTTAAGTCAATGGAACCAGATATTTTTCCAAGTCATTTTGGGCCATTTCTTTTGATCCATTCCTCTTGAAATTTGCACACAGTTTAAAGGTCAACAGGTATTTTCAGATTATGTCAAAAACTAAAAAAACGCCAAAAATGGAGATACAAGGTTTTCTTCCGACAGCAGCGATATACTCCTTTGTTTTCTCACTTAGCTTGCAAAGTCTCTGCGTTTGAATATCTGAGTTCTGAGCCTGTTTTCTCTTTGTTTGTTCACTTGATTTGACCCCTGCTTGTTTTTTCGAATATAGATCTTCTCTTGCCTGCTTGTGTTTTGACCCCTGCCTATTTTATGGACTATGAGCATTCAACTGCCCCTAATAAAGCCATTTTGCACTTGCAAGCTGCCTCTGCCTCAACATTACAGTACACTGTTAGCTTTCAGGATTAATGAGGAGTACAGGGTAACCAGGAAGAAGATATTCACCCCTACATATTGTCTTTATCACATTTTATTTGGAATAAAAACTCATTATATTAACATACATTAGCATTCAAGTGTTTGGAATCACTTGTCATGCTAATAATTGCTTTTATTTCATTTGACTTCAACTTATGCAAGGTAGATTGAAATACTGAAAAGTTACTCAGCTGAGATTTGATCGCCACTTTTCAAATATACATTCTGGATGTCAATTTTATTACTTTATTACAATTTTATAACTTCATTTTCAATGTTTTTAAGCTTTCTCAGTTGTTAAGGAATCATCTACAGCAGCTCTGTTCATCATTTTGGACACATCTAAGATGTTTTTGTTTTCCTACTAATTAGTAGTAGCATCATAATATATTCATTTCACACATTTAATTAAAAACAGTGACCCAAACTTTTGAACGCTAGTGTACATTAAAGCTACACTTGGGGGATCTGAAGACCTCTCTGTTGGAAATGCGTAATTGCATGCAATGTGCAGAAAAACATTTTGTAATATTGGTTGTGCCTCGGACCTTCTGAGTGAGACTGCGAAATCTGACCCGACACCTCTTTTAAATGAAATTAAGTTAGATTTTAAATTACGATTTCAGGCCTCGCAGGGCAACTCGCAGCAGCGTGTAGCAGCGCGCACACACTAGCATGCACACCATATTTTAACGTGTTTTTTCCTCCTTCTGCTACTATTTTAACAAAAAAATTATGTAGTGCTGCTTTAAGCAAGTCTGTTCCATCTCCTGTACAACACCCTTTCAGAAATATGAGCAGCGGTATCATTTTTTTGTTTAACATCAACAATAAGACCGATTCTATTCATTAAGCAGTGACAGATGCATTCTCTGTTGTAAAATAGATTACTCTAACTTCTGTAGAATAGCTTTTGGCTGCCACTGGAGACATTTACAGGGTGGATTAATAGCTATTTCTGGAACTGACCATGTTCTTCAATTTTTTAGACCAGCACTAATGGCTCTTTCAATTTAGCTCACCCTCAAGACTCTCTCTCCCTCTCCCTCTCCTCTCTCTCTCTCTCTCTCTCTCTCTCTCTCACACACACACACACACACACACACACACACACACACAAAGGCAAACAACTGCAGGCGCATAGCTACTGTCATTGACGTTCACAATAAAATCCTGGCTGCAGGCAGAGGTCTGTGAGTTTAACTACAGTTGGCTGAGAGTGCTTTCACTATAGGACCAAAGCCAAGCCCATCAATCAGCTGCTGCTAACTTCACCTAGCTTTAAACAAGGACTGCACTCAGGATGAGTGGAACTGGGCACTAAGAGCTCACATGCTCCATCAGAACACCACAGACTACAACACCACAGAGCTCAAAAGCCAACACAGCATTGTCTGAGAAGTATGAAGAGAAAGTTTGGTTTCAAAGCTTTTCTTAGCTTCAATGCATCTCTCAGTGTATTCACCAATAGCAAACACTGGGGCAACACAGACACAGAGAGAAGGCGCCCTCTAGTGGTAAAGCTTGTGTTTTACACAGCAACTGGTAACAGCTAGTGTTGTTTGGGCTAAATGTGACTTTGGACTGGTGGATCTGTCCAAAGTCATACATTATAGGATTGGAGGAGATTGGAAAGTCCCCTTAAAATATGCATTTTCCATAGTTTGTTAGAAATCAAGGCTTTGATTTGGATAGATGATGAACTAAAAAGTCTCATGGTGCCTTGAAAAGTATAAAATAATTGTTTATGGGTTTTTCAGGCCTCATTGAAACAGCAATTATGTATGTGTGTAAGTGACATTGAGATTATATAACATTGTGTGTACACCATTATATCAGCTGATATACCCACATTATATGGTGCTAAAACCAGACCTACTTTGTCCTTGTAGACATCTAAGATATCCTCTCTCCGTTTACATGAGTCATCACATACGTAACACCCATATTAAGGCTATTTATCAGGGCACAGACTAAAGGTATGAGCTGTGTCTTCTATAATTAAACTGAATATTTTTCCTCTAGTGGTCAATACAGGACAATAGCAACCTGTCGAGCATTTCCAACTGGCTTCTGAGGTAACTAAGGAAAAGAATGTCATAATTAAACAGGAACTGGTACCATGCGGCCTGCTATAAGTAATTTCTTTGGTCTTTGTGGTTGGATGTATATTTACCCTGGCCTGCGCCATTCTCTCAGTTCTGTTTTTAAACCAGTCATTTTCACTCTCACGAATGAAAACACCAAGCCGGACTCTTTTCGCAGCAGGCTGTGGAAAAATGTATTTGCTCACAGGATGCTGGGGCTTTATTGAGCATAATTAGCTGGTTTAAGGAGCTGACCCTCTGGGAGAACATTCCAGAATTGTTCCAAGGGTGTGCCAGCCAGCCATAATGTCTTTGTTTACCTCTTAGGAATGATCTTGGAAAAAAGGGACAGAACGAAACTTTGCTGATACACATCCAATGGTTTGTGTCTATAAATGTTTCAGGTGTAATTAACACTGATAACAGTGCAGGCAGTCCAGCCAAACTTCTCACAGATACACTAGCTTTCCAAATATGATGTAGTGCATGTGTGTACAGTGCAGACCTTTAAAACTTCATCATTTGTTTTATAGATTTTGTGCCAACACTGTTATTTGTTGCATTTATATATATATATATATATATATATATATATATATATATATATATATATATATATATATATACTGTATATTTAAAATACTACATTTATATACGGTGTGGAGAGGCTTTGATTGCTTGACTGAACGCACAGATGTTCTTCCTCAAGCTCTCAGGGAATTTTTAGTTGCTACCGTTGCCCTCGGCTTGCTCATTAGAGGCTTGGATCTGGATCTCTGTAAAGCTGCTTTGTGATGGCGTCCGTTGTAAAAACTGTTATACAAATACATTTTGAGTCAGACTGAATTGTCCTCTGTTGGCAGCATTAAAGGTACCCCCCCCTCCCCCCAAACGATAGGGTAACAGGGGCAATTAATAACATACACACCCTACCAATCATCAGTCATATGTGTTCAGGCATATACAGGCTCCATTGAAGTGTGTTGATTCATATGCCAGTCTATGAGGGAACCCAGGCCTGGTCAACTTTTGTCCAAACACACTGAAAAACAAGAGTCTTGTTTTAAGCTTGTTAGCTTTCAAATGCTTTACACACTCATTCCAACCACCACTATGTCTTGCTTAACATCAACCAAAGAGACTTTGTCCCCTTTAATTTGTTAAAATCTGCCGCCTGAGTAACTGAACATAATAAAATAGATCAGTGTTGTGACATTACAAACGTACAAAGTAACATGTGTATGTAATTTGTATGTAATTTGTGCTGGTGTGTGCTACCTGCAGCAGCTGACTGCACAACTTTGATCGTACAACTGCAGTACACTTAGCAAGTAATCTGTAGAAGCATCTAATCATGCTAGTATGAAACTGACGGATGAAGATTACCATGCTGAAGAAAAGAGAACTCCAACTCACTTAAACAGATCTAGAACAGCTCTGTATGATTTTGTTGTGAAAGAATTTATTTTGATTATAAACTGTTTCTTCTGGTTATATTCTGGGTTTTCAAACAGCATTAGCCACTCATAATTGTAATCAAGCATCAAGCAGTCTCTTGTACAGCCAAAAGATACTGACAGGCCTTTTAAAGTCAACCTGAAATCAAAATGGACCTTTTCTATCTTGTTAGTCCATGTTCTTGGTCATATTAAGCACAATCTGTTGTGTCATGTGATTCGAAAAACAAAATTCATGTATCTCCATAATCTTTGATCAAAGTGTAGTGACTTTTGTAGGTAGTTAAACTCATATGTGGGTTTAATTAATGAGAATCTCACTTCTTTTTTCCTGAAGTCTTTTTTTTCTTTTGCTGTAAAAGTGTGAGAAAAAAAGCAATGTGGATGCTAAGAGGCTAGTCTGCTAACTGGCACTTTGACTCATTTACATCTTTAAAAGTAAAAATAAATAAATAAATATATATATATAAAGACACATTAATCAAGTTTTCATCAATAATTAATCATTCAGAAACTGTTGTAATTAATTTATCTTTGCTTATTTTTTCTTTGGCTTTTCTACTAAGCAGACAGATTCTGAACATCAGAGTCTGACTCCGTGTTTGTTTCAGGGTGCTCACATTCAGAACAGAATTTAGATTGTTAAAGTCTTAATAATGATTTGTCAGAGTAACATTAAAAGAACACTGAAGTGTGAAGTAGATTCCTATTCATATGTTGTATTAATCAAAATTGTAGTTTCTGACAAACAAAATAGAAATCTACAAACTTTTGTCTTTGTTACTTTATATTCTTTACATATCAAAAGAAACGCAACAACAACACTGAGAAATCAAGTTATTAATAGAGAAGAGCAGAAATAGTCGCTTGGCTCAGGATTACAGGGATAACAGAGTAGCTAATCAAGAGAAAGTCCCTGGCTGCCCTCACTGCCGCCCACACCACCCCCACGCCCTTTAAGAAAAGCCCCTCTAGTTAGCCAGCTAGCTGGACTAAAGCAATAACGTTAAGTGTTGTGTTAGTCAGAGAGTGAGTGGGCCTTTGGTTTTGAGCCCCATAGGGAGCGAGGTAGACGGCCATTTAAAGCCTCTGGGGGCTCCAGCCGGTCCCCAGGTCCCCCTGCTGAGGGTCAGACCAGCTGGACAGACGGAGTGGCCTGCTGGGAGATAGAGTGGCCCCTGCTGGGGAATGCTCTCCCACATAAACCCCCCACTGCCGCACCGGAGCTCAGAGCGCTAGCTGAAGCTGGCCAGTGCTAATGCTGACAGACACAGGCGTGCTCCCTGAGCGCTGAGCTGTCACTCACCATCACACTGCGCCTTCTCTCTGCCTCATCCTGTTTGTAATGCATCGTAGGAGCAGCTTTCTCTGGTCTTTTGAAATTAGCTTTTAAATGTCACTAGTGATAGAGTGATATCAGGGCTTTAGAAAGTGTTTCATGTCAAATCCTGTTTCTGGAAAGAGTTATTTAGATAAACAGGGATCATATTAACATTTAAATGGCTTAGTTTTTTTTTGTATGTTTGATCCTTGACAAAATAATCATGTGAGATCACATTATGTTAAAATGAAGGTGGCACAACATTGCTATATTGTGATATTTGCATACATAGGCAATACTGATATTGTGAAAGGCTGCAAATCATCTCCTAACCAATCACGGTGTGCTGAGAGCAGCTTGACCAATCAGTTTTAGGATGTTTTGTTGAATAAAGGTACTCATGAAATCCAACAAGAGTACATTATTTTGGTCAAAATAACACAGGCCGATCTTTACCTATGCTATATTATTGATTCCCCAGTGCATTTTTAATACAACAAGGTTTATCCCAATTGCACTATGTAGCAATATAATCATGATACCAGTAGGGTGAGGTGAAATGTGATATCATTGACTAATGTAATGTTTCCCTGCATGCTGATGCATGTTGATGCAATTAAAACTCAAAGTATGCAAATGTAACTACACTTCAATCATTGATTATGTAAAAACAAGAATTTTATCTTTTAAATGGTGTGATATGATGAATTGTGCTTAAAGGGCCTGTATCATGAAAACCTGAAATTTCCTCATCGTTTTGAAAGATAAGAGTTTGCTATAATATGTAAACATTGCTGAAGTTTGTGAAAAGTACCATTCATTTATACTTTCTAGTCCATACACTATATATATATGGAAACTAAATGGCCCATTTTGAAATCACTGTTTTTGTGAGGTCATGAAAAGCAGCACAGTATACAGCAGTTTAGCCCCACACATTCCTATTCATGCTGAAGTTATAAGGAGTTCCTCAGCTCTGACTGTTTTTTGAATGAGGCATATGATGACTGTTTTTAGTACATAAAATCACACAAACATTACAAGCGAACCTCAAGTGAAAAATAGGATATGGGCCCTAATATGAAATAACAAGGTATGAAAGGTCATTTTAAGTTTCAGGCTGACTTTAAGAACTGATTTACTATTCGATTGAGAGGTATCTGTTTCACAAAAACAGCAACACAGCATCAAAATCTTTGGACAGTTACCATCTTACTAAATATCTTCTGTTCATTCAGATGAGGTGTACCTGGTGTCAGTGGCGTGTGTGAACAGGCGGTGAATGAGTCACGAACGAGTAAACACACTTACCATCTAAATGTGACCATAGTGCCCTTGAGCTAGTCACTTAACTCCCATGTGCTCTGGTGGGGTGGGGGTGCATAATGTTGCTGACCCTGCTCCTTCTGTCTGTCAAGTTAAACAAGGGATTTGTGTACATATAGTAACCATATGGGCTGAATACAAATGGCAAAGAAACATCTCCTTTTACTGAATGAAGCTATTAGGGTGTCTTATTTAAAGGGCATTTTTCTTGTACGTTTTTACTAATATCTGCCCATTCGACCTACAGATGTTTAGCCCTGTCCATTCACAATGAAGTTAACAGTAGTAGCCTGGATCACTTTTTGAATAAGGCACAATACAGGACAGCCAATCAGAACAGCAGTAAATCAAATCTATCAGTCTTAAAGGCAGAGCAACAAAAATAGACTGGTTAATTCTAAGAGATCAAGAGAGGCTGGAAAATGGTGATGTAGCAGTGAATCATGACTGTTTTTGAAGAACTCAAAAAGTGGATCTAAGGAGAAAAAATAAAAGGAAGAAAAAATGGAAATGCATTTTTGTTTTGGCAGCAACAATTTACTACTAGCCCTTTCTTTTCGGCCTCACTCCCTGTCACACCACTCACCCACACATTCAAACTCACCTTTTTTCTCATCCTCCCTGTGTCTTCACTGACACCTTACCCCCAAGCCCATGTGCCCCCAGCTTCTCTCTCTCTCTCTCTCTCTCTCTCTCTCTCTGTGTTTGGGGGTGTGGTTAAGCGTTTGGCGGTATGCTGACTGCAGATGGCTTTGATTTGATTGGCTGGCTCCTGGGATCACATGGGAAAAGCACCACTCCATACATGGATTGGCAGGGCTGAGAGCAACAGCATGGAGCAGCATATGCAACCTTCTCACATACACACACACACACACACACACACTCGCACTCATACCCCAAAGCTGAGTGAGTGGCACACATACACACAGACACATGCAGAGCAGCGAACATGCTCACAGAGCGGAGAGTGGCCGGGAAGCAGTGAGTGTGAGTTTCAACCGAACGTAAGGGTGCATCACTTATTTCCAAAGGAAAAGTGAGGAATTACTGAGGATAGAGCAATGTCTGAAAGATGCAGTGTCCTGAGGACCATCACTGCAGCTTTGTGCTGCTTCTACCACAAGAGCTCAGTCATTGGGGCCAAGGTGAGTGACAGCTTTGCTCTGGATTGCCATGGTAACTTTATAGAAGAAGAGTAAAAAAACGTTCTCAACTTTAATGTAATGAGTGTGTGTTAATGAGATTTTATTAATAATGAGAAGTCATTTTAGACTATTTCTATTGGCCAATTCATCATGAAATGTTCTTACAATATAAACAGCAGCTGTTTTTTTAAAATGGAGTTATGAGGTTTTGATATGTCGGCGAGAGTAATTGTTTTTAACTAAAAAGTGCTCATTTTGCTAGTTTGTCTGAGGTTATCCAGATATGCAATACTGTGCAAAAGTCAGAGACCACACTTCATTTATTTCATTTCCAGCCTTTGAATACAAGTTATTTATTTGTTAACAGACAGAAATGACACAGAAACCTCTACAACTAAATATTATATCAGATATTTCAGTATTTACTGTGTCCACCCTTTGCCTTTATTACAGCTTCCAAAATCTAAGTAATTCCAAACACATTCAATGATGCTGAGGTTTAGACTCTTGGGTGGACAGTCCATCGTTCTATGGACCAGCAGCTTATTTGTTTGATTTGCCCATTTCCTTTTATCATTTCACAGCTTCTCAACAGCTGCCCATCTTTTCAGACCAACAGTGTTGAGTAGTCTTCTCACAGTGGTAGGATGGAAAGAAACATCTGTGGATTTTTCAGATCTGAAGCAAGAGAGCTTTTTTATTTGACTTTCCATTTTCCTATGCAAGTGGATTATCTAGTCCTCTCCCGAAAAATTTATAACTTGATCTTAATGGTCTTTTTGACTGGAAATGAAATAACTGAATGGTGGTCTCTGACTTTTGCACTGCATTACAGTATGTACATTCTTGTTGCTTGCAACTGTATTACTGTATTGGGATTTGGCCACTTTCCTGGACACGCAAGTTAAGACACTTATGTGTTAACATGTGCACTTGGCCTGAGTAGCTGTCAAAGCAGTGCGAAGATTAGAGATCACTAGGGAAGATAAACGGGTGTCGTAAAAAGCAGGTTATTGTGCCAGTCTTTGCTCTAGATATATTGCTGCTTTCATTAAAGTAAGTGAAGATGTCTGCCAGACATCAGTGTATAGCTTCTTGTGATACTTGAGAGTATTTGTGTGCTCACTTTTGTGAGTTATGCACATTCTTAAGCGTCATTTCAAAAGCATTTTAAATATGCTGATTCTTCCTCAGCAGTATAGTAGCCTATCGTGGCCTTTAAACTGACCCTGAGTGTGAACAAGTGTTCTGTTGATAGCTCGTTTGATCTATGTTGGGGGAAAACCGTTCTATTCAGGATGTCAAGTTAAGTATGTTGGATGCAAGTCTTGAAATAGCTAACTATTTTCTCCTTATGTGTTTATATAGAAATGATGCTAGCCCCGTAATATGAGATGGGCCAATGTGTCATGGGATGTTCCAGAATAAATAGATTATTAATAGGCTAAATGTAGAAAGAAACATCTAAATGGCTCATTCAGAACAATTTAAAACTTAAACAATCCACAGCATCTACAAATAAAACTGGAGACAATATTAATGGATTTATTTTTATTTTCTCTGGAGAAGTGTCCACTGCATCATCTGCTCTTTCCCCTGCCATCGATCCACATTTAAACTATCAATCTAGCACTTGGTTATAGACCTGGAAGTAACAGAGATCAGTGCACTGACACACTGAGTGATACCGGGTACAAATTAGAATGTCTGTAAGATTTAATAACTTTTAGAATGTGGAATTCTTGGGCTTGTTTTTCAGGGCATTCTTAGGATGGAATTTTCAGAACATGCCTGGGCTCCACCTACAATGTGTTCTTTCATAGCAACTGTTGCAAAGATGGAAGAGCTTTACAGAACATTAGCAAAAATCCCATGGACCCTAATGAGAAGCTGTAGCAGACATCGATAGATTTTCTCCTTTAAAATGTTGCACTCCCATGCTGGACTATGTTACTGTAGTCAATTGAAATCACTGGCTTGAAAATAATAACAAATGTCACCATGCTTACATTTGCTTGACAAAAAATGATGTAGTCTATCCTAAGATTGTGACCTTTGAAGCATATGTAACAAAACTTTCATTTAAAATTAATAATGTACTTTAATGTAGGTATTAGTACCTTGACTGACATTTAACCATTGCTCTAGAAAGCTTGTCCAGCCTTCCAAAAGTAGCTGTAGAGTAATGCATTTGTGGGCGTAGCATGGATTCGTTCATTTAGAACCAGATTTTGGGATGCCTAGGCTAATTCTTCAAATTCTGGAAGTAGAAATCAATCTATATAATTCCTAAATTTTAAAATCGGAACAATTTGTCCAGAATTAGCAGTGTATTTATTACTGCCAGTGTCTAGACAGGGAGCCCACTAGACCCAAGCAAGTTTAGAAGATTTCCTCAGGGCTTGTTGATTTTTTGCAGGGGGAGATTGTTCCTATATATAGAAAAGGGTTGTCATGGAGACTTCCGGTGTGTGGTGTGGGGCTGGGCTGGTGTGGGAGACAGTGGGTGTGAGGCAGACAGAGTGGGCAGTGTTCAAGTCGACTGCATGGACTCTTTATTCAGACTGGACCGAGCAACCTTTCACATAGTTGGGGAGGACTTGTCCATGAAGGGCTAAGTCTATAGCAGAGCAGTCGCAAAGTTCATTTCCTCCGGGCGAAAGCAACATGGGAGGCTTTATTTTGGTGGGGTGTGAGTGCAGCTGCCAAGGAGAGCAGGCATGTGTATTACAGCTGTGAAAATTGCCATGCCCTGCGGAGGCCTGAAACTAAAGCCTGGCACTGCTGCCCTAAATAAACTGGCTTACATGCTTACCAAAGTGCTATATTAACACTTGATGGACGTGCTTCACGTAGCTACAAATACACACACATACTTTCCCTCCAGTTTCCCATCCGCTTCAGTTAAATTTATTACCATATCTTTCATATCTTTTACATCCTTTATGTATTATACTGTCTCTGCTTTGTGTCTATGAAATAGTCATTTTTGAGGAGAAGGAAAAACAAATTTTAATGTAAATGTAACAAGAGTTTTAGCAAGTAATTTTGGAGAGATCATGAAAATCATGCGATTGTCAATATAAAAGGAGAAAAACAATTGAAAGGCTTCGATATTACAGTGACATCTACAGCACTGTGCAAAAGTCAGACATTTCATTCATTTAATTTCCAGTCAAAACAGTGATTTAGTAACAAGTTGCTTATTTTACAGCATCAGGGAAAAAAACTAAGTTTAGTTTTATAAGTTGGTTGCATTTGGGGTGACCAGTCCATTGTTCTGAGACGCTTCTTTCTTTTATTTGGAAATAAAAATAAAGTTTGGTTTTGCCTATTTCCTTTTCTTAGTAATGGCTTCTAGCCCATAGCGTCTTCTAACTATGTCATTAGGTGTCCGATTTTCTCTGGATCTTTTAATAATTCTTTGAACTTCTTTTTTTTCTCCACTTATTTTCCTTTGACTTGCCCTTTTTTATTTAAGTGGATTGTCTTATGTCTAATCTCCTCCTCAAAAATCAATAACTTGACTGGAAATTAAAGAATTGAGGAGTGGTCTCTGACTTTTGCAAGGCACTGTATAAGAAAAGCCTAACCCTAGACTTAACCCTAACCTTAACTACAGAACCAAATGGGTTTGTCTTTAAATTAAAAAAAATGTAGCTTTTCTTAAAAGCACTTTTCAAAGCCAGGACCATTTTGTTGGCCCTGACATTGTGAACTTGCTGTTTTCTTTTCATTTTTTATTAATAAAATATGAAAACAAACACACAAATGTACTCCAATTCAACATGTACACTCCTGGTGTCTCACAGTTTGTCTCTCGCTCTCTCTCACATCCATGCTCCAATATTGCACTTTCTGTTTGTCCATTTTATCCTCTTTCTGCCACCCCCCACCCCTCCCGCCAGCACACACACAGTAGTCTCCTCACACACTGCGAGAGTGTGAGATGGCATAAGGTTGGTGAGTGTGGCAGAAGTGTGAGCTCAGCAGAGCCGGGGGGCCGTGGGAAGCCCTCTGACTGACAGGCCACAGCGGAGCTGCTGACACAGCCTGGCAAACTCCCATCAATCACCCTGAGCAACTGTGCTTCCCAGCACACATCACCTCAGCCTCCCGCATGACTCTGACTTAGAGCTGTACATCATCGCTGGCTGATGTACTCTGCTGTCACTTTGGCCACGAGTAGTGTGATAATGATTTTGATGCTTTGTGCAAATGAGTAAAGGACGTTCTGGAGGTAAAGATGGGAGGCTTAGTACTCGGGAAGAAAGCCTTCACTGCAGTACACTGAAAGAAAATGGTGCGTTTAATTAACATGATTATAACGTGTATGTCATTTACACAAGAATGAAATATCATCACTGTTATATCAAAACTTCATTTATCTATTTTTTACACCATTTGAATGTTTTTCATTCTCCTATGAGGTTGGCATTTTGGAGATTTGGAAATTTTGGAAATATTTCATCACCAGAATAATCTTTTTTTCAGTTTCCTTACTTCTGTCAGCAACTGTGTTGGAATATATTTTAATCATGTGAAAAAATGGTTGTGCAGCATTCAGCAAAAATTAGAGACCACCTTTACTTTATTTAATTTCCAGTTAAAACTGCCTTGAAGTTACAAGTTATTCATTTTTCAACACACTATATTTATTGTTTAACAGAAAACTACATAGAAAAAGAAATCTGCAGGGATATTTTTCCACACTTCCAAAGTTCAGTCTTAGAAGTTGCATTTTTTGCTTTTCACAGTTGAAGTAATTCCAAAACATTGAATTAAGATGGCTGGTCCATTGTTCTGAGAACACCAGCAGCTTCTTTGTTTGATTAGCAAATTTTCTCCTTTATTGTCTATTTCTTTTTCCTACTAATGACTTATTGACAGCTACACATCCTTTCATACTCATAGTGTTGAGTTGTCTTCTTACAGTAGAAGGATAGACACTTTTTTTTTATATCTGCTGCAAGAGTGGAGCTTGAAAAATGAATAGTTTCAATGACTTAATGGTCATTCTGATTGGAAACTGAATACATGATTCATGATCTCCAACATTTGCACAGTACTGTGTACATTTGAATCATGTAAAGTCAATACATCACTATTTTCTGTGTAGGCACTTCATTATATTAGCTTGTCTTTCTCCTGTCGGCTCTATCTTCATTCTAACTCTGAGGCTTTTTCCAGGCTTTTTCTGGGAGACGCTGGATCCTGAGGCTAAGCCTCTTCTCTCTGCCACTCTCTGTCTTTCTGTAGGGCAAATGCAGCATGCTAGAGGAAATACTGAAAAGAGGCCACAGTTCAAAGTGATCCAACACAGCTGCCCCAGGCCCTAATCCCCTCTCCGCAGGCCCTCCTTACCAGCCCAGAGCTGGCTCAGAGTGATTAGAACTGAAGTGGGAATCTGAGTTGGATAGGGAGAGAGAAAAGATAGATAGATAGATAGATAGATAGATAGATAGATAGATAGATAGATAGATCGATCAAGGGAAAATACATTATACAGGCACAAATAGGCAAAGCCTAGCAGAGCTGCTCCGTAAAAAAGTGATGCCTAAAATGTACTTGATTCTAATGCATAGACATAAATCATATATTACATCAACGCATCTTTCAGCTTACTTACTTGTGACTAAAATTAAAGTAATTAAAGTAAACTCATATGTTTTATGCACTATGAACACATATTTGAATCAAGTAACTCGATGCATCCTTTTTATCACTGTAGATTTGAAGGAAAAACTCATCTAAATAATTCAGATATAAATAGGCAGAAGCTAGCAGAACTGGTGTGTGGGAGGCATAATATCTGAGAATAAAGAGAAAATACAGAAAGTGAGAAAACAATGGAAAAATGAGGGGGCGGAGCTTGATTTAGGCACAAAGTAGATTCGGAGTGTTGTGTTATTACACTTCAGCCAAACAATATGCACAAATCTGCCAAATACACCCTGGGAAAGTATGAAAAAGCCTGAGCTTTGGATTAAGGACTGAATAAGAATGTGTGTATGGGCGTCTGGGGGGCATCAAAGATTACATATTGTACCATGAGGCTGGGGGGATGACCTAGCGAAACAAAACATGTATTTGCAATTACAGTAAAAGGGTCATAAATCCTCCATAAGCATTCACCACAGGCCATTCTCTGATTCGCTACGTTCCCCAGAGCTTTGTGTTGCCTCAGCCTGTACAGAGAACGCATGGATGTGGTGCTGACCCCTGGGACCCTGAACCAGGCCAGGACAGTGAGATGGTAGTGATACGGACGGAAGCAGGCTGTGTGTTTCAGGCCCCAGAGGGGTAAAGCTCCCAAAGATGACTAATATGGAGGTCTCAGTTTACCCCAGCTCAGGAAGGGTGAGACTCTACACCAAATAACACAAGAGACTAGTACAACTGCCCATGAAAGGCCACTAATTGCCCACAAAAACTCTAGGGAATCCTAGTGCATCTTGTCGTTGTCCCTCAGGTCCCACAGGAAGCTTTGAGCAAAACTTGCTAGAGTGGGATTAGTATGCTGTTTCATCTTAAGCACATTTGAGGTGTAAATTCACATGGGGCTGATGGGCTCTTTAGGTTCCTTATGTCCAAGAGATTTTTAACCATTTGCACAACATATGCTGACTGTAAGACCCCATTTACAGTAAAGAGGATTGGTGCTAAAGCAGTCTTTCAGTGCAGATAGATGAGAATAATTCCTTTCACTGGCTTCACTATCTGTGGGAGTTCATTCAGCCATATGAACTCCCACAGAGTGGGAACTTAGATTTTTTTTTAAATAAGAGTTTGCTGTGTTATTTAAACACAGTCAAAGTTTCAAGATGTAACATTAAATCAGTAGCCCATTCAGTCCACATATACCAACTAATCTGCAATAAACATTTTTGCCATTTTTTTAGCCATTTTTAATTCATTATGGTTGTGATGTCACAAAAACATACATGAAAATGGAGAATATGGGCCCTTCATTAAGGAATCTTTACATATATGACACTCTGGATATGCAGGAGGTCTTAGACAGATGGCATTACTTAAACTGAGACACTTATCTGCAACTGTGGTTCCCAACTCTGGCCCTGGAGGCCCTCTGTCCTGCACATTTTAGTGTTTTTCCTGCTCCCAACAGATGTTTCAACTAATCAACTCATTAGCAACCCCTTACTGAGCTGTGGTGGGTGGGTTACTGCAGGGAACGCACAAAAAACCTATTTAAAAATCAGGCTACATTCAGACTACATATTGTTGCTTAAAAACTTAGTTATTTACATCATTTCTCTACATATTCCACATTTTAAAAATAAAGCTGCCAAAAAAGGAATTTTTTCCAGTGATACCATAGAAGAACCACTTATTAATGGATGCTTCTTTAAAAAATAAAAAATTCCAGAGGATAAGAAGAGGTTGGAAATGTCCATGTAAAAATGATACACAAACCCACACTACCACTGTCAGTGGACATGGGGGAAAAATAGAGTAGACATGAGCCCTTTAAAGTTTAAATAACCTCTATACTAAAGGTTTTACTTAGTCAAAGCCTTTTGGAGGATTTATTTATTTATTTATTTTAAGTGTTCTACAAAGTTACCATTTTGAAGGTACAAGGTTTTGCTATGACAGTGATGATGTTTATTTAATTCCTTCCTTTCCTGACTTTTGTCAGTCTTTGTAAAGGTCGCTCCACATATTTCAACCCACCAGGTTGAACACTCAGACTGCAATAATACACACAAACACATCAAATCAGTAATCCCTTATGACTCAGAACTAGAGAGTCGAAGATGACACTGGTATTTAAAAACAATCCCTACAGTCACTCGCTCAAATAGACCCCACGTGGCGGGTTGGAAATCACACCCAATATAAATGTCAGCGTTATTAAAAGTTGGAGGCTTTTAGCTGATTGATTTGTGCGTAAATGCGTTGCCGATGTCTCTGCTTGATGGAAGGATTAACAGCGATGGCAGTGATATGGAGCTGCTAGAGTGATCGAGCTTTAGCTATTTTTAAATGTTTATGGCATTAGCACACCTCTAAATGGGCCTGAGCTCACTCTCATAGCTCCAAGCTCCATGCAGAGATGGCGTACTGCAGAATGAATGCACAGGAGATGCCAGGAAAGCCTACCTCCACTGGCACTGAAATCACACAAATAGTTGTAAAAATCTAATACTCCAACTTCACCTCAGAGCTATGAGAATCCTTCACTGTATACTACACATACACTGTAAGTGATACTGATGTAGGGTGATAGAATATGTTTTTGGAATTTTTGCTTCTCTGTTATTGTGTTTTTTTAGACTTTTGGTCACTGTGTTGTGTAATGGTGTTGGGATTAAAAAGAGACTAAGGGCAAACAACTGCTTTGCGATGGTTCCTGCAGCCAGTATAAAAGAATGCGTCGTCTGGTCACTGTAATTTGTGGCTTGCGGGGTGTTGGCTCAGCCCGCTGCTGACTAAAATTGCGAGAGAGCACCACCCGTCACTACAATACCAGTCGCGTCAGGGTTTATTTCAGTTAGCACTGTGGAAAGGGTTTCTCAGTGTCTAAATATTGTCGCTGTCCTGTCAAAACCTTGTAGCTCCATGTTTTGTTGTTGTTGTTGTTGTTTTTTGCCTTTACCCCGTTTTAAACAACATATATAAAGGAGATGTATGGGCAGTCATTTTTAAGGAAACACCAATTTTACCCCATAAATGGCCAGCGCCCGTCGGCAGGCCCAAAATTTTATTACACACTTCTATAACCTCAGAATAGCACAGCCAGTTTGCATTGAAGTCCCTGTAGTTACCAAAGAATGTCATAAACCTGAGATTTTAAGAGGTTAAGTTTTATTTAATTGCAGAATACTGAAAACACTTTCCTCAATGGAGACAGTTTAATCACGTTTCAGAGGACACCAAACCTAGTGTTAAGAACCTCTTCAGAAGGCCACCTAAATAACAACATTATTACCAAAGCAGTGACTTGAACCCCAGTGTCCCGCATACTAGGCTGTAATGTTACACATTATGCTATCTCATTAATATAAACCTGTGAGTGTAACCTGTATTTAAGAGCTATGCTTTTTTTTACAATAACACAAACTTGGTTTAGCAGGTTTTTAGCACTTTTTACTGCTGACTTGTTCAATGTAACTACTGTGCAAAGTGATGCTTTCTTAAAGAAATTATCAGTGCTTTTGTTGGTGGGGTTTCCAGTGCTGTGGGGACGAGTATGTCCATGACAGGTCAGAGTTAAGAGGTAAAATCTCCACAGGTTGTCAGTACTGCACCAGAGGGGGCACCCAAGAGCGATGAAGCTCATCAAACCCTAGCCGAACACTATGTCTATTCCTATTTCTTTATCAATGGCCACATAAAGCACAATTATTATACACGCTGACCAAGAGGGCACTTGTACAATGTAAGGGTAAAAGGCGAGGGCTTAAGCCCCCTCTGGGGTCTAACTGTGCACATGCCTGGTTGTAATGCTACATGCTATATATTTTAAGAATTTATATGATGTTTGACTCTGAGGTCTTCGGTATTCAGCTCCATTTTTGATATTTTATGTGCCAAAATGTCCAAATGCAATGGATACTATATCATTTTTTTGTGTTTGACTCCAACCTTTTTTCTTTCTAAGGATTTTATTTGTAGTTTGTAGTTCAAAACCTGCCATGAAGCCTTCAAACAAAATAAGCCCCAAAATCACAACCTCTAGAATTTCCGAGTAACATCAGGAAAAAAGTCCAGTAATTCAAGCATGAGTGTGTTCAGAGCGTAAACTCGTCCTTGCCCATTTTACCCTGACAGGAGGCACCCAGATGTCTAGTTTTAATCAACGGTTTCCACGAAAGGCAGTAAATGAGAGACCCTCAGAATTAACCGGGGGCGGTATTGACCTTATAGTTTTAAATTCCGATACTTTCATTTTCCTTCATACCTTCATATTTACATAAGTTGACATTGTTACCCATTATACAAATTTAATGGCAATGAATAATTTTATTTGACTGAAGTTAGGAATTTGGAAATCCTGCCCATCCCGTTTTCAGTGACTTGCCCCGCCTGGCTGCTCAAAAAAATCCACACTGCCTGACCATCTCAAACATCTCACTCAAGGGACTGGTGTTTACGTGCAGCGGACTGTGGTATGCTTTCATCTAACTATAACGTGACCTCTCCTTCTTTCTCTGTCTGGCTCTAAACTCAAGTCCAGTGTAAGTCCTGCCCATTTCTGACTTTGCCATCCCAGGGCTCCCTTTGGTCTCTGGCAACCGTGGGAACTGCACGGTCAAGCCTCTAGAGGTGTGACACATGTTCATTCACACATGAGTGCAGCAGAACAGAACATAAACCACACAGCTCCACTTCTGACCTACGCGCTCTCTCATGCTGTGCAGGGTAATTAAAACATAGAGGGGCTGTTACAGTAGACAGCGCTGCAGGGGCTGGAATTATTGAGTGAACAGCATCAATGCTGACAGTAATCAGTCATCAACAGCAGGGTGATGGATGAGGATAAATAATCAAGCTACATTATACACAAACGTTCCGGAAACAATCATTTGATCAGAACTCACACAAATGGGTTTATGTAAGCATGCATGCGCTCGTGTGAAGGCATGCTTAAATCTATTTAGCTCAAAGACCTGAACATGGAAAAAAGAAGGCAGAACAAGTGAGTGTTACTCCCAGATTCCTGGCTTGACAGTAGCTAAAAAGCAGCAAAATCTACAGACATAAGAAAAGCAGCATTATAGACATGAAAGTGTGGTAATAGTTACATTAAACTTTGCATCCATGTATCAAAGAAATGTTAGACTAATAGATACCAAATCCATTCATTTGTTTTTCCACATATTAACTCTGGGTGTTGATATTGGTAGGAACAACTGGATACCATAGAGGATAATACCATCATTTGCACACAGTAGGTCAAGATTTGATTCCCTGTCCAGTCTGAAACTCCACTATTATACTAGTAAGAGTAATCCATGCAATAAAAGATGCCATGGTTGAAGAACGTTTTTGAAATCTTGCTTTGTCTACTTCACTGTTCTGTTTTGCTTCAATAAAAAATTATGTAAACTTTTACTTTACACTAATTTACTTTACACTAAAGTATAAACATTAACACTTTACTTGAACCCTGCTACATAACATCGACATAACCGTGACATAAACATATTATAGCAGACATCAGATGTCAACAGCTGTCATGACAGATGCCATAATAATTCCTGTCATGTCACATGATAAATTACTCTAGTTTACTTTCATGACATAAAACATTACGGCATATGTCATGGTAATTACAGTAATGGTAATATGACATCTGCCATGTCATGTTTATGGCATGGTTACATCAACATCATGAAGGATTCAAGTAAAGTGTTGCTGTATAAACTTTATCAGATAAAACAGACAAAGCTTTCGTTTGGGGACATAATTTGTAGTCAAAAGCTATAAATCGAGGCTCACTCTAAATGGGTGGCACTACCTCCCCCACAACTCATATATACAACAGATGTAACAGAATTGGCAGTTAGCGTTCTCCTCCAAGTATGCTGAGCTGTACAATGGCATTGCCTTAGTGGCAGGTTGATAAAGATGTGGTGGTGCTTCACGTGTCTCAGAGGCAGCAGGTGCTGGTCCGCCCCCTCCCACATGGACAGCACTGTGTATACATATGTAGCAATTGGAAGTCACAATGACTAAATTGGGGGAAAATTTGGGTAAGCAATACTTAGCATATTAGAAAAAATGCATTATAATTCAATTATGATAAGATAGTTTCATTGGCTCTCCCAGTGAAAAAATAATCTAATCCTCTTCTATTTCTTGCTAGTCAGTAGAACAGTATGCGTGTGATTTATAGAACAGATCACATATGACTCTGCATCAAGGGCATGGCTTAGCATGTGGCTATGATTTCTCTTTCATTGTATATAAAGCCATAGTTCTTATATATGCTTATTTCAACCATATACACAGCCATCTCCTCTCTCTCTGGATTACATATCTAGACATTTCCCCATCTCTTGCTGGGGCTGAGGGCAGTGGGTTGTGGTAGAGCATGGAGGGGAGTAGCAGGGAACTTGCTGTGCTCATTGCTTTAACTTCATACTGAGCTAACATGGTTGACAGCATCCTTTCCTGGGATGGGAGTTTGAGGGAGGGGTGGCAGAGGTGGGGGTTGGGTATTGGTGGGATGTAGAAGGAGGGAAGCTGACAGCTACCTTACACCTCACCCTTAACATGCACTACAGTGCGCTGACAGTGCCCCTCTTCTGCTTTTCCTCTCGTGTCATTCCATTTCAGTCACTGCGCTCTTTTAGACCGAGTCATTATTGTAAGCTTATGACAACATACAATGTAAGTGAGGAATGTTTGTATTCAGACTCGTTTGTTTCCTGTAACATCAGCACTTGCGGGGGATTATCTGCAAGCAGTAGACTCTTAGTTTGTGTGTATGTTTTGTTGTCTCTTCCTCTTTATATCAAAGCAGAATAAGGTGTTGTTAGGACAGTAACAACATAGTGCGTCATTTAGGCCTTTGGTATCAGGCACTGTGTATTACAAATGCCGTTAAATTAATAGACCACCATATTTCAGCATAATCTTTGCTTGCCACATTTGGAACATACAGTCAATTACCATGGGCAATGATTTTGATTTGAAAGTAGAAAAAAATAAACAGAAAATCTGTTGAATCAAACCACAGTCATAATAAAAGCCAGTGGGCAGATGCTAAGACACCTTCCCACTGACTGCGAAAAATGGTACCTCAGCATGTGATATCATCTTAAATCTAATTAATATGTCTAATAGTTCCCATTATGTGATTGTTGTAAGAATATCGTAAGTCTATCCAACCTGTTTCTAGACATTTTTCATCCAGTGAAAGTATAATAATGGCAGATACTTTTGCTTGTTTCAAACAATTAAACAGGTTAAGTAATTATAATCAACATGTTTTTACTTGCCACAATATTTTTTGCAGTGTCATAAATGTGTTTTAAGTCAAAAGGTTTTCTGTGTTTATTAAGTGCAGGGAAATTATTATCTGCCATAACCAACTGTATGCTACAGATGTGGCAGGCAGAGATTGGGTTTAAGAAACGGTGGATTATTCCTTTAGGCAGGACTGCAGAAGGTTGTTTTGAGTTGGGCTGCTGAAATTTTAAGTGGCATATTATGCAAAATGAAATGCAAGTTTTTTCTTCATTTGAATTTTTTGGACTATTTGCATTTAACAGAACATGTCACAATGTGCTAGAAAGCGTCAAAAGGCAGCAATATGCATATATTACTGACACATCAAACTGCTGATGCACACTCTGCTCACTCTGATCTCTCTCCTTCTGGATAAACATTATGCAAATGAGCTAAGCAGTGGCCAATCAGATTGTTGATATGTGGCATGGTAATTGACTGTGTCATGCCCGTAGTCAAGCTGCAGGCTGAGATTTAACATTCGAACACACACCGAGTGGGAGAAATAATGGTTGAAAAAAACTCATGCGTTCAAAAAGTGGGAGATGATAATGTTAGATATTTTTTGAAGTTTAAAAAACAATATTAGGCCACTAAGCATTGTGCGGCTACTACAGCTTTTGGAAATATGTAAACAAAACATAAAAAAATACACAATTTCAAATCTCCACCATAAAGCAAGCAGACATATTCATTTATTTTAAAGTTGAGTTTCTTTATTTTGTTTTTATTATTTTTAGCAGTTGCAGTTAAACAATCCTGAAATTCCACATATAAGCATTTAGGTGTACATTCAAAACCTACCCTCATGATTTAACTCATCAGTTATGTATGATGGGCATATATCTTAGGAATTTCCCTAGGAATTTGAAAACTAAATGCTATCTTGCATAGTCAACCTTAGCACTGTTGTAATAATCTAGTCCCTGGGATATTTCAGACATCTGAGTCATTATTAGACTCAGACGGCTTATGAAAGCATAAAAAACACGTTAGTACCATTAGTCTGCAGGTACTTGTTTTTACCTGTGGGGATGTGATTATTTATTAGCAGCAATCTCTTTGTTTGTGCGTATTTTATGTTGAACATCATGGAAAAGCCGTGGATCAGTGACATCATCGCAAGGCACAGCACCAGTGACATCACCACAGGACAGAGAGCCAGGCCCCAGAGAGTCCAGAGCAGTAGTTCATCAAGCCATAAAAGCTATTTTAATCTAAAGGGACACTCTCTGCTAAATGGAATGAAATATACCAGCTTGCTAAGTGTGCCTGAGTACGAGAGTGCATGTGCGTGAGTGACTGAAGTTCAGCTTGCTTCATTAAGCGTCCACTGAAACAAACAGCCATTGCCATATCAGTTTGCGTTTCCACTACACAAACAAACATGCTTTTCCCCCAATTTCCTGCCTTCTTACGTCAGCTTTATTTGCCATATAACTCACAGGGCCTCTGTAGCTGAAATGCAGAGTGGTGCAGAGGCTCTCTCTCAGGAGCTGGATTTAGCCTGAGGTTAAGCGGTGGTACCACATGGAGCATTCGCAGGGCCACACAACTACTTTGCTGGGCATGAGGCTGGTACTTTAAGTCTCTGAGGTTGGGGACTGCACATAGCATGCATTCCAAGCATTTAACTAATAGGGCAAAGACACAAGCATAAGTTTCAAATGTTCCCTCGAAAATGGGGAAATTTTTGCTTCTAATAGAAAGATACGCCATTACAGTCACTATACCAGAAAACATTTTTTCTTTCTCAGATACTTCAGCAGAGTAGAATAACTGAATTTTACATGGTTTGGACCAGAGGTTGGGCCTCATTCACCAATATCTTCCTATGTTTTTTCTTTAGTTTGTTCTTAAGAAAGGTTCTAAGAAAAAGTCTACATCGCATTCATGACCCCAAACCCCAAATAAGAAAACACTGGTGAATGTCAGAAACTGTGTAAGAAGAAATTTATTTTTAATGTCGCCGAATGAGGCCCGTTGATAGTAGCCTAACTAGTTACATTTAATCAGTTACATATCGTCGCTGTCCAAAGAAAAACTGTATCTCTATTTTATTGATTTTTACTTTTCTACATCACTTGAGCTCAGTAGCTGCCTTTTATATTGTCAGAAAATTTCATGATGAATGAACCAATAGAACTGCTTCAAAACTGCATGGAATAAAATGCGTTTACATTAACTGACATTGAAAGTAAAAAATGTTTTTGCCCTCTGCTGTAAACTTAACTTAAATTTTGTAGATAATTGTAATAACTCCATAGCATGTTTAAGAAATGTTTTTGCATGTTAGTTTTAGGCTATGCATTCTCTAGCCTTTGTTGCACTCAGTTAATTTTGCTAAGGACTCTTACTGTAGAGGGCAGAGCTATAAACCACCCTGGGGGGAAGTGTCTGGGTGAGTGTGCATGTTGAAGAGAGAGGGAGACAAGAGACGTGAGCAGAGTCAGAGAGCGAAATGTTAGAGGAAAGCCTTGCTTATGTATGCCATAGCTGTGGCCAACAACAGCAAGAAAATAAAGCACCATGACTTGTGTGAAAGCTGGGTCTCTTTTAATAGCAGTAAATGCTACAATACTTTTACTTGTACTTAAACATAACTGTGAGAAAAAGGATCTATGGTTTGTAGTGTAATATCCTCTAGTGCATCACGCAGCCTCGTCTGTTTGACAGAATCCACGATTTTCTTGTTTTTTTTCCATTAATGTTCTACCACTGCAATTCTCAGCATGCATTGTACAAATACATCATACAACTATTGGGTCTCCCCACCACAGCGACAATGAAATGCACTGCTGCAAAGGCATCATCATCACAAGACACAGCACCATGTACAACCAAAACCAAATCACATACAATGGTATTTGGCTTTGGTTGTACATTCTCTACTTAGAGTCACTATTATCAGTCATGTGTATTATTTTGAATGTAGGGATATATAGCATGGTGATCATGTGATCATGGTGAATCACTGCTGTGTTTTGTGTATCTGTGAGGGCAGTTGTTCCCAACCCTCTTAAAAATGAAAGTGTCAGAAAGGATTCTTAGGAGCACTCCCATAGAAGAACAACTTTTGGTTCCCTTCCCTTGTATAGCGCTCTGAATGCAGGACTATATTGCTTTATGGGGGTTATTCAGTTCAGAAGGGTCTGTGGAACTCTATTTTTGAGGCAAGATTAGGCTTTTATAACAAAAGCTTTCATTTCAAGAGAGAGTTATCTTGAATAATCAGGGTTAGAACTGTTGTGACTGTGCAGGTTAGTGCTTGCATTGTAGTATATGTGGGTGTTTGTGTGACTCTTTTCATCTGTGTCAGTCTTGTCTGTCTGGTACAAGCTGTTATGTGGTGCCACTGTTTCATCATTGTTGTTGACAGGTCACGCATTTGGTTTGGTTATCTAACACATTAATACACAATCAGCAACCTCATACATTAACTGTGGAACTACGCTTTTGTAGATAGATTTGGCTAATATTAGTGAATCCAGTTGGTGGTAATAATGGGTCATGTTTCATAGAGACCAGGATAATGAGGTTTCATTGACTCTGGCTCACGTACTGATTTCCTGTAAACAGTCCATTGATAATATAATTCCCATTCAGCCCCTGGATTATTACACAACCCTCCTGTGACACAATTTCTGTTTCCCCCCAAATGAACCACTGAAAGCGCAGGGTGAGTCAGACGGCAGAACAGGAATGAGCGAGTTTGTGTATGTGTGTGTCAGCCTGCAGGTAAGGGTAGGGCGTGCTTCAAGGCCTATGAGTTTCCACTTCAGAAAAAAAGGGGAGGGGAGGTTTTCTTTTGAGTCAAGGAAATGAACAGGTACCTTCATCAGCCAATTACATATTGAGAAAGAAAGTGACGGAGAGATAGAGGAAGGGTTGTGAGACGAAAGAGAAAGAGTGAGTGAGAGGGAGAGAGTTAATGAAAGCCAGGGAGAGAAGCGTGAAGGATGTTCTCTGGCAGAAACACGCATGCGGTGTGTACGGCGTGAGCATGGCTGTGAGGGCGCTGAAAGACTCTCTTGTTCCCATTTATGTGCAGTTCTCCCGGGACAAGTACATCATGGATGGAGCTCCTGAGAAGCTGCGCAGAGAGTTGGAGGAGGAACTGAAGCAGTGCAGTGAAGAACCGCGGAGCCACGCCTGGTACCACGGAGCCATCCCTAGACAGGTACGCTCACACGGGGTATGAAGCGGAGAGGGGCTGAATCAAAGCTCTGGACGAATTGAGAGATGATCAGCTAGATATCATAGTGGACAACTGTTGTGTGTTGTGTATGTGAAAGAATATGTAAAAATTAAGGTGTCATAAAAGGTTCTTTGGAGCAATATCATAGAAGAACCACTTCTGGTTCCTTACAGCACCTTTCAGTGAATGGTTCTTTAAAGTTTTGTAAGTAAAATGTGCATCTGAGAAGAGTCTTTCTAAAGTTTAAAGAACCTTCACATTAGCAGTGGACAATGTGATATTTAGAGTTATCATGTTAAATTATTTCTCTGAGAACATAGTAAATATCATCACACTGACCAAGGGCATGCTTCATTACAAAGACAGCATAACTGGTCCTGTTTAATTGGATTCAGCACAGTTCAGTAAATGAACAATGTCACATAGTGTCATTGATGCGAAGCACTGCTCTCCTGAAGCACCATAAGCTATTTTAGTGATAACAGGGGACGCCCCCTTGTGGAGAATTTTCAGCCTGCTAAATGTGAGTGAGTGAGTGGGTTCCAAGCCAGGTCCATGAGGTGGTTTGTATCTAAATTATGTCAAGCTACTAGCTCTTTCTTGTCTCTTCCAACTTATTAAACCTCACAAAAACGAAACATCGTGATGCATGTTGTGTATCGAAAATGTTGAAAAGTATTGTGGTGTTATATTTTTGCTATATCGCCCACCTCTAATCCACATAATATAAATGGTATCCAAAGTAAACGTTTTTCCTATAACCATACGGCCAACCTAAGAACCATTTAGGAGCTGTCTTTAGGAGTGTAATCCTGGATATTTTGGTGTTATCTGTCAATGAAGTCAATGAATAACAAGTCTTAAGGTTAGTAACTGAATAATAGGGGTTCAAGGGGTTAAGCCCATCCTAATTTGAAGTGGGTGCGCTAAATCAGGGAAAACACTGAAATATGTCAGACAGAGCTACTCTGCTGAAGAAGAACTCGCACTATCCCTCAACTGAAGGTGATGGGCTATGTCTGTAAGCCAGTGTTGACTTTCACTGCCATGTTTTGTGCTTAACTAGTTTTCTTTCTGCTTGTTTGGAGCGACACTGCACTGCTCTGGAGTCATGCCTCCACTCTGGCAGAGGAACATTCACTCTCTTTGTGGAAAATGATAATGAAATAAAGACATGTGGCTGTGTTTGCTGCAGCTCATCCTTGACACAATTTCAGTGCAGCAGTCTCCTGCTATGGAAGGTACACACAAGCTATTAAAAACCTCTGACTTTAGTTATACTTTTCTGCTGCTGTTAATTTAGTTGAAGGGTACATCACCCACAGAGGCTGCGCTGTTACCTGGTTAAGCCGGAAGACCAGGATTCAGTTCCTGATACGAGCAACTGCCGCATTACACTCTTGTGGTTCATGTGGCAACAAAGTGAGTTAAGTTAGCAGTATCTGAACATTAGTCAGTTCACAGGAGCTAAACCTGCTATTGTTGGCATTTTAAAGAACATGTCATAATTTTTCCACCTTTTATAGAAAAAGTAAGAAACATCAGAACCTTTATGTTCTGTCTGGGGTCCCTAGACCAGCTTTACTCTAACTGGCTTTTCTTAATTTTCTTAGAACTGTGATTTCAGCTTGTTGCAGTTATTTACTAAATGATAATGTTCTGTGGCAACAAAACAAATGTTTATATAACATACAAACCATGACATACTTCAATATTTACTCATTGTAACAATGTTTTGTTAATTCCGTGCAATAATGTTTTTTAACCTGTTATGGCCAACATTTTCTGAATGTTGCTGTTGCATGTAGGGATGCATTAATACCTTTTTTATGACTGACTACGTGTACATGTTTTTAAGCACTTGAAGATATTGATACAACACAGCCCCTACAGACAGCTCATTTTACAAAGACACTTTTTAAGAAATCACTATTATAAAGTTTACACTTTGCAGTTCTATTTAGTCAAACAAAGTAGAATTGGTATATATGGACTTCTATACTATAAATGGGCTACAATTGCACAGTGTATTCACAGTGGCAAAATGCCAAGGCAGAATGTTTAAGTGACCAGTGGTTTGGTCTGACTGCCATGGGGTCAGCAGCACTTTGCTGCACAAGCAGACCCTCTTTCACTTCAGCTTGAGTATTTGTGCACACTAGTTATACATCACATGGTATCAGATGTTATCAGATGTTGGTATCAGTGCATTTTTATGAGTACGAGTAAATGAGCATCGGACTGATATCAAGTATCAGTCCGATACTTGATATCAGTATCAGTATCGATGCATCCCTAGTTATGTGTGTTTGATATGTAAAGAACATGATCTAACAAAGACAAAGATTTGTAAATGTTTTATTTACCGTGTGCCATAAACTACCATTTTAAACAAGAAAACGCATAAATAGGACTGCAAAAAGGAAGTCTGTGCATGTTTTATATAGTGATAGGAAACATCGTAACACAGAGAATGCTCTGGTTCTGCTTGCTGAAATTGATAAAAATGATTTTACCATTGCACGTGGTGTAGCTCGTGTAGCTGGTGTAAGCGGGAGATTTAAATGAGCAGCTTTCTTTTGTTTTAGGCACAATACTGGGCCGGTCAGGTTCATGTGTTAATAGTGTTTTCCAAAAAAGGAGGGGAAGTAGTAAGACTTTAATCATTTGCTGTGTACTGGGTTTTAATTATATTCAAAAATAAATGAATAGGCTAAATTACTCATACAGCATTTGAGTCAACCTCAAACAATGAGGAACTAAAGGCGAACTCAAAACTTTAGGATTAAGGTGTAAGATGAGCTGGCTGCAAAAGAGTCTGTTACACTGCATATCCACACCAGGCCTCATTTAGAGCCATTCCAAAAAAATGAAAAAAAGAGATTGAGAGAAACATAGCAGATGGGGGTGCTGTGCCCAATCTCTGCTCTTTCCCACGCTTACAGGACTTGACTTCGAGCCATGAACATGGAGATCAATCATTCACTATGCTCATTAGAGCCAGCTCTCATTGGTCAGTGCTGAAAAACTGTCATCAGACATTAAGACATATAGTATCAGTGTAACACTATAGCATATATCATATGATGGCCAGGAACTAGTACCTTTGTGCACCCTCATGTCTGTTGCTTACACAGTAAACATACATGTACTAAATTGTGGGCATGAACATGGAACCAGCTAACCCCCCTAAAGAGACGGCTCACTGAATTATAAAATTTACATTTACAATTTTACCCTCACCCCAAATGTAGTTAATCGTCCAAGACAGTTTAGCATCCACAGTTTGCTTCTTCAGTTTGCACTGGAGCTAAAGGCTAATATAACAAAAGTCTACCTCACCTAGATTTTGGGTTACATACACTTCCATTGCTTTTATACTACATTAGCCTCATAGTCACTAAAAAAGATTTTGGGTGTCATGGACTTCCATTACTTTGATGCTTCATTAGTCTGGTATCTTTATACTATCTAATAACTAAAAGAAATTTCAGACACCAAGCATGTCTTGGCTGGTCAGCTATAATTGAGAAAAGGAGAACATTTTGTCATTTTGATTTTTCAGTGAACCATTGTTTTAAATGCCAAGGGTCCTTATGTGGGCCCCCATTTCAATTCCTCTAATATTAGTTTCATAGTAGTTACCTAATAATTTGTACTGGTTACCAGTTAATAATAAGCCTGAGGTTTGAGTTAAACTTCCACTTACATTTTGAGGCCTCTGAATGTTATGCTCATGGAGATGCTTCTCTGAGTGCCGCGTCAGTCAGCAGTGTGTAAATGAAGCTCTGAGCATGAAACACACCCTATGATTACGCATTATTCACCACACAAAGCCCCCAGCACGTGGGCCACAGCAAAGGTCACATTTAGCCACAATATCAGGCTACTTTCAACAGGAACAAGTCAGACCTGCTCAGCCAAAGTTGATAAAACAAACGACAGACAAGGAAAAAGGCAGCCAGACGTTCACTGAGTCTGTTGCCCTTTCTGTGAACGGCGCGGATAATCATTTGTGATTGATTTCGAAATTTGAAGCTTGGAATTTCCTGGGAATGTTGCATCCCCTCTGTTGACAAGGGTGATTTTCAGCATAACTTAAATATTGCGTGATATCAGGCAGGTAACAACCTGCATTATGAATCCTCTACAGAAGTGAACAAAACCACATAGCGCAGATAAATCAGTGCAAAACAAATCAGTGTCCCCCATCCACACTAAACTGCACTGAGAAACTAGAATATTCATCATGCTTAAATGATCTCAAATCATTATTGAACGTCTTAAAACATCTAGAATTACACTATCTAAAGCAGTATTATGATGTATGACAAATTAGGAATGGACTTTTTGTCTACACAGCTGCTGGAGTTCAAAGCATTAAATGGGTTTCTTCAAGCAGTTTTAATGTGAATATACTATAAGCATGATATGGGCCTGTTCTGAGACATTGATACTTCTGTAGACACTGACCTCATGTATGTCACCCCTTTCTGGCCTTAGTCCATAAATGATGTCTGAGAACAGCTGCTATGCGCAACCTCACAGCAGAGATCTTGGCCACACTTGATAATTCAGTTGATGTCTAACACAGCTAAGCTTGACAGAAAAGTTTGATTCTTTTAATAATAAAGACTAAATTAAAGAAGTGACAGAGATTATTTGAAAGCCAAAACAGTGACCTGCATGCCCTGCCTCACATACAAGCTTAAAGGTCAACTATGTTAAATCCTTCAATAATGGCATAATTGTTTCCTTTGTTGAAAACCAATCAAGTCCAGCAGCACTACATACTTGTTTTGTGGCCAGGTAGTGCTTTTGGCCTTGGACAAAAGTCAAAGACCACCCCATATTTATTTAATTTCCAGTCAAAAGTCTTTAAGTCAGAAATACTTCCTTGAAACTTGTTCTAACTTGTACTTAATGGCTGTTTTGACTGGAAATGAAATAAATGATTGGTGGACTTCTGTACAGTACTGTATATTAAGCCTTTGGTATCAAAAAATACCAATGAATACCATATCAATACCACTGATTCTTCATTGATATCAATGAACTGTCATTTATAATGGCAGAGGCTCTTATATGTATTTAGAAATGTGCATTACTTAATCAAATACATACATACATCATACACATCATCTAAACTGCTTATCCTTCTGGGTCGCGGTGGGGTGCTGGAGCCAGCTGGAGCCATCGCAGGGCAGACAGACAGACAGACATACACAATCACACACACTCACACCTAGGGGCAATTCAGCATGTCCAATTGGCCTGACTGCATGTTTTTGGACTGTGGGAGGAAACCCACGCAGACATGGGGAGAACATGCAAACTCCACACAGAAATGACCCTGGTCGCCCGGCCAGGAATCGAACCCAGGCCCTTCTTGCTGTGAGGCGACAGCGCTACCCACTGCGCCACCGTGCCGCCCCACTTAATCAAATACAATATCAAGAAAATTCTTGCGATAAATTATGGTGTTAATAGTTTTTTTTATCAGTGTATTTAGAGCAGGAAAAACATGAAAATGTAAAGCTACTGCATGATAAGCAGTGCTAATCACTGGCTTTACAAAAATATGTTTGTCCAACATTCCTCTCCATGTACAATTGTTCATCAGGTGGCTGAGAACCTGGTGCAGCGAGATGGTGACTTCCTGATCCGAGACTCATTATCCAGCCCCGGGAACTACGTCCTGACCTGCCAGTGGAAGAACAGCCCGCAGCACTTCAAAATCAACAAGGAGGTGGTGGCCATGAACGAGGCCTACTCACGCGTGCAGTATCTGTTCGAGAAGGATGGTTTTGACAGTGTTCCCGCTCTGGTCAGATACTACGTTGGCAATCGTCAGCCGGTCTCTGAGGTAGTGGGGGCTATCATCTTTCAGCCCATCAACAGAGCCTTGCCGCTCAGGTGCCTGGAGGAGAAGTATGGAGTTGGGTCTATACGTGTGGAGGCTGGCCAGAGAGAGAGGAAGAACCAGAGTTCCAAGCGACTGAGCTTGAACATCATGAACGGGCACGTCCCCGATCACACCCTTGGACGTGGGAACCTCCTCAGGTGAGGAACAAGTTCAGAGCATTTTGTCGTCCGTGTCCCCGTCATACCAGTTATTAGAGGTGTGAAAATCCCCAAGGTGCATCGGTGTATTAAGGTAGTTGATGTATTGTTTCTGTGCATTGTGATGTAGCAAATTTGAAGGTGGCAAACTCCAGGAATGTTAAAGCCATTACACACTGAACACAACGTGAACAAACAAAACTATTAATTCAGATGAGCTTTATCCCAGCATCAAAACTACGCACACCAGAACAAAATCTAATAAATGAAAGAATGTCTTCAAGTGACCAAAAGCCATCCCAAAAGACATGCTCACAGTGATATCGGGAAGGCTACTTTCCATTTTACAAAGGTGAAAAGACAACTGAGAGTTTCATCTCTTCATTCAGGAGACTTAGAGCTTTCACAGATAGATCAGATGTCTGTAACTCAGTTTGAGCTGCTTTTGGAGATGCAATTACAAACGTGGCGAAGAAGAAAACAAACTAATCCTCTTGATGTTTTGTCAAAGTTTTAGTTGCCAATCTGTCATCATGGTTGTTACAATGCCAACACCAGAAACAACAGTGATTTGTTGAGTGAGTTCATGTCGCTTGCGAAAATCAAATGGAGTGTGAATTAATTAATGACACATGTTTGCTGTCTGAAAGATCACATTTCCAAAAGAACCATAATCAAACAGAAACACTGTGAGGTCAGATATTTATACCCCTAACCATACCCAGAAACACCAATGAATGCAAAGAAATAGGAGTTTGGGAACTGTAGTGTAGGTGTGATGTTTATAGGGCCCATGTCAGGGAAAACTGAATTTTCCTCACTTTTCTGAAATAAGAGGATTTGATGTTGTATGTAAACAAGTTTCAAAACATATTGTTCACTCCTCAGTTCACATGACTGATATATGAAAACTAAGCTGCAAATTGAATTCACTGTTCTTGTGATGTCACAAAAACCAACACATTTACATACAACACAATTTACAATACAGTGCAGCCAATCAGAACAGAAATCATGTACATGCCATTGCTGTCATATGTTCAAAATGGTAACTTTACAGGAGAATAAAAAACATTATTAACTTGAAATGGAAGTCAATATTACAAGGTTTTTCCATGTAATTTTGGACCATTTCTGTCAGTCCATTCATCACGAAAATATGTTTATCAATATATAAATTATATATATTTCCATGAGACATGTGTGTGTGTGACAGTGAGAAAATATCAGTCTTAAAGACCCAGTACCAAAAACAGCCTGCCACAAAAGAGTATAGTATAGAGTATAGTGCTCTTGAGTTGTGAAGGTTTTTGGTACATAAGCCACACAATTGTGATTAGTGGACCTCTGGGAAAGAAGATTAAATGTAGGATGTAATATAATACAGGGGGAGGAATTACAAGAAGTGAACACAAACTGTTTCAAAATCTGTTTCATTCTATGATGAAAGCATATGTGATCTCAAAATGTTTTGTTTTAATGTTAAGCCAAGAGAGATAAAAAAAAATCTTGTGGCTAAGGAGGGGATAGCCCGTATGAGTATGTGTGTCAGTGAGCGAAGCTGAAGAGAAAGAAAACCAACATGATGCAAAATGCCAAAACAAACCTTGACAAAAAATGGCCCAACAAAATTAAAGGCTTCTTTTCAACAGACGACACACACATACACAGCGTATAAAATTACTACTATGTTGTGCGGCAGCTTCTCCAAAGCTGTTCAGACGAGAGTTTAACTGTCCCATCTCTGTCCTTCACAGCACCAAAGACAAGTGCGGGAGCCAGCCGGCGTGTTTGAACCATGTTCAGGAGCGGAGAGGACCGCTGAAGACCCATCAGTCCGAAAGCTTCCTTCCGCTGGGTGAGCACTCTAACGTCCGCTTTCATCCTCACTGATGCACTGTCACGCTCCCTCTCTGACAGTCTGCTGCACTGACAGCCTTGAAAACCCACTATTTTCCTTCTTGCATGTACCTCAGCAAAAGTCTTTTCTCAAAGTCAACGTGGCATCCTTACTTTGAAGTTCACTTTCGGTTGTCGAGAATCTGATGTGTGAAGTGAGGCGTGGAATTGGAATGCTAAGTAATTGTTTTGAGGAGGAAGGTTATGCGGGATGATCTAGAATATGGAAAAGCAGAAGAAATGTTTCACGTTCATGTCATTCCAATTGACAGGGCTGGAGATTGGGAAATCATTTGTAGCTTAGCATTAGGTGTCCAAGCTGAAAGCTGTAATTTTTGCCTTTTTTGTTCTCAGCACATCAGATTGAATACATCTCTCTTAGTTCAGAGTGTCTAGAGTGTCTTCAGTGTCTATAAAAGCTGTCAGTTCTAATGAATTTATAAATAATGATATCATCAATAATTCATGCATCTTCTTTGGTTTCCAGGCTCCAGGCCTCAAGCTCAGACCCACCATATGGAGACCCAGTCATGCTCCAAGTCTTCTGTGTTCAGGACTGGCAGTGAGCCTGCCCTTAGTCCAACGGTTCCTCGCAGGATGGCCTTCGACTCCCAGCCGGGTGAGGCCATCCGGGGCTCCGACAGCCAGCTCTGCCCCAAGCCGCCCCCTAAACCCAGCAAAGTGCCCTCCGCAAGACTTCCCCGCTCTCCGTGCCTGCAGCCCCTGGCCCCTGTACCTCCAGTGAAGCCCCAGAAGCAGCGGCATTTGCCCCTCCAACAGCAGCAGCCGGTCAGCCTGGCTAGCCCGGAGATGAACTACTGCAAACTGAGCCCCTGTAGCCCTGCTGAATGGGAAATGATTAGTGGCCCGCAGGCAAACGCTAATGGCTACGTGGAACGGTTGAAGACGGACGAGGAGAAAAGCACATGTGGCGGGACCACCAAGCTGGATCGCAGCTCCTACCATCACGCTATAGAGGCCCTGGAGAATGGCAGTGAGGAGGAAGATGAGGAGGAGGACAAAGAGCAAAGACAAGCAGAACAAGAGGAACCTGAAAAAGACAAGGTTAAAGGCTTCAGGAGGCCTGTATTTGAGACAGTTTCTGCATTCAGGCCAGGGGACACTGACTTTAGGCTTCTGCCGGCAGAGAATAAGCCACTGGAGATGGCTGTGCTGAAAAAGGCCAAAGAACTGGTGGTCAGTCAGGACCCTAAGACCATTGCCAAGCACATCCTGCAAGCTGACTGTGAGGTATGCTTACAATACAACATCACTGTTTGTATTTAATTGTCCACTTGCCCCACTGGAAGTAAAAAATGTTATAGGAATGGTCAAAAAAAAACCCCAAAAAAAAACACACATTTTAAATGATCCCCATATGTAGTTGATCAGCCAAGACATGTTTGCAGTGCTTCTTTAATATTAAACTGGAGCTACTGTTGCTAACAAACACTAGACGTCAAGTCACCCAAATCTTTTCCATTAAAACATTCTCAAAAACGAGTAGACTCGTCAGTGTGGTTTAGAACACAGTATGACTTACTGTGAGCTGTAAATAAACAGCTGAACATACGGATTCAGAATTCCGCACAACACCTCTTGACTGCCCTCAGCATTCAGATACACAGTGATGTTCTGCTGACCTTTATAGTTCACAGTAAGTCATACTGTGCTTTAAAAGCCTGTGCGACCTTAATGAAGATCTGGATGCTGATCGACTTCATCTGGCTAAGTGGAAAATTGCATAAATTAGATTTTTTTGCCATACCCACCAATTAGTACTTAAGTGGTTTCTGACACTGTATGACTTACTGTTATGTACAAAACCAGACAACAGTACAGACAAAATCCAGGCTTCAAGACTGCTAATACTGTTTTTAGCTATGCTGCATACTTTTGTCTATTTTAATAGAATACTGTCATACAGTGTCATGCACATTAGCCTTCACAAGAGCAATACTAGAGCTACAAGACTCAACAAGGAATCTTCAGACACCAAACATGTTTTGGCAGGTGGACCACATTTGGGGATGGAGAAAAAAAATCAACGCAAATTTAATTTGTTCGCCGAAATGGTCACATTTTCTGGCGAGTGGTTAATATAACCACATCTCAAACAAACGGATGTGTTGCCTTTTGGTGGAATCTGTTGGGGGCAACGTTACTAAGTAAATGCTAGACTCGTACAGTAAAAACCTTGGGTTGGTTTATAAAGACATTCCACAAAACCATGGTTTTCCATGCAACTTCTAATGAAACGGCAAAGGATAAACCACCCATCCACACCCACAGGCTGACTACAATCAGTAGTGACAGGTCCATAATTAGCATTTCCATGTGACTCTTGCTTGTTCAGACAGTAAGTTAGAGACTGGTTCTTCCTGCCAGCCTGGTGGAGACCTGGAGGCAGGGTCGAGGTGTTTAGCTGTGTCAGACAACATGAGCTAAATGTAGAGAATGAATCCAATTAGGTCAGGATCACAAACTGGACTGGGTGTCTTATTTGAGAGGAAAATGATCTGTTCTAGACGCATTTAAGTCTCAGTAAAGGCACAAGGCTGTTTGTTTGGATATTTGTAAATTAGATCACAGACTGGCTATTTATATCAGCCTCCAGACTAACTATATGAATGAGAAAACAGCATGATGGAATCTACCCCATAATATCTCTGTAAACATGGTTTAGTAACATTAAGCTTCCTTCTTCGTTTCTATTTAATGCAAGAACATTCAGTGCTAAGTGGTGGCTGTGCATTTTCTAGGTTGCCAGGATACTGAACGTTTCCGATGAGATGAAAGGTCAGATGGGTGTGACCTCTGGGTTGGAGCTGGTGACCCTTCCGCATGGAAGACAACTCCGCCAGGATCTCATGGAAAGGTAAACAGCACCCTGTCAGTTTCCCTCACAGCTGATGCACACTGATGACCTACACTGTAGACATAGGCATACATGTGTATTTGGTCACCTACAAGTTAGCAAAGAGTGAATACTGTAATCCAGAACACCTGTGGTGCTGTATAATACTTTCCAGTCAGCTTGACAGTGGTCATTTTTAAATGTGTGGCTGCTGGACAGTAATCTTAAGTGCAAACTGCAACAGTATAGCATAGATACATAGAGCAATTTTTCAGAATTTTGGTATAAGTAAATGGTTACAAAGCCATTTAGATTATTCATTCATTGATGTAAAATGCTCCATTTTAGGGTCAGAATTCTTTAGAACTGTGGTTATAGGAACAGGACGTCCAAGTTTAAAGCTGCACTGTGTAAGTTTTGGGGATTTGGAGACCTCTGTGGTGGAAATAAGTAATTGCATGCAACATGAACATTTTGTAACGTGGGTTGTGCTTTGGACCCCGAGAGCAGATAAACCTGATGATTGCGAGTACATTGAAAGAGAATTTAAAGAGATCTCAGTCAAAACTTGCTGAAGTTTGATGTCTTCCGAGGAGGACTACTATTGTCATGACATCTTCATCAGTGTAGTGCAGATTTTGTTTAAGACCAAAATATTGAGCTGAACCTACTTTTTGAGCTTGCGCATGTGACGTTAATACGCAAGATGTATGACGAGGTCTGAAAAAAAAAATCCTGGGTAATACTACACACTGCCTCTGACTTTTAAATGATTATTTCAGGCTTAACAAGGTGACTGACAGCAGGGCACACACACCTCATTTTAGTTTGTTCTTTTTCTCCTTACTCCATAATGCTACTACTTTCAGTTTTAACCAAAAAATACATATTGCTGCTTTAATGCCTCAAAAGCTTCCTCACAGAGAGTTTTAAGATGAGATTTTGGCATAAAATGATTTTTTTGTATTCATTCATGGCAGAGGGGTACATGCAGGTGATAGTGAGGCAAAACAGTCCTCACAGGAAACTAATTTTTCAGATTTAATGCTATTTTTCTCTTTATCATTACATATAAAAACTCAGAAGATATGTGTAGATTCACTAGTTGTTTTGGAAAGCCAATAAAATGGCTGTATTAGTTTTTCTATTATGCCAAGGAGAAACATACAGTGCTATGGAGATTAAGCAGAAAGAAAATATTTTTCCAGAAAAATAACTCACTCTTGGTTTACTTTCTAAACAATCTGGAAAGCCATGAAAAAAATCCACAAAATACTATGAGTATCACTATTATATGTGGCACCTATACAGGTATACGATATCTTGCCCAGCACTGTGTAAATTCTGTCCATTTCTTTATCTATCTATTTAATACAGGCATAACACCATGGCGATTGCTGTAGCAGTGGACATCTTGGGCTGTACAGGCAGCCTGGATGAGAGAGCGGCCACACTAAACCGGATAATACTGGTCGCTCTGGAACTGAAAGACTCCATGGGAGACCTTTATGCCTTCTCCTCCATAATGAAAGCACTGGACATGCCTCAGGTAGCACACACTCAGCAACCCCCCTCTACCTCACAGACCAGCTGAGCTTAGCTGGAAATGGAAAGATTGAGACAGATGCTTGGTGTGTGATAAGACTTTAAGAAACAGGCTTAAGTCTTTCTGATCTTCCTTCTGATCACAGATCACGAGACTGGATCACACATGGACCACGTTACGCAGGAAATACACGCAGACTGCCATCATTTACGAGAAATCTCTCAAACCGTTCTACAAAGGCCTGTATGAAGGCAGTGGTACGTTTCTGTCTTTGGCACGCCTCTTGTTAGAATCTTCTGCAAACATCAATGACTCACAATGTTGTAGACTGTTAACCCTCAGAGACCCACTGTAGCAAAATTGCAGTAATTGTTTGTCACTTAAACTACATCTTCCAACATCTCACACTCTAAACTGCAGCAACCTCCTCCAAATGACTCTCTTGCTCTGTGTTTTGGAGCAAATTTAGAGCTGTGCAAATTTTTTTTTCCCCTCAATTTACACTCACACAGTCATAAAAAGTTACAACAAACAAATTATAGATGTAAATACACAAATTTGAGGCTCAGCTGCAACATGGGCCTTAAAGTTCACCACTTTTCTATTGACACTTTTCTCCATTATAATCAATGGGCCCAACTCCAATCTTGCAGACCTTCTGGCACAAACAGTGTAAACTTTTTTTCATCTCATAAAACCTGATCCAACTCATCAGGTAATCAAACCCTTTATGAGACAGAACAGGTCTTTTGTGGCATGGAACTCAGGACTTGTCCTTATTATATATATGGAACACATATATTCATAGTACAGTTTAATATAAATGAATCTACTGTTTAAGTATAAAACGACAGCATTTAAAAAGGTAACTTTACAGAAGAAGGAAAAAAATTTTCTTAACTTTAAATGGAAGTTAATAAAACGATTTTTTTTTCAAGTACATTTAGTAATTGGCGATTTATACATCTTTGTGTGTTAGACTCACTAAGATCAGATTAAATTAAACTGTGTTAAAATAACGAGAAACTTGTAATAACCTTTAAAACCCATGTCTGCAATTTTGCAACAACATTCCAAAATGCATGTTTTTTATGATCAAAGTTTAGTAAAAACAGTTTAAAGAGAAAAAAAAATCAACAAATCATTGCTTGGTTCTCTGAGGGTTAAAATCCGGAAAAAAAAACATTAAACTACACAGTTTTCCCTCCTACCCCTTATACACCTGATCACATGATGCGTTCAATGGCTAAAGTTTGCTTCTATAGTTTGGAGGATGATTCAGGCATGCAGTTTGCACAATGCTAAATACTAGCTTTAACATTAGCCATTTAAGACATCAGTCTTTTTTGCTGATCTATGGTTTTTATATCGTAACATTTTAAAAGTCTTAAAGTTACAGCATGTTCCATCAGTGTCTGCTTCAGGAGCAGCACGTGTTGGAGGTTGGCATGGGTGAATAATTTGACTGAGCCTGAGTGAACTAACTGTTCTGCTCTCTGCAGCGGAGGTGCCACTGAGCAGTGCCACAGTGCCACTGCTGATGCCCCTCCTCACCCTGATGGAAAGACCTGCAGTGGCCTTTGAGGGCATGGAGCTGTGGGAAAGCAATGATCAGGGCTGTGAGATCATGCTGCGCCATCTAGAGGACGCCCGCGCTGTTGCACGGAACGCCGACACCTACTCCTACAACGCTCAACGAGTCCTGAAAGGTAAGACAATTAGTTGAGGAGTCATCAGCCACTAAGAAAAACCTGTTTGTGTAGACTGTAGCACTGAGTGAAAAGGGAAAAGTACTGAGATAAATACTTCTAGCATGAACACTTTGATAATGACAAGCTTGGCTAGTGCTGGACAGTACAGATAAAATTCAATATCATGGTATTTTCCAAATATGTCACAATATCATGTATCAGATATTTAATTTTGCATTCGGTGACTGACCCTGTGCTTCCAGGATACTGGGAATGCCTTATAAACCTGACATAACTTCTATTGATTAAACTGTTTTGTTTGGTTATAAGTTATTAAGTGATAAATGAAAACTTCAGTATCAGTGAAACTTTTGTTTATCAACCAGTAGATTTTGATGGATTGGTAAAATTTCTTGCAATTCAATTAAAAATGCCATGACACAAATGTTTATTCCCTGATATTAATACTGAAACATGCAGTATTGGCTGATACTGAGACAATTTTTCGTCTTTAAAAACTACTAAGCTTTCAAGTTTGATGAAAAATAAAACTGTCTTAATATTTACTTACCCCTTACTTCGGAATCTGAGCAGCGAGGCGAATGTTGCTAAACACACTACAATGCAATAGTCACCCAAATATCCCAAACTGTTTCTGTACAAATACTTCACTAAAACTTTCGAGTCACTCAAACCACATCCAGGTCTTCCTGTGGCTTAGGATGAATTTCTGTTACCTATAAAAATGAACAAAACTCCCATTTTAGACAACAGGTCTGTATTCACAAACCACCTCTAGAACCAGTTTTTGTGACAGTGACAGTCATAAATACAGAGGAATCTGATCCAAGATCAGTCTTGCTATGTGAATATCAGCCCTGGTGTTTTCCAGAAAATGGCTCCTCATGGTGGTGCAGTTTTGTTTTTATAGTTCACATTAAGTCATACTGTGTTCGATACCACATTGACAAGACCTGGATTTGGGCGAGTTGAGAGAAGTTTTATGGATTTATTTTTACTGAAACAATTTGGGCTATTTGGGTGACTACTGAGTTACAGTGTTTGTTAGCAATGTTAGGCTTGTAGCTGCAGTTCTAAGCTAAGTAAGCAAAATGAGGACTACAAATATGTCTCAGCCAATTACCTACATGTGGGCTACATGGAAAACTGGATACATTCATTTGCCAAACTGTTCCTTTAAAGAGCTACACTATATGGACAAAAGTATTGTGACACCTCATTCTAAATCCATAGGCATTAATATGGAGTTAGTCCCGTTGGTGTTTTTGATTATTTTTATGGGGTTTTTTAATATTTTTCTGCATTTTTTTGTAGACTTCTGTCCCGATGAGGACATGCTGGAGATCCTGAAGACGGACTTCCAGCTCCGCCTGTTGTGGGGCAGCAGAGGGGCTGCTGTGAACCAAATGGAACGATACGACAAGTTCAAACTCATTCTGACCGCACTGTCCAGAAAACTGGAGCCACCTGTCAAACACACTGAACTCTGAGGAAAATAGACTAGAATCAGCTCAAAGAGCTGCGCACAAGCAAAGACTTTCTAAATCTTCTAAACACCACAAACAGAAGACTGGACCCCATGGTCTAAAAAAGTGGTGTGAAAGAAGAAGCCCCTTTGACAAGTACTTTGGTACCATGGACCTTCTAAAGGAAAAATATGTCTAAAGATTAAACCCAATCGTGTACACAGAACTCAGAACAAGCAGTCTTTTAAGACTGTCAGCACAAGAGGATATTTTCCCGCTCTTTGGGTCTCAAAGACAAGATGACAATAATAATGAGATGAAGAATTGAAAAAGACAAAAGATGCAACGAGGAGCATAAATAAGTGTTTGAGGAAAATAAAGCATGTGGTTCATCACTTACCATAACCGGCAATTGTGTGTTTTAATGAAGGGCCAGGTGATGAGTGGGGAAAGAGGATGAAAGGCACATGAACGTGCTTCAGTGGACTATGAAAGTTCTGTTCTTATGGACATTTTGAACGTGTTCTGATATGAATATGTAGTGTTTGTACAGCAATAAATGTCTAGAAAGTCTGGAATCAAAGTATCGAGGTACACATTGGTCAACAGTGTATCTGGGGGAAAACATACATGGAAAATGGTGTAAATAATCGTTACGATGCCAAGCATGTGAATGCTAGTCTATATGTTATATATTTTATTCTTAAGTGTCATTGACATGTAAATAGTCCTTTAATATCTTTATATGAAATGATGCAACAACTGTATAGATAAATGTCTAAATAAAATGTCTGTTTAACTCAACAAAAGCTGATATTTTTTGTTAACAGAGCAAGATGATGGCCTGTTAGGGGTTCACTATTTCTTCCTAATGTTACATTGACTTGTATGATTTCACTGAACAATTTATTGAGAAAATGCTGAATCGCTCACAACACTCAACTCCTGCCACTGAATCTGAAGACTGATAGTGTTGAGACAGCAATGTTTCATGTAAGATATGCAACTAAGAATGAAGAAAAAAGTTTTATCAAACAGCCAGGTTTCCTAACTGAAACTCAAAATCATCCCAGGAACTAAGTGAAAACTGAAGTTAGGTAAGTAAGGTCTTCAGCTATGAGTGGGAAAAGCTTTAGTGTCTCCTATCTTCATGTACGTTAGTAGTAGGTTTTATATCCCTTCTTTTGAACGTTTTCTAGACATGGAGTGATTTTGTGAAACTAATGCTGAGGCGGGAACAGATCCTGTCACTTTCCACTGAAACTGTACATCTTTGATTCTTGATTTTGGACTTGTCCTTGCATCTAATCTCAGTCAGGAATGTTAGACTCTGATTGTGGATCAGTAAATTTCTACAAAACATAAAACATTAACATTTAACATTAAATGCAATCATTGGAAAAAAAATAATAACAATAATACATGACAGAGGTGTTCCATGACCTTTTGATCACTGTATAAACAAACTGCGTAGCTCAAGAAATACAATAATTAGAGAGAGTTGTCTACTTTTTAGCCTCAGTATCACCATTAGGCTGCAAATCCACAAATACTAATTTGGGTATTGCTAGCTAGATCAACAGAGTGATCAGGCAAAAATCAAGAATTTATCCTATTATACATTACTAATGGAAGCCCATTCCCATGTCTTTCCCCTCCTTCTAGATTTCTGGCAGCAGTATACTGACTTAGTATTATGAAATAATGACTCATTTCTCAAAATATTGATTTAGTATCACACAGGACTTACTTATTTTCTCAAAATAATGATTTAGCATCTTGACATATTTACTTAGCTTCGCAAAATAATGGCAGTTTCTCAAAAAGACATTATCCCAAATCAATTACATTCTTAAATTTATTGACTATCATTCTGACATAGTATCTCAAAAGTCTGAGAAAAAAGCAATTTCAGAAAACAATTCAAATTTTTCAAGAAAATACATCATTATCCTGAGACGGCAAGGCATTGCTTTGAGATGCTAAGTCAGTATTTCAAGAAAGTAAGTATTTAGAGATACCAAAACATAGAAGAAATATCAGTCTTCCATGCTTAATACTGAAAAAGCTCCCGTCACACAAAACATGCACGGGCAAACAGGAGGATTGGGACAAACAGACTTTAGTATTTATTTCTCGTTTGCTCTTGATCAAACACAACCCAGAACATAGTGGTCACCACTGTCTTACTGTACAATATAATTATACAAAGATAGCAGTCAGCGCCAACACCATTCACTCATTCACTCAGTCATTCATTTACTCACTGAAGTTCAAATTCAAATGCAATAGGGTAAAAAAGTGCATTGGTTAAGACCAGGGTCCAATAGAGTATTGTTCAGACACAAAAAGCGATGATTACAAACAGATAACGGCACGATTCTTTAAAAGCGAAGCAAAGTCATTCACGCAGTTAAAAACCCTATAAAAAGACACGATAAAAACACATTCAGTATGAAATAAAAGTTGTTAATACTTACAATTCAGTAATAAAAACTAACTAGGTATATACACATGTATACATATATCCATATGCATACACATTGTTTTCATATATGTATGAAATCACATTCACAAACATACGCACTGAAAGATGGACATTTCGGAGCCCCATTATGAGGCTCTCGCGTGTTCTTCAAGCACATGTGAAATCGTGAACAGAGTGACGGGTTTCTATAGGCTGTAAGGAAGTGGATGGCTGGAATGCTGAGTGAATTTCTGAGGGTCATCACAGGTCCAGCTTTTGGTCCGCCTGTGTATGGTGATGCGGGCCCCCCTGCTGGTCTGAGTCAGTACTGCACCAGGCTGCAGTGATCCACAGTACAGGCAGCCACTTGGTTTTCGTGTTGGGGACTTTTGGCGTGGCTACTGTGGTCCCACCCTGCTTCTACCCTGGTTTGTTCATGCTTTGGTGGCGGAACACGGAGGCATGACAATGACTCTTGGATGCATCAGGGAATGTAGTCGAAATGTGAAAAAAATACTCAATGGACACAAACAAGACAAGACATCATAAGTAGGGTGACAAGAGTTTAGAAGTTAACAGGCTGAAGTGGTTTTGTCCTAGTAGGGGCTGACTGGTCAGCCCTGAGGAAGGAAGTAATGAGTTTAGATCATGCATGTTAAGTGAGATGGTGCAGGCAAAAATATATGTTTCCATGACGGCGCTGGAATGGACTTCAACAGGATGGAATGTTAGTGCCAGGCACACTTTTAGATCAATGCATCAAACAAGCTTTGGGTTTTATTCTCCTTTCATGCGTCTGATTCCTCGCATTATACTCCCCACACCTAAACCACAAGCCTCTGCTGCAATGGAATGATGTTAATGGCAATGACAGTGTCAGCATGCAAGACATGCATCCTGTCCTCATTTCCTACGTTTTTCACCCTCACTCTTTCTGTCTATTTCAGTCTGAAACCCCCTGAACTACCTATTAATAGACCCAGAGCAGCATGTCCCCTCCACCAACACCACAGAGCCCCACTCTTCCACTCAGGAACCTGTAGCCACAGAAAGAGGAGAGAGTACAGTCACTCACACAGACCAACACTAGAGAGGCGCTGGCCGATGACAAGAGGTCAGGATTAAGACAATCATTGTGGAGATCCTGTAAGCCATGATAAAACGACTTGAAGATATAAAATAATAAGATATATGTTTCATCATCTTATTTAAATCTACACTAGTGCCAAAAATGGGGGCTGTACATATGCACCTGATAACCATAGGCAACCTTGCTTGTTCAGGACTCAGGACACTCAAGCTGGTGTACGTAAAAGCTGTATAGGCTGCAAAAAACACCAAGTTTATATGACCATCTCAAAACCTCTTCACTTAATTAACCAAGCCTCTTGAACTATTCTCAGTGATTTCTGACCTCTGCAGTACAAGGCTAAGATGGCATCGTGGAAAAACTTGTCATGCAACACTGCCACTTATGGGAGATCTTCTGAAATGCAGCTTTTGAATCAACAATTCTGTACAGAAAGGTCCCTGCTGAACAGATTTACCGAAATGAGACTAACATTTATTAACAATGGTTGATAAACATTACCAGTACTTAAGTCTTTTATCCTCTTGCATTACTGGAGAAAAACTATGGGAAAAAACAAGTTGCAGAGCAGCTGATTGCAGTACGTAGTGTTAGCAATGCTGACCGAGAGGTCATGGCAAAATGATGGATAATCAAAATGAAAGAAAATTAAGAAATCACTATTCAATCAATTAACTTTGCTCAAAATTTTCCATGCAGAAACAAAATGGAACAAATTAAGAACAGTGCGCTTGACACCTAGTAAAATCAATAAAAGGTCAATAACGGTTCATTTTTAAGAGGGAGCTAATCTATCACTGTGGAAAAGCCTTCCCAACTAGGAAGAATACTTTACCATACAGTCATAGTACACTAAAAGTTGTCCTGGTCACTTCAGGAAGAATGGGTGTGTGTACATATGTGTTTGTCCAGGGCTCACACAGTGAACAGAGTATGATTCAGGGAGTCGTGCTGCCAACACAAAGAGTCAATTCTGGCATGCACATGTTCCCATTCCTGATGTCTTTACAGGCCACCATGCCGTGGGTGATCAAATGTAGGTGACCGCACCTTTGCTGTGTTTCTCCAGTGTGATCTCCACATAGGATGTGGGCACATAGCCCTCCTCTCCACTCTGCTTACGGACTCGCGTCCAGCCGTCTCCTTTATCCTCCTCTATAACGTACAGCACCTCATCCTCCTTCATCACCAACGTGCCCTCGTTAGAGCCTGTGAACACACACGTGCATGCACACCCACACAAAAACACAGGTATTTAAAAGTTAATTCAAGCAATAACATGTTCACGGAACAATCTGCATTATATAACTGCACCATAAAGTAAAGTACTGTTCAGGCAGAATTAGTTTTATACTGGGGGGGCAGCAATGTAATTTTTTCCAGAGGATGTCTGAGTTTATTATTTCCAGTGTATCTCCAGTGTGAGTTTCTGTCCCGTCCAAATCCATTATCATTAACTCCTGACAAAATGTGGATTCATGCATCTGAAAAGATTAGAGCAGCTTTTACAACTATATAATGAGCTGTAGAAATAACCCAATAGTATCAATGCTGTACCAAGTACAGGGTGGTACATACAAATGTTGGTAAATATTTTAGAGCTGGGACCACATACCAGTTTATCGATAATTATAACAGTCATAAAACTGATATGTGCAATGACTTGCTGGTTGTGAGGGTCACACTGGCATGCTGGCACACAGGGAGCTACCAGAAACAGTATTTTTGTGCTTATTTATAGTTAAATCTTTATTAAAACTGAGAAAATAGGAACAAGATGCTCTGCTTTAGCTTGGAACTCAAATTGAAATGAGTTTACAAGCAATGGAAGCAGCCATGAGCTCTGATGTGAAACACTGTGTTAACATGTACATTTCAAAACTTGTTAAGTGGGGTTTTTTTCGGTCTGCAAAACATGGATCAGTGTGAAAAGGCCTTGAGATTTTGTTGCCACCTTTCTGGCATGGACAGAAACTAAACCTCAGCATGTTACATACATGTTATGGACACAGCCTACCAATTACCCAAGTTATGTACACACAGTTTTGGTGCAATGACAACACATTAACAGTAGACACTCCCATCTATCTGGTGTGAATGAGACAATGTAGACAAAGACATTCTGTGGTAACACTACTTCACAAACATATGTTCAGAAAACTATACTTGTGTGAGCAGAAAGAGAGACTGCAGGTACATAAGTTTGTACCATCAAAAGAATAGAGCGCTTTGCAATGTCCAATTGCAGGAAGAGGATCATCATCATCAAACTCGTCATCAAACTCGTGTGGGTCGGGCTGTGGGGGGGACCGGTGCTCCTGGCTGTGATCGTCTGTGTAGCTGCCCTCAGGACTGTAACGCACAGACAGAGAAACAATTACAACATGTAGTCTTATAATCTATATGAATACTATCATTAGTTTCATTCAGTGATGACAAGCTGCTGCACTTTGATGCGAGTAAATGACAGCGTCAGACTAGACACTCAATAAGAGGAGATCAGATTATGTTAGCATAATGATACTGTTCTGTTTATGGCAGCTACAAATTTAAATGCCCACCTTTCTCTGCCATGAGGAGCATGATGATTTACATCTGTGCTAGGCCGTCGTTCACTGCGAGAACTCTGCTTAGCCCCCTCAACTTCTGCCAGCCATGTCTGAGAGAGAGACAGAAGGAAAAACTTGAAAGTAAGAATTAGAAAAATTCACTCCCAACTTGGATTTTCTCTTTCATTAAAAGAATAGATCAGCATTCAATTTACCCAGTTCTCCCCTTACCCCAAAGGAAGTCAAAACATGTCTGACGTCTCATGTTTACTGTAGCACTAAAGGGTAATAACAAACAGCTAGGAAGTAATGAAAGTATACTCCCCACCAAATTAACATCAGCCAAGCTACACATCCAAATCATCCTACATTTGTATTTAAGTAATCATGTAATCTCAAATAGACTTGTGAAATAGGCTTATGTAGCTTCTAAACTTGCTTCTAAATACCCATCGATCTCTACGAAAATGGAAAAAGTACTGACAAAATTCAGACTTAAAGATGGCTACAGCTGTTGGCTACACATGGCTACAAGATATGATGTATTTTATCCATTTTCATAGATAGCAAGATGTCATACAGCATAAAAACCACGTGACCAAGTCTATTTGACAATACTTAATGACTGTAAGCAGTTTGAGAAGTGTGGGGTGATTTAAGCATGCAGTTTGCACTATGCTAATTTGTGTAGACCAAATCAGAATGTCTGTAAACATACATGTTGGCTATACTTCTGGGTGGACAACTCACGTCGAGTCAGCACGAAAGCAGCTCAGTTTATGGTACAATTTACAGTAAATACAAACGGAATATGCAAAACTTCCACAATAATGATAAAATCTTGTGTTTGAGGCTGTAATGTCAAACGTACCCAAGTACGTAATGGATTTTAGACACACTTTTCCAGTTTTCCTGCTTTCAAAGCATGCAGAGCTGATTTAAACAGCATTAATCCCAGTGAGAGACCTGAGTTTGGTAAGACTTGCAGCCAAAAAAAGCCAACAGCAAATTAGCTATGTCATTCTCTCTTCATCTGGGGTCGACCAGAGGAGGATGGGTTCCTCCCTTGAGTCTTGGTTCCTCTCGAGGGTTCTTCCTCTTACTCCTAGGGAGTTTTTCCTTGTCACTGTCGCCTCTGGCTTGCTCATGCGGGTATGGGACCAGGATTCAGTTCTTTATGTCTATACATGGACTTCTTATTTTCTTTTTTATCCCTTTGATAACACTTCCATAAACTGCTTTCCTTCCATAACTGCTTTTCTGTAAAGCTGCTTTGAGACAACACTAGTTGTAAAAAGCGCTATTCAAATAAATGCTGTTGTTATTTTAGCTGTCTCCCAAGCAGGTGGGAAATGAATTAAAACAAAAGTTGTAATTTCATCTGGTTCCCGATTGGGTCAGATGTGCAGTGGAAAAAACACTGCTATAAAGCAAGTGCTTCTTCATTAATCCCTGTAATGAAATGTTTATTAATTTGATGGAAATTAACAACAAAGATTTATCAAGCTGTTACAATAAGGTAACAAAAAAAACACATTGCTTTCCAATATCTTGTTTTTTTTTAAAAAAAAGTCAGGATCTCAGGATTAATACAAAATCCTGTTGTATCAAAGAAGCGCTACCTGTGTTATCCATTCTGAAGTAAGTTATTTGCTGTTGCGTAACACTGATTTGTCCTATAAGCTCCCAATAGCTACTTCAGTATTGTATCTCTAGTGCAAAACTGAAGAAACAAACTTAAACACCAAACATGTCTTAGATGATTAACCACATTTGCAGTAAGGATGAAGTGCCAAACTATTCCTTTAATATATCTTACAACAAAGGAAACCAATGCCTCATTTCATCAGTACTGCTTTCTGTAAAAGGAAAATTCAAAAATAAAAAAATAAAACATAAGGGAGATGCACTGTGTCCATTTCTCCACAAGGTGTCACTAACAAACAGTGCTATCCAGTTGTGCACTACAGCTCATTTCTCCAGATGTGCCTTTGGGGGCTGCATTTCCTTATATGACCATAACAATGGGGCGCTTCACTGGGGAGGTTACCTCATTTTTATGGATCTCAGAGCGCAGCTTCTCCATGTTGCATATGGTCTCTGAGATCTTTGGCTGGAGACTCCCAGGGTCGCCCATCTGAGGGTTCTTCTCATAAACGTCCTTCATTTTGTTTAATGCATCTCTGTAAGATGGAGATTTACAGAAGAGAATTGTCTCACAAACTAGCAACCACAACACGGACCACAAAACATGTCAGTTTCATCTAAATGATATTATATAAATAAATAAAATATATAGAAATATATAAATGCATTTTTATGGACAGTTATTGCAATGTTCAACCTTTGGTCCATTTCTTTCTGAAGTTCTCTACTGAGCTCGTCGATCCTTTGCTGTAATTTCTTGCGTCTCTGTTCCGGGGGGAGGTGGCTGAGATCTTCCAGGTTTGGGGCCTGGAAAGACATAGCTTAGCGGTTAGCGGCTAACATGTTGAAACTTGTGGGCAGACACCTTTACGCAGCTACAGTCTCAGAGAGCACTATGAAACAAAAACAAATCCCAAACGAGGTGTCCTTCCCAGAGTTAATGGGCTCATGTACTTTTACAGCACAGAATTAAATGTGTATGGTAAAATCAGGCATGACTGGTTAGAACGGATGGAAATTGGAATCATATAAAAATACATTATTTCACTGACTTGTTTACATAATGTAACCCAAAACACTTTAAGAAGGACATCTTTACAAATAAGCAGGGAAGAATAGGAGTGAAAGCTCTCATTCTCTGTCTTTGGGAGGGTGAGGGATCCTAAAACTGGACTGACTCTAGGACCTAGACTCTACTCAAGTCCACAGGCAGGGCTATTTCTACAGCACTCCAGCACTATACCACCTCCATACTCACCAGCTTCACTGACCACTGAGCAGTTGTGGTTAGACCACGCCATTTCACAAACACACAGAAACACACAATGACACAAGTAGCTCATCAGCATTGGTCAATACTCTGGCTCCAAGGACGGATTTAGACACTAACAGCACTTCATCATGCTGACACAACAGACCTGAGCTGAGGCCTGGAAACCTAGACTGTGTCTAAAGGTTCCCCTGGGTGAGATAGGGTTAACACAGCAAGGAAGGGGACAGGACAGTTAGTGTTCTTATGGTAGTCAACAAACACTCGCCATAGACTACAGACCACTATTGAGTGCATCAGTCTGATGAAGGGACGCCACTTATTCTTTAGCTGGCCTCAGAACAGGACCTTGAAAGATAATGCAGATGCAGAGCTGAGCAGATGATCATGAAGATGTTTTGTTGTTTGAAACTAACTACTAATTGCCATTAGTAGTTAGTTTTAGTAGTTAGTTGGCTGGAAGATCAGTGTCTGGTTATGAGTTGGTACGAATGATAGTTAATGGTTTGGTGAAAAATGTAATTTACACAATGATCCACTTAACCCAGATGTAGCTGATCAGCTAAGACATGTTCAGCATCCAGATGTATCTTCTTTAGTTTAGTGCTGGAGCTGAGAGGCCAACACTGCAAACAATGTAACACTAGAAAGCCAATTTTTGCTCAACTACAAAGCCAACTTTGCTCAACCCGTTCAAACAGCCTCCAAGTCTTTAAGTTCGTGCAGATTTGTCAATGTTGTTTAGAGAACAGTATGACTCTGAACCACAAAACTTCACCAGGTAGCTTTTTAGACACTTCAGCTACACAATGTTTACATGGTTAAGCTTTGTTCATTTCTATAGCTTACAGTAAGTCATACTGTGTCCTAAACCCCATCAACAAGTCTGCATGACACTAATGAAGACCTAGATGCGGTTTGACTGAGTTGAAAGAAATTTTGGGGATGTAGTTACAAAAAAAGCATTTGAGTGACTACTGACTTCTAGTGGTTTGCAACATGAACCTTGCAGCTCAAGCGTTAAAAAAAAGAAGTAAAATTTGGACGGCAAACATGCCTTGGCTGGTCAGTTACATCTGGGTTAAGTGGAATTTTGTGCGAATCGGATTTTTTGCCAAATCATTCCTTTAAAAGTGGCCAAACACCACTGAAACATTAAAATACCTACTGAAATACCCAACACCTGTAACCCCTGATTTCAACCTTTGACAAAATCTTTTCACAGCTATGAGTGCTGGTCTAGCATCAACTCCTTTCCACAATCAAATTCATACAAGAACCGATCCAAGAACAGCACTCTAAGAACCTAAAAGGATGATAAACTGACCTTCAAAACCGGCCTTTCTCTGAAAGATTAGTCAATAACTGAAATCATCAGGAAATGCAAACACACACACACACAAACACACACTTCAGCAAACTCTTACCCCTCTCTTTAGACCCCGGAAAGATGGGATCTTGGACTTTACCGTTCTCATTTCATTCAGACAATGAACTATCCGCTCGGTGGGGAACTTAGGAGACTGAAAGTGGGCATGACGGAAACTAGGGAGGGGTGGGGGAGGGATGGATGGGGGAAGCTGGGGCAACAAATCATCAAAAGGTCAACAACTAAACAAAAACAAACAAACAAACAAAAAGGCATTCGCTACGGCTTCCCAGTCACTAAGTTAAATACATTAAAAACAAGAATCAAGACATGAAATGCAGCTACAAAGCTAAGCTACAAAAACAAGGACGGTGACAATGACTGCATGATCAACTTCCACAACTGTGGTCTAGTTAAATGAAAAAAACAAAACAAAACCCGTAATGCCCTGGTGGCATGCCAGTATGAAGTGTAATGCCATAAATAGCAGGTTACTGATTAACAGCATGTTAAACCTTTTACAGCCCTGGCAGGTCAAAGTCTTGCGCTTGGCCTGTAAGATTTGGTTTACATAACCTGTTCTGAAAAAGCAACTGCTTTATAATCATTAGGGAGGAGAACCTGATGTAAAAATGTCTTTCCAGAAATTTAAATACTGCACTAAAAACAGCTGAAACTGCATATATGAATGTATACAGTAAAACGTCTTGTGACTTTGAGCAGGTAAGAGGGTGGGGCATTGTGTTAGCATAGTATATGTGCTTGTACGTGTGCAGGTCTTACTTTGGGCTTTTTCCCAAAGAGCCACAGCTTGTTCTTGGCTTTTCCAATAGAGTGTTTGGGGTCAGGTTTGCTTCCGTCGTTTTTAGGGGTTCCAATAGTGCCGTCCGATCCTGTGCGCTGGATGTTCTGACTGAAGTCCTCGAAGGGGAAGTCACCTGGGGGCTCGAACCCTGACTTGAATGACTCTACTACGATTGATGAGTCCTGTGGTAGAATGACATCAAGTTAAAATAACATACGCTGATCATTAAATCATAACACTGCTGAAGAACAGGAATGAGATCTTTGCAGTGAGTTGGACTGCATGAACACTACTGAGCCGTGGTAAACGGTATTGCAACATTGTGTAATCAACCTGTTCTTCAAATCCTATACACTTAATATCAACCATTCCATAAGCTGAGGATAGTTATGAATCATATTATTCATGTTATATGTAATGAATCATAGGCATTGCCAAATGGTACGAACAGGTCCCCAGATGGTCAGCCACTCTGAAACGTGCACGTTCACAGAGGGTGTGGTCTACATTCTGGAAGAGCCTGCACCAGATCCACACAGCTTGCTCCTAGGGGCCTGTACAAGCACAGCCCAGGATAATGGGAAACCCTCAGAAGAGCATGAGCTACACTTGTAAACACGCAAGGCAAAGCACAAACACTAACACAAATATTCTAATAACTGGACTGTTACTCTGTGGAGAGGGTAGGAGATGGGCCGTGGCCATGGGTGGAGGGACACTGGGCGATAGTGAAAGTGAGACTAAGCCAAATAGGATTGAAAAAGTCATATTGGACCTCTTTATGAGCATCATGGGAAAGAGCTTGTAAGCCCTGGCCACAATGTTGAACATCCTCCTTAAAACCAACTCCCACTTTTGACAATGTTTACCAGACTACATTGCCTAAGGCCCAAAGGCTGGGGGATACATTTCTCAACAGCTTCACAGCGTAATGACAACTGATATATGAGAAAGTGAAACATGCTATACAAATACTGCAATAATTGCTTTGCTGTGTCACTTCTGATAAAAGCTCTGGCTATCAGATTAGGTAATACACTCTTTCTTTGTATGCCAACACACAATATCAAGATAACTAGATTGATACAGTTGCCCATTTTTTGCACCTTCACTCACCCTGCGCTCATCCACGTTTTTGGCAGCAGTCACCATGCCCTCCAGACACTTGGAAATGATGGGGATGACTTTCCTCTCCACCTCAGCAAAGCTCCGGTAGGTCTCCCCCAGTTTCACTGTTCGACGCTCATCCATATCCTGTAGGTTCTGTAAAATAAGCAAACCTAAAAATTATATTATGCACACAAATACAAGTGTCCTCTGCAGAAGTTTCAAAACAGTGAGGCTCACCTTTAAAATGATTTAGCTGAAACAAACTTTATAGTATTTTTTTTTTAATTAGCTAAAAAATTAGCTAAAAACATTTCAATATAAAACAATACAATTCAGATGGGAAGCGAACATTCACCTTAAATATCTGTGGGATGGCCGCATTGAAGTGCTTCCACTGTTCAGCATTAAAGTTCTGCAGCTGAGCAGCATACTCGTTCTTACTCTCATCTGCCATGTGGGTTCTCAAATACAGCTGGGCTTTGGCCTGACAGGACTTCCAACTTAAGGTGCAGTAAGTAGAAAGTTCAGTCAAAACTGAATTAAGGTGACTTGAATGATCTGGAATGAAAATTCACTATATTTTAGAAGTAGGACCAACCAACGTAGTGCTTATGCAACATTTTAAAGCAATGTGGACAGCAGCAAGCCACAAAGACAACTTTCTGCCTACCTTTTCCACCTCCGACTTTGTGGCATTGATGTCGTTGTCTAACCTCTCAAAGATTATCTGGGACTTCTCGGCTTCTCTGCACTCTCGCTCAAACTTTTTCTTGCTCTGCCATATTCAAACAGGAAGAACAGGAACAGAAGCTTAGCTTGATATGAAACATGACCTGGTCACACATGCAACAATCATTCAGCGAGAGTGCTAATCTGCACGCACTAATCTGCTGATGTATAATGATCATGAACAGCGCTGCTACAAAGTTCGCAAACTCTCTAGAATTCTCGGAATTTCTGCATAATGGGCCCTTTTCACAGAGGGCCAAGATTACTTCCGGTTTCCGCGTTAACAGGGTAAAACTACCTTCCGCTCCACACAACTAACTTACTGCAGAAGTGATGACAAAAATGTTATAGTAGTGTACTATAATCCTCAAATACTGAGCTACAGCAGACATATGTTAGTTTTCGTACACTGTTGTTATGACAAACAGTGAGAACAGAAAGTGGATGGAAGCACTGATTTAACTTTAAACAGAGCTAAAACGTGTGCATCTGTATGTGTGGTGCAGCCCTGCTTACTGCTGCTGCAGCTGCCCTACATCAAGCAGTCTCTCTGTCTTTGTACAACATGCCAGCGATTTCTATAATATTTCGGTTTTGAAAAGAAAGAAGAACTTTTATATGTAGTATGAATTTGAAAGACGTTGTTTAGCTGTAGCTAGCTACGCTAAAGGCCATTGCTAACTGTAACTTAGCTGTATTCCTAAACAAGGGAGCTAGTTTTCATTAGCTGCTGGCACCAGCTGACTAACGTGGAGCAGGTTCTGTGACTCATTTACAGCAGCGAGTTCTCTAATATTATAAACGCAAACCAAAACTTTTATATGTGAAGTCTATTTTACAGACCTTGTTTAAACTCTCTTTTAGCTGAAGGTAGGCTAGCAGGCTACAGTCGCTAATTAGCTAGCCTACCATTAGCAGTTTAAGGAACACCAGCTTCATATGAGTAGCAAACCTTAAAGCTATCTGGCTAGCTATGTTAGCGATCTGCCAAACAGCATTATTCTTTTAGTTTAATGGCAATTTTTGAAGCAATACTTCGGATAATACCACCTTTCACTGCTCAATCAAAAACGCGACTACTAGCTAACTTGTAAGCCTGGTAATCTAGTTTGGGATAATAGCTACTGTTAGCAGTAGCTTCTAGCCAGTGTAGCTAGCTAGCTTAATATAAACCATTTGAGTCCATCAAATTCATGCTACATATAAAAGTTCTTATTTCTTTTGAAAACAGAAATTGCTGGCATGTTGTAGAAAGACACGGATACTGCTTGATGTGTTGCAGCTTCGGCAGAATGCAGTATAAACAAGGCTATCCCACACACACAGCATCTGTGACCCATTGTGACCTAAAATGTGGTCAGTTCTTCATCTAAGTCATACAAATAAACATAGCTCAAAAAAAATAAAAAAAAATAAAAAAAAACAACAACATGCAATTCTATACTTTTAATTCCTTTATTGAAATGATCCAACATCAAATCTCTTTCTAGGAAAAAAGAAAGTGAACCTATGATTTCATTTAACCTCTGTGAGCAGGAATGACTTCAACTAAACGTTTATTGTAAATATTGATCAGTCCTGCTGCCCTGGTCCCACAGCAGCACAACAGCCCAAATCAGGTTACTGCCACAACCATGTTTCATAGCTGGGGTGAGGTTCTTAAGGAGTGTGATACTTCTCATTCAAGCCAAAAAGATATTTTTGTAACTCATCCATCCAAAGCACATTCTTCCATGGCTTTCTCTTTGCTATCCTCTCATTCATACTGTTCCTGTCCGGTGTTTGCCTGATGGTAGACTTATGAACAATGTCATTAGCCAGTGCAAGAGAGGCCTGCAGATCTCTACCCTGGGCGTCTCTGCGCCATCTCCAAATTTCCTCCATCACCCTTCTTTTCCTGTCCTCCAGTGTCCTGAAGGTGGACAGTCCAAACTTTGTAAAAATTCCAGCCTGATGAGCATCAAAACCTCGTTTTCTGAAGACCAGATGTTGATAGTGAAGATGCAGGTTGATTTAATAAGGCACCCGAAGTCAAACCTGATTTTTATCCAACATATTGAACCTTCTGACTCAAATTAGCCCCTAGACTAAACTGATAATGCTAGAGGTTCACATAATTAGTCCACCATAATTATTTAGTATTGGATCAGTCCGTTCAATAAGTGAATGGAAAAGTCTGTACCTGTGTTTGTTATTTATTTTACTAGATTTTAATTCAAAGACAAAGATCTGAACATATTTTCTGAATTCTAAAGGGTTCACAAGGTCTCTCGCACCACTGTACCCATCAAACAGCTGGCATCACTTTTATAGAACAAACCAGACAGAATCCAATATAGTAGCAAACAAATCAGTGGGGCGAAAGAGCGAAAGTGGCAATTTGTTCTTTGGAGTTTGTCAGAACATCTGTGTTTAATTTTGTGACAGTGCACAAAGAGGAATACCTAAGGCATTACAGCATGGCCACTCTCGATGTGAGATTCAGCTGTTGCTGGCTAGTACTTGCACTAACCATAAAGCTGCAAAAACAATCCAGCTTCACTGTCTACAACACACACTGACTGCCTTGCTCTGTACAGTGTTACAGTCTGCTGTTTGTGTGTGGTAAAGGAAGTGTGTCTATATGTTGTGGAGGGGCCGGGGGGGGTTAGATTGGGTAGTATACATGAACTTATGCCAACAGCCTTCTGCTGTACCCTTCCTTGTTTCTTTTCATGCCCTCCTGCTCTCTCACTTTCCCTCTCAAACACAAACACACACACAGAGCGTGTGTGTGGATTTGAATATCTGGATGAGGGTGAGGGAGAGCAGGTCACAGCTGGAGAAAGGTTTGTGGATCGGTCATCCACACACACGCTCTGCCATTGTAGCTGAAACAGACGCAGACATGCATGCACACAGTCTAACAAATACTCACATTGTCCATTTGTTTCCAGCACTGTTCCAAATACTGCTGGGCTTTCCGTCCCTCCTGAAGGTGCTGTGAAACGGACAACACATTTTTAAAACACAGGCTCAAGAGCAGAGCTGGAGCAAAATACTGGTTTGCAGATGAATATTTATCATATCAGCAACAAAGCAGCACTACTTAAAAGGGCCCATTTTTCCTCTTTATTTTTCTTCTAATGTTCAGTTATATATCATGTACCAAAAACAGTCGTAATTTATACATGACCATTTTCAAAACTCTCTTTATCCCATGCAATTAAACAGACTATTTTTGTTACTGTGCCTTTAAGACAGATTTGCAAATGACCTCTGTTCTGACTGGCTGCCATGTATTATGCCTCATTTAATAACCAGGCTGAAACATTTCCTAACTTTAATGTGAACGGGAGAAGCTAAACTGACATATTCTGAATGGCTGGTATGTCAATTTGTTGGTTTTTGTGACATCACATGAAAATGGGCTGTTTTTGCAGCTTAGTTGCCATACGTGGACAAGACTGGAGAGTGAGCGGTATATTTTGAAACAGTTACACTACATCAAACTCTCATTTCATAAAAAATGCTTTTAAAAATCGTGTTTTCCATAAAAATTAGTTTTTCCATGACACAAGCCCTTTTACGGTGTGTTTATACATGTGAAACGGGCAAATACTTCTGATGTGAAGAAAACAGTTAATTTCCGAGGATGGCGCATTCTCATATGCTGGTCTTTTTAAAAAGACTACTATGCTGTAGTTACCACCTTATATTGTATCTCCTGGACAGAGTCTCCCAGAATCCTAGATCTGGTGCTTCTAGAATTTCGGGAAACTCTGCTTTGGTGCTACTATATATTTACAATATATTCAAAGATTTTTGCCATTTAGGTTTAAAAAAATGTAACAATTTCAAACTGGAAACTACTGGAGTCTTCAATTTTAGACAATATTAAATTATATCATTCAATATTATTGGTTATCAGAATTTTTAGCTCTTAAAAATCTGCATCCATTACAAACGTTTCATATTGGTCACATCCTAGTAAAAAGGCTTATGTTTTGCACTGTATGACAGAGATACTCACATGTTTTCTCTCTGCCTTCAAGTCCTGCGAGTATCTCATCAGCTCTCCATACACCCTGTGACCCATCTCCTCAGCAACGACCTCTCGCTGACCCGCATAGTCATTCAGCTCATTTAGTATGGCATAGAACGACAGGCATGACGTGAACCTGCAAAACAGAAACACACGTTCACTCAGACACTCAGCACTTTGGTCTTGATTTATTATAATAAAACCTTACATTCAAAAACAGTACTTTTAATCAGCATAGACTTCCTCATTTTCCCCAGGTATTCGAGCCAAGTAGTCTAAATGTCCAGTATACTGGACACTGAATATTATATATTTCCCAGTAAACAAAAAAATAATTCATACACTTATATTTAGCACGCAGCAGACGTAATGAAACATTCATAACAAAACATTTTTTGTTTTTGAAATGCTTAGTCTTGGGACTGAGTTGGTTAAAACAATGGTTCAGCCAAAATTCAGATTTATATTGCTGGGCTTTTTCCCTCTACTCCAAATGAAGGCAGCGTTTCTAAAGTTTGCTTTTTAGTTTTGCACTTAAAACTACACTTTATGACATGTTGTTATGTAAAAATGAACAAAAGTATGTCACTTAGCTAAAGACAGTAGCAGTAGATGTTTTTAAATGTTTTTAAACCAGACAACAGTATGTAATACTGTGCCAGTAATCACATAAGTTTGAGTTTGCTTAACAACTTGACATAGTTTGAGACAAGTATGTGATGAGCACACAGCTTGCATGATACTAACTGGCAGTAGCAAACCATAACAAGAGACAAGATGCCCTCATTTTGTGCCATAAAACCTCTACTAAAATGCTAGAGCACCACGGGATTCTAGCAGCATATTGGCACCAAGCTAATAGTGATTTATTTAACATTTTTTTTGCTGTTCTACACTGAACACAAACATTTGACATTTTTACAGTTTTACAGCAACACTTTCAGTAAAGAACTCTGGCACACAGCTGTTGCTGTCCTCCATTTCTAACAACTGACAAACACACTGTTAGCGAATAATCTGATGTGTTCGCCTTCAGTTTAGCTCCTTAAGTCCTAATCAATAGGAGAGCTCAGTTGGCATCTGTCAAATCCTAAAATCCTAATTGGACAATTTTAAGCCAAAACTTCACAATGAAATAAGAACACTACTACAATACTCACAGCAAGCATGATGATTCTATTAAACAAATATAAATTCAAAATCAGAAACGTATATTTTTATAAGTCATTAGGCCCAGAAGGCCCTGTAGAGCTCCAATGCATAACTAAAGAAGCAAACATCAAACATCAAGCATGTCTTGTCTGGTTGCCTAAATTTTGTGTGGTTTTAATTCCGTTAAAAGAAAGAGAGCACTTCTCAAGCTGCAGAAACTTAGGGTGGCTTTGCAATGCATTCATCAAAGCAGGAATGTTCACTAATGAGGAATCACAAATGATCACTAGCTTCATAAATGATCAAAAGGTGAACCCCTTAGGCCCTACCTCAGACTAGTGGCACAGACACCACTGTGCATTACTTCTTTTTTGTAATATGTGCTTTGGAGAACTGGAGATTGTTGATGTTGACTGATTGCCAAGCAGACAAGCTTGACCTGCTCACTTTATTAAACTACACACATGCACACACATTGCTGTCATGGACAGAGGACAACATCCTGACTGTCTCTTGACAGACATCCCCCCTTTTTGCTTGAATAGGAATTACCACCAAAAGCAAACAATCTCCCCTCCACTGTCCATTCAGCATATCCCCTCACTGTAACAGCACAGGATGGAATGTGCGAGGGACAGAAGTCCTCCATGTCAAATGATGCATATCTAATGGAATTCATTATAGGAAGAGGGAGTCTCCTGAACTGACGCCCAGCCGATACTCCCCGCTGTCTACATCAGCAGTATTATTATGACATTTGTACAGTAGGTACAACCTCACCAAAAGGCTTGGATGAGAGAAACAGACTAATATTGAGTCCCTTTATCTTATTACTGTTCATGGAAACTAGCTTTAAGAACTAGATTTTATTACCAATTTCAAGAAATCTTAGTAAGTAAAGCTTGTTTACCCCATTGGCAGAATGTTTGCTCAATATTACAGAACACTGTTTCTTTTTCACCATGAACAAGTGTGCTGGATTTATTTAAGCTATAAAATGTATTTTAAAAAATGGGCAAAATAAAGCATGTACTTTCAATGTTATGGGTGGGCTTATAAATGGCAACAAGTTATGAGTGCTGTGACAGCAGTAACAGAGCTAAAATGAGCTGCATTCCCTTGTTCATAACATTCCAAGTAAGACTCACCGGGGCTCATCGTCTTTGGATCGCTTAGGGCAGTATTTCTTCACCAGGTTCCTGTTGGATAACAAAAATATTTAAACACACACACACACACACACACACACACACACACACACACACACACACACAATGATTAAACAAATGGTTCAGAAATTACATTCCTGAACATAAACATTTTTAAAATCATATTCATTTCCATGTACAAGAACAAAAGAAGTCAGACTAAACAGTCTGTGTAGTTTACACATCAGAGAGCTAAACTAGGTCAAAGACAAGAGAGAAACCCAACACTATGTTAATTCCCTTCCCTTTGCCCCACTTCTTCCCCAAAACGCTATATTTACAGGCAGTGGGAACGGAGTAGTTCTCTGATAAATGAGAAGCAGCCTTGCTGTGTTTAGGCATGTTCCTCTCCTGAGGGACATACAGTGGGGGTTGGAGTTTGTATGGTACTAAATGAGTTCTCCTCCCCCCACACAGACACCCACTGAGCTGGGCTAATGATGCCTACCACTTCCCTTAAACGTGCTTCCTCTAATTCACTAATAAAAGCAGCTCAGACTGATCACTTCCCTGTGTGATTAATATATAGAGCAGGATCACAGGAAAAACTGCACACCAGTACCTGTGTCAGCAGAGTCACGGCAGTTTCTCATCATGTTTCTTATTAAAGTATACACAGAACAGCCACTTCATTAAGCACAGCTCCTCGTATCTACACTCTACACAATCTACAGTCTTAATCGTAGAACTACAAAGTGCACCTATTTTGTAAGTGGAGCTGATAAAATGGACAATGGTATAAATAGCCATACAGCCATAAAATGGTGAGGTGGTGAGCGGCAAGACATGTAAATATACACGTCTAACTGACGCATCAAACCACTGACGCATACCCTGAATTCTCTATTCTCTCTCCTTCTGGATAAACTTTATGAAAATGAAATGAGTGTCCAATCAGATAGTTGATGTGTGGCACGGTAACCAATTGTGGCACACTCATAGTCACATACTGAGATTCAACACTCGAACGAACACTGAGCAGGAGATAAAACAGTTGATAAAAAGCAAATGTATTCAAAGCATGGGACGTTTTCATGGGACGTTAAAAAAAATAATTAGGCTGCTGTGGGGCACAGAAATGGTCTACAGCAATACACACACTTTCCCTCTTTGCATCAACCTGCTTGTGTTTTAACAACACGCCCCTAAAACGTCCATGCTGGCGAGAGAAGTGATTTGGCTCGCTTCAATGAAAATACATTATTGATTTAAGTTGAACGGCTACTGCAGATTTTGAAATTTATGAATAAAATATAAAAATAAAAACTCTAAAACCAGCACAGATAGGTCTTTACTGCGATCAAGGTCAGATATTGTTATTATTTTTAGCAACTGCAGTTTAACAGTCCTGAAATCTGGAGGTACTGTTGCATCCTCAGTAGCCCCACTCCCCAGGTCCCTGATTAAATGTGATTATTTTAATAAGATTCATATTTTCTGCATAAATTGGAAATCATACTGCATTTACCTGCCAAACCATCATGCATTTCTGAGTGAAACACATGTTTCTCTCAACGACAGGTGGGAAAGGTGGGAGGTGAAACATTATTGGTTAATATTTTTTCATTTTTGCTGGTGCACTATGACATTAAATGACACACTACGACTCATGTTTTCAAGGCAGGCAAGTCACTACACTTTGATCAAAGATTATGGGAAAACAAGAATGGTGTCTTTTAAATATGATATAATGAACTGTGTAATGAATAACTGTACATAATGAAATACATAAAAAGAGGTCAATTTTAATTCCAAATACTGTGACTCTAAATTAAAGTTCAAAATAGCGTAAGAATTTCATTTTTGCCAAAAAAAGGACACAGCCTTACTAAATATTATTATAATAAATAACCACCCAAAACTGACGATCAGATCAATGTATCATCACACATCAATGCATTTAGCTACCACCTGTACGAACACATTTGTAATCTTAGTGTAATTTGAAAGCTCCACATAATAAACCGTATCTGGAAGACGAAACCCAGAAAACAATTAACGCTCTACTTAACATGACTGTAGCCTTCACTACTGCAATGTTTGTTCTAATGAAGTGTAAACCTCTATCAAGGACAAATAAACACTCATTCTCGTTATGAATGCTATTAGTCTCAGTGTTTCCCCATCATGCAAATTCTCCCAAATAAACAACCTTGAGTCCACTATCATTCACTGTCCCTCAAAGGGGTACGGCATGGTGTCATTTCAGGCGTAGTGGTCAGTTTGTGTCATGCAGAGGCTTGTCAGACACCTCTTGTGTGTTGTGGTGCTACAACACAACCATCATAGAGATTACAAGGGGTGAAGCGGGACTCCACTGCTGTATCCAGGCAACAGCGTAGCACGCAGAGGGAGCGCAGGGAGGCCCGGCTTACTTGGCGGTGGGGTTAGTGGAGAGGAGAAAGAGAGGAGAGGGGAGGCCACAGCTGCTGCTCAGCTCATGTCCTGAAGCAGATTTATGGCATGTGGCCGATTCTCAGTTTGATTTTTCATCACATTCACAATTCCCTCCCTCCAAGGGAAAATGCTCAATGGGCTTTTAGCATTTTGAAGCACCTTATGGTATTAGAGTATGCTATAGAGTGAATCAATACTATGGTTTGAACAGCATGGTAACTGCTTCAGGCAGACCATTCTGACTGAATTACATGTATAAACCATTAGAAATATACTCAAGTTAGGAATATAATTTCTGCATTGTGGTATGTGACTCTCATTCATGAAAATAACAGGTTAAATTAAACAAATAAAATAAATGCATGGTCTGATTACAGTGTTTTTTTCTTTGCATGTTAACTGCTTTTTTGGCCTCAAGCAAAAAATGCTTTATTAAACATTAAGTTGACCTACAAACTGCAGTGTGCTGAATACGTGCCAGACAGATTTGTAGGAGAGAAACACCCGTTACATGGTGACCTGAAGGAAAGTGGCTAACTGCCACTTTAAATCTTTGGCTGCAGTGCTGATTTGGGAGCCCTTAAAATACATTTTTGAAGGCAAATACCAACAACAAGAGAAGTGGAATTTAAAACGAGGCTGCTGTGCTAGACAAGAACAGAAACATTGACATTATAAATATTAATGAACTGATTCCAGTCAAAATAGCCATACAAGTTACTCATTTTTAGCATCAGGAAAATAGCAGAAAACAGATATTAAAAAATGCCTAAAAGCCTCAACAACATACATATATACACACACATATGCACACACACACACACTTCTGCAGTATTTAGTGTGTTCACTCTTCACTCTTTGCCTTTATTAAAGCTTCCACTCTTTTTGGGAGACTTGCTTTCAGCTTTTCAAAGCTATTTACAGGGATATTTTTCCACACTTCTAAAGTTCAGTCTTAGAAGTTGGTTGCACTTTCTGCTTCTCATGATTCAAGTAATCCCAAATACATTCATTGATGACTTCTGGGTTCTGGGCTGGTCAGTCTACTGTTCTGAGAACACCAACAGTTCTTTTTTTGTCCACTTCCTTTTCTCAGCTTCTTGACGCATCCTTTCTGATACATAGTGTTGAGTCGTCACAGGGTGGAAGGATGGACAGAAACACCTGTGCTTTTTTTAGATCTGAAGCAAGAGTGGAGCTTGATTTTCTCCTCTCTCTCTCAAAGACGAAAAACAAAGTACTGTTTATCTGACTGTGACAGTTTTGGTGGTCTACCTGGTCTTGCACAGTAGTTAGGAGTCCCAGTTTTACTGTTTATATGTCCCTTTTAACATTTTTTTGAACTGCAGTTTGGGAAACTCTTGTTTTTTCACTTTCTTCTTTGAGCTTTCCCTTCCTTACGCAAGTGGAATTCTTTTTATTAAATCTCCCCAGAAATATCTACTGAGACATAAGTAACTTATACGTTACGACTGTTTTGACTGGAAATCAAGTAACTGAAGGGTGGTCTCTGTTTTTGCACAGTACTATAGTTTTTAAAACTGCACTAAATCTCTGACATGCTTAAAATACGTTTTCAACAATAAATATTTAATGAAGGTTTTGCCTTCAATTAATTTGAGTTTGTAAACTTGAGTGAATTAAAAGATCAGGAATCCATCGTCCCTGTACTGATTTATTCAAACGTTAGATAGGAAGAGTGCATGGGCACACACAAGGTAGCCAGTGTGTGTGTGTGTGTGTGTGTGTGTGTGTGTGTGTGTGTGTGTGTGTGTGTAGCGATTATTATTAGAAGACTCACCGCAGCTGTTTTGCATAGGTTTGCTCGATCTCCAGCCGCTCTTTCACAAACTTTGCATAGCGCTCCAGGAAGTCGATGCCCCATTGTGTGTGCTTGTCGAGGTTTTCAAACTGGTCCTATGGGAGGAAGTGAGAGAACACAGAGGAGCATTGAGAGGTGAAGGAGCCTTCACTGGCACTTCTCTGTTTGTGTAAGGCAGGATATATGAATATGTAATGGTCTGTTTGAAGAATACTCATGATTTTGTTGGACAACCACAGACGTGAATCACTGCTGAACAAACTAGAAAACTGCCATTTCAGAATACATTTCAAAGGAAATTGCATGTAACATCAACACTTAGGGATGTAAATCCTTGACCTCAATGATTCGATTTGTCAAAGATTCTGTAGGAAACAACGTATTGTTTGAAGTGTCCTCACTATTTTAAAATAGATATATGCTTTTTTTGGTACTATTCACAATTATTTTACAAAATACTTATCAATGTGGACAGACTATCTTTTTAGACAGTAGCAGAAAACAGAATTCACCAAGCTGTTTTTGGAAGTTTTGAACGCTTTTGTTATTTTTGAAAATAGCCTGAGAGTTTTATTTTGGTCAAAAAAATTCCATATATTTCATTTAATATTATAATAAATCAATAATAATTCATTCTAACATTCCAAAATCAATACGGTTGAATCCCTCAGTATCAGATAATATTTTACACCACTGCTAAGAATATTAGATATGTTTATCTGGTAACACTTCACTGTAGGGTGCTGTTAATAAGGCTATAAGACACATACATAAGTTTGTCATGACAACTGACAAAACCGTACATAAATGTTTATAAATGCTGATTCCAATAGGCATACTTTGCTATAAAAGGTTACATTTGCCAGTTTTGACCAAAGATTAGCTAAAGTAGCCTTTATGACAGATGACGCCTATTGGAATAAGCCTTTATAAACATTTATGTTGGATTATGTCAGTTGTCATGACAAGCTTATGTAGGTGTCATGTAGCCTTATGAACAACACCTTACAGTAAAGTGTTACCATTTATCCTAACTATTTGTGGGTCAGCTCGAATGTTTGACATTACTCTATAACAAATGCCAGTGCTGTTTTGTATATGTGTTTGGGTAGGCATTTATAGAATATGAATATGTTCTTAAGTGCCAACCTACATGCTCTTATATGGTATTACTTATCCTTGGCAAGCACACATGCAACTATGATATTACTCTGTCCACAAAATGGCTGCCTGATGCCAACTTGGTCTAAGCACCAGGCAAGTATTATATCACCTTATTCACAACCAACTCACAGGACTCTGATACAACACTATGCCTGAAATAAACATTTATGTGATGGGCCTGCTTCCGCCTCGCTATGGAATAGCCTAGACACTGTCTGCATCGTTATAATCTATTTATGGTAAAGCTTTCAAGTGCAGACAGACAGAGAGAGCAGGACAGACAACAGAAAGACAGAGAAAGAGAGACACAGTACAGAGACAGAGATAGGGAGGGAGAGAGAGATAGAGAGAGAGAGAGAGAGAGACAGAGAGAGACAGAGAGAGACAGAGACACTCTTTGACTGGAAACCTGTCTGTTTAAACCGAGGGGGATTAAAAGAAGCCACAGGCTGCAGAGCTCTGGCCTCTGTCCAGCCCGGGGCAGTCAGACTGGGTTTCATGATGAGACTGAGGGGAGGAGGTGGGTACAGAGAGAAACAAAAGGACGAAAGAACCAGCGAACAAATGAAAGAGAGGGAGGAGGAAAAAGAGAAAGAGAAAGCAGACTGAAACCCTAAGGCAGCATATTCATAAGTGCAAGCTAGTATTCCCTCAGACAATTTCCCCAGACGTGAGGCGATGAGGCGAGGAGAAAAGGGGAGAGAGAGAGGTAAAGGAAGCTCCCTGTGTACTCTGGGAGTGTGTTCTCTGGCTGTGCAGCTCTGGCACTGTTTCTGTGGGACACACTGAGGTGAAACAGCTCCAGCAGATTTCCTCACAGAGAACAATAGACAGCCTCTCCTCATGTGCAGCATGGATCACAACAACTGAAGCCTCAACGCCACAAACAACACACGTCCACAAATAATTCAGGCTCATCTTGGTCACTACAGCCACTTTAAAGTAGGGAGCGGAAAACTCGCGTCACAATACGCTTTTCTGAGCACATCATGAGTTTTGCTAGCACTTCTAGAACACTGAACAAATGTATCCATCATCTAAAGACTTTATACTAATTATAGAGAGCCTGTAAACAAAAATCAGTGTATAGCAACGTGCAGCCAGCTTATTTTGCCATTATCCTAACTAATGCAATTTTACTAACTGATTGATTTTTCCCTCAGCTTCTTCTTAAACGCTTAAATGCTAAAAGGACTTTCTTAAAATGTAACACTACTATTTTGCTGTCAAATTTAGTCCAACCCAAATTGTTTTGCCTCAACAAGCAAATTTGATTATCATGATTATTATACAAGTTATTTTTCTGTCAAATCATCCTGTCTGTACTTTGAAGCACAACAAAATAAAGATGCATGAAAATTAGGGATACAGAATGATCAGAATCATAAGTGTATAGGCATATATTTGCTTAAAACAAATATCAGCTTCAGTCAGATTCGACTGATATATTTCAAGCTGCTTTTGTATGAATCACTGAAAGAGAGGAAACCCACACCAGCAGGATCTCATGAATGTGCATGTTTGCAGCTACAAATTTAATGTATTTGATTAATCCTCAAAAGAACTGCTAGATTTGATTACAAATATAATCGATAGTGAAATTATTTATTTACTTTACTCCAGAAGAGCAGAACGTTTCAGAGACACTGGGCTACTGTGCTAAAATGACTGCATCTTATTCATTTTACTGCATTTGTAACCCTTTATTGTAACACTTTATAAAATGTTTACAAAATGTATGTCTGCATACAGGCTACACACTAAACATTTTCACAAGAATGACATATCAACAGGCTTCAGTGAACACTGACCTGTCATTTTCATATGACAGATCAGACAGGGTCAATAGAAAAGTGAAAAATTGTTTAAGGCTGTCTGTCAAACACGCTTAATTTGCCTGAGAAGAACTTGCAGGTTGATAATGCTGACACCCTGCACATGTAGGCATTTCGGACCTGGGAGAAAAGGCAGCAGAAGGAGCACTGGGACTAGAGAGAAAGACGAAAAGGGACTAAGGGACTAAGGGACTCTTCTCATCATTGTTTTCAGAGAAGGCCTTCGTGTTAGTTAAGCGCTACTCAGGTGTTAAAAGCCAGTATCAAAGAGGGGATCATTTGCTTTAGTCATGCCGGAGTCGAGCTAGCAGCTGAGAATGACTGATCGGAATCATTAAATAGAGGTTTGAACCCCGATTTAAATTCCAGTAAGAGATCTCTGCAGAAAATCAGGACCAGCCCTGTGCCAGGAGGACAAATACAGACTTGAGAGCAGGAGCATGTCTGAAAGGAAGCAGGCAGTGAACAAACACAAAACACAGCTTGACTCTGCCGCAGTTTTGCCAAGGGCGGACGGGGGACTTTATTCTGGGCTGGTGATGCTCAGAGCAAGCTAGCACGTATGCGTCAGTGTGTTGCAAAGATGAAGGCACTGCACTCGGCTTTGTGTGTGTGAGAGTCTGAGTTAGAGGGAGCGAGAGAGAACGTGTGTGTCTTTTTACAGACGGCCTGTATTATTCTCAGTCCAGTAGGCAGTCGGTGCTAGCCCCTGCAGCTATGGTGGCTGAAGGAAATCACTTTAGCAGCAGACTGGTGCTTCACCCGAGTGGAAAAACAGCTCTCCCACGGCCATCTGCGGCGATTTAACTATCATTTAACTCGAGTGTATATATGCACGCGCACACACACACACACACACACACACACACACACACACACACCATAACTGACACTCATGAGCTTAGAACATTGCGTCACTCAGTCAACACGAGCCGTATCACTAAGACCTGTGACTGCTCCACCCAGCAATACACCTGCTTACACATTCCTGACTCACAACGATTATAGTTCAGTGCTGACTGAAGACCAGCTTGCTCTTCCAAAACCTGAACCTTCCTCATCAGAAAAGCAACAATGAAACTGGTCTGAGGTCAGTTGAAAGTTAAAACAGCAGTCTAATTTGTGTCACAAAATGGCTGAGTCTTAATGCCTAAGGACCAGAATGAGGTCAAAGTGTTTCCTGGTTCAGGTGTGGCAAAACAATAGGAGCAGCCACACAGCTAACCAACCATTCAACTACAAATCTTTCAAAAAACAAAACATCAACTAAAGAACCATATTTGAAAAACCTTTTAAAGTTTAGTCCTCACATATGGTTAAGGTCCATGAAAAAAATGTTCTTATACACTGTATACCTTTGTATAACAAAAGTTCTTTAAAAGACAGAACTCTCAACCTGACACCTGAGAGTGAACAGTTGAGTGGATACTGCATTAAATCGTTACAACATCAAGTTTAAGCAAGTAATTGTGACAGCCATAATAGGTAGAGAATGTTATTAAAATATAGAGAATGTTATTAAAATATATCTAACTATATGGTATTAAAGCACCACAGTTCCTGACAGTTTGGTATTCTCCTTGCTTTGAGCTGAACTGAATTAATACTGAAGTGATGCAGAACTCCAGGAACACACTTTGCTTTACAGACAACCAGGTGTAGAACACAAGATCCATTGAAAGAAAGCCAAAGTTTGACAAGGAAAGAGGACTTAGAGATGAGGTCAATTCCAACGCACTGTAGAGCTGAAATACAGAAGAAAAAAAAACTAAAGTACTGTAAAAGTGCTGGACTGACGGTGAAAGACTACCTCGTACAGCAAACAATGCTGATTGGGCATGCTCCCCCAGTAAAAAGAGGATCCTGTAGCTGTAATCTCTCACTGTAGCCCATCCATGGTGAGGCCTCTTCCCGCCAAGTGAAAATCAGAACCACATTCTCTTTAACTGACATACAAGTTTCTTGACACTTAGAGGCTCATAAAGTACGAGACAACCACAGTCGTGAAAATGCATTGAAAGCTACTTCATTAGCAAACCAACAAATTGGCCTAGCCTGTATGGAAATGCATATTATGTCTCCCGTATTAAAGCACAGAAATAGAAAGTGGTAAAGTCTCAACCAATTGTTATTTTAAACAGTGGTTCATACACACAGATGGCAGTGGCTACTAAATATGCACCGTAAGAAGCACATTTCACACAGCTTTGAGGAAAATTCCAGTCTGTTTGTGGTCTGACAGTGTGATGAAACAAAAAAAAAAATTCCAAGTCTGCCATACTGTTTCCGGTCCTCTGGCTGGCATGCTTTTCCCGAGGGCTACTGTTGAAGCCAGGGGCAGATGGGCATGCTCAGTGTCTCTACAGCTCCGCATCTTACGTCACCTTTCCCTCCAAAAGCCCTGTACTCATGAATAATTAATGCCATGAGCTCATGCAATGCCCGCCTTCCTTTGATGACTGGCATTTATGGTTGCTAGGTGATAGGATTGGCAATGCTGGCAGTCGTTGGATCTCAGCTTACAGACACCTGATAGGGATCTCAGTGTTGACTCCATTGTGGAGCGTTATGGACCCCCTGCTGTGTCAACTCCACAGCACAAAAGAAAGAGCCAAGTGCAGACTCACTTTTCAGCGGCTGGGATGTCCATGAAATGTGGATTTGGAGGGGAATCGAAAGGGGGGGGAAAGTTCCTCTGTTCATAGGCTTCCTGAGAATTTCAGCTCAATCCACAAGCTTTCCGTCCTCTGCTGAGGGATGGTGTCTCTGACATGGGGCTGCTTCCAACGTTATTAGCTTCCCATTTTTCCAAACGTCCTCACCCAACCCCCCCTTCTCTTGCGCAAAGCTGTTTGTTTGTGTTCAACTCTGGTAGGATCATTCCTGTGGCTTGTATATGAAATCTCAATTTCCATTTACAAGGCTCATTTACAGTCCTGAGTGGCTGCAGTCAGAAAGGTGAATGTGAGGCATGCTGTGTAACCCCACAGGCTACAATAAATATCATGACAATTGTTTACAATACAGCCCCATTCAGATTCCATAACAAATATTCACAGGAAATGGGCCAAATCACTCTTCATAATAATTTGTTTAACATGTAAACCAGATCATGTCAAAACTGTACAGAGAAGAAGGAAAGCTGATGTGCTTAAAGATAAAAAGCCACTTCCTAAAACGTAAATGGAGCAAAGGAATTTCATAAACATTGCTAACCAAAAAGATTCTGTGCCATGTGATACAATGCTGTGCAATAATAACATGGTCACTCAACAGTGCTGCGCACATTAGTAAATATAAAAGGTGCTAAAAAGGGGTGTCTGAAGTGACACCACAGATGAACCACTTACCTAAAGAACACTTTTCTGGACAGTATATTGAAGAATAGGGAGAAATGATTAACCGATTAAACAACAAAAACAACTGTTCAACCAAAGCTACTGATCAAAATAAATAAATAAAGAAAGAAATAATAATAATAATAATAATAATAATAATAATAAATTTATTTCCAATAAACAATCATTCCTATCTGAATAGCTGGGCTTATCCTTCAAGTTCGGAAACATTTCTGATTGGTACGCAACAGGTAATTCTACTAGATTGACCTATTGAAAAACAATCAAGCACACAGCTATAAATAGAGGTGTTGGGGACCACTTTTCAACAGGACAACAGCACAACTACAATGATAAACCATATAGAAAGCAAACATCAGCAAGCGTTAAGGCAGGCAAATACTCTTCCATGTTCTCTGATGCACGGTGGTGTGAGGAAATCACACATGGGTGTGCACAACTATCGAGAAGGATGTGGTGGGCGGCCAGAGCCACTGATGAACACTGACCCAAAGCTAGCCCCAGTCATGGAATTAAAGTTTAACTTGGACTGGTAGTGAGCGATAAATATAACTTCAGAACTTTGGAATACAGAACTTGCAGTAGACCACTATTAATTTTTAATTCCACTATTAATTTTTAATTGTTCTTACACAGGGTTTAGTGTGGTTTTGGGCTGTTTACTTCTCATACATGCTTAAACCTGGCCCCAACTATGTTTCACAGTCCATACAGGGAACACTTGTTAAATCTCATGTTGCATTAATAGAGAATTCAGTTGATGTGTGTGTATATCAAGTACTTTACAGTGGCTTGGATCGTGACTCAGCAAGTCAGACTTTATAACCAGATATATCCATTTATAATTTAATGGGCCCTGTCCTTGATTTCCTCCTGACCAGTTAATGATTAATCATCGACTAATGACTGCTGGTTATTGGTCAAAAGAATTTGTCAAAAATTTGCAACCCTATCAAAGAACTAGTTTGTAGAGTTTAAAGAAGCTCCACAAAATTTGTGATGCTATACCAGTACATCCAAGAGCGTAGTGGGTGGTAGTGCGAAGGCTAAATAACCAAAGTAAGCATTACATATTGAATAGCCACAGGCACAAGAGCTGAAATAGATAAAGACTGTTCAAATTCTATAAAATAGATTTAAAACATTTCTGAAAACACAGCACAAACAACAGTGAGTTAGATCTGGGAGACCTGCTGGACAATGGCCCTATCAGGAAAGGCATCTCCTCAGAAGAAAACATCCTTAGGTGGAATAATGACAGGAAGCTGGGTCAAAAGAGAGAGCAGGAGTACGAAAGCCTAACTGGGCTCCACCAGCATGACTAAAGTCAAAGGACAATGCAATAAACAGAGGACTACATCTGCTTCTCTAGTCACGACAGCGTATTCCTCTGCAGAAGCAGGGCCTAGGGGAATGTAGGTAAATGCAAATCATGCTTCGACATTGCTTTGATATCAGGGCTTCATTTGCATAGACATGGTTGCAAGAGAAGAACAGTAATCACAGTCAAACTTGAAGTAGACATTGAATTAAGACATACAGGAATACAGACACAGACATGCTGCATGCACACCTCATCTGGCGCGCTCTGGAGTGGACATGGACGGAAATGTCGCACTGTCAGAACAGCTAGGATCAACTGTACAGGAGCCCCAGGCCAGGCAGAGTTAACTTCAGTTCTGCCAACACCTCCAAGAATCAGCGGCTTGGGAGGGGACAAACATATCTACTCTCAGCTTTCATTTCATGCATTAAACATTAAAATTAAAAGAGGAAACCACATGTTGGGGGCTTGTGAAAGAAGCAGGCTCAAGATCAATCAGAAAATATCAGAAGTATCAGTTAGACTGGAAGCGAATTTCACAGCGGTATGGGTTTCCTCACATTTCGGTCTGTTTTGATCATATTTGCTGCACTGTGAATTAGTATTTTAATGCATTTTAGTTGTGTTACATTGCCTTGGCAAATTCTCATTTTTTTCTTCTTTTTTTTAGTGCAGCTATAGAGGAAATTCCCAGGTGAGGCTGGGGGAGGGGTGGTGAGGGGTTTTTGGCTCTGATGTTTCAACCACATCCTCCCTGCTACCTCCTGGCTAAATCCCTCTCCCCTCTTTTCATCGTCTTCCATGTTCTGCGTGCAGCCTGCATGGGTTTCAGGTTTCACATATCAGCTCCCTTGATGCAGACAGAATAATGTCAGCCTGCAACTAATGACTATTTTGATAAGAGATCAAATCTATTGATGCCTGCATCACTTAATTGATCAAATTTTTTCTTTTGAAAAAAAAAAAATCAAATTTATGTTTATTATAATATTGCAAACTTACTGAATGCATTATTAGCAACATGCCTAAAGCTAAGAAAATGAAGATTTATGCTATCTAAATGTAAATGTTCTAGCCTGGTTTGTCCTTCACCAATGTAAGGGATTCTCACATCGTAAGCAGTTTCTCCACAAAGCATGCAAGCACCTCTGAAGTTGCTGTGCTTATTCTACCATCACTTAACACAGCAGCAATAGAAATTCTACTTCAAAAGATCTGGGACCATTTTCACAGTTGTTTTACAATTGAGAGACCTCAAAACACAATCGTTAAAAAAAACAGACAGGCCTATTTCTTATAAAACTGGTCTTTACTCAAAATCATCTGTACAATGTAATTTCAAGGTAAAGGTGGACCCTTGGCTCTCACTAGAACCAATCATATTTAGTAGTTCTACAAAGTCAAAGATTTAGTAAATGGCAGGACCAGAAAACTCTGCCGATGTTGTTCTTTGCACAGGTTTCTTTTCAGGTGGTCAGGCGCCACAGTCATGCTCAAGTGCCATGCAAGTTCATCTTTCCTAAAAGACCTGTAAAGTGATCCTGCACTTCAGTAGACTTCCATTTTCCACAGGTGGAACCTCAGTCATCTCTGAAATGTTTTTCCTCTTTAAGTGAAGTGATGCATTGAAAATCTAACCAAACAACTGGTTGTTGAAAGCACTGAAAATCTTTTTCCTAATACAAATGCTAAAAGCTGCTCCAGAGACACTGTTGCTAGATATGTGGCCAGAATGCTGACTGGCCAGTAAGAGACAGCAGCAGTGGCAGTAACATGAGGCTCTCAATGGGTAGACGCCTACAGGGAGGATCACATTTGCAGAGGATACAGCAGAGAAACTGCAGGACAGTGGGGGGAGGGGGGTTGTCAAGGACGAGAAGAAATAAAGAAAGCAAATCTTACAATAGTATGGATGGTATTGACTTCAGTCATGAGAGAAAAGCCCGCCCCCCCAGTACATGGTGCTGGTTTCAGAATGAACCAGCCAGATTCATTGATTCATTATCATACCTGACCAGCTACCAAGCCAGCAAACACACTATGTAGTTCTGCTATGAACATGTCTACAAGCTGTTTTTAGCCAAGTTTCCAAGTCAAATGTATTCCATTCAACCCAGTAAGCCTTTGTGCATTTTGTTCTATTGGACCATAAAATAAACATTCTCCAACATGGAGGCTATTCAGAGGTATAAAGTATCCTGTCTCTCAGTGACAAAAGGAAACAGTAAAGTACAACGTCTCGGGCAGTAATCCTTCTAACCTGACAACTACTCTTTTTCAGGTCTGTTTTTTTGTAAAATAAGTGTGTCACCCTCATGTTAATCTCCACCACAAGACACTTTCCCACATTCAGTATAGAACTGTAAGAGGACCACAGTTCATAGTGGAATCTTTACACTAGGGATGTACTGAATATTTATTATAAAATAAAACTATAAGTCCAAATGACTGCAGACACCTGATCATGCAACGTTTCCTATGAAATCACGAATATTAATAGGAAGTTTGTCCCCACTTTGCTTTTAGCCTTTACTTATCTGGGAAGACTTTGCATTAGATGTTGAGAGATTGGTGTGAGGATTTGATTGCATTCCGCCACAAAAGCATTAGCGTAGTCAGATACTTATGTTGGATGATCAGTTCTGGATCACAAACTTCACTCTGAATCATCCCAAAAGGTATTAGGGGTGGTCCGTTTTTCCAGAGAATGCAGCTCAACTACTTCACAGCCCAGTGCTGGAGAGCTTTATACTAGAACGTACCAATATAGAATAACTGAATTTTTCTTTCACATACAAGTCTGCCTATTCTGATACATGAACATTTATGACATTTACAAAATGTAATATGTAGTCAAAGAGGGTTACAAATGCAGAAAAAGTAAAAAGAAAGCAGACATTTTAGAAAAGCCCAGATTCACCTAAGCGCTCTGCTCTGCAATAGTACAATAAAAACATAATCAAGTATCAGGCTGAAATATTGGCCAAATTTTAACATCTGCTTTCTACTGGCAATGCTTTCTAAGGAGATTCTACAAGCTGTGTGCGCGCAACTGAACATGTGTCAGCATTTGCTGCACCTTAAACTAGTTGAACTCATTAATTAGAAGAGGTGCCTGGATACTTTTGGATATACAGTGTATTCACAATTATTTCCCTGCATATATAACATAATGCAACAACAAATATGAATCTTCTGATTACATGAAGAGAGATACATAACCTATTTCACCAAAAGGCTAAAGAATATCAGCCAGCTGTACTTTACACTACATGAAGATGATGCAAGAGCACTCATATGCATGCAGCATAAAGATAAGACAGTCCCCCTTTGTCCTCTGAGGATGGCCTGTTTGCTGAAGCAAAAGTCTGAAGCTGAAAGTGATCACCGGAAACGGCACCGGGAAGACCTCAGGAGAGGCCGCTGGATAAACACTCGCTCTGTGGTCCCTCAATCTCAGTTCCAGGCAGTGGCATTAGGCCATGAGAGAGGAATAGAGAGGGAGTGAGGGGGGCTGAGCAGAGTATTTCACTGCCTGAAGCACAGTACAGACTTACAGCACTTCACAAAAGTCACATGCATGTCATATCCAGCTCAAACCTCGCCCACTTCAACAATCTGCCCTTGGGTCGGGAACTGAACGGCAACAGCCATGATCAATTACTGAAACCACGATGAAGCATGAAATGTCACACAAACACTGCTTTTGAGATTCTGTGAGAGTGTGATGATAAGGAGCTGTTAAACTAACTGAGAACAAGACAATAATTACAGCATCAGATGGAGAAACTGGCTTGGGGAATGCAGAATTTACCTTTTCTATCTGACAATGACATGAGTAAACTGAACAAGTCAGTGACAAGAAAAAATAAAATTTATTTATTTCCAAAGATCAAACTACAAAATCAGAACAAGATTACCACAAGAAATGCTTGATAAAAAGGATTTACACGCACTGGTATTCCAGTAAATGGAAGGAAGTGGGTAGTGTTTGATGCATTTATGGTCATAGGGCATGTTTAGAAAGCAAAAGCTACCACCATGGTCACAGCTCCAGTACCACAAGGGCTGTGAACAACAACTTTTTATGACAGTAAGTGACCTAAATGGCTCATATGCCCTCATACGCACTCCAAGAACAAAAGAAAATGCAGAGGGAGTACAAACTAATAGGTCATTGAGTCAGAGGCTGCACATTATTCTTATAACTCATAATACTGCAGCTCCTCTGTTTCAATAAAGACTTTATTGAAAGGGTCCAGGGGGAAGAACATGTGGCCAACAGCATCTTGTGCAAACCACGTTATTCAGTTGTTTTCTGCACAACTGACCATTTTATAGCCAACGTTGACAAAATAAAGAACATATTTTACATCTGTGGTAATGTCTGAAGTCCCCAGTCTAAGAAATATGCTTAAATAATTAGATTAAATGTTCACTTAAAGTAATTATTCTTGGTATGTAAGTATGTAAGACATACCGTAAACAGGGAGCTTTCATTAAAAAAATAGAGCCATGAGGTCTGTTGGTCATTCATAAATCAAATTTGCTTGGTAAAACTGAATTATCATGACTAATTAAATGTTGCAGTTGATGTACAAGCCACAGAAAGGCCTTGAGCATCTATGGAATATGGCAAAAAGACAGTTTGGCTACTTCAGCACCATAGTGACATCTGTAATTACTACATGGCAAAGTTAGAAGACTGCAGAGAGAAAAAGGAATATTGTCAGGCTATGTTTTTCAGCCCTAAAACGGTCCTGTTGGCAGCGCTCGTGGTCATTAGCTGCAAGGCAGCCAATAGCAGAGAGCGGCTGACCCTTGCACCATCTGTCCTGGAGATGGTGAGGTCATGACTGTTCCGGAGCCAGAGAATGACATCTGACTGAGAGGAGCTTCAGTTCATCTCCCTGAGGAGTGCAAGGGAAATGGTGGTGAGTGGTGGAGGAGCAGCACAGAATTGAGGCATAGCCACTCGCATACATTGGTCAAACAATTGTTTATTGGTTGGTTCACTGTTAATTAGTTAATTGTTTATCTCTACAAAGTACACAGCTAAAAATACTGGTTTCAGGAACACGTTTGGAGAGAATGATAGCATGACTATAGCAACAGCTTTCACAACAGCTACTGATGTACACTGAACCAAATCCTTGCTAGCCCATCAGGAGCCAACAGTCCCTTGGTTTAAACTAAAAACAGTTTATTAGATAGGACATATTTAATACAGTTTCAAACTGTTGACGTCATATACAAGCTGATCCCTGGTCCAACAAATCAGTACTAAGTTCCATATGTTTATGCTACAACAAACAGAATGTTAACTGTGTGCGTTTGCATCTGTTGAATTGGGGCAAATGCATCTAGATAAAAGAAAATGGCAAACGCATTTACTGAGACACATCTTGGGTCCTACAAAAACAACAAAAGCTCTAACCTTTGACCTCTGGTGCTTTGTTTATTTGAGTTAAGTTGTGTCTGTTGTCAATTGGGAGCTACCAAGTATCGATAGCTAAAAAGCAAATAGCTAAATCAGCCAATTTACACTTCAACAGCTGCATACAATGAACAAAAAGAAAGAACATTAAATCATTTAATTGCAATTACTAATATGCCAATTGATCATTACAGGCCTAAGACATCAAGTATATTACAACGGCTTTGAACGCAGCCCAGGAAACCAGATTTCTGAACGAGAACTATCAGTTTTAAGACTGTTCCTCTGATTGCGTCCCTCATGTAAGGCTTGGCAGTTAATGATTAATGGGCAACTACCAACCGGAAGTTATATCAGTTATTGGTCAAAAGTATTTACCACAATTTGGATCCTTACTCTAAATGCATATCTTTAAAAAGTTAAATTATTTATCTGATTAGCCTGGGGCATTTTAGCACTCTGTGAAGAGCAGAGCAGGACTAACACGTTTGTATGAACAGCCATGGTACCCTATATCCTCAGGACACACACACACACACACACACACACACACACACACACACACACACACCCCCTCCAGAGAGCTACACATACTCTCATTTGGGACTGATTAGCAGTAAACTCAGCAGCTGCTGATAGTGGTGTTAGATTACTACAAATTGATGCAGCTTACCAACCTGACTTCATTGCACATCAGCGATAAGTACTAGTATTCAATACAACAGCGATTATCATGAAAACCAAAATCTAATTTACCATTATGAGCCAAGCAAGCCAAACAGAGGATGAGTTGTAATGTAACACGCACATCATTCATGCAGGTATTGTTTAAAACTTCATGGCTGTAGATCAAGATAAAGGAACTAGCATATTTGTAGTGACGTGCTAGTAAAGAAGCTACAGAAACCAAGGTGTAGTTGTTTCACAACTAGCTGCTGACTAATTGCCTAAGTCACACAGCTTAGTTTAAACACTGGGCAGGGCAACACCACCATCAGACTTGCTAAACTCCACTGCCACCGTAAAACCAACATCAAGTTTCACAGCAATGCCCTATACATGAATTCCCACTTGGCCTGGGTCCATTCGTCTAACCAAGACATTTGGAATTTAATCCAATTGCTACTGACTTGTAACTACTCCAGAAGTGCTTGAGGACAGAATTTGTACAGGTGTCATATCCTCTATTATTTAATGCCCCTAAGATCCACTTACAATATTTGTGTGGCTTTATGTAGCAAAAACAGGTCATAATTCATTTTCCACCCTCTTTATATATCTCCGAATTAAATAGGCTGTTGCTACAGTGCCTTTGGGAGTGATATGTAATTTACTTCTGTTCTGATTGGCTGTGCTGCATTGTCTCTCATTCTGAAGGCAGTCTGGAGTAAAACACTCCTTGTAAGTTTGAAGTGAACAGCATAAAAACTATGAATTCAAAACAAGTTGTTTTAGCAGTGACTGTTTCAATGGCTACAGTATTTATTTAAATGCAGAAAAGACTATCATGTGTTATGTTGGCTATCAAATATGTTACCACAAAATATAGTGGTCAGTTTGTCAATGTTGTAACATTTCCAGGTAATTTAATGATAGATTTTACTTCATTAATATTGATGCTGCTTCATCTGGCTGACAGCAACAATTTTTTACCTACCTCCTGTTTAAAAGTTCTGCTTCGTGTGTCTAAAGTATCAAATGTAGTGACAGACATAAACTAGATAGAGTAGAACAGAAGGCAGGCAGGAAAGCAATGTCAGGCAGAAAAGGGTTACTAAGATCAGCACTGTGTACAGTGTTGTCACATTATTTTGTACTATTTGTGAAAATAATGCCACTCTTTTTCCACCCAAGATGAGTCAAATGGCCACTAAAGGCAAGACGTGATCCTTTTATGCCTAGATTATAGCTGTTTCAGCTTCACTGACACACAGTCACATGCATTTGTATTAGGTCAAGTCTTAGAAACCACAACTTGGAAACAGCAATGAATCAAAAACAGTGGAGTCACTGCTATAAATTTGCTTGCTGTAGCAGGCAGAGGCTTCATGTTCGCATATTTTAAACTCCGGCATGTTTGCGGCTGACAGGGAAAACACAGAATGATGCTGCATCACAAAGGAAAGTTCAGAATGCTGAAGTGACAGAATGTCTGTTGAGTTATTCTGGAAGACACAGGAAGGTAATTCTGTGTTTACATGGTGGTGCTGGAGTTTTCCGTGCCTCCTAGCAGAACTGGAGTAATCAGCAGACAGTACATGATTGACAGAGGCCTGCAGGCCATGTAAGTGTTGCCACAGTGGTAGTACCACTGCAATTGTAGTGGCATCTCTGACCGTGTGCAGGTAAACTAAATGAATGAGTACACTTAGACTTTGACTGTTCAGCACCTATCCAACTGGACAACTTTCTTATGTCGTCCAAGAGCAAATGCATCTTATTTGTGCCCATGTGACCCTTTTAAGTATGATCAGATAAGAATTCAAGCATTTTTCACTGTACATGCACGTTATCCAGTGTCTGCAGCTAGCCTGAAGTTAGAGCCAGTAATAGCTGTAAAAGCAACATTCATCACAGCCCAAAATGATATGACCAAAAACTACAAAGAACACACAATGATGGGCTATTGAAAGCTCTACACTCTAAAGTTATATTTACCACTCAGCACTAGCCAAAGTTAAAACATGGACATAAATGCCATGACCTGGGGCTCAGTGCCTCAGTAGCTGTTGTCGTCCACCACATCCTTTTTTGTAATTTCGCATACTTGTGTGATCCTCACACCACCTTCATCACTCCTTTTCTTGGAGAAGATTGACAAAGTAGTTGTCAGTTTGCTTTCCATATAGTACATCATTGTAGCAGCAGTCGTCCTTTCAAAAATTGGTCCCAAACACCACTATTTTTAGCCGTGTGCTTCATTGTAGTAGGCCTATCTAGCAGAGCCAATGACCTTTTGCACCCTCATGTGTACAATTCAAAAACAATCCTCAACTTGTACAATAAACCCACCTATTCAAATTGAAACTGACGTTTTACTTTTACCAATAGCATTGGTTGAACAATCTTTCAAGTCAGTTATTAGCTAATCAGTTAATCATTTACATCCCAAATTAAAGAAAATGTCAATTTAACAACATGGCTTGTAATGTGAACATTAACACCGGTTGGAAGGCCAGATGCCATGCTAGAAAGTGAAAACAAAACACACACACACACAAATACACATTACCCAACCAAATGACTTGCAGCATTAACACGTGTAACAAGTAGCTTGCCACTCCATTTTCTGACACATGCCTGTCAGATTTCATTTTGCTACTTTATATAAACACAGACACAGACACACACACACCACACAAAACCCTACTCCTCAGTGGATTCACACACTCCACATTGTTGTCAGCACCTCATATCATTTGCACTTTCTTTCATCTAATGGTTTATAAAGGCACTGCTAATACAACCCAAACCACTAGCACCCCATTCAGCAGTCCATCCACATTCCTTTAAACCCGAAGGAAGGATTCTACAGCAGCCCAGTGATGAAGACCTATTGAGCTGGGCCAATTGAGACATTATTCAATGGTGAGACATGCTCTCTAAAGCTGTAAACAGCACAAAGAGAAACAAACTCCACTGATCATCTCCAGCATTTAGCCACCTCATTTCCTGTGTTCGGATTTCTTATTATAAAACGCCCTCTGAGCTGTGAGCAACACCCGACTCACACCCTCTCATGCTTCTCCTCGGGGATTTTTCAAGTGACTTTCCAGGCTAATATGCGTTATATAAACATGGATTAAGCATTAGGTACAAGTTTGGCTTTAATGTTATCATTACGGTTTGGACTGAACATGCACAGTGGGAAATGTTAGTCAGAAACATGACTGGCAAAGCTAATGCCCCATAGGGCTCAAAGCATCCAGCTCATATGACACTAAGCTAAAGTCATGGGCTGCATTTATAGATCCTCCTCTGTGCGGAGGAAAAAAATGGAGGGGCTCCAAACATCCGCAATCAATTAGAGCTCTGGCATGCAGGCCAAGGCAGGGACAGGCTTCCTTCCTGCATCGCTGCTTGCTGGAGACACGATGGAGGACAAGGCCACGAGGAGAGAGAGGATGGAAGACTCGCTTTAAATGGACTGTTCTTGAAAACATTTCCTGTGACAAATACTAAACCACGTGCCAAAACATTGCATCCAACTCTTGTCTTAAAGCAGAATCCTAGGCAAAATCTTTATTCTGAATCGCCTTCAATGACTACCGTTGACATTACAAGAGAAAAAACAGGTTGAATAGTTAGCTCTGATGCTTTTCAAGATTAGTTAAAACTTGCTCATGTTTCCAGTCAGAAAACATATCCTAGCAACTATTTTTCTAAATCATGAAGTGCATCTTCCATCTTGAAACGGTTTAAGCTAAACTTCTGCAAGAAACAACAATGAACAAGCTGAATACAATTTAATACATAATGCGATGGTAATATGCCTTAAAACACATGAGTGAACCAGTGGGGTGGTATGGCTATATCGATATCTGAATTCATCAGAGCATATGTTTACTTATAGGGGTACTCAAATAAAACAATAATTAAGTGAATGTTAATGTTTCCAAGTTTTTTTCCATGTGAAGCATCTCATGAACCTGGCTGAAGTGAAGATTCAGGCGGTGGAAAAAGAGACAATAAGTGATGCTTTGCAACAATGACACTTTGTGTGAAACTTTAAATCTGTTCAAATTGGCCAAAACAGCAATTGTAAATTGTTAAACTGTGAGAAAATATACTTGAGTAGCTGTCAATACACTTGTGTGGGTGGTAGTGGTGTTGGGGGCATCTAAGTATAGCCTATGTGAGGGGAACACTAGTGAACCCTTGACTCGATAAGGTTAAAGACTGGCTTACATTGCTTTAACCAAAACTACTTATGTTTGTTACCTCATGTAAATGACTTATCATGACAGCCTTAAAAACATCTGAAGTTGGTTTGACTGCCCGTCCCACACAATAAGTGAAGCCTCATCTGTACTTTGCAGTCTTCTGTGATGATTAACACACAGCCCTACAAGGAGACAGTGTGTGGAGGACTGGATGCGTTGTATAGAGAAGCATGACGACTGAAGCAGCACTGATGAGCACCTGACCAGCAGGACCCAACAGCGGCTGCATGTCTGAGATCAAGCTCCACTTTTGGCTGGAGCTGTGGAAGAAAAAAAATAAAAGGGGCCACTGTTTCGTCCTTGTGTGGAGACAGTCAGTCGTTATCACCTGTCAAATAAAATTTCTCTCCCTTGCTGAGGGGTTTTTACAGGCAATAGTCCTTTTTTTCAGAAGGCTACATATATGTATACTAATTGGAGGGATTTGGGACATTTTTAATAACTTGCCGTTTCCTTTAGGGATGCACAATGAATTTATATCACTATTGACAAATAACTGTCAGTAGACAGATGTTAATAAACAAATCGATATTTAAGAACATTTATTGTACTCCAGAATAGTTGGAGAACTGAATACTGTGCAAAAACGGCCACGTGCTATTCATTTTAACTGCACTTGCAGCTTTACTTAAATATTAAATAATGTAAATGTTACATATCTCTGTAATGCTAATTCAGGCCTATCATGATAAAATTTTAGCTGACAATTAGGCCTAATTATTATATACATAATTAACAACTGAATTGTCTGTTTTGTACATTTAATGCAACTAATATAGTATAAATCTAAAGTAGCTAAACTGGCAGCTTATGAGAGATGATACATTGCACTACAGTGTACATAACAAGTGTCTACAGTTACAGAGACAGCCAAAGCTTACATTACTGTGGAAAATAATCAGGTTATATAAACACGTTCAGTCAACTGTGACAGGTCTACAGGTAGATTTAGTCCCTAATTACCATGTTTAATAAATGGTAATGTATTGGCATTCACATCAGCAGATATTAGCATCAACCCACACTTGCCTATCTGTGCATGCAGCTCTAGCGTCCTTGGCCTATGCTTTTAAGGGCTTAAACAGGAACATATATTAACCCAAGTGGGAAAGCACAACATAAATGCTTCAGCACAGCTTGGCCTCCTGCCTCTCTCATTCCTGGATCTGTCCAAACAGAATAAGCAATAGGCTTTTTAGCCTCAAACTGTAACATGAACAGTAATGATTTTCCTGTACCCTTGACACTAAAGTGTGGGAAAAAACAAGTATCAGGCAACATTATACATTCTTTTGCCATTCCAAGTCTTAAACAGCTACTCTGATATCCAGCTGTTATTATGCTCATCAACGTAACGCAAAAGCAGCCTGGATGAGAAAATTACTGTGCTCATTTTTCATTCAGACAGTCCCCGAACACCAGCAAGTTGCACTATCACACGGGAGAGTAGGCTTCATTTGGAATTCATTAGGGTGGCCGTGCTGGAAGATCATGCTGATTTAGAAACATCTGGAGAGGCTATAGAGGAGGGACACCACCGCTGCAACTCATCTCTGATGGCCATTTAATTAAGAGCAGTTTGTACTTTAAGATGGCTCTTTTGTGTTGGCTGGCGATTTGGGAAAGGAGGGGGCTGAGACACACACACACACACACACACACACACACACACAACACATACCACCCCCTCTTCCTGTACTGACTTAACCCCTGTTTAAAGAAACAAGAGCACAGAAAGCAAACCCCCACCATTCTGAAGGTGACTTTGAATGAAGAAGGGGGTCTTCTTTCTGCCCGATAAATGGGAAAAGAACGCTAAAGCAGTGGCACTGTGAACACACTTGGCTTTCTCCTCTATAAAGTCTTATGGTTTAACAACGCTCCATTTCTTTTCACTTAACACAAATGACAAGCCACCACATGCCAAGCCATAGATAACATTTGCACATAATTACATGATACAAATAGAGCTGGTGTCTGCAGAATGCCAAAAATAACAGAAAATAAATGTTGTGTGAAGCATGATGACATTATATTGACAGATGGCACTAAGGCTTCTTGTTCAACATGATTAGTCAAAGAGTGAAGGGCTCTAACAACAGAACACAAGTTGCTCACATGCTCATGTTTAATGAATAACTCAGGAAGCAGCAGGACACTTCCATTTCTGGCTAGGTTAAAGCATTCATGTTTGGCTGTAAAATACAGTACAATCGTATATTAAGATGACAAAACGCAGAGCCGCACTCTTGGACTAAAACAGATAAAGGTAGAGTACCTGACAGGCATTTAAACTGAAAAACATAAGACTTGATGGCTACTTATTCAAACCTAAAGGAAACTAAGGACACTTGCTGTGAGAAGAGAGTATTGCATGGGATTACCTTGGAAACCAATAGACCACTCCATCGTATACAAAACCACAATTCAGTCTTTATATGTTAGTATGCAGGTCACTTAGACTCCCTGAAACTTTTGCTTGCCTGATTTTTTTTAAACAGGCTCCTGGAAGGGAAGCATAAAACTGTCTCCGAAACAAGAATCAAGGTGAGTGAATGTACATTCCCAATGCATTCTGGTGACCAATCACGGGATTCTGGGAATGTTTCCATCAGCAGTAAACAAAGCAATGCATGTCATCGTGACAAAGGTGGAGGGCGGGAAAAGTCCAGTCTGGTTCTCTGTGTTTTCTTTCTCACTCTTTCTCTGTATACAGGGATGAACGATCAGTCAGGGCTGTTGAGGGGCCCTGTAAATGTGAATGGGGGAGTCTGAGAACAATGAACTCTATTACCCTTCCATGCAGAGCTACAGCCAATTCCCAAAGAGCCCGCCTGAGCTCAGCCTGAATTCATTTTCCCATTCCTGAGAGGAGAACAATGGAGACCGAACGCTCAGGTCCAGTGCTGATGAATTATTGAAGGAATACATATGAGGGATTCTCTGACTGTGAGACATCCTGGTAGGTGGTAGAGTCTGTTAGATCTTTCCTGGTGATGCAACACATCAACAACACAGGTTTATTATGAATTCCTGTAACAGTGTGATCTGTGGAAGAAGCGCTCGACTTGATGCAGAGGGTTTTAAACTGTGGAGAACTGGCACTAAAGACAAACTGATAAACTACTAATCTACAGCAAAATGCTGTCTTTACAATGACCACATATCATGACTGTTTAAAAAAAGCGTTGTTTAATTATTTTAATTTTTTTTTCCTTTTACACCAGCTGCTTTTTACATTGAATGAACATTGGGCCAATTAAAATAATTTAGAGTAAAATCTTACATCAGCATACATTAAATGTTAAGAACATTTCTTTCTGTCTCCTGCAAAGGAGGGGTGTAATAATTTCAATACATCAACATTTAAAGCAAATAAATTTAAACTGTATTGCTGGTATGCCCCTCTGTCTCTTTCAAGGGTCTCTTCTTAATTGTCTTTTGTACAAACCACTGCCTGTGATCAAAACTAGGCATCTGGGGTGCATCCTGTCAGGGTAAAGATGGAGGAGGTGGGAGGGAATGGGTTGGGGGAGGGGTTATGCTCAGTACGCACCCACGCTCAAATGACTGGGCTTTTTTTTTGCTTATAAGTCATTTCTAAATTCTAGTGGTTCAGCTTATTTTGTAAGAAAGCTGGCAGCATTGAAAAAGTTCTATTTCAGAAAACGTATTTATCTGAGCCAATCTGTGTAGTATAGAATAGAGCTCAAGACATGTTAATGTATAAAATACCAACAATTCACACAAATCTCTACCTCAGATTTGAAAAATCCTATTGTACCTGAAAAAAATGCATCATTACACCTCTAAAACCATTTTGCTGATATGAGGCTTTGTTACAATGGGGACTATATGCTATACTGGTGATGGCGACAACTGCAGCTCAGCAGGACACAAGCACATATGTCAAGAATCATGACTTGTGAAAATCAAAACCACATCACAGAATAAAAACATTTCATCCAGGCGATCATTTACAGTCCCTCTTGCCTTCTCCTCTTCCTGGCATTCTCTCTTTGCTGGCTCACAGGAGTCTGAGGGCAAATGAAGTCTAATCATTCAGACAGCACAATGGCTTAAAATTCTGTTACCCAATTAGTAGACTCATTATAAAAGCTCCTGCTAAGCACTGAATTAGTTAGAGGTGCACTAGAAAAAAAATCCTCCTGTTCGCTTGATCTAATTTATAGAAATGTGATTCTTCAAGCTCTAAACGTGGAACAACCCAATATTTGAAAACTTTCTATCCTTAATTTGTCAAAACAGCTCAGACACTAAGTGCCCTGATTCTGAGTGCTCAGAATTCCCCGAGCTAAATGATCCCATGCCATATGAGTTATATAAAATGACACAACCATACATCACTTTTAGTATGGGCAAAATGACTCAGTCCCTGATTCATTTGGGAAACGTGTGGAGTGTCCAGGACACTTTAAATGTTTTTCAATGGGTTAAAGGCTACGCAGGTGTCGGCTTGGGTTATCAAACATAGCAGAAGCCGCAGTTTAAACTAGCAGAGGTGCTGCTCTTATTGCTTTCTCTCTGCTAGTGGACAAAAGAGTTATATCCAGGATACAGCTGTGTTTGGAAAGACACGTCGCAGAAGGAGAGCACAAGCAATCAGAGCATTCTCCTCGTCCGGCCAACGTCTGTTACGAAACAGCTTTTATGTGATGTTAGACCTTAATTTCTCTGGAATTCTATCTCTCTCAAATCACCTCGCTCTGAAAAACTAGGCTAAGGGTTACAGGACCCTCAAAGCCTGGTGGTCTCCAGCACTACAGTGGCCGTCCCCTAACTAATAACCATCTAATTAGTCCATCATAACAATTTTCAGCTTTGCATCTCTGTTTATGTCAACTCTGACATTAAAACTGAATAAATCCTTGTTATGTGATACAGACACACACATCCAGCTGCTAGCCTTTCACAGAGTGCCAGGGAGCAATGAGACAGCCAAGTGAGAGGATTATGGACTACAAAGCTCTGCTTGTGAAAAGCTTCAAGTCTGTAACACAGACAACAGCAAGAGCCTGTGTTTGACTGGGACAGTGTGAAGAGTCTCAGTAGTTCTTATCTGGGGAGGGACATCATTATCACTTTAAAGTTGGTAAAATGATGGCTACAGACAAGGCAGGCTCATATCTAAAGGTCCACTGTAAAATATGACTCACTGTTTTACCTGAGTTAAACTGGTAGCCTTTTTTTCCAATTTCATTAAACTTTAAATGATAAGCTAATAGAAGGAAACACACATTTTATTGTTCTGTTAATTATTAGAAGTTCAACAAACTCTACATTTGAAGGCAGCCAGGTTGGCTACTTTATTTTATTCTTCTCAGAAGTCTAAGAGTGACTTTTTCCTGCAATTTTCTTGCATATTATTTTCCCCCTGAGGATTAGTTATAACGTGTAAATTTAATGTACCAAAAACAGTCTTTATTCATTTTTACATGACCATTTCACAACTTCTCTTTATTCCTTAGAATGAATTAGGCTGTAAAACAACACTGCGCCTTTAAGACTGATGCATGTAAATGACCTCTGTTCTCACTGGCTGTCCTGTACTGTCTATATGAGATTTTTTCATGTGATTTATTCAGATCACAATATAATAATTCATGCACATGTATAACTGACAGTGTCTTTCCCTCCAAACATGACTTCTTGAGCGATGAACACGCAACGTTGTTTTATTTACCCTCTTCGTTTTTTTGCAAACTTGCACCAATGACAAAAACTCACTGACCAATTACAGTCCCATGCTGTCAGCATGACAACAACTAAGATGATGGAGCAGCTGTGTTCCAGCAAAAAACTTTTTCAGAAAAGTCAGAAAGATCAAAATCTCTGAAAGCAGCTCAAACTGGACTAAATCGGGGGAAATGTGAAAGAGCTCAACGTTTCAGCTTCTGAATGAAGTGATAAGCTCCTCACGCTACTTTCTCTCTACATTTCCAAAATGAACAGTAGTCCAGTTTCACTGTTTGTCCGTTCAGCTGGGAGTAAAGAATTGGATTTTATTTGCTACTTAAAGATATTCAGCCAATTTGTGTTGTGCTTCTCCAAAATCAGCTCAAACTCAGCTCAAACTCAGCTGCGAGTGAAAGCCCTCGTAACGTTTCAGCTCCTGAATAAGGTGGAGAAACTCTACTCTTTTTTCACTTTTCCCAAGTGGAAATCGTCCTGTACAATGTTACAGTTTGTCCATTTTGTGAGGAGCAAATGACCTTTTTAATGAGAAAAAAATAAATATATTTATTTTGCATTCGTGTAATTTTTTCGCATGCCGTTAAATGTGTAACAACCTTTATTTCCAAAATGTGAGGTATTTGTTTTTCCATGACATGGGCCCTTTAAATGCAGCAAAACTGTTTTGAATTCAACATTCACAGTGAACAGCTTATCTGTAAACAGAAATAGTTGTGTATATTATCTGCTGTGCGGTCAAAGGCAGATTAAAAGGGAAAGCTATTGTGAAACCACCTGCATTCACTTCAACGAAAATAGGTCAAAAGCAATACGTCAAAGAAAACTGGTTCTCTCAACACAGGTACACACGTCTGTGTTGTATGTAATCAAAATATTACTTACTATACACACAGCAATAACACACTAACATACAAGGACTTTAATTCAAACAAACTGTTTCCTGACCTATGTTTTACTGTAACTGTGTGTGTGTGTGTGTGTGTGTGTGTGTGTGTGTGTGTGTGTAGGGTCACCCTGACAGCTTGGCAGCACCACAAGTCTTGGCACACACATAAATCACTTCACCAAGTCTCACCTGTCTGTACCCCGGGTAACAAAGATTACTACAACTGAGCAACCTGTGCACTTACACAAAGCCAACACTGTCACAGAGATCTAAGCTCTGTAAGAATACCAATGAATGGAAAGATTACTGACGTACATTCTGAATTAGGGACAACAGATGTGTCAAGCACATGACCATTCTGATCATGGATGGGATGGTTACTATGATATACTGCACCATAAACCTTAATGATAATCACACCACCTTTCCCTTTATATATATATTTTTACTAAAACTAAAAGCCTAAAATAAATTCCATTAGCAAAGGCCTTTAGATGTAAAAACAATATTAAAAATAATTTAGTTGAATGCTTAATAAATCAATCAATAAATTCATGAGAGCACCACAAACTGCAAACAGTTTTTCAGGTGGCCATTGGAAGCAAAGAGGCCTCTGAAAGGGCTCTAATCCACACTGCCTCCGACTCAGCTCTGTCATATAACTGTTTCAGGTGAGAATATAAGCTCTTCTCTTTTTTTCTAGTTTAACCATTTTATATTTATAGCAGGTTTAAACACTAACAGCACAAACAACAGATCTGTTCATTTTGATGAAATCACAAGCCTTTACGCCCATATTTCTAGTAGAGTCCCCTCCACACAATGTTAGTACAGTGCAGGAGCTGCTCTGTAATTACCGCACCAACAAGATCACGCTTAGTACGTTATTGTTTAAAATATAGTTTAGAATGCTATAGAAAGCATGAGTCTGTGATTTGACTGGATCTATATGGAGTTTTTTTTTTGTTTTGGTGTTAAAAAGAAAAATAAAATCAAAATGATACCCATGGTGAAAAGATTTCAATGTCCATTTGTGCTTTTTAAACATATGCCGTAGTTTATAATAAGACCGAGATAATATATTCATTGATATCACATAGGTAATTTGCATACCGTCCCATTTTTAATTCTAAGATAAAAATTCAGAATTAATGCAGATTTACAGTGTTCTCATGTCCAGACAACACTGATTTTCATCCCTAAAGCAAAGTAAGATTTAAGGGACGAAAATAAGTGTTGCTAGCCTTATATTCAAACATTTAAATATAGCAACATACTGCTGTTCTACAGTGTACAATGTTCTGAGGCTCCAACTGACACAGTGTTTGCTATGATGATTAATCCACTCCATAAATCAACTCAATTTCTCCACTAAAATTTCTGAAAAATGAGATTTGAAAGCGTAAACCGATAAGCACATCTAATCTCACTGCTGCTGTGCTTTCATCTCACTAGACAGGACGTCCAGGCTGTACAGCTTGTTTTCAGTGTGCAGGTGTTAAACTAGCAAAGTCGTAATAAGCTTCTTTAGCGGTTTTCGAACCAAACTATCAACATCTGCCAGCGAGTGTGCTAAGCCTGTGTGGACAAGGGCTTGGGGGGAGGAGGGTCAGCCATCATCAAGACAGCCAACCAGAGACTGAAAGCTCCTGCCAAGGACAGAGGATTAGCTTTAATGGAACTGTCTTGAAAAGAGGACTCCTCTTGCTGTTACCTCAACTGACTAAGGCACTGTGGATTATGCTCTGGGTAAAAGAATTCCCTCCATTCTGCTGATTTAGGGCCAGCTTTCCTTACCCAAACCCTAACATAAACCACTGTAAGACAAATAGCATTACTGATTTGAACCCTTCATTTGTGTGAATAGGCAACTTCAACCAAAACTTTATGAAGGATGGTTTTCTCACTGCCCTTGTCTTTGTGCATAAATCCAACACTACACAATGACTGCTGAAAGACGGACTCCACATTCCAAAAGTTGGGGGGGGTTTAACAAATCCCTCCAAAAACTAAGTAAAGCAGTGTTCTCCTTATGGTAAGGTCAGACCGCGCCGATGGAACAAGAAAGATTTCGCACTGTAAATGCTCACAGCCTGAGAATGACTAATCTATCCATCTTACAGACACATGCACTTAAAATCAAATCTCTTTTCCAGGATAGAAAGTGTTCCGACAGGTCTAACCAGTCTGCCCCGATGTAAACCATCACATAAACAAATGATACAGCCTCTCCACTGCAGTACCATCCACCCAAGGCCTGGAATGTCAGCAATTATGTAATATTCCACAACACTTCTCCATACGGTTATGCATGAAATAGTGGATACGAGACCTATTGTACGCAAGAGCTCCCTTGCCGTTCATTTGTGACTCATTTGTGATTGTTTAGCGGCATGATGTCCGTTTCCTGTCCGCAGATGATTGTGATTGAGTTTCCATCGTCCCTTTGTTCTGCGCGATTTGACGGAGCTCAGCCGCATTTCCCCTCACAGCTCCAGGCGACCCCTGGGATCACACAGCCGACGCTCTGACTCCTGCAATTTTACATACTCATTGAGCTGGACATCAGGCCTGTCTGTACACCCTGCTCTCCCTTGTTAGTGTGAACCACCACTCCCTTACGCACACAGTTCCAGATCCACACCCAAAGCTCACTGCTGACCTAAACTAAGCGCAAGCTAATTACCGCTTGTTCTTTTCTAAAGGACATGCAGGTTTACAGAACTTACTTTGGACAAATACTTTGCGCTTACTGTGGTTGCAACCAGTACAATAAAAGCAAGAACAATGAGTACAAATAATAAAGGCCATGAGTCACCTGGCCACTGTGTAATGTCCAGTTTCTCAGAGTTAGGCAGAGCATATGTCAATATCCAAAAGAGAAGCTGGATAAGAACACTCGTAGTTAACTAATAACACAGCCAATGGGAACATAGCTCTCAGAATAAGTGACTTAGTTATCTTTATTAAAAATAAAAAAAATAATAATATATTTATGACATATACTATTAGTAGAATGACCAATAAACCTGTTGATGTAGGAAACTCTGATACTGAGTTACGCAGCGAACTATTTTACCCAATTTTACCCTTACAATTGTGTTTTAATATTGATTTTAACCTTTTTTGACAAAACTCAAATCTTGTGACTATGCTAAGGCTAAAAAAAATACAAAGCATGGTATCACATTAAGATTAACATCCATGATAATTGGTCAAAGTGGGTTTCATAGCACCACTATATCACCTACACTATATCACTTACAATATTGGAAAAAAAGAACACCCCTAGCGCCCCTGGCATGAAAGTAACAAAAAAAACTGTGGATACTGAATCACAGTGCAACTAGAGGCTAGTTTCAGGGCCTGTAACCAAGACTGTGGTTTTGGGTCCTCAGTGATGACATACAGCCAGGGACTAAAGAGCACTTTATCTTCCTGAGTGTGTGGTGATTTAACAAATGCATATCAGAGCATGGGCTATTTCATAAATTGGCGGATTCAATTCAAAATGTCCAGAAAAATCAGGCAGTCTAAGCACAAGAGGGATTTTATGTACAGTCCACACCAAACAAACACCAGCCCACCAAACATCAGAGTGATTCAAGTTTTATTACTTAATGATGGGTGATATAGCCAAAAAATGTCCTAGATATTTCCATGGTGCGTGACACGTAGCTCAGCATGTTTCACTGACCAGCCATAAAATTATAACCACCTCCTTGTTTCTACACTCACTGTCCATTTTCTCAGCTCCAAGTACCAAAAACGTGCACTTTGTAGTTCTACAATTACAGACTGTAGTCCATCTGTTTCTCTCCATACTTTGTTAGCCTTCTTTCACCCTGTTCTTCAGTGGTCAGGACTCCCACAGGACCACCACAGACCAGGTATTCTTTGGGTGGTGGATCATTCTCAGCACTGCAGTGACACTGACGTGGTGGTGGTGTGTTAGTGTGTGTTGTGCTGGTACGAGTGGATCAGACACAGCAGTTCTGCTGGAGTTTTTAAACTACTCAGTGTCACTGCTGGGCTGAGAATAGTCTGCCAACCAAAAACATCCAGCCAGCAATGTCCTGTGACCACTGATGAAGGACTAGAGGATGACTAACATAAACTGTGCAGCAACAGATGAGCTGTCGTCTCTAAATGTACATCTACAAGATGGACCAACAAGGTAGGCGTGTCTAATAGAGTGGACAGTGAGTGGACACAGCGTTTAAAAACTCCAGGAGCACTGCTGTGTCTGATCAACTCGTACGAGAACAACACATGCTAATACACCACCACCACGTCAGAGTCACTGCAGTGCTGAGAATGATCCACCATCCAAATATCTGCTCTGTGGGAGTCCTGACCACTGAAGAACAGGGTAAAAGGGGGCTAACAAAGTATGCAGAGAAACGGATGGACTACAGTCTGTAATTGTAGAACTACTAAGTGCACCTATATGGTAAGTGGAGCTGATAAAATGGGACAGTGAGTGTAGAAACCAGGAGGTTTTAATGGCTGGTCCGTGTATATTGATAGGTAGCAAGTTACTGAATCGTCACACCAGGGAATGGGCGATCTAATTCCACGTCATACGATGCAAATCATATCACTCAGATGAGTGTCTCTCTGGTGTGGTCACGACTTCACTGAAACTGCCAACGCACAGTCCAGAAATATGAAACTGATCCCCGGTTTAGTCATATGTACTGAACTCAAAGCGCTGCAACCCAGTGCGATACAGACAATGGATCTACAGCCGAACTTTTGGGTCCCTCCTACTTTCAACCAGTGAACCAAACGTACAACGTGGCCCACTAAAAACCTAGTAAATGGTTTTCATTTTAATTTTAGTTTTACTGTGTCTTAAATGCTACAGAGAAAACATTAAGCGGTGTATCCAGTTCTCTCCTTTATTTTGGAGTCATGGCTCCGGCAGCCCGCTGGTGAAACACTGGGCAACACCCAGGCTAAAAACAGGGAATCTTCGAGGGGCTTCATTGTCCTTGCTCTGAGGAAAAGATGTCACAAAACGACGGTCTCGTTGAACACCTCATCACGACTAGCTGTTTTTCGTCATTGGAATAAGAAACATGCCCAAAAATACAAGCCGCAGGATTAAATTATGATTTAGGACTATGATCGGGCTACTCAACTCCTTAGCTCCATAGGCTAGTCAGCACTAACGTACCGAAAAGGTTTGAGTGAATGGAAGCATAACGTGAACGTGAGGTAACTGCTAACGCTAACGTTAGTCTGCAGCCCAGAAAAGAAACACTTACATTTATGTCTGTTAAAAATCTAGCTAATCTCGGAAAAGTCACGTAGATAATACACCTTAGTAAAGAACTGTTGACCTCGTATCCGCATTGTTTAGGCACCTGACAACCAGCAACCATGACTACAAGAGACAGTACGTTAACCTATCGCTCATTTACCTTGTATAAAAATAGATGTAAAAACGTTCAAGTCGAGAAACTACGACAATAATGCAAGAAAAACGCTGTTTTAAACTGGTCCCAAGAAGTGGGTCTCCTCCCCACCTCCGTCTGAGAATTAGGATGTGAAAAACCTGGGACAGACTGCGAGTCATTTCTGGAATATAACCCTCTGAACTATGGCAGAACCATACATCGTTTGTTTGACAGAAATACACGCTAATTAATTAATGAGGCTGAGTTGGCCTCCCAGCTTCTTGTTCGAATTTCCCCGTTCCACCTTAAACGGTGTAGCAGTTACATTCTCAGGCAGACAGGCGCCAGAATGAAACTGCTGCACCATTTAAGGTGGAATGGGAGAATTCGAACAAGAAGCTGGCGAATAAGAAGCTTCGTAATTAAGAGGAAAATGTCAAACGCACTGTCCTTTGTTCATCTGTCTAAGCGTCGTTTCTGAGGTAAAGTTAGCCAGCTAGCTCCGTCTGCACACATACGGTCGTTATGAGAGCCAACACGGGAGATTTGTATGAACCCTGACCAAGGTAAGCCTACCAGCAGCACCTTTTCCAGTCACACCAAACGCGCTGAGACCTTATGTGCCGACAAAAGACGAGAAGAATTAATCGTTTCTTACCCACAGGTCCGTTCCCCAACTCATTTTTCTCTGCGCTGAAGAAAAAGCTCCAAAACTGAGGTCTCCCGGCACTGAACTCAAAGGCTGAGTGTCTCGCCGTCTGTCGTCGTCTAAGTTAAACCAATGTGAAGCAGCAGCCACTCTACGGCTTCTCCATTTCCCGCAAGCAGGCAACAGCGCGGACTCTTGACTCGGCAACGACACAAAAAAAAACCTCGAAAAATGAGGGTGGATGGTCAGAAGTTAGTCCAATGCTACCACCATGTGTCCGCATTTTGAAAGTTCACGGACAAATCCCAGTTTTCGTGGCAATGCCACAAAAATGCTTTATTAGTATCCTCGCAGGGATGGACGATATCACTGACCCGCTTTTTGATCCGGTACCAAATAATACCGCGGCTCATATTCCGATACCAATAACAAACATTTCCCCAATTTTTGGTATTAACATAACTTTATGAAAAAAGAAATTGTCCAATTAATGCATATGGAGAACACCTGGTATCAGTGATGTAGAATCTTGGTGTGCAGGGTATAGACTTGCATACGATATATATATATATATATATATATATATATATATATATATATATATATATGTGTGTGTGTGTGTATAAACATGTATGTACATATATCGCTGTTGTCAGAAAAAAACTTCACATCTTCAAAATTGTAACTTTGCAGGTGAAGGAAAAAACTTACTTTTACTGTAAGTCAGTGGAACCAGACCACACACACACACACACAATGGAAAGGGCAACAGGTATTTTCAAATTATGTTGAAAACTGAAAGACACCAAAAATGGAGATATGAAGTTTTCTTCTGACAACAGTGATGGGTTGCTATCACAATGTAAAGGATCCTAATGGTTTCTTATGGTCCTTTTACAGCAGGGTCTTCAATGCAATTCAAAGCCAAACCTCATTTTCTTAGCCCTGTTTAGCAGCCTGGCAACATTTCTGGTGAATATCTTTTTTAAATTAATACCCTAACTGTTAACTGTTCCATTCGGTCAGGGAACAAAAATGAATAAATGAAAAAAAGAATGTCAGCTTTGGATATATCTGAGGTAAACACCACTATCCACATATTAACCAGAAACATTTCATTACCGGGTTTGGTTAGTCATAGTTACAGTGGGGGTTGCAAGGCTTAGGTTATTTTCTGTTGTATGGCACTTTGTCACTGTTGTTTTAACATGTATTACATAGGCTAAATAAAATTGAAACATAAAACTGAAATTTCTGCTCATAGATAATACAGACACCCATTCGCACACGTTGTTCATGATTGTTTGTGTGTCGGATTAAAGAGAAGCCAGTCCAAAGGCTTTGAATACAGGCCTAGGGAGGAGTTGTTACGCAGCTGCCTGGTACTGATGTTTTCGTGCAAGGACTGATTCTCAAAAGGAATCATCGGGATTGAAAATATCAATATCAATATCAATGACATGACCGTATTGATCTACCCATTGCAAGCTGCAGTTAATCATGTTTTAAAGGTAACAAGGTGTTTGTTGTTCTGACATTTTCAGTTTCGTTTGCTTTGTTCTGCTGTTGAATGTTCAAAAGATAGAGTAGAGGAGAGTAACTACTAAAACTTTTTCTAATGCTATTAAGTACATCAACAATAAACTGTTACTGAGGATATTACCAACACTAACAGCTTTAATGTTTACTGTCAATTACTCTAGAAACAGTTTCAGCATACTATAAGCAATCCACTTATATCTATAGCAGTCAGCTATAGCCTAATTCACAAACACTGTACTCAGATGGATATTTATATAAAGGTGCATTTAAGGCAACACAGTTTTACATAAAATGTGTCACCCTCAGTGGACCTTCATCATATTTGTCTAGAAAGTGCAATCAATGGCATGTATAACATGGCAAAATAGGCAGTAGAAAAGCGCACTGCTTAGTCTGAATGGACTCTAAGACGTAGCAGAGCTGCTGCTACTATTCAAGTGAAGTGCATATCATTTGAAAAGACAGATAAGTGCAATAACTTCTTAAGATATTCCTTTCTTACTGTTGCACTTTACTACTACAACAAAACATAAGCACTGTTTCAGTAAATTATTTTGTCTAAATGTTAACATACTATACCAGTATTACTGAATCGTGTATACCAGTATTATTAATATTGTGTAGGTGCAATAACGCATGAATTAAATGTACAATGTACTATATGGAAAACATGATTTGGGTAGTTTCAAATAAACACATACATACAGCACCACGGTAAGTTTCAACCCATTTTAATTATTTACATCAAGTGTAACACTGAGGGAGCACTTCACAGTAATATACTATTAAAAGTGAGCTTTAAATTAGAATCACACAAAATATACTTTTTACATAACAGAAAAATACTGTTAATTTGTCAACCTCTGCCATTTTTAAATCCCTGTTAAATTCACATATTCAAAATTAAGAGTGTTCCGTTTGTCATTGCACTTGAAGGACTGCAGAGGTGGCCTTTGGTATATAAAATCTACATAAGACTACAAACTAAAAACCTCACAATACAAAAGATTATGTTCAAGAACGTGTGATTTCCAGGATTCAATATAAAAAAAAATAAATAAAAACAAAAATAAATTAAAAAAAGACAGTGTCAAAAATAAAAAGAGTGAAATTCGGCACTGAACTTGAAAAAGTGTTGAGTGAAGTGTTAGATTATATGTACTGACAAAGCATATGTCTAATACATACTGTAAGATGGCTTTGAACGTAGAGAGGCAAAACAATAGGAGAGGGAAATTCTGTTTGACCATTTCTCCACTGATATTTAGAAAAGAAAAAAAACACGAATAATGTAAATGATAAGTTTGTCTAGCTGGCAACTCATACAATACACTTATAATGAAGATACCAAACTAGAAAAAAGGCCAAATAACAACACAAAGGCAAACTCAATTATATGGTCATCTTATGGCATTAATTACTACTGTGTTGACTGTGAAAATGAAATCAATCAGCAGTTAAAAAGGGGCAATTAAACATAAGCACTTTGCCATTTCAATGGCTCAACTGCAAAATGCTCCCTGAAAATCATGCAAAAATGGGGTAAACCTATTTGTTGCCCACCTTAGCTATACCATTGTAAAACATAGTACTTTGAACTGACTAGTTACAATAGACCTCTTGCTGTTTGAATAATCTGGACCTCTGTTTATAGTTTAGATATTTCAGTTCTTTTTTTTGGAAGAGAAGCAATATTTTTGCTTGTCATAGAAATCCATCAGAAATGAGGTAATTCCAACAAAAGCTAACCAATGAAATCGACCCCATCAGCAAAATAACAACAGACTTAAAAGCTCAGTCTTTCTCTCATATACAGTACAAAACATTGCACATCTTTCTCAGGTTGGATGCCTTATGACCCCTGATGACTTAAATGTTACTTTAGATTTGAAAGTAATAACCACTCCTCATTGCCATCTACATAATATATTCGAACATTTCTGTATTATAACCATGAAATCTCTTACAAAAGGCACCATGAAATCTGGGAAAAAAAAAGAGAGTATGGCAGGGAAAATGGTCAAACCAAGCTTGAATTGGAATTTTTTCAACTGATAAAATCCCAAACTGCTCCCTAAAATGTATGTTATGCACATGTTGTTCTGTTACAGAGGGACTGAAATTCAGAGATGAATGATAAGACACAGTAACACATTTCCATATTACATCTCATAGATGGTTTAAGGCAAGGCCATCAACATCTATGCTCTAAAATGACATCCAGTGTAAAAAGTACAAAATCATGTTAACGATATTGCGAGGCTTCGGATAAACTTTCTTTCTTATATGTTCAAGACACAGACAACGAGAACAAGAGAGAGAAAAAAGAAATTGCACCCTGTTTTGTAGACCATTTATAATCTTCCTTTAAATTATATGGATTATATATCTTTTAAAAAGGGTGAAACTAATTCAGTTGCTTACTTAAAACGATAGCGTTTCAGTATTTCGGGGACAGACCAAGGCATACAAAATAACACAACATTCTTGTCTTTGTCAGATGGATACATTCATGTTGTAAATGCTCAGATGGGGACCTTTGTTCTTAATCGCAACACTTCCTGTCAGAAACAATATCCTTCTGCTCACCCAACCACTGGAGGACTTCACAATATCTAAACAAACATGACCTTGAATGCTTTTTGTGGAGAAGGAAATAAATGCACAATTATATCTACAACAACATAAATCCTGTGCTTTTAATAAAAAATAATTTAAAATTCAAGTTTACACAAGTTTAAACATTCTGAAGTTAAAAAAAAAAAAAACAGAACTGTAGAAATCAATGTGCTATAGAAATGGCAGTTTGCGGTGTCATTTAAATCTAGCAATATTGCAGTTTTTGTGTTCTTCTGCAGTGAGTGTCCAGTCACAGTGGGAATACAGTGTCCAAACGTGTGCCTGTGTTCCATCTGGACAAACACAAATCTGTTTATAAAAATAAGCTCAGGCTTCACTGACCTAACATTCTTCAACAAACACTGGCAAACCCAATTGTTGAGTTGAGGTGCCAAAGGTTGAAGCTAATAATCAATATTCCCATACATACAGGAACACCAGAATACGGTAGATATTTTACATTTTGGCATAAATGTGGACAATGATTGATAATTGATCTGAAATGACCCTTCACAACTCACGAGTCATTCTATAGCTAGACACAAGCACACCCGTTGCTCCAAAACCAATAAATGTGTAACCATATAAGCTCTATGTATCCCAGTTTTGCAAATGTAAACTGATATGCAATTAATCGTTTCCGAAATTAATGATCTACCCTTATTAGCTAATATGCCTACTTGATTCTCCCTATTCACAGTTAGTTTGGCTTATGTTCCCCCCCAACATTCTGTACTGAAATGACAACTTTACAAAGTTGTGTTTATTGAATAATGTTTGGTCAGTGTTCCAACAATAGAATGATTCTGATTCTGTGGATATCAAGTGAAATCTTTGAACTCTCCACTGAAAGACCACAATAGACAGAAAACTCTATCTCAAAGTAATCTTTAAAGGTCACTTAAATAAAAACGGGCCATGACACACTATGCCATTCTAACTCAAGGCCTTTTCAGTACTTTCAAAATTTAATGCACAAAACATATTGAACATATTCCTTTCCAACTGGGTAAATGGCACTACGCCCTCTGCACACTGGCATCACTTTTCATTAAATGCTGAAATGTTCATAAAAAGATCTATGAAATAATGAAATTAACCGCGACACTGCATGATACATGCATTCATGTTAAAGGCTCAGTACTGCTAAGTTTAATAACTGAATGGTGTACACTGAGCCCAAACAGTCCATGCCTGATCAACTTCTACCAAGTGTATCTGTTGTATGTTGAGACACAGACAATATCCAGTTATTGTATTGTGAGTAAACTGTTTAGTGCGAGTCACGACAGTCAGAAATCTTTCTAATGTCTTTGTATAAATATGTGAAATAAACCAGAGAATGGGTAATAATTAGTCTCTACTCTTTCAAAGTTGTCACAAAGTAAGTAGATAAACCTGTGTAAAAGGGACTGTGACCATACAGCAGGGGTGTCCAATCTTAACCATAAAGAACCAGCATAGCCACAGATTTTCATTTCAAACACGTTGGACCACACTTGATCCTACTCATTCAATCAGTTTGTCTCAGTCTTCAAACAACTGATTGTGTGTGCTTCTGCTTTGTTGGAATGAAAATATGCAGCCACATCAACCTTTTGGATAAGACTGGACATTGGACACCCCTGCAGTAATGCATTTTTGGATAATAAGCTTATATAGAAGTGTAAAACTCTGTTCCCAACTGGCGATTTCAAAGAGAAATTCAACTGTAAACAATGAGAGAGGGAGAGAGACCATTTGTAGTGATTTTACTGAGGTACTTAGAGAATATTCTCTGTCACCAATCTTGTAAAACAATACATTAAAACCATCAACAAAAAAAAAAAACTTGGAAGTCTTGAGGGGCAGGTTGAGGGGGGGAGATATGTGGACCCACCGGCTACCTCTGCACCACATCACTGATCTCTTTTATACAAGAGTGCAAGTTGTCCAGGGCACCCACACCCCCTCCCCCACCAGTAGAAGAAGCCCGCAATTCCTGAAGACTCAGTTCCAGCTTGCCCACGGCCTCACGGAACGCAAACTTGTTCCGCGTCTGCGGGATGCAGTCTACATAGCCCGAGCAATAGTCGAGCAACTGGTGGCCAGCATCTAGGACCTGGCTGCTGGAGGAGGGTTCAGTGCTGCTGTGGAGAGCATTGCTCAGGCACTCTGCACACTCCAACAGAGTTTCCTTGCTGATCTTCTCCAGGGGCACACGTTCCGCCTGCTGCCGAGTCCGTCTCAGCGTCAGTTTGGAGGAGGCAGGGGCTGAGCCACCAGAGGCACCGTTGGCCATCTTGGTCGGGGCAGTTGTGGTTGTGCTACCAGAGGAGCCAGAGAGCACTGGAGGCACTTGCGGTGGTGGAATGCACGGTCGTGCTCCTCCTGCCCCTCTCCCTGACCTTTTGACGCCATCTCCATTCACCTCCGGACCACTAGAGACTTCTTCAGCTCCATCTGCACTGTAGGCGTGCTGGAGGGAACGTAGAAGTGTGGGCGGAGGAGGGGGGGCGCACTTGGGCTTGATAAGTCGTGGCCGATCACTGCTGGCATCAGCCAGCAGCTTGAAGCGGTTGCCCTGAGAGTCCACCCCAACCAAGTGCACATCAGCTGGGCTGTGCTTTAAGGTCGGCGAGATCAGAACTGGGACTTTGTGGTTGTGTGGACCCATTGTGGATCCTGTTGTGGAAGTTTTCGATGGAGAAGGCCAGCCTAGTCTGTCGTCCTGCCCATCTCTACCCCGACAGGCATCTGACTCTGCTTCGCCCCCTACCCCTGGCGCCCTAACTCCTCCCGACGCACCACGAGGCAGGAGCTTGGCTTTAGGCCTTTCCCGGATCTGTGCCGTACCCTCGTCCAGCTTCTTCTGCAGAATGTCCGGAGGTCGGGCGGCGCCATTCTCCGGCTGTGAAGCAGTGGAGGCTGTGCGCTCCAATGTTGGTTTGCTACGATTCCTGGGTAACGTTAAAGCCATACGCTCCAAATCTGGCAGGCCAGCAGACATAGATGAAGTAGAGTTAGACCGAGGGAAAGGCTTGGCTTGTCCCCCAGAATCATCAGTTCCAGAGGGTTTCCCAGTTCGTAAACCCAGGGTCTTTTTAATAAGGCGGGGGGTAAAGAAGCCTGCTAGGCCTGCCCAGCTACTGCTGCTGCCCACCTGTGAAGAGGTGCCTCCAGAGGAGTTTGACCCCGAGGGTTTCTGTCCAAATGTGGCACCGCAGCAGCGTGACTGGACATGGTTGACTTCTCCGTGAGACGGAGAGAAGCCCAAACCATCCGTCTGGGGTAGTGAAGGAGGAGCGCCGAAACCGGCTGCAGGATCATACTTTTTGTGTGGCTGCGTTTCCATGTCACGGAAGGAGTTGCTCCTCTCTGGGGGCATGGGAGGATTGTGCTGAGGCTGAAACGAGGAAGAGGACGAGGATGACGACATGGACTTCTTCTTCATGAAGGAGCTGAAGAATCCGGCTTTGCGGTCGCGAGTAAAGCTGGCATCCAGTGGGTCATCGAGCAGGCTGGAAGGAGATTTGTCTCGCTGTTTGCGGGGCAGAGCGGGAGAGCTGCCAGAACGACTATCACCCGCCAGCAGGGATGCAGCAAGGCCTAAACACAAGACAACATGGCGAAGGTCAAAGATGATCAACAAGAAGGGGACCATAAACTTTCCTAATTTACAGGAGAGTAATCTTATTGCGAGTGACGTTACACAGACCTGCAACATTACTAGCTAGAATACTGAGCTGGTTAATATTCAATAAAACTGAAGTTCGTTTGGGTTGTTTATATCATAGATGGTGTAATCTACAGGGGTCTCAATCCAGATTTGGGGAATTCTAGCCAGTGTACATTTTTTTGCTGCCTACAGTTCTTCAGGCTGATCTCTATAAAATGTGCAGTGGCTGTGTACCTCACTTCATAAGCACCAAATTATTTTACTTCAAGAGATGACAGCCTATTTTTCCCTTTTCATATTATGACTACTAAACAGTGAAGGTTAATAATAAACTGATCAGGTGGTTGGGGCAGTGAGAGATATGGTGGAATAACAGGAAGTCATGCTGAGACTATGCATTTATACAAAAACATGAAAGGTTACAAACAACCATGAAGCACATTGTTGCTGTCATAACAAAACCTTATACCTCTCCTATAAAAAACTTTATAGAAGGAAAAATGTCCTGCATTTTAATGCCCATTTATCCAAGTGTTTTTGGACAATTTGTATTGGTAATTTGTGATAGTTCACTCAATGTATAGGGCAGCAGGCATTTATACATGATTAAGAAAAAAATAAATGGAGTCACAAGGTATTTGATGACCACAACAATACTGAGGATGAGACAATGGACATGAGGGTCCTTTAATTCACACTGATAGGCGATTTCTTTATGAGGTAAAAAGGGAAGAACATGAGGCTGCTTAGGAAAAGGTGAGTAAGATAATGACTAAAGATGTAAAATGTTTCTCTTTTATTTGAAATGAAACGCAAGGCCATGCAATGAGTGAACTTTGTGTGTATATGTGAAAAATGTTTTGGTGAAGTATAAACACATGCCTCCCATAAATAAAAAAATACATATAAATAAATAAAATAAAGTTGAAACAAAATTAGATATTACATCAACAATGCTACATGTCAGAGAGGTTAAAGTGATTTTAATCAAACACAGGTAAACATGCTGGTGTATAGGTGGGTGGAGGTGATAGGTGCTTGTGCAGACTTGTTTAGTAATGCACAATGAAAGAGGACAATAGAGTAAAGAGACAACTACACAAAGTGACAAAAAGGAACAAACATAAAAATTGTTATTTGCAAATCAGTTTGTACAGTGAACCAAGCTGTTGAATTTCTGTTGCAATTTGTGATTCAAGCTCATTTTTATACTTTAATTTTATACATAAACTCTGAAGAACAGTTTCCTAGACATGGGTTAAGCTTTGTCATGGACTAAATAGTGATAGGCACTGGTTATTCATAATCTGGTTAAGCATAATCTGGATCTGGGAAACTGGCCCTAAAAATACTGTCACTGTTCTACACAATGAAACATCTGTAGCACAAAGCTATGTTACATGCTAATGTACTTTACATGTATAATGCAAACATAATACAAAATAATTACATGCATACTTCTGTATGTAGATAAATTCCCCATAATACTGTACCCTAAAATACTGCTGATATACATAATCCCACACGTGTACCAATGCCTGTGTATATACATTTGTACTCCTTTAGTCTAAGAGGAACACCACTCCCATTCTCTTGAGTCTGCGCTGGACTCGGGTGTAGCAGAGCCAAGCCGATGTACCTGCAGGGCCGTGGGCTCCAGGCTCCTGCTGGCCGTCCAGCCCCTCCATGTTCTCCTTATTGTCCGAGTGCTTCTTCTGTGGACGTGACTTACAGGGCAGGAGGGGCTGGTCATGGCCGAACGCATGCACTGCCCCACCCTTACCAGAAGAGGCAGTCTTACACAGCTCCTCTGCCACTTCTGCAAAGCAAGAGTTCATGGAGAGAAGATTGACGTTTTGAGTCAACTGCTAAAACACCTGGGATAAAGAAAAACAGTTTGAGTCACTAACTGAGTCTGGGCTGACTTCATTCTGCCCTCATTTTCGTTCTTAATTTTGGTTATGTTTATTACTGACTAACCATTTTGCCAGTATTGGACATTTTTAAAGGTGAACACATTTTTAATGCAACCAAATAATCTGTTCCACAATACTGCATCAGCTGTGGAAAAAAAGGAAGTACCAAAATGCAAATTAACCCAAGACCTAGACCAGGGCTGCCCAAAGCATGGCTCACCAGAGATTTACCCTAACCCCACCAACTCACCTAATGAGAGAACAAACATTTTTATACTATATGTAACTGATGAAATTCTTATTTTCCTTTTAAAAAATGAAGTATTAACAAAATATAATACAATGTTATTAACCAAAATTTCAAAAGCTCAATTTAAGAGATATTTACCTTTTTATTTGTGTATATTTGTGTGTGTATATAGATGTTTTTTTTTTTTGTGTGGTCCTCGGCCCACCAAAAATAGCCATGACACAAACACACCTGACTGAAGCCATCAGCAATTAATATGCCTTGCTGAATTCAATTAGATTTGGTCTAGCAGGGAAAACGTCAAGCTGTCAAGTGGTATGGCCATCCAGGACTAGGGTCTTTCCCTTTATATGAAGTTAATACTTACTACAGCTAAAAAAGTTAAGGCTAAGAGCTGAAGTGCATATACCTTCTGATATGCTGGAGTCATGGAACATGGTCTCAAAGGCCTGGTGGATTTCTGCAAAAGATGGCCTGTCCAGTGGGCTCCACTGCCAACCTGAGAATGTACAATAATACACACATCAAAACCAACAAACTGGTGACGAGAGTACGTAATTTTAAGTGAAAGGCCACATTAAATCCCTCTCTTCTAGCGATCTAGTTATAGTTTTAGGGATATCCTGTCTGGCAATGTAGGGAATGTTATGTGTGTAGAGCTTAAGCACTTTTAGCATTTAGCTATGCAACCAATAGAGTCACATAACATGATTACTCTAACTAAACACAACATATTTTGCAGTGCACTTACATGCTCTCATAAGCTCGTAGACTTTAGGGGGACACCCTTCTGGTTGCTCCATACGGTAGCCCTTCTCCAGCAGGTCATATACCTGAGACAGGTCAATACCAGGGTAGGGAGACATACCGTAGGTCGCAATCTCCCATAGCAGCACTCCAAATGCTGCAGAACACAAACAGACACACTATCAGACATGCCAGAAACAACACAAAACCCTAATAGGCCTGTAATTCTTTGTGAGTATTTTGTCATTTGCCAAATCATCTCCCTCCACTGGTGATGCTTTAGTCCCTTCTGCGCAAAATCTCCATTTCCCATAACTTAGCATCAAAAACAACAACGAGTTCAAAAACAAACTCATTCCCACTTCCCAGAAAGTTCATTCTGAAACTGGAAGTGACTGACCCCAGACATCTGATTTGATGGAGAAGGTATTGTAAGCCAGGCTCTCTGGTGCAGTCCACTTGATTGGGAACTTGGCTCCAGCATGGGCTTTGTATATGTCTCCCGTCATCAAGCGACTCAGGCCAAAATCAGCCACCTTAACCACATGATTCTCCCCTACCAGACAGTTCCGTGCTGCCAGATCCCTGAGAGACCATAAGAGCAGAGAATAGGATAAAGAATTACTTATGTCTTCATGAACACTAGGCAATTCTGCACACCCTTATGCTACATGTAGTTTAATAAAGAGATTGTAGAACAAAGTGAAAAAAGCTTTACAGTTTTGTTCAACAGCTGAGGTAAAAGTTAACCTAATACTAATTTATTTTTTTTTGGTATAAGCCTATAGAACAGTAACAAGGCTAGCCGTCAGGACTGGTTGACACCACAAGGGGTAATCAATGATTGTATGCTGTATGTGTAATATATACTGGGTATTTTTGTAAGAGAACACCAATGAGAAACAAAGTAAATTCTGTCAAAACAAGAATAATAATTATTATTAATAATAATAAGTAATAATATATTAAACTCTATATTCACGCTAAAAGTTTTCACAGAAAACCGAGCACATTACCAAGGATCTCCACTACTCTGCTCTACCTGTGGATGAAGTTCTTTTTCTCCAGGTACTCCATGGCAGAGGAAATCTGAGTGGCCATGTAGAGCAGCACTACTGCGTTCACCTCCTCTCGATCACACTCGCGCAAGTAGTCCAACAGGTTGCCGTGAAGCATGTACTCCGTCACTATGTAGAATGGAGGCTCCAGAGTACAAACACCTGCACAAGCAGACCAATGTCAACCTATTAAGTTCCTCAAGAACAGGTGATTCCAGAATGCAGCTGAGTCTCTGGTGTTAAGTAATGTATATGATTTCATTTCTGATGTTTTACAAGTACAGTGTGGTTACTGCTAAATCAAACCCCACAGAGATGGCTGTTAGAATGAATTATGAAAATTGAATGCTGGATAGGGTTTAAAAATGACTGCTGACGTTCCAAGTACTAACCTAGCAGTTGCACCAGATTGGGGTGTTTCACCTCCTTCATGACAGCAGCCTCTTTCAGAAACTCCTCCACTTCCATAGTGTCCTCCTGTCATGCAAAAGCATAGCATTATATGGATATAATCAGATTCCTCTATAATATTACCATGAAAAGCCCTTTAGTCTGGTACCAAGTGTTGAACAGAAAAATACAAACCTTGAGTGTTTTAACAGCGACAGTGAGGTTGTACTTCTTCCAGACACCCACATAGACCTCGCCATACTGGCCTCCTCCTAGCTTGTGCTTCATGGTGATGTCTGTACGTTCCATCTCCCATTTGTCGTGGATGGGGGAGACGCCATAAACTGTGGGCTTGTTGCATTTTGGAGCAGGGTAGTGGAGTGTGGTCACCAGGCCGTCCGCTACAGTGGAATGATGATGGACCAGCTCGGCTAATGTGCTAAACCTACTTTCTGATGTTACATATACCTTGGGGTGGGGGGAAATCAGGATACAAAATAGGTAAGGGAGCATCCAGAGTAATAAAATGGTGAAAAGATTGAAGTGAAAGTGAACAACCAAACAGAAGAATCAAGTGCAGAAACAGAAACAAACAACAAGAAGGCTTGTACCTTGCCGTCGGAGGCTGTGTTGATGCGGTAGTGGTAGACGCGGCCCTCGTAGCGCAGTGAAATGGACAGCTGCCCAGGGCTGCTCTCGCTCTCCCGAACCAGGAAGCTGCCGTTGATGAGGCTGCTGAGCAGGTACTCTGCAGCGCTGCGGGACACGGGCCCATGGTACCAGCTGTGTTTCTCTAGACTGTTCACCGGAGTGATGTAGTTACTGGGGACCCAGCCCTGACCGTTCTTAGAACGAACTTCACTCCACTCCCCATTCTGATTGTAGCCCAGCACCCGCAGCTTCTCTCCTGAGATAGAGATGAAGAAAGAGAGAGAGAAAGAGAATGTTCAAAGAACAGTCCTTTCAAAACTTACAGCCTTGGTTATTTATAAAAATGTGCAAACCAATGTCACAGAGCTAAAAACAGCAGCAGCAGCCATCATGAATTTTGCCTGTACTTCTAAAGATAACAGTATGTTACACTGTATCAGAAACCATACAAGCAAATCTATTTCAGATTACCAAACAACTCAATGCAGTTTGAGGCAAATGCATGATGATTGTTGGCTGGTCAGCTATATCCAGTGAGTTATTAATGAAGAGTGATGTAGCCATTCACAACAGTGAGATCAGGGAGAAGAAAGTGCAGGCTGTTTGGACCCCACTGCAGTCCAAGTCAGGAGGGTGGGGATCAGAGCGAGCGAGCGAGAGAGAGAGAGAGAGAGAGAGAGAGAGAGAGAGAGAGAGAAATCAGAAATCATTGTATTGAACTAGCTACATAAAAGACTGCAGCAGTAGAAAGCCTCTAATTGTTCTTCACTGCAGCTCACCTCACTCAACCTATCATTCTCTCTCATATCGCTTTCTATTTTTATCCTTCCATCTCTTTAACTCAAATGTCCTTTCTTCCTCTCTTTTAAGCCATCTTCAGCTCTGCCTGTCTCTATCTCTGTAGAGGCTGAAGGACCAGAAGGCACCACCAATGTCTCTTCATACAGCAATGAATCTCTGTAACTAATACTAACTTGCCCACCAGGCGGTAGTAAGACCCCCAGACCTCCAACTCCAGCAGACTGGCCCCTTTCTCTCCACACCAGCACAGAAGCTGCGGCCACCCCGGAGCCAGCCAGGCGACATCACACCACTTAGCCATTAGTCGGCAGTGGCATGGCACTGCAGAGATACAGACAGATTAAAATATAGCCACTAAGCGCTAACTCCCTTGCTCTGATCAGCCCCGTCTGTGTTTACCCACCTGCTATGAGACCAGCTGGGAGGATTACAAACTGCATGTGCATTAGCGTGACACAAGGAGCAAGGGGCGTCCATGCTAACCTCTGATTCATGCTACGAACATTAGCCTCATTTACAGAAGCCTGGTATGAGGCACTGGCGTTACTGTGTAATTAAAAAAGAGAAATTGTGCTTCTGTTTTTTTTTCTGCTGCTTTGTTTGGTTCGTTAAAGCAAAAGGTTCAGCATGTGCTTCTAGCAGTGGTAGTGCTAGCAGTATCTGGCCCAGCTTTGATCACTCTCACTGCTGCTGGGAAGAACAAGGATAGAACTTTTAACAAAGAGGAAGATGTAATGGCGTAACAGAGAGGAGGAAAAGAAGAATGTAATTAATAAATAAATATTTCCAATAATAACATCTTCAACTTTATATACTGTATATGCACTTTATAATAACTACACTATAATTTCAGCACTTAAATATAGCTGTACATAACATCAACCGAACAGACAGAATCTCAAATGACTCCCTACTCCCTACATAGTGCACTATGTAGATCTTAAAGTACTGGCTCCTGCAGCCAAACATTGCATAATATGTCTAACAAATAGTTATCTGGATTCTGAATGTGCACAATTCCATACTGGACAAACCGCGAAACTGAGTGTGGATTATACATGTATTTTTAGTGGAATTTATGATGACACCTGGACCAACAGAACATGTACTTGTGCATGGGTACTCGAGTACTCAAGCTACCGTGCCAGAACTCAAATTCTGAAATCACTATTTTTTATTCATTATGGGAATGTAAAATTCAGTAAAACAATTCAGTAAATTTTTTTTAACAGGACAGTAAAATGTGGTAAGTCACTCGTTTGCAAGCATAATTTCATATTACACTATGCTATTTGAAAACAGGAATTGCTTTACATGCGCGCGTTGCCCACAATGCATTGTTAAGGATGTGACAAAGTCAGAGACAGTGTGGCCACTGGCCAGCTCTGGCGCAGCCTTGCTGCTTACCAGGCTAACTACTGTAGCTGATGTTAGCTAGGCCCAGAAACAGAGGACAGATATTCCTCTGACAAAGTAACATGTTGCTACATCGTCCACTGAGGACCAGAGACCTCCAGTAGAAGAATGTGTCCTCATCAACATCCAATGATGTACCTGTTAGTGCTGATCTCATTAGCTCATCTGAAAAGGCAGATTCTCTTACTTATCCAACACGAAAGCCCAATGTCCTTCAGCTATTTCAGAGTAATAAAACGTTTCAGGATTTTAGCTGCCCAACACAAGGGCTGTCATCTGAGTCTGACCTCTACAATCACATCCCTAGGAAAGATGCTTGTTTTAAGACAATGAAGTAAAGTGGTAAAACCCTTGTGTAATACTGGACACCCCTTATTATCATCATGCCACTGCAAACAAGTTAGCATGGGTGTCAAAGGGAGGGGATTGTTGATTCAAGTCAACCTGAGATACTAGGCAACTTCTTTCAAATCATCATACCTTTTGTAATGCTTAATGTGTTGTCGCCACTAGCAACAAAGTCGTAAAGTGCGACAAAGAGGTTGGGGTCACTCTCCGTAGCTCCCAGCAGGTTCTCCTTAGAGCTCCAACGTACAGCCTCCGTCAGCGCAGCCGAGTCCAGCCCAAATGGCCTGTGCAGGGCTTCTGTCCCAAACAGAGAGAGAAACAGAGAGAATGAGTAAGTCAGAAAGAAAAAAAATGTGATCAAGTAGTGGAAAAAGAGGGAATGGCATGATAAGACGTCAAAGAAGGTAGTGCCTCTGGGAAGGGCAAAGAGAAGGTTGACTCAGAAAGATGCAAGAGGGAGGGAAGAGGGAAAACAAGGGATGATGAATGAATGAGTGAGCGTCAAGATATGCGAGAAGAGAAAGAAGAAGAGGGTGGAGAATGCGAGTCATAGCACGTAGAAAAGACACTCAAGAATTAAGACAACGTAATGTAAGAGTAAACAAACATTTCACATCTTATCTATTAAAGAGAATCCATATTAATCCACAAGTAAACCCCACACATGGCATCAGAAAATAGATGAAGACAACCCAATAACGCTCCTAGCTGCTTATATGTAGATCACATAGATATACAGTCCACTGTATCCAAATGAGCCCACAATCCAAAGGACAAGAACTCCATGAAACAAGTCTTCCCAAACTCAGGGATATTCCTGACCGTTCAGCTCAGACCACTGCTGAAAGATGAGTATACCTGGAAGGTTATAGCGAGCCACGTCCTGAAGTCTGGGGCCCAATGGGCCGGTCAGCCTACCCCAGTCTTCTTCAAAGCTGCTCTTAGATGGTAGGGTCCGCAGTGGCATACTCCAAGTTCTCTCCAAAGAGAACTACTGATCGTACCTATGTCTTTCCCCACAGAAACCAGCAGGGAGCTGGTGAGTAATGGATGGAGTGCCTGTCTGAGAGGGCTTTTGTTCAGGCTGGAATATATGGAGCTAAGAGGAGGGGCCAAGAACGCACGGTTAGAGAAATAATGCGGGGGAGCTTCCACTCCCCCTTCACTGCCCAAGCATGCCTACGTCTACTGGCCTTCCTTCACAGCTGTTTGCCAACCACATAAACACACAGGCATAAATGTACGCATACACATGTATATACACACAGTCAGAGAACAAGTCTAGGCAGCTGCCTCCAATAACCATCACCACAGCTTAAGTAAGGGAAAGTGTGGGTGGGGGCAGAAGGCCGAGGACGAGGGTGGGGAAGATGTGAAGCGAGACCAAACTGAAAAGAACAGGCAAAATGAGTGTTTTCTAAAGCTGGGTGAAATCCTGACATTTTGGTAAAACGCATCAACAAATGAGAAGATAGAACATTCACAGACCTGTTCGACCTGTTCATTCACTCTCATGACTTTTACATCGTTTTATATGTAGTTTTTGAATAATAAACCTTAGAATATGGACAGAATGTTAGTGGGTTAATTACTTTTAATTATATAGATAATTATTAGGCTGGTCCAGACAGCATTTTACTGGCTTCGCACATTCGCTGGTGTTTCCGAACAAATATACGAATACTCATTCTTAATACTTACCTTAAAAAATAAAGTATTTCTTTATTAATGTTTGTCAAATCAAAAATGGCTTCCTACTCACTGTATAGTACACTGCATAGGTCATTAAACTATTGCTTCTATACCTAGATAGTGCACTAAACGTTTGGTAGTGAGTCATGCAGCTTTGGTTCAATATAAATAGCTTACTATTCAACATAACACACTTTGAGTGAGCAGTTATTTCATAACCTATGTTAATATTCCAAGTTAATATTAACACTGCTAACTGCTTAGCTCAGTTCCATTGCGAATAAAATCACTTTAATAGACAAACAAAACTCGTTCAGCACTGAATACTTGGTGTTTAATACTAAATTTGTATAGATTTGCAGATTGCAGTAAAATTGGTTAGGGAGCCTGTTATCTAATGGTGTCCATCTCTCAACTCCATGTGGGCTAAACAAGAGACTGTGGACGTGCTCAGCTTCCTCACTGAACACGTTCAACAATCAAAACTACAGTCAAACAAATTGAAGTGTATTTGGTTATTTCTCTTTGTTTAAACATTGTTTGCCATTTTAATACCTTTCACTAGCTTATCTTGCTTCAGTCTCTTAAAGAAAAGGGGCGATTCACAAAATTGTAAGGGAAAGTGAGGCTACGTTCAGCCTTTAGCTAACGTTATCAGGGTACTGATTTTCTTTTATAGCCCAATATCACGTTCGTTGTTATGTACCTGCCAATCTTCTCCTGAGTTCTTCATCAATTCTTTTGTTTAAAATCACTGAAACTATGAAAACCCAACTATGAAAATTTGAGGAATTCAAAATAGTGTTCCACAATTCTGGTGGGGTCCAAAGCTTTAACAAAAGGCAAAACTTCCAAATACTAAATAAGGAATAGGAAACAAATTCCAATATAAATGCACACCTAAGTACTAAAATTAATTGGGCCAGCCCTAAAATTATCACAATACAGAGAATCAATGTTAAATAAGTGAATAATTAACTAAGTGGAAATTAGTGGGAATTTAGTGCATAAGGTAGTGCAACTGTAAATGCCTTCTGAAGACTGTCTCATATGTCGCTAGAGCTTGAACATTTTTTCTGGCTACCTGGGCTTTCTGGGCAACACATTCCTCATATTCATTACCATACACTGCTTTCAGCGTCTGCAGATTACCCATCAACATTTTGCATAATGTAAAAAGAATATGCTAATGTTTGTGAAAAAAATCTTCCTCTCGTCTCTATATAATTCTGTATAGAATATCTATATAAACTCTAAGAATGATGAAAAGCTATTAACACTATTGAGATGCCCACACTACACAGCCCAATAACTCAAGTCTCAGGCTACTAGCTCCTGAGTATACATAGTGGTTAGAAAAATACGCCCAGGGCCAACCCAGTCCTTACAACCAAACATCACAACATCATAGCAACCGGCACACTCAAGCTGTTAATTGTCAGAAAATGCCATGACCACAAAGTATTTGCGGAAGGTGGTAGATTGCCAGTATTTATGTAACGTGTCACAGGCACAGAGAACCTGCAGGAACATGCTGTTGAGATGTACATGGTAAAGCAGACCACGCCAAAAAGTTTTCACCCCACCTTTGTTCCGAAAAAGCACATAGTGCATTCTGTTCCCAGCCACCTGACTCAGCCACAGCTCCCAGTACATAGTGTCAGTAAAACAAGTCCAATCCCAGTCCAAGTTGAAGCCTAGGCAGAACCCCACTAGGCTTTAGTCCAGCAGGCTCAGGGCAGCAAAGAGCAGGCACAGTCGTCTCAGTAAAGAAACAAGAAAGCTTGACCCACTCCTGTCTGCTGAGGCTCTTTCAGGAGCCAGAAGTCTCCACTTTTGGTCTTTGATGTGGCTCAGAATTCAGAATTTCCAAGACAGCTCCTGGAAAGCTGACCCACCACGGTTGTGCGTCTACATGGTAACTGGCCCTGGTCAGAAGGAGACACATGCAAGAGTGTGTGTGTGTGGGGTGATATGTGGAGAGTTAAGCTCATACGGAGGTCTTGTTGGAAAGTGTGCTGGGGAGTCAGGGGGTAGTCATTTCACAGAGTAGTGGGGGTGGGCTTTTGCTTTTGGCAGATGTCTCTATTTGTACCGCATGCCAACCAAAGAGTAAGAGAGAGAGCGAGAGAGAGCGAGAGAGAGAGATAGATATGAAAAGCAAGACGATAGAATTTAATAGAAGGAGCAAGTAGCCAAATTATTAAGGCGTGTAATTCCAACTCTGTCATCTGATTCTCAACAGAGGAACTGAAGTTTTACTAGAACAGGATGTTCAATTATTCACACCACTCGAGACCTACAAGCTCCTACCATTTAGAAAAGAAAAACCTCTTGAGGATCCCAAATGGAAAATATTTGGTAAAGACCTGCAGGCTGAGTGGTGTTCTTTGACTCCTACAGGGCATGTTACCTTAATAAGCAAAAGCCTGAACATACCGGAGATCAAATTAGGAAGAACGATGTTGTATCAGACAGCATCAAAGACCAAAAGCCCAGATTTCAAAACACTGTTCTCATCAGCCACGCTCTTCAGTTCACCTTCACAGACAAAACCCGGGATACTTTTACTGGTGATGTTCGGACTTTGCGTCATTCACACGTGCAGAGATGCACACATTCATACATGCCATGAAAATCCTTGAAGTGACGTTCCCAGCGTTAACAGCCAGCAGCTCCTTCTGATGAATCATATGCCAAAAAAAACCACAACTATTTTTCTTTTGTAATCTCAACCATTAAACTCAACCGTTTAACCGTAAAAGAACAAATGTTCTGCTTTGCTGGATTATGTGTTATGTCAGTGCAACTTTTACATTTTTAGCTCATTTTAAAGCTTAATAGATTTCAAAGAAGAAATACTGAATTGGTATCAGCTGATATTTAAGGTTTCAATATCAGTATTGTACCTGGAACATAAGTGCTTTTGTGCTCACTCTAAAAGACACCTAAATGGTTCTTAGTTTGGACATAAGGTTCTAGGGTAAAAAATGGTATAGAACTTCATGCGGAGGATCTTTAAAAAGGTTCTTCACACTCTCACATCTCATACACAAAATAGGGTAATTTTAAAAAATCATCCACTGAAAGGTTCTTTATGGAACCAAAAGTCGGAAATGTTTGATTTCTGCTGTCACTCAACTTGTGCTATTTGTAGCCTTAGTTCAAGAAAGGCTAACAGGCCAGAGCTCCAAACACCACAGAACAGGTTTGATTTCTGTCACTCCGACACCAGTCACTCGACTTTCTTCTGCCAGACATGAGTTTTTATTATCTACACTTGTGTAAGTAATGCCCCAGTTAGTAAGAATCAATTCTGTACTGTGTCATGTGGTGTGCCTGAATCTAGCCTGCTAACGTTAGATTAGCGTCAGGAAATTGTTGTTAGATTGATGGTTTGGCATACATTAAATGATGGAATAAAAACTGCAGATAGCATTCATTTATTTGGCGAGCAACTGAACTGAACTTCAGTTTTGAAATAAAGCAGGAAGAGGTGGCGCAAAAGTGACGTGAACGCAGAACCTGCCAGCGCACAGCTACGTCATGACTTCCCACTGAACGTTTTTGCCGCTCTGAGCAGTTAGCTATCTGTGCCAAGGAAACCACGCTGAGGACTGTTTGCAAGCGCTCCATACCGATCCGTGTTACTTTCCACGCATGGAACCATTTGGCCCTACAGTGGAAAAGAGGCTTACAAAGATTAGACAGTACAATCTGTTTACCATTATTGTAAAGTTATGGTCCATGCACCATTCATTTCTCTGCAGAGAGGCCTCAGTTGGAAGCCTTTGGACTGATTCGGCACAGTTGTCCTGCATGGGGCATGTCGTGTGCCTGTGTGCAGTGAACGAGGGTGTTGTCTGCCGCACGTGTTCAGTATGTCTGTGTATGCAGTGTAGGAGAAAAGCCATGTGGGACAGCTGGGACAGGGAAGCGGGTAAGGCAGAGGGTCTAGTTGAATGGGGATATTGAGTGGGGGGTGGTGGGGGGGGGCAGTGTGATGACCCTGATCAGAGCCCCTCACACAGCTGCTGCGCTGAGCTCAGGACAGACCCGGGACAGCTGAAGCAGCACCTCTGCACAGACTTCTGATACAAACACCCTTACTGCAGTCTCTGAAGCAGCTCTTTTAACTGCCATATCATAAATCCCAGTAGAAGTGCTTTAAAGACTGGAGTCATCTACGGTATCCAGAATCAGTCGCCACTGTAGGTGGCTTGCATTCGTAAGGACAGTTTTTTCAATTTGTTTTGGGGGGGGATTCATTACTTGTGTGATGTCATAAAAAAGCAACACATTTACATATATCTTCCTCCTCAGCCTACAAAAGTGTAGCCCCACCCAATCCCACTTAAGTTATAGGTAATGGTTCAGCCTGACTGTTTTTTGACTGAGACAGCATAGGGCAGCCAATCAGAACAGAGATCATTTACATACATGAACATTTATGTATATTCAGTCTTAAAGACACAGCAACAAACACAGCCAGTTTAAGGGGAAAAATAATGGCTGGAAATGGTCATGAACACATGTATAATGACAAATGTAAGTGGTCCACAGGGTAAAAAATGCAAAAAAAAATGTAAGATATGGGCCCTTAAATAACTCAACATATCATTTTGGGAAGGTAACGTCCAGCCAGAGTGCACTTTTGCTGCCCTATGTCCTGGATAGAAAGTGGTTCTCTCTATCTATACCCATCCAAATCCAATATCTTAAAACCCAAACAAACGCCAAGGAAAAAAATGAAATGTGAAAGGGGTCAGTTGATGACTGTGTTCTAGCTAAACACATTTCTTTAGTCTTTTCTATTCTGACCTCCAACTAAAAAAGGAAAAGAAGGTTTCAGAACAAATATGATTCAAAACAAATGACATTTTATTGTGGTGTCTGATAAAAAAAAAAGAAATTAGAAACTGAAAATGGCAAGATAGTTTGGAAAAAACCTTAACCCCTTAAAATCCCAGGCTTGTCACATCCTAAGGCTAACTATAGGGAAAACAATACAAATGACAGGGCTGAGCTATTCTTAAGTTATAGTGGCGAGCAACAGACATGCCAACATGTTCTGGCCATTTAAGGGTTAAGCATCCTCCAGATTTGGGGTAATAATGGTTGCTGTACCATATTACAAATCTTGTATTGTTTTAAATCTGATGACCTCACTAGTGAATCAAATCTCGACCCATGTACAGTGATGCATATTGTATTACTGATGAGTCAGTGATTCCAACCCCAAGTCACCACCATACTAAAAGAAAACTAAGAAATATTAGTTGTTTAAAAACAAGTACAAAAACAAAAGCACAAAATATCACTCACTCTTTTAAACTCCCATCATAAACCAGACCTGGACTGAACATCCGTGATAGACAGCCCTCTGCTCTCAAGACCTCAGTTTTGGTCTTATGATGCACATCAATAACAGCATAATAAAATACATTTTTGAACATAAACCAAACATGAACAGAAATCAGAAATCACCTTCTGTTAAACCAGCATAGAAATGAACCATTTCTCAACAGCCCACCCACCTACCATGTCATGAAGAGTGTTACAAGACCAAGGGGGTGGAGGAAGGCTTTCGGGAAAAGGGAGAATTTCAGAGAGTGGGGGATTTTTCTGCAGGTTATAGCATGGATTCACACAGCTCACGAGCGTTGCAATCATAATTAAGTCCATGTTAAGGAGCAATATGGCAGTAGTCATAAACTGGTTGTTATTATTTTAGGGGTCTCTATATTTGGTATAAATCTGTCATTTCTATGATACACTTAGCTGTTCAGTGTTCTGGTATGACAGCAGATTTTCACTACACCGCAAGCAGAGGACTTCACGTAGCGACAGAGGAGTTTTTGGCTAGACCGCGAACCACAGACTTCATAGCATGACAGCACAGTTTGACTAGGCCATGAGCTGGGGACTTTGCAGCATGTCAGGGGATCCTGACTAGCTTGTAAGCTGGGTACTTTATGGCATGACAGCGGATTCTGACTAGGCTGCAAGCCAGGGAGTTTGTGCTGCGACAGAGGAGTTCTGACTAGGGACTGAGTCATGGACTTCACAGCATGGCAGTAGATTTTGACTGGGTCGTAAGCCGGGGACGTCAGGCCACAACAGAGGGGCCTGACGGAGCTACAAAACAATGTTGTAATCGGCAGAGAACGATTGATAACTCTGGTGAAATTTATCATGATAACATGATATTTATAACATATTGTCATATAAACATATCCTAACGCACACCCGTAATTCATACTAAAACTGGGAGGTGAGAGAAGAGGATGTTATATGATGAACACTCAGGAGGCACAGCGTGATAGCATGCGCACATCCTGCCCTGAGGCCTCCGTATCTGAACCTGCTAAGCACGCTATCACAATGCATGCTTCACAATGCAGGGGCGGGTGGGTATTTTTAGCCACGGTATAAAACGAAACAATCTGCCCATAAATACCTTAAGAATGACCAGACTGCAAATGCACAGAGTGAGCCACAGGAAGCACCAAACAATGATTCCCTCAGACAATGGCCCCAGATGAGTAGTCAACTACGAAAGACTGATACTGTCCATCTGAAATGAATGAAGAGTGCATAAGGTCCTTCAGCAGGAACAAAGCTGGTGTTTTCTCTTTAACACTCTGCTTGATCGAGTCCAGTAAACACTGCCACACCAGCTGTCATGAAAGTTCTGGCCTAGTAATATAAAACTTGAATGAATCTACATTAACAAAGCAACAAATGATCTATATGATCAATGGTTAAACCTATAGAACTAGCAGCAGAGTATACTATACACAGTCCACGATTTTTTCTAAAGGTTCTGCGTTTTATGCCAAACAGGCAACATGTAGTGGCCAATTTGTTTACTGCAGCGGTATCCTCAGGTATTAGCTACAACTTGTTAAAACAAGATGTAACAAGATGTGCTCATCTCCACAAAAATCATTCAAACACATCAAGGCAACATCTACATATCAGTTGCATGCCTGGGTCAGTCTGTCCACTGGTGTTTACAGGAATGTAAGAATACATCCATACCTACATAGAGCTCATTTTAAATGTTAAAAACTAAGTTCTTTTGGGTTGGAAGTATATCAGTATAAAAGTGAATACCTCTATGACACTGTCATATGATTTTGCCATACTGTGGATACCGTTATAAGCCCAAAAACAGTGAATCACAAACAGGACCAAGACAAGATAAATTTCAGCTTGAACGGCTTAAACAAAACTCAAATAAGAGAGCATTTCAGACAAAAAGCTGTAACTACACTGCTGAATAACCCTTATAGATGCTCCTGCTTTAGTCAGTGCAGCCTTTTACACAGCACTAATAAAAGCAACACAACAGACGCCACAAAGCAAGTCTACTGTTTGCTGCTTGCCACTGCATCACGCAGTGTTGACCTAGATTATTACCTTGCAATGTTTTCCATTTTTACTCTTTTTGTTGCACTTTGCTGGGCAAAATAGGATTTAACATAACTATTGAACAAGACAAGGAAGAACAAATCAGCTCATAAATACCATCCAACAGGCAGGGAGTATAGATAATGTGGTAAGCTTACCTAAGCAAGCCTGGCTGTGCTATTGCTCAACACACACACACACACACACACACACACACACACACACACACTTACTTTCTAAGCCGCTTTTCTTTCTGGGTCGTGGGGGGAGCTGGAGCCTATCATAGCAGTCATTGGGTGGAAGGCAGGATACACCCAGGTCACCAGTCCATCGCAGGACAGACAGACAGACATATACATTCACACACACGCACACACACCTAGGGGCAATCTAGCATGTCCAATAATGCTACCCACTGCGTCACCGTGCCGCCCTGCTCGATACAGTAAAACATTATTTTATAGACAAATTTCAGATATATGGTACAAAATGGAATTGAGAATGAGTGAGGAGCTAAAAAACAAACCTGAAGAAAGGCTGTAGGAGAGTGAGTAAAAACAAAGGTTTTAGTTGAAAATTGTCTATTCTGTATTTTTTAATCAACACTATTATGTATTAACTTTGAATGATTTAAAATTGGTACAACCGATAATACCAGCAATAATAATAGTAATGATAGTAATAATATTTATTAGTGATGTATCAAAATGACAATTTTTGACTGAAAACTGAAATGGAAAATTTTTATTTATGGTTTTGATTAAACATATTAATGCTAACAATTCTTCAATGATAACCATGTTGGGAAAGAGAACTGAAAGAACTAGAAGACTAATTTCATTTTAAACAGTTTGCTAAACAATATCAACTATTACAAGCAGTAAAATTATAAAGATATAATACTTCATGTTCTCCCAAAGGCATCTAAAGCTGAATTTCAAAGCATCTTTGCTATAACAGCAGAAAATACCTTGTTTGAATGTGGAACTCACAGGAGGCACACAAGTCAATTTAATACACATAACTAAGCTGCTTTAGCCTTTATCACTTAGAAAAAAACCGCCACAAATCTTAGAAGGATCTAACAAACGCAAACGCGTAAGAGGTTGAAAAGTTTATTACCAAAGGATATTAAGAGAGTTACTCTGTGTTGTATATGAAATTCTCGTTAAAGAATATAATTAAATTAGTTAACAATAAGGAGCATTAACTACGGCCTTAGCGCCACCCCCCCCATTTTTTTTTACTTATTTGATATTAAAATAATTCTGTTATTGTTCAAACAGTAGAGAATACCATGATATACATTTGAGCTAATTTCACCCATCAACCCCCCACTCACTACCCCTAGAGGCTCTTGGACATTCAGTCTGGGAAAGAAGTTCTTGAGCATTGTTTTGAATTGTGGTCACCACTTGGCTACACTTGTGCAACAACTAAACCATGTGAGGACATTACCTCAGGTGTTAGCCATACCTGTCTCCACCCAGTAATGCTGAAACCATCTGAAAGATCAGGCCTTCCCTTCACACATCACCAAAGATTCACTGACTCTACAACAGTTACGACACTACAAATCATGCTGAAAGGGTTGCCAGTGCAAAAGATGCCAGTGCATCATCACAGTCTGCCTACATTTTATGAATCACTAGAACACTATACCTAATAGCACTGCCTAAAGTGCACTACACTAGAAAACTGCCACTGTATCCCTTTTGGTTAGCGCATTAATGTTAGCTAAGTGGCCTTCTGGTCAGCCTGACATCCAGTGCCCATCAATTTGACAGAGCAGCCTGAATAGTTATGCACTGGGGGTATAGCGGGGAAAAGCACCCAAAGCCATTTATCTAAGCCTTCTCTTTATCGCATTCACAGCAGTTAAAGATTCTATGGTAGCCTGTCCATCAGGGGCTCTAATGAAGCTCTCCGCATGTCCACTCACTCTCTGCTTTATCTTCCTTTGGATGAGCCCCTCCTCCCGCTGGACTCTTAAGACCATAAGGTCAAGCACGCACTGACAAACAAGGAAAATCGCTGAGGAAATGGGCATAAGGGCCCTAGAAACAGCAAACCAACAATAAGGAACTTTCGTCAGCTAAAACCCATTTCACACCAAATGCCACGCGGCATGTGTGTGGTAATCTGGAACCACTCCAAGACGCTTGTTTTTTCAAACTGGACGCCACACATAAAGTGGTTTTTGTTTGCATTGCATTTCTTCCTAATACAAACATCTGTATTGTCCTTTTACTACTTAAATAAAGTTTATGAAGATGAAACAGAGACCATTAAAAACCCGACTTGGCTGTTTGCACTCACTGACATTATGAATGTAAATGAGGCGATGTTTTAAACTTCTATAAATGCAGTTTAAAAGCTCTTAAAAATATAACAGTCATGTTAAAATTCAGGAAATTAATGTATTCTTTTACATAAAAAATGTTTAAGCATTTAGAAACTATGCTTTTGCTCAAATGCTCCATCTTAACCCTTTCATTTTGGACTCGCTTTGGGAGTTTAAAACTCATCTAAGTCGTTTTGCGGAGTTTGTGGACCATGTCAAACTTCTTTACATGTTAACATCACACACACACATGCCTAAAAGTGAAGTCACATGCAAAATAAACATTATACTGATGAAAACATGATAATAGCACATAATTCACTTACTTCCTCATAAGACTCATCCTTCAAAGTTTTGATTGAGTTCTCTTTTAAGACACTTTTAATGCACTCACAATCATCAGATTCATCTGCTTAGGAAAGAGGTGCAAAACACAACCCATGTTAAATGTTCTTAGGGCTGAAAGATGGATAATTTTTAAATGGAAATTGCAATTAAAAATGATGAAAACTGTACTTTTAATTATAGTTTACATTATCAACAAGTCTCATGTGGGGATGTTTAACCCAATGACGCAGTGCTAGTGAACTGCCTGTAGATTATTTAGACTAATCAAAAGCAACCAAATACCCATGTGCATCATCACAACCACAAATAACTGGCAGTCTTGCAGAATACGTCCCAGGTTAGAGCCTTAAGCAAGAGAAAGTGGATATGTTGGTCCTCTTGGCCCAAATAACAGTTTCCCACAAATTTGTTCAGCCCTAGTTCTTCTGTGTGAAAGGCTAAACTGATTAATATATGTACAATTACACATTTCCACCAGAGAGGTCCCCAGATCTTACACAGTGTAGCTTTAAAAGTGAATGTTCATTAAAGAGTGAAATTAAACAGCTGGTGCATGTTTAAGTCTATGCAATGACAGTGTGCTATACTTTATTATTTACGTTTGTGTGCATTCAGAACTTCAATGTGTCTTTATTTTCCTGTTGGGTATCTGCTATTCAAATACTGTTTTAAAATTTGTACATTCAAGCAGTTAAAATGTCCCTCAGTAGCAATAAAACTTGCACTTGCACAGGGGTCAAACAGAGCCAACAGAGGTGGACACACAGCATAAGCTACAGGTAACAGTCAGCAACCGACACTAACTGATGGCCTGACAGTGTCTAACAGTCAACAGTTGGCTTGGTGTGTCCGGGACCCAAGTTGTCACCGTTGTGGCCATAGCTGCTTGGTCAAACACCATTTGATCAGCTCCTGGTCAAGAGCACAGACCAAACAATACAGTATAGCACCACTTTTTCTTGGTTACTTTTATTCGGTTAATCGTTCAAGGTGCCAGTATTCAAACACTGAAATCACAATTCTGTAACATTTACTGATTATGTTTCAAAATGCCTGCAAAATATTGAATTTTGCTATTATGAAACAAGAGTGCCTGAACATGTTGCCATGGACACGTTGTTAAGAATGTGATTGAGGAGGTAGAGGCTAATGACTTGCCTCCTTATCTAGGCTCAAAAACAGTCAAGAAACATTTACTCATCTAACATGAAGACCTACAGATTTCCCTTGGCTATTTTTGAATAATAAAAAAATTCAAACATCCAGGGCCTTCTTCTAGAAAAGTAAGCCTACAGTCCTATGGTAATTTTGTAAGCAGCTACAAATATTTGATTATTTTATTATGTGTAGCCAAAAAAGTCTGTACTTGCAGCACATCTAATGAAAGGCACACTACTTTATTCATGCAGTCCTAGTCGGAATGCACATCACTAACACTGATCTGCTAATATTCCTTTAAAATGAGCTATTTTTAACTGAAGCACTTCACTTGAGACCGCCATCTAAAAAGTACCATGCTCAGACTGCTTAGATCAACACTGTACTACTCTACATGAAAAAACACAGTGCCACATGATTTAAAATAAAGAAATTACATGATTCAAAAAAGGCATTATAATAGGCCCTTTTTATAAGAAACAGAAGGGGTTTAAATGCTGGGTAAAACAAGTTCCACTATTGCCTTACGGACAGTTAGAAATACAGGCGTTGATATCACTTTAGCTCACCACAGAAGTGTCACTTGATCTTTGTCATAGTTGCCAAGATTGAAATTCGAGGATTCGTGTCCAGAATGTTTGAAGAACCAAACACACAAAAACGTGGAAGTCCAAACTAAATAAAAAAATGTAAATGCTTTGTGGAAAAATTTCTTTTACAGCTGTCAGAGTGTAATAACATCTACAGAGTTATAAATCGCTGGAGACGTGAAAAAACCATAACCAGAACGCTAGAAACAGCTCGCTAAAAATAAACTAGTTAGCAAAAAGCTAAACACGCACACATGCCAGCAGGGGGGGGCACTGGGTCGTCATGTTCCGAAGTGCCACTGTAGACGCTTCCCACAACCACCAGCTCCAGTGAACGAACAACTACTTCCTGCAGAGCACCCGCTTTCTCAGATGTCGACAGCTTTTGAGGGAGGAAAAAAAAAAAAACTGTTTATCTGAAAGCGGCTGAAACAGCAACTTTAAAGCATGAACGGCAGGTTAACATTAGTCAGCAGCAGTGAAATGCTGACACAGAGGTTCTTTTCCTCCATATGACAAAGTTTATTCCTTTGTTAACTGCACAAACCCATTTTTCATCTGCTCATCGTCAGCTGACAAACCACTGAATCAGAGAAATAAGGTTGTTTTTGCTTCAAACTCGAACACTTGAGTAAGCTCTGCATGCTCTTCTCATTATCGTTGTTATTGTTATTGCTTTAGCAGGAGCAGCGTTACCCTGCAACAACTACTTCCAGCAGAAAAAATGCAGAAATGTGAAAAGGGCCTAATCTAGTAGCTAGCTACTTGTTTATCTTAATATTCAGCTGTGTTTTTTATTGTTTTCATATGACCTGCTTTACTTTCCTTTTTCTTGTGATGCACTACAAACAATTCTGTGCTTGCTCAGGCTCGACTGTTAAATGAAATCAAATAAAATTAGACCCCTTTTTCCATCAACATCGCACTCTCTGCTGGTATTGTTCCAATCCAATACCGGGTATCAGATTCGTTGCATCTCTACTGAACAGGTATACAGACAGAATAAGTAAAGGGGAGGAATGCCCTGTGGCCCTAGGGTTAAACAGAGACCACTGCTCCCCTCGTCGTTATGACTCAACTGGAAGCTGCTGGTCATGCGGGAAAGAGGAAATGAGACAACACTAGCACTAGTCAGCAAGTTTCAGTTGAAGTTTCGGCATATGATTTCCCTGAAAAAAGCGACAGGAAAAGAATGATCTGAGTGAGAAAGGAAGCGGTGTTGAAAACCTGTCAACTTATCCTCAGATTTGCAGACATAATATTTTCACTCACAAGACAACATACTGTCACTCATATGTCCAAAACAGAAATTTTACAGAAAAAGGTTAAAGGTTTTATTCCAAGTCATCTTGGACTATTTCTGGATTCCTCCTTACATTTTCACACAAAGTAAGGGTGTTTTCAAATGATGCAAATATAAATACATACATATTTTGAAAAATGTAAAAAAATAAAGATGAACTTGTAAGGCTTTGATCTGAAGGTGACTATATATAAAACATTTACTATGGCAGTAAACAAAAACATTAAAAAAAATACACAGCAACTTGATCAAAAAGCACATTGACAGGTTCTGCATTATTATTTATGGATGCTTGGTAATAGGTGATCAGTATAGGAGCTTATTTGACAGTTTCACAGTGTAGCTTACACTACATGTCCATTAGCATCCAGACAGCCATTCAAATGAGGGAATTTAGTTGCTTTAAGATGCACCCATGGCTGACACAGGCTTTCAATTGCACACATGCAGCTTGAATAATCTCCAAAGCAAAGCACTGTGAATGGGATGTTCTGATAGTGAGCCTAAGGTCATTATGTGCAATGCCGAGCATGGGCTAGAAGCAGGGCTGAACAATTTAGCGAAAACATCTACTTGTGATTTTTTTTTTAAATCAACATATTATGACTGTAATTTAAACAGCAATTATTTCTAAAAATTAAGATTCAGGCCTGTTCGGTTAAGAAGCACATAAACTTTTTATGGCTTGAGGCTTGAACACTGAACGTGGTTCAGCAGACTGGCGGTTAGTTCACATGATGTCCACATGATGAGTGCATCATGTGGATGTTTGGCTGCGTCTGATTGATCTAATCTACAGGCATAAGCTCAATGTTAATAGGTTAAATTTCTGCATTTGCAGGCTACAATTAAATTTGCAGCTCTTGCGATTTAAAAATTGCACACTTTCTAATTGCAATTTTGGTATTAAAAATAATTTATCTTTCAGCCATAGCTAGAAAGGTATAAAGCTCTCCGGCACTGGGTTGTGGAGTAGTGGAAGTGCATTCTCTGGAGAGATGGAGCACCATCTAAAAAATCCTTTGGGATGAGTTGAGATGGGAACATCCAACATCAGTACCTGACCTCACTGTTGTTTTTATGGATGAAAGCAATCAAATCCTCACAGCAATGTTCTAACACCTAGTACTTGTCTTGTTTTTACCCTTGATTTCAGAAGAAATGTATGTATTTGTGTCTACAAATTTTTGGTCATATTTATACCAAATTTATATCCCCAATTCCTTTTTTACACCATGTTCATATTAAGCATGAAGTACTTAACATGAATTAATGTGACATAATTAACGACGCAGACAAACCATGTCAACTTTAGTTATTGTGCTTTAATTATCCTGGAGAGACTGGTTAGAAAATTGGTGCATGGGCCCCTACAGCATCACGGGGCAAGTACGGATGAACAGGCTTACAGCATAAGCCTCCATCATGGGAACTGGCATGCAGTTAGCCACAAACGTTAGCCGGCGACCAAGCATGGCCACAGAGAGATTAATTAAAGTGTACAGCTGAGATTAAATCCCTGAGGTCTGCATGTTCTGGACATCAGTAAATTAAATGAAGATTACATTCACATTCTCTCAGTCCCTCTTTTCTCTCCAAATTCTATCTATCGTTCACTTCACCACCTCCAGGTACACATAAGCACCAATGACAAACAAGGAATGTCATCGATCTCATATGAAGAATCTGATACGTACATTCTCTTGAACCTCCTTTTATTGGCTGTAACACCTGTGGTTAATGGAGGATTCGAGTCCTATCAGCTTGCAGTGCCTGAAGTAATACAGTCTGTCTTAAGGGCTTGAGGCTCTGTAAGAGGAGCCAGTAAGAAGTGCAGGCTGACACTTACAGTTAGAGGGAGCGGCATTAACCACAAGGACTCACCCTCGCACCAACACACACACACACACACACACATATATAACAAAGACACTACCTTATTCACACACACAAGGAGTTCTAATCTGTCTCCTCGCACTCATTTTTCTTCTCATTTGTAGGCACAGAGGTTACCAGTTTAATGATATATCACAGTGTATACTAGGGGTGGGAATCTTTAGGCACTTCGCGATTCGATTACGATTCAGAGGGCTGCGATGCGATTATAAAATGATTATCGATGCATCTCAATGCATCTTTTTTCTCTATACATGATTTCTATTTTCTTACTGTCTGAGAACTTTGTAGTTTTAAAACAAAGTATTTGTAATGATCCATAATGCATTTACGTCCAATATCTTTTATTAATAAAACAAATGGAAGTGATATGGCAAATGAACTAGAAGGCTCTCATTCACTGCTCTTGTTTAGAGACGCTGCTGCCACTTATCTGCGATAAAACGCGCTGTTACGGTGAAATAAGATCCAGTGGTAATGGATGTCCACGCAGCACATCATATATTCTTTAGTGATTTTATAACTTCGGTTTTGGTCTTGTGATAGAGGAGGGGGAGAGCAAAAGACTGCAGATCACCGAGCAACGATGTTTCGCTGAGCTAGTAGTGAACGAAAAAGGAAAAGAGAAAGACAGACGAACATTTGGAGACGAACGGACTTATTCGCATTTATAAGCAGTGCACTTGGTTTCCTGGTACTTTAAATATGAGACTGTCAAACACTAAAAAGTGGCGAAGATGAAGTCGCTTCTCTTTCTAATTTTCCCGTTCCACCTTAAATGGTGCCGCAATTACATTCGGCGTCTCAGTCAGAATTTAAGGTGGATCGGGAAAGTTCAGCAAGAAGCTGGCGAGTGAGAAGCGACTTCAGCCTTGTAAAACAGCCGAAAGCTGAGAGACATTTTACAAGAAACTATTCAACTTTTGAGGAAAAGTTTTCTGGCGGAGTTGGAAGAAAAGCGGCTATAGCTGAAGCTTAAAGCAGAGCAGAGTAAGTCTGTGTTTTCGTTTGTTCAGCCTAAACTAGGACATGATCATATACTGAAACACACTGGACATTAAATGTTGTGGCTCCCAAGGTGGTTTGATTTTTGTTGTAAGGACAAAATGTCTCTTATCATTTGGGTTGTGACTCCTGACCTGACCTGGCTTTTAATGCAGAGGGAGCTGGTCGGATTTCTCACTTATCCACTTGTGTTTTTGTCGTGAGCCGTCACAGATTGTCCGGGCGCTGCACTTACCCACTTCCAAGTTCCGCCCTTTGCGTTCCGTCAACATGAGCTTATAAATTAAATATTTAGAAAATCGATTTTTGACATTTGTTAATCGATTCAGAATCGTCCACATCTGCATCGAGATGCATCTAAGAATCGAGTTTTTCCCCGCACCCCTAGTGTACACAGTCCGCTGGTAATCATAATGTTTTAAATTTGAATAATTTTGAAAACTCTGTAAAACTCTTGCAATACAAGTGCCAGGACATCATGTTTACATAGAATTTGAATACCATTCCTACATTACTGGTGTTGGCAATTTCATACTTATTCAAAAAACTGTTGATTTTTTTGGTGTTATGAAAAAATACAGTTCCACCATATTAGGTTCTGTGGTTTTGATCAGGGCTAGCCTGAATAACTTTGTACACTCAAGTATTTGTTCATTACGTTGGTATTTTGTTCTTCATTTCGTAGAGAACAAAATACCGGTACTTTTTGTCAGCTACAAAAACTGTAGCCTAAAATAAATCTACCCAGCAAAATGCTTTAAATAATATAGCATAGAATTATATTAGTGTTAATATATGGAGGTTAAAAATAAATACATTTTAGCTGATTCATTGCAACATAAATTAATGCCAGGCACCCATGTCACTTTGCTTCAGACTGCACAGCTTTCCACACAGACATTTAAGCTACAAGAGCAAAGATGCCTCAGAAATCACATGTTGGAGCAAGCTGGTATGCAGTAGAGGTATGACAAGTTTGATGAATCATCTCAAATATGTAAATACAGTGACTTTTATTCGAGAATGGCAACGCATCAAATCCACACAGCCTCTAATTAAGCTTGGCCACATAACTGCTTCAGGTGGGAATATTAGAAAAGTAGCAGTAGAAATAGTAGAAAAAGAGCTAATTAAACAGTTTCACAGCAGGTTTAAACATGGACAGCAAACAGCAGATCTGTTTATTTTGTAGAAAATCACAAAATCACAAGTTATTAATTAGGCCAGTAAGATAAATAGTATTTATCATTATCACAATAGAAGTTTCCGCACAAACCATTTAAAGTCTAAGGAATGTTTCTGCACTGGGATTAAACGCTGCTCTCCCACACTGGGACGAGTAACTTAACCATTAGGCCAAACAGCCAATTACAAAACACTTACATACACAGCTGAAAAATTCCTTCATCCTGAACTACAAGCCTGTAAAACACCTCTAACACTAGGCTTGTTCTCACTACAGTACTGTGTTTTAAGTGTATGAAGTAGTCACATCCAGTCAGAGGCACTATTTTAATAACAATTAATCCTTTCTCATATCGTAATGTTGATGTCCAACAGCTTTATCACCCATCTTATTTTATGTCAGTATCGTACAGTCCTATTTTTAATCACCATATCCAAGAAGAGCCTCCTACTCATCCTGACACTGTTAGTACAGTGCAAAACCCAAAAATGATTTTAGTAAATATTTAGTAAATATCTATTTTAATTATAGTTTAGAAAACTACAGAAAATGTGATTTGAACGGCCAAGTGGGAAAAAAAACAGCAGTTTGAAAGGACACGTGTGTGGCAGCCAGCGTGGAGTGAAACACTGATTCAAATGGACGCGAGTCCGTTTCCTTAGTTTTCCAGTACTCGTTTTCACAGCCTGTAAAATGCTGTTCAGGCCATCCCTAGTTTTGAGTAAATATGTTTATTTATTGGCAGATTCGTACATAAAAAAGTAGGATACTGATCACAATTTCGTTAATGGCGCATCTTACTCGTAACAATGATAAAATCGTGATCATTCTGATAGTCGGGCTATCATAAAATAAAATTAACTTAATTTAAATTCCTTCCTCACATTCCCATCTCTTTTACTACCAGCACCCTTTAGGTGATCTCTCTGGTCATCACAGGACCCAACAGACTGTCTCAGAGGTGTTCTTAGATTTCCCCCAGAGCTCCTAACCCCTCGCCCCTCACTCACCCCCATGGTGAGTGAGTCACCCAGACTCAACGCCCCCAGGAAGCAGATTCATTAACAAGTCGGCTGCTTGCATCACCTGGAGAGGCCTCTTTCTTACCTCAGTTGCATCATATAGCTACTAAGTCACAGCAGCATCAGACAGAACTTCAATAAATTAGGTAGGCCAATAAAATAGGCTGATATTAAAACTATGTGGATTTATCAGCATCAGGAAAAACACTGCAGATAAAGAAAAAAAAGGCTTAAAACCAAATAGCTTAAGCTCTGATATGATGACGGCAGTTCATTTTTAAGGATTTGAATGAATTCATGTAACCAACTGCTCCACCATAACAGCATTTAAGATACTTAAAATAAAAACCTGTAAAATGCATACATATAAAACACAAACATAACAGCTCTGTGTGTCATTCATGTTCTATTGGTCAGGTCCTAAAACAAATGCAGTTAGGCTAATATTCAGCCCTTGCGTTTGATATCTTACACCACTCACTTTAAGTGATGTGCTTTAAACTCCCAGTTAGGAAAAACCCAATCAACATCATAGTTGATCTAAGATTTAACAGAGGTACTGTTATCATTTAGAGTCTCTGGTATGCTGCAAGAGTTCCTGACTGGACCCTTAAGAACAAAAGAGCATTCAACTCTGGCTCAAAAGATCCAGCCCTGGACAGAAACAACCTACACAACAACATGAAAGCTATGAGAGTCACTTCCAGGCTCCGTTCAGTCAATGAGCCTATAGAGCCCATAAGCACTCTCAGACCAGGTGTCATCACGGTCTACAGGTGAAGTCGATCTCATAAGCTTTGACAGAGCTGAATCAGTCTCAGAGATAAGAGAACCTAAGCCTTCACTGCTTAACGAGCTTGGCCAAGCAGAGCCATGGAGGTTAATGAGAAGTCGATGAGTCGAATGGACAATCAGCCCACAGTGATCTCACAGGTAGGAAGGGCTGCGCAATTGTATGCAACAGACAGCCCTGTCTGGTCATGCTCTGCTGTTTACGATTCAGGCTAGATTTCCATTAGACATCTTTGCAGTGCATTACTATGTTATGTAATGCAACATGTTCAGGCTCAGGCATGTAAACATAGCCACAGGCAGCAATCAGTCAAAGCTGCTTTCACCAACAGAGGGAGCTACAGCAAGTACAGCAATAGTTAAAGGGGAATCCCACTAATTTTACAGTATTTCTGCAAAATTCAATCACAGAGACGTACACAGGCCATTCAGAATGCTTTAATGTCAAAAGGTGCATTGCAAAGAAACCTACCAACTCAGATTTCTGTACAGTGGTGGTGATAGGAACCAGGTGTCTTCTGTGTTTTCACATGTAATGTTGATAATGAATGTATTTAAAAAGTACATTTTAGAACAAAATTGTCTCAAAGCGAGCATAAAACAATGTTTCAGACATCAAGCAACGTATATGAATCATTTCATGCAATGGTTATCTGTGAAGGAGCTTTTAGAGGCCTTTAACACTTTAGACATCTGGTTCCTGTCACCACCTATGTGAACAATTCTGACTCGTTAAGTTTCTCTAGAATCGAGTCCTCCACACCAAACCCGTTTTTGCTAAAGCTGCTTGTTTACTTTATGCATGGACTTCCAATTAAGTCTTTTGGTAGTGTGCATTAGATCCTCATCAGAGGCATAGTAAACAATCAACCTAAAACGAGTGTGTTCAAGGAACAGTTCACAGAAATATCAAAGTTACACTATTTTCCAAAGATAAATAAGGTCTGTCACACGAAACAAATTCCATTACTTTTTAGCTACACCAGCCACATAGCACCAGTGCGTAACTGAAAAAGCAAACTTTGCACACCAAACTTTGCCAGTCAATTACACTTGGGTGAAAGAGAGAAGCTATGAAAATTTGAAACACTTCTTAAAACTGTAACTTCTTCCAGTTAGTTTTACTTCTCAAAATGAATGAATGCACAGTTTCTGTAGAACTCAGGATGATGGAATGAGATGTGATGACTCAAGAACTGAGGCTGAGAAACACAGCTCTTTTAAGACCAATGGCATATCTCAAAGACAGGCTCTCGCAGCATTTTAAGATGATGGGAATCCAATGAATTAGACCCAGGGGCTACTCAGTTCAGTCTGTCATCACTGCTGGCTGCCTGCCCTGTTCCAGCCAACACTACTGGAGCTACTGCACCTCATATCCTATAAACTGAGAGCAGATAACCCTTATGTAAGGATAATCACAGATTTATGAGATTCTGTGGCCTCAATTATGGAATTTTCATTTTAAATTATTGCATGAGCATATTAGTGTGTGTGCACTGGGCCTGCACTAACACTAAGAGTCAGTGAAGAACTGAGGAATCAAGAAACACGGCCAAAACAGTTGAGAGTGGTGGGCTATGGTGCAAAAATGAATATTAAAAATGAATGATATTCAAGGCCAGGTGGTTGAACACTGAATGGAGCTACAGGACAGTGACTACAGGCCAGGAAGTAAAGTTGCATCACTTCCACATGAAGAACAGTGTTGTGTTACATTCAAAACTTCCTCAGGTAGCACTGGTTGACAAAGTACAAAAAGAGCTGTTTTGCTTTTCAAACAAGCCTCTATCCTGATCAAGCAGCAAGAAATTACTGAGGAAAATGAAAATTAAACATTTTTAGGGTTGCACGATATTACCTACCATACAGAATATTTAGTTATTATTATCCCAATACTGGAATCAGTAAAAATCACAATCGACAATTTGCTGGTCCTAAGCCTGGGCAATAGGGCAATGCAATCAGGTATTGTTGGCGACTGACAAGTAACCCGATGACAATGTAAGAGGCGATAATCACGTTTTTGGGAAAGAGAAATAAGTGAGAACTAGAGAGGACTAGTTTACTGTTAAACAGCTTGATAAACGTGTTGGAAAATCAGGTTCACGTCCTTTAAGAAGTGTGCGGGCGCATGTCCCAATAGGCAGTTTTTTTCTGTTTGTGAGAGAGAGAGAGATCGCAAGAGAGAGAGCGCTAAAAAGAGAGAGAGAGAGAGAGAGAGAGATTGTTAGGAAGTTGCCTGTTATCTCTGCTACACACTGTGATGCCAGCTTTAACTACCGCATGTATCTTCTCCTTCCTTGTACTGTACTTTATGTTAGCTTGAGTGTATGAAATCAAAAATAAATGCTGATGTGCTTTGGAACTTCAACTTGCTTCAGTGTGACCTCCTGCAGTAAAACAACCAAACTAAAGTTAGTTAGATCCAGCCCTGAAACTTTTAGAAGTAAAGAAAGTTCCTTTGAACTCCATCTGCCAGGAAACTGTATCAGAAAACATAAATAAGTATCATGTACATATAATTTAATCTACTTCAGTACAATAGATTAAATTCCCCACTGTGTCTGCTGTGTGCGATTTACTGTCTGAGTATAATCTGCAGTATTTTCCATATAGCCTAAGTATCCCATTGGTTAGCTGATTTATGAAAACTATGACATTATAAAACTACATGGTTTTCCAGAGGCATTTAGAGCTGAACTCCAGAGTGACTCCGCTATAATGATGGAAAAAGCCTTGTTTTTTTAATATGTAAAGCACGTGGGAATGACTTTGGAAGTTGCTTGCAGTCTGAAGTTTCCCCAGCAGGGAGTGACGGTAGCATCCATGAATCTACACCAGAAGAAGCTTATAAACACACATTTGCAGTAACATCCATTAAGACGACAGGCGAAGCAGTTTTCAAAAGATGTTGGGTTGCTCCATTATATTATCTTATACATGAGTTTATTAAAGGCTTTCATTAAAACAGTTTAGCAGTTTAAGCATATAGTCAAAATAAAAGACAGCAGAAAGTACACAAAGCTGAGGACTGCGTGTATTGGCTGGGGGAGTGTCGATATAATCGATAATCGCAATTTTTAAACTAGAAAATACTGTGCTAATTATTTTTAGATTTCACCCAGGCCTATGGCCCCATTGTCCAAAACATGCATTAATCATTCATGGCTAATTCTGACACATCCACCTGAAAGGAGCTGTTGACAAGAATATCTGCTAAATCTGTACATGTTTACAATAATCGCTGTGTCTAAGGCAACAATGTCATGGCTATGTAAAATGATACGTCATGAGCTTAAAACACTATATCACATATCTGTGCACCCCTAATTCTTTTATTTGTGTATGGTATAAGACGAGGGAGGGAGGGCGAGATTGAAAGAAAGAGAGACTGAAAAAGAGAAAGACAGAAAGAGAAACACACAATGAGAAAAACTGAAGGCAAGAGACAGAAAAAGAGAGACTGAAAGGGCAAGAGAGACGCTAAAAGAGCAGAGAGAGAGACTAAAGGAATGAGACACACAGTGTGCAAAGACAAGGAAAGCGACAAAGAGACAGAAAGAGACAGAGAGAGACAGGGACACAGACACAAAGAGACAGAGGAGAGAAACAGATTGAATGCAAAAACTGAAAGAGAGAAACTGAAGAAAAGACACTGAGAAAGAGAGATATCAAGGGAGACTGAGAGAGGGAGAGAGTCACAAACACAAAGCAAGAGACAGAGAGAGAAAGACAGAGAAAGAGAGAAAGAGAGTAAGTGAGAGAGAGAGAGAGAGCAAGAAAGAAAGAGTGTGAGGGAGAGTGAGGCCAGTTTCTGGTAAGAGAGAACCAGAAAGAAAGTCAGAGTGGAAAGAACGTGAGTCAGGAAAGCAGAAGAGGCAGAGACTTAAAGGGATAAGAGTCAAAAACAGAGAGAGAGCAAAAACAAATGTTTGAGAAACAAACTAAGAGAACAGAACGGAACAGCGCTCCTGGTTAACCACAGCGATCTGATCAGTGAGCTGCAGTCAGATGGAGAAGCCCGTACTGAACTCCAGCTGGGAGAAAGACCTGATAAGAAAGTCACCCAGACAAAAGCACTGATTGGCCAGCAACTACCATGCACTCATCATCTGATACCATTCAGCTTCAGCCTGCCCTGATCTTCTGCTGCAGCCTCTAAATCAAGGCTATAGTTATGCGGAACTCTACTGGACCCATCTTTACAGGAAGAGGGCCACGGACAGCTGGTTCCTGAAACTAAAAAGAGAAACAATGATCTAGTGGACCCCACTATTGTTTACCCATAGAAGTGGGCTTAGGTCCGCTGATGCAAAACAGTGAGGTCCTCTCCACCCCCAACAGAGACAAATCATTTCCTCTCCTCCCACTAATCCACACTTTAATGAGGGTAGGATGAGTGGAGCTGCTCTGGGAGGGGCCCGAGCAGGATAAGGCCTTTTAAATGAGGCAGGATTAAGGGAGAGGCGAGGGAGCACAGCCACACATGTTCACTCAGCAAGCCCAGACCAGAGAGACAAGCATCAATTATTCATAGCCCTCACAGATTCTGATGGAATCAATGATGCCATACAGGTTGTAATAGAGACACACAATCTATAATTAAAAAATAATAAGAATCATAAAAACAGAAATGCCCTTTTTGGAAGCTTTCAAAAGCATGGAACCAGGTGGCACTCTTATGCCCCCTACTGCTGGACCTGAGAGCTGATCGGACCACAGACCAGGCCTGCCAAGTGTGCAGCTAAAAAATAAAGTGAATTAACAACTTCCCTTTCAAAATATGACATTTCTTGGGTCAGTTTTTTGTTGATGTTGTCAAATCTTTTTCATGTATATGCAGAAAAGTGGATTTGCCTAATCCAATTTTATCCCTAATGCAAATCTGCTTATGCATCAGAGATCCTGGGCTATTTTAGCTGGTTGTGATGCTTGCCAGTTTCATGAAAGTGGATTAAGATGATATAAAGCAGAGCAGGAAAGAGTGAGAGAGAGCGAGAGAGCTCCACAAGCAATGAAAAGGACCACATTTCCATAATGTATGCAGCTCCAATGACAGTAAAGACTCAAAAAAACATAAGAACCAAGACCATCAGATCTTGAAGAGGCAGAAACAAACACGAAATGCCTCCAGTCTGTAAGCAGAGGTTAAGTGCATTGCATTCCAGCAGTCATCGTTTTGAATCTAGAGACGTGGTGCAGGGTACACTACCAAGATAAAGTGCAAGACAAAATTGATGAATAAGTAATGATGGAGAAAGCTGAAGTGGCCCGGTGACCTCACAGGGCCTGCTGCTGAGTGACTCACTGTCTGCGTGTCCGAGGTGAATGTGAAAACACACATTCCGACAGCTCAAAGAGAGCTACTCTTCTATCCGTTTAACCTTGATCTAATCAGGCATATCAATGAGAGTGTGTTATTGTAACCTTGTGTCTGTGTGTACTAGGCAAAATAGCTTAACCTGGTTCACAGAGAACAGATACACAGCATCTTCTGGGTCAGGAAGGATTTTTCACAGCCTCTTAGCTGACTCATCCGAATCTAAATTCTATCTAGTGAAATAGGGTCGGTCATCATCACATTTTCTGCTGTTCCTCTAAGCATAATCAGTGCAGTGATAAGAGTCTGGCACTGGTACATTACACGTGAACAGAAGCACCCAGGAACGCTAACAATAGGCAGACATAATTTTGTTATGAACACCACTAGAGACGAAAATGAGAGGAAAATGAAAAAGATTTTTTTGAGTCCAAACCACTGCAGTAATCAGCTACAGTACTGTGGCAAAGTCAGAGACCCCCTTTCATTTATTTCCCATACAAAATGGCCATCAAGTATGATATAAACATACACTTAACAGAAGATTACACAGTAGTAATTTTTCGTATTCAATGTCCGCGCTTTACCTTTATTACAGCTTCCATTCTTTTCAGGAGCCTTGCTTTCAGTTTGTTAACGAAATCTGAAGGGATATTTTTCTACCTTCAATATTCAGTCTTTGAAGCTGGTTGTATTTTGTGCTTCTCACAACCAAGAAATAGCACATATAGTGATGTTGAGACCTGGACTCTGGGGTGGTCAGTGTATTGTTTTAGGAACACCGTCAGCTTCTATACTTGATTTGCAAATTTTCTTCTTTTTTGTCCATTTCCTTTTCTCAGTAACAGCTTCTTGACAGCTTCACATCCTCCCAGACCCACAGTGAGGCAGGATGGACAGAAACACCTGTGGAGTTTCAGATTTGAAATAAGAGTCGAGCTTGATTTTCTCCTCTCTCTCAAAGATGAAAGCTTTAAGTACTGTTTATCTGATGGTGATGGTTTTGGTGGTCTACCAGCTCTTGTATGGTCGTTAGCAGCCCCATTTTCTATGTTTTTAAATCATTTTTTTGAACTTCAGTTTTGGAAACTCCTTGTTTTTCAATTATTTTCCTTGACTTTCTGCTTTCTGAAGCAGGTGGACTACCTTACACCCAGAAATCATTCCTGAAAAATAAATAATTTAAAACTTAAAAGGTGGTTCCATGTTCATTGGCCAATATGCACACAAACAACATTGGACAGAACTGACTACTAAAAGATCCTATAAACCTGCCAGCAATTCAATATGTTAAAGCAGCTCATTCTTTTGTTTATGCTTAAGTAGAGTAATAAAAAGGTACTAGCTCACACATTATAGTGGGTGCAAAGCTTGTAATATCAACAATAGAAGAGTCTGGAAGAACAACCCTCATTACTTGTTTTATGTAGCAGTGCAGATATTGTAGATTCAGTGATTCAGCATTTCCCACACTCCAGAAAAACAAGTAAGCCACTAGGAAATGACTTCGGTCATCTGGGTGCCTGCACATCCCCAACTGACTGAAAGTGAATGAAAAGAAGGGAAAATTAATCGGTACATGTTCCTAACGGTGCCTGCTGTGACCGAGCTGAAACAGATGTGAGAGGATCAGCTCTTTCCTCCAGACAGTGGCTAGGACAGCCAGGTGTGCTTAGCACAGGAAACCAGCCTCAATCTCTGCCTATGAGCCTCCATCGCATGACGCAAAACGACGTGTGCACCGTCAAGCCTGGCATGTCCGCTCAGGGGGCTCCATCACCACCACAAACACACACAACCCATTATTCTGATTTACTACAATAACTTTCAACCCATCCTATATCTCGGACTATGAAAAGGACACTTGACATTTGAGAGAACGAGGGAGTAAAAATAACAAATGTGATGCCCTTTGCAGGTCAGCTTTTCCAGCTGAAGGGGTTTCACTGTCAAGATGTGACAAGCCCTTCTTTGCCTCGCTACTAATAGACACACAAACTACCGGCCCTTTCCCTCATCCCCATCACTTCCGATCCCAGCCTGGACGTTGACTGAGCCACCCTCAGGGAAAGAGGCCTTCACTGGGCACGAGAACCAGCTCCAGAGAAGCCATAAGAGCTGACCCTACTGCCTTTAGGAGACTAGTGACATGACTATAGCCCAACCCAAACTGAGTTTCCTTAAAAAACCCTGAGTATCCCCTCAGTCAGTAGTTATCCCTTCTATCTTTGGCCTTTTCGTTAGCCATGTACATCTGGGGCTACATAATGTGTATGACAGGCTGCGGCTTTGCCTTGGACGAGGTTGTTTCCTCTCATTTCAGAGAATTAGGATTCCAAACAGTTGTTTCCCATAAGCAAACCCTGTCACTTCAGGGTGCCACACGAGAATGAAAGGGACAGAGAAAATGACGACAGCCTTTAAAGCAGCCAAGTATGCAAAACGCCGCTTACGAAAATAAAAGAACGATGCTTTGTCATAAAAGGATTAAGCCAGGCTAGAAAAACATGGCAATCAATACGACACTTACATCACCCTTATTATCATCTTCACCATCATAAGTGTGCCTACCCTGCAGTCAAGTGAAACTGAGTCAGTGAAATGGCATGTGTGAAATTTGATAAAGTGGCAGCTTCGCGAACAGCTTTTCTATAGACCATGGCGCTTACTGTGAGCATTGTAAAAGGGATCATATCTTGTTTCTACTAAAATGAACTGTTCGTGACCACTGAAATACAGACAGCACCGTTATAAGCAGCTCTTTGCTTTTTCCCTTTGGGCTGTGTCAATATGGCATCAATGCTTCCCATCAACCAGCAGCCTGCTTAGAAAAAAGACACCAGTTAGCATCCATTGACCATTCTATTATGAGTAAGACTGAGAAGCTTATAACAATGTCCAAACCTCCAGGCCAGGAAAAAGTGCTTCCTTTCCACAGAAACAGCTCCCAATATCCAAATGGAGGAAGCTGCATACACACATGCAGACAGGGTGTAATATATGCGGGCCCAGTACTGGGTTAGTTTCACTGTTACTACCTTTACAGAACAAGAATGGACTGGTTAGCGGACAAACCGTGTGAAATGTTTTGTCTACAGCTGACCTTAGCATACTTGCTAGCCGGCTTAGCAAACCGCTGTCCTCTGTGCAGTGTTTCCGCTAGCTTTAAACATCTTTGGACAACGTCAGCTCCCAGAAATCTGCCTTACTCTCGTCTGACAGCGTGAAAACAAACAGCTGTGAGCTGGAAAAGCCAGCCCTGTCACGGTTCCCTTACCTGAATGCTGGGTGAACACGTTCACCCCCGGGTCCGGCATGTTAGCGGTGGCGGGCAGCCTGCACGCTGGTGCTCCAGCGCTGGTAACTTCCCTGGTTCTCCTCCCGGAGCCGCTGGTTCGGGCCGCTCTGCCTTGGTGCTGCTGCTGCTGTTGCTGTGAGTGGGGCTGCGGCTGCGGCGGGCTCTGGAGCCCCGTAGAGGCGCCGTCCCCCACGCGGCCTACCTGCTGCCCCATTGTGCGAGTTGTGCGCGAAAACAGAGATCCGCGGGACGAGGCGAGGGACACCGCGCCGTCCGGCCGGATCACATCCCCCCCGGCCGAAGAGCGCAGCGGCCTGCTGGCTGTTCCTCCACCCGCGCGCTCCCCCTCCGCTCACTAGCGCCACGGCTAGCGGCTCCGCGCGCCCGATCCCACCCAGCAAACAATGGTGTCACTACACGCTCAGCTCTACTGACCGGCGCTGCTCGGTGTGCGTTTCGGCGAACCGGGAGCGGTCGACCCCCCTGGTAGCGGAGTTTTTTTGTTTTTTTCTAAAACGGGCCCGAACGGGGTCGCTCCGTTTCGCTCGAGCCACTATGCGCCCCCTCTGACGCCGCCATCTTTACCGCAGAATCAGTGGCGTGCAGTTCACAAGCCAATCCGTGGTTTGGGAGAGGGGGAGTGGGCGTGGTCATCGCCAAAGCGGGGGAAGGGACAGGGATAACCACGCCCACTGCTTCAAAGCGCTAATATCCGAGTGTCCTAGGTAATAAAAAACCCTATTAGAATAGAGAATTTGCATGAAATCAGTATTTTCTGAGATTTTTTGGGGGGGGGGCGGGATGGTGGTGGGGTGGGGGTATATTGTTGGTACTCTTTTTAGATCCTAATAAAGTTTCTTATTAAAAATTTAAAAGGTAATAAGAACAATAAAGAATAAAGAAGAATGTATTAAACAAAATAAAATAAAAAAAAGAATTAAGAAAATAAAATGAAAATTTCTTTATTTTTTATTTCCACATGTATTTATTTTTAAATTAATTATTTTTTGATTGACTGAGCTATTACAGATTAGACAATACTTTTTCTTCAAAATCAGCCAGGATCTATCCGATACGGAAAAAACTACTAAACTTTAAAAGACCCACTTTTATTTTTGAGGGGCAGAATTTTTTCCAATCGACTCCCCAGTTTAGTCATATTCCACCCACTAGTTAGGTCTCTCCAATCACACAATACCACCAGTGATAGGAGGGAGAAGGCAAACACAAGCTTCCTCCAAGTTATGTGAAGCGCCACCGCATCTTTTTGAACTGCCGCTAATGCAACATCATTGGACAGCTGAATGTGCTTAGAGGAGAACACTAACCACCAGTACTGTTAACAGACATCTGCACTAGCTAACATCGTGCTGAGTGATACAGTGATGTATCCTGCCCACTCAGAGAGAGCAAGGCCAATTGTGCTCTCTTGGACTCCTGGCCAAAGATGGCTGCAGCATCAATAAGGATCAAACTTGCAATTTCCTGATGATAGGGCAGACGCTTAGATGGTTGTACAACTTGGAAGCCCCAAAGAAGCTATTTCTAACTGAAGCACTTTGAGTAGATGAATATGATGAGCAGGGTATCATGCTCAAACTACTCAAACACTCTGCAGGAACAAGTACAGCCTGTAGGAAGAAATACAACATCACGTCACACAATACGAGTGTGTGCTGTTTCAGAATAGATTTGTTTTCAGATTGGATTGAATTCATTCTTTTTATTTTTCCAATGTCCAATCCATCATTTTCTGTTGATACCGACTCAATCCTGATATCTGGCCTCGAATTGGTGCCATCTCTTTTTATTTATTTATTTATTTATTTATTTCCTTTTTTTGGATCAAACAGTAAGTGTGTAAATAATAATTCAAAATGGAAGTGTGAGTTTGCAGGGTTGTAAGCAGCGCACATCACGCCAACTTCCCCACAGCCTGACAAAGAATAGCACAAATGACATGTACACACACGTATCTAGCAAAAATAAATGTCCAGTCCCCACCGGGAGCATGGCACCTCCCGAGAGCCTCTCTGCATGGCCACTTTGCATGGCCACAGCTCCCACGTTCCTACGGCAGTGTGGCCAGTGGTGGATGCCACAATATACTCAAGCAAAAATGTGATGGAATTACTAATAGAGTAGTAGAATGTGGACAATAAAAGCTATACTTTTTTTTCTTAAAGTAGCCTAAAACTTTTTATTTTTTCAAACAAAAATAATAGATATGTTATAAGTCAATATAATACATTTTAACCAATTGTACAATCCTCTGAAAAAGTATTTGCTCCTGCCTGATTTCTGATCTTATTTTAACTAATTTTATATTTAAATGCTTCAGACCATCCAATTAATTTTAATATAAGATAAAGATAACACGAGTAAAGACAAAATGCAGCTTTTATATGATAATATATATATATATATATATATATATATATATATATATATATATATATTATATATATATATATATATATATGTATAAATATGTCGCAGGAAAACCTGATATCTCCATTTTTGTTGTTTTTCAGTTTTTGACATGATTTTAAAATGCCTGTTTCCCCTTACATTACAAAACCTATGAATTCTATTCTGTATTTATATTTGGGCATGTGATACTTGAAGCAGAAATCAAATAGTCAGTCTTATAGTTTATATACAGTCAGTTTATATATTCATAGAAAAATATATATTCAGTCACAGATTACTACATAATCTTATCTGATGTATTTCTGTCTTTTCCTGGAATGATCGAACTGCTGGTCTTTTATGACAGGTCAATGGCCAGACCACCTGCAATATATATGTTCTCTGAAGATAATAATGGCTATAACATGACTATAAGGAAGCAACAACACTTTACTATGAATGTGAGACTAAACCTGTCATTTTGCAACTAATTCAGACGAAATCATTTTGGTCACAGTGTTTCATTTTTATATTACAAAAATAGCTGATAAGCTATTATGCATAAAACCAAGAAAAAGTGAAAGTTCCCTAACACGTTTCTACCTCATCTCAATCTGCCCCATCTGTAGCGTACAGTTTGATTACCACAGACAATAACTGTGACACGTTCACCTGTACACACTTAAAATAGGAGTCAATAGGCAGGGGCTGAAATTACAGCCTGTGGAAATCAACCATATACAGATGCAGAACAGGGGGCGGTTAAACTCCAGTCCTAGAGGGCCTCAGCAGAGTTTAGCATTCTACCTCATTTAACACTCCCGATTCAACTAATCAGGTAAACAAAGGCTTCCATGAGTTGATTTCAGAGTGTTAGAAGAGGGAAATCACTGATCTCTGCAGGACATCCCAGATCTGATTTTAACACCACTATAAGCGGTTGCTTACTTGGCAATTTCTTCAACAACCGTGGCTTGGTGTAGTGCAGCAGGTAATACCCAGGCAAGCACACCACACTTGACCAAAAGGAGTCTTTGGGTAAGACTCGTAACACTACATTCACATATATTTGACACATGATTTAAATTGGAAGACGCTCTGGACGAGACCATCTGCCAAATTTTCTGTAAATGTTCTAGTTAGGGGGATCTCCTACTCAGCAATCTCTTCCAGGTAGGTTAGACACCAGAGGGCATTTGTAAGATCTATAAGATTTGTCCAATATGAATAAAGGCCTACAGATCTTTATACAAAATTACATTTCTTTTTTAACAAACAATTGCTCCCATTTTCCCAACACTGTTGTCTTATTTTTTTTAGCACTTTTCAACTCCTACTTTCCCAAAATGAAAAGAAGTTCCTTTGTGGGTGACTAGAAACACATTTAATGAACATTTTTGCAGCATAGCTCTATTCACTTGTATTCATTAAAGACTCTCTTGTGTGCATCCATTAGTGTTTTCAACTGATTGCACACCAAATTACAAATCTAGCTCCAGTGCAAAATAAAATCATCTATGTTTAAGCTCCCCAACCCTTCTCCTGAATATCTACCTTACATGCTGGTTACCAGTTCAAATCTCACGCACGTGATCCAGGATGTTCTGATGTGGAAAGAAAGGGAAGAAGGTAGATCTGCATGAAGGCTATTAGGCACAACTCATGAGTACACTGAGAAAAGGGGGAATACATTCAATCGTTAAAGTCCCAGGGAGCCTACATCTGTGTTTTCTTTCTAAGTAGGTTAATATTGCTCTTGTGGACACACAATGTACATGTAGAAAAAAAACCCTGTGAAAAACTTACCAATACCCAATAATTGAGCAATGTGTTTCTCCAACATCCTCCTTATTTGATGTAAACTGGGTGGTCCTAATCATGGACACTGCTTTTGTAAGCAATAACCTCACTGATCCCAAGGCTGATGTGGTTTGTCCTGCCCCCTCCTGGAGATCTACTTTCCTGCAGAGTTTAGTATCAACCTGCATCTAACATGCCCCTCCCCACATTGCTAACACTAAGGCCCAATCCCATTTCTTATTTTTACTCCTAGCCCTTGTTTTCAAGTGTCTCCTTGCCCCTTGGAACTGAGTTACAAGGGGTAGTGGGTGAAATCTTCCCCTATGAAACGGGATCCCTCAAATAAAAAAGAACATTACTACATTAACAAGCTACTAGCGGTGCTCTGTAGGCGACCCTGCCAGTCTGCAGTGATAGCAGAGGAGGGTAAAGTTCAGCAACTTTGCTGCTGGGCTTTAGTTACATTTAGAGGATCATATGCCTTCAAAGAGGTGGAACGGAAAATTTAGCCAGCTAGCTACTGAGACGTCATCATAGTATTAGCAGTTTTCATGTTTATTATGAAGAAAAGGACCATAATACATTGAAATTACATTAAATTAAGATATTAAAATGGCTATCATATTTTTTTATCAAAGAAAATACATTTTCAGGTTCAACTGGTTACTCAGTTTACTTTTTTTTCTCATAACACTCGGTTTGGAGTGTGCTACTGAAAAACCTCTGTTTAAAGGGCCATGTAGCCCTAACACTTCACCCTACCCCTCTATCTCAACAAGAATCATGACACACAACCCCCTAGGCATGAATGTGCAAAATGGAGGGTTAGGGCTAAGTGGTAGGGGGGAGGGGTGAAATGGGATTGGGCCTAAGGCACCTGATTCAGGCAAAAAAGTCACTTAGCTGGAGCAGATGTGGCAGATTGTGGTTGGAACTAAACTCTGCAGGAAGGTACATCTCCAGGACCAGGGTTGGTGACCGCTGTTCTAGATGCATGTCTGGCAGAACTTTCTTTAACATGCCATATAAAAGGATAATGCTTTTTAGTGAGCCGTGGACACAGCAGGGGTCTTTAACACCACCTGTATAAATAAAGGCTGTTACACTCATTTCTCATTTCTGTTATGTTCAGTTCTGCTTCAGTGGTCTAGCAGACTGGGAGTGTTGGACAGAGGCTGAGAATGAAGCACGCTCATTAAAATATTAGGACCATGCCTAGACAGTTTTCAGATAGGTATATGTTTTATATTTGTATTGTTTTTTTTTGTTTGTTTGTTTCTTTTAATTCAGACTTTATCAGATTAATCAGATGTTTAATATAACACTCATCATTAGCATCATACAAAGATTCTGAATATTTTACAATGTGTTCTCTGGGACATTAACTACAATTAGGCCCATACAATTACACACTCCATGGTGTGCAAGGACTCATTTTGAACAATGATGACTAAACACAAGAAAATAACAGCATCAAAAACAACTCCAAGTCACTACACTCTTAACAAAGATGGATCTTCATGGGTTCTTTAGTGAAGAGAATGGTTCTGTATAGAACTATGGACACTCAAAGAACCTTTTGCATCATGAAAGGGTTCGTCTGATTGATGGAGAATGTGCTGATGATATCAAGCTTGTAACAATAGAAGAACCCTTTTGGGTGCTATATATAAGGTTCTTTATAGAACCATCTACTACATATTCTCCATTAATCTGAAGAACCCTTTCATGATGCAAAGAACCCTTTAATTTCTAACCTTCCTTGAGTGTTCATTCTATATAGAACTATTTTCTTTACTAAAGAACCCTTGAGGAACCATCTTTTTTGTGTATATAAGATAGTGATGTATATTTTGACTTACCTTCCACATTTAATTTAGTTTTTAGTTTTACTTTTTAGTGATATTGATCTACTGAATCAGATGAAGAAAACTAAACTCTGGACAGAAACCCCTACAACAATGGCTTCAGTTCAAGGTCGAAAAGAAGTTGAGCTTCATTTTGCCACAGACGATGCTTTGCAGAAAGAGAAAAACTGAGAAAAACTGGAGGACAAACATCACCTGTAAAATCCCCAACAAAATGTTGTGTAAAGCCAGAAAAGACATGGTTTTCTGATCTTCTATGAGCAAGAGTTTATACCATCTTCTGATGTTAGCCGCCACTGTCATATGTACCACATGCATTTACTTGTGCTTATTTGAGTGGAATTTGAAAACAGGTGGACTATAAATACAGTTTAAAGGAACTCAGTAATTGGAAATGTATTGCACAAATAGGACTTTTCAAGCCTGTGTTAGAACAGCCATTCTCTGGGGCAAGCACATGATTCCATGCAGGCACAATAGTTATATCTCTTCCTAAATCTATTTAATATGCACTATATGTCAAAAGTATGTGGACACACCTTCTAATTATTGAGATCAGGTGTTTCAGAAACATTCTTTGCCAACAGGTGGATAAAATGAAACATATAGTCACACAATCTCCATAGACAAAGCCTGGCAATAGAATGGGTCGTACTGAAGAGTGCAGTGGCTTTATAGACTGTCATAGGACACCAACTTTGCCACAATTCAATTTGTGAAATTTCTGTCATGCTAGATCTGCCCCGTTCAACTGTATGTGTTAGTAATGTGAAAGCCCGTAAAAGGTGCCTATCCTTTGTTGCGTCACTTATTACAGAGATCCAAACTGCCTCTGGAGGCAACCTTAGCACAAAAACTGTGCAACAGTAGCTTCATGACATTAGTTTACATTGCAGCTGCACATAAACCTAAGACTACTAAGCGCAATGCCAAGCGTTGGCTAGAGTGGCATAAAGCACACCGCCACTGGACTCTGGAGCAGTGGAAACATATTCTATGAAGCGATTTATACTTTACTACCTAGTTTTGGAATGGGATGTCCAACAAGCTCATATAGGTCAGGTGTCAACATACACTATATGACCAAAAGTATGTGGACATCTATACATATCACCCATATGAGCTTGCTGGACATCCCAAAATCAAATGGCACTAATATGGAGGACCCTTTGTTGCTATAATAGCCTCCACTCTTCTGGGAAGGCTTTCCACAACATTTTTGAGTGCGTCTGTGGGAATTTGTTCATTCAAAAGAGCATTTCTGAGGTCAGGCACTGATGCTGAATGAGAAGGCCTGGCTCGCAGTCGATGTTCCAGTTCATCCCAAACATGTTTAGTTTGGTTGAGGTCAGGGCTCTTCGCAGGCCATCTGAGTTCCTCCACACCAAACTAGCATAGTCATTCTAGAACAGGAAAGGGCCTTCCCCAAAATGCTACAACAAAACTGGAAGCATATAATTGTCTAAAATGTCTTTGTAGGCTGAGCCATTAACATAACCCTTCACAGGAACTAAGGAGCTGAACCTGAAAAACAGCCCCAGGCCATCACCCCTCCTCCACCAAACTTTACTGTTGGCACTATGCATTTCAGTAGGGAGCATTCTCCTGGCATCCGCCAAACCCTGATTCATCCATCAGACTGCCACTCCAGCCAACACTTGGCATTGTGCGTTTTGATCTTAGGCTTGTGTGCAGCTGCTCGGAATCTCCGAACACATAGTTCTTTTGCTGATGTTGCTTCTAGAGGCAGTTTGGAACTGTGTAGTGAAGATATGATGCATCTCCCGAGGATACATCTTCAGCACTTGCTGGCCCTACTCCGTGAGTTTGTGTCATCCACCGCTTCATGGTTGAGCTCTTGTTACTCCTAAACACTTATTATTATTTCACAATAATAGCACTTACAGTTGACAGGGGCAGATCTAGCAGAAATTTCACAAACTGACTTGTAGCAAAGGTGGCATCCTATGACAATGGCATGTTTAAAGTCACTGAGCTCTTCAGTATGACTCATTCTACTGCCAGTGTTTGTCTATGGAGATTGCAAGGCTATGTACTTTATTTTAAACAACTGTTAGCAAAGGGTGTGGCTGAAACACCTGAACTTAAAAATGAGGAGGGGAGTCCACATACTTTTGGCCATCTAGTATTATTGTATTATTATTACACAAGGCTTCTATGCAGTATTTATAATACACATTTGTATTATTGAAAGACACTTTCCTTCTCTATCATCATATCTTAATGAAACAGATACATTTGCACTAATCCAGGAAAGGCTCATTGGGTCCTGAAGAATCCATGGTTGTGTTTACATCATTCAACCACTAGATGGCAGGCAACAGAAACATCCTTGCAAAAGAGTTGCTTTTTAAATGTACCACACCACACCCAACACTATCAACTGAATTCCCAAAACAAATATCTCCTTTTATTTATAAAAGATTCATTGTTTGCACAAGGACAGATCAGCCACACACCTCGGCGTGACTCTGTGCTTTAAAAACAGATCATTACAGCTTTTAGAAATAATAATTAAGGAGTAAACATTCTTTCTTTAGTACTGCAATTAACAAATGCCAATGAAACACCATACCTTAAAAAATAAAATTGATCTTAAATGTTGTGTTGTAAAAACAGTGAATGCACAAATAGCACAAGTGCAATTGAAACTGTTTTTCAAAATTTCTGTATAAATCAATCGTTTAGATCTAAACAGAAAAGTCATGCAGTGAAATGCTTCAGTCTAGACAAACTAACCAAGTCAGATTTGTTTACAATGACGGCATTTAATGTCCCTAAAAGTTCTGACACAAAAAGCTATGAATACACTGTCTGATGCCTGAGACATTGTTTTCTGATTGTTTTGGCCCTTAAACATATTTTCCAAATCCATTCATGGTGTAAACTACACGCAGGGCATTGGATTTACCACCACTTTGCCATTATCAACACTTCATATAAAATCTCAGGAGACTCATGTAGGCCCAGGTTTCTGGATAGTAAATACAACGGCTTTACATTGTAGACATCATGACCGCTGGTTCCACTGGTTTAAAATGTTGAAAAATCATTATAAATCCCATATCACTCAGTCCACTGTCAGGCTTTAGACAACAGCTGAGAAGCGTGCATATTTGTTTCAGTTCTAATTTGTTCACATGCTAAAGCATTAGGTTGCAAGAGCACATACTGTCAATCTCTGACATTCTTGCTTTTCCACGAGTAAACAGGAATGACACTGCAGATGGGTTAGAACAGGCCACTACTCACAATAACAACATGCAGGAAGGAGAGACAGTGAGAGAATGAGGGAGAAGTAGGGGAAATACATTGTGGGTTTGTGTCTGTGTGTTTGGCCGAAAATAGAAGAATGCTGTGTGTGTGTGTGTGTTAGTGAGAGTGTGAGAGAGAAAGACTAGAGTGAGTCATTTAACAGGCAGCTGGAGTGTGAAAGACTTCCCCTGTGCCCTCTGACATGGAGAGAGCAAGACAGATGCACACACAAACACTTATGACCTCACTGCCTGTCACTACAGTAACAAGGGCCTGTTCTTGCACTCAGTAAAAGGGGTCTGATTGAGCCACAGTGCATGAACACCCCAAAGTCGCTGTAGTATTTCAATCATGTCAATAAAAAAATTCTTTCAGTTCAGGATGAACCCCAAACACGTTGAAGCCTTGCATCCTCGTGCCTTAATTTCCACCTTCAATTATATAAAGGTGGCCAAAGCTCGTCGGCAATTTTCGGCGAATGCTATCACCTTGGCAACACTTACATGCTGCATGGAGTTTTACGCCACTACAATAAGGCATGGAACAGTGCTTTTTTAACGCCGACGTGTAAACATATCATAACCCTGGTCCACTGTACAGAGCCCTGCTGGTGACATCCCTTCTTAATAAAAATAATGCAAGGCCATGGTTACGACTTAGTAAAGCGTGAGAATGATATAGTTAAGTTGTGATAGTTAAGTTCTGGCCATGATTTAATATCTCATTCCCATGCCTTAATAAATCATAGCCATGCATTATCCTGATCCCATCCCCACATCTTAGTAAGTTGTGGCCAGGCTTTATTATTATAAATTGTCTGCAAATTATGGGAATTTAGCTGAGCTGTGCAAGTTCCTAGCTTATGCTGCTTATTGAGCTATATCAAGCTTGCAGTAAAGCTGACTGTGGTAAAGAAAACAAAGAAAAATCTGAAAATTAGTCTTTATTTGCCCTACAAATCTTCTCCTAGTGCAAAAAGGTAGGTTAAGTAGCCTTTAAGGTATTGTGTCAGTTATTAAAGTAACAAGGCAGTTAAATTCAAAGTCAGTATTTGTGTGTTGTGTTTAATGCTTAGACATAATGCTTCCTAACTGCTCCCTCCCAAAGCTGTAACCAGGCCACCCATAATAAAATTTAGGCTACGTTACTAGAATGCACGCGCACACACACACACACACACACACACACAACAGTGCTGGTAGAATTTCCCATATAACATATTTCGCAATTAATTTTATAGTTTAGCATTAATGCAGCCTCTGTATCAAACAGCCTCAGGCAGTTCCAGTTTTGTAGCAGTAAACATGATCAGAACGTCACCCTCTTACTCTGGCAGCATCAACATAAGCTTAATAACATCAAAGTTGTATGGTATAATGGTATCACTGGCCTATCCATGCTCCACCTTCAAATTCAAATTCGCCCCCCCCAAAGGGGACGGAGGGCAGTTCTAGGCTGGAGGTTAGGGAACCAGCCTTGTGACTAGTAGGTCGCTGGCTCGATCCCCTGAGCCAACAGGACATGATTGTCTGCAAGTTGTTTTTTGGATTCGTGCAAACAAAACAAATGTGGCAGATACAGTCTGTTTTATTAGTCAAGTGCACAAGCAGCTAACAGCTCCCTGAGACTGTCTGATGGGTTTTGAAGTGTTAGATTAATGAGATAATGGACAGAGATGCTCTTTAGGTCTGATTATTATGAAGACACTGTAGCTTCTCTTCACAGCAAACCGCCCCCAGATTTATCAGTGCAGCGTAAAGGAAGACAATAAACTATAATCACAATCTTCACTAAACTGTACTTTCTAATGATTATTTTTAACTGAGATGAAGACGCAGTGCGGTCGTTTAGCCCTGTGTTTGGTCGTGAGTCAAGCTGAGATATTAGAGACCATCACACAATTACAGGAAGAAATGTTTAGCGTTTCAACATCCTCAGATTCTAAACTTTATTTAGATCTAATCTATAAATCTATTAAACTCTCACCATTTGACCTTACGCCACATGAATGTTTCTTTCTTAATGTGAGTTTGTTGAAACGTTGCCGCTGAACAAGCTGGATAAAAGACCTCATGTACAAGACGACAAGAACTCCTCAGTATCTAATGCTGCACCGATTAGCTTCAGAATTTTTCCATTAGGTTGAACTGGATTTTTCCCAACATTATCAGTAAAGTTTGTCCAACCTAGCAGCTATGAAAGAATGCTTCTGTGAGTGGAGCATGTATAGTTAAATTATTATGAGGGATACAATATTAATTTCATTTTTAACAAGAACACTTATTTTATCAGTAGGTTAACACTGAGCAAGTTATGCATAGCTGTGTTAGATTACAATGTAGTTAGAAATATGCAAAGTAACAACTACAACCAGAAATTGTATATAACTGTCCACTGATTGGAACATGATAATCAGCTCCAGCAAAAGAAATGGTGTATAAACAGCACTGGTTAGCAAGGTACTATGGGTGGGATAATGGCCCATTGTGTTTCAACAGGACAGTGGGTGTTAAAGTAATGGTTTGGCAAAGAAAAAAAAAAAAATTCCAAATGTACACAATTCCTCATTTGTAGCTCAGACATGTTTGGTGTTTAAATTTTGCTTCTTCAGTTCTTCACTGGAAATAGCATTTAGTTACACAGTGAAGTCTTGTTTGTTAATGAAGACCTAGATGAGGTTTGAGCAGGTCGATGGAAATTTTAAGGATGTATTTGCAGAAAAGATTTAGGTTACTATTGACTCAAAGTGTTTGTTATCAATGTTAGCCTCACAGCTCCAGTTTAAAACTAAAAGCAAAACTGCTTTAAAAGCAAAATTAGGACACCCAGCATGTCTTGGCTGCCTGACTATTGGGGTAGGTGGAAAATAACGTAGTTTGATTTTTCGCTGGACCATTCCTTTAATAATGGTAATGGTATGAGAGCGCAGTACCCACATATGCACACCAGTGCTAAACGCCTGAGCCTGAGTTACAGGCGGAAAGAAAACCAGTAGAGCGTTTTCCTCATATTCCTATTGTAAATCTACTTGGCTGCTGGGAGTTATGTAGGTCAGAGGCATTGTCATCACACGACAGCCAGGCATGGTAAACAACTTTTCCTCAACAATTTGAAATTAATTGTGTCACTGTTACTTTACATCAGACACCCATATCCTTTTTAATTGGGAGTGCTGTAAAAATACTATGACACTGGAGTTTTAATGAATATAATCATGCTGAGTTAGTGCACATTAGGTGCTGCACAAATACTCAACTAGGTTTCCAAAAAACTAGTCATCATTTACCACAGAAAGAAATGAGAGAGTTCCAAGACTGGTGTTTCAGAATTGGTTCTTTTGAAAACTCACAGCTGAATGTTTCATTTTAAGGTGGTTATGTATAACAATATTTATGTATGAAGTATTTATGGCTCGTGTATGCAACCCTTACTGCACATTTTACCAGTCCGGAATTAACAGACCATCACAGCAGTTCTAGCGCACGCTTAGTCACTGTGGCGGGTGTGGAAGCTCAGGGGGCGAGTCATCATACTGCGGTGGAGGAGTAAGGGGTTCGATGCTGGACACAATGACTTGTGGGGAGTTGCTGGACATCTTCCTGCCCAGCTTTTCAGATTTGATGCGCCTCACTTTAACAGGAAGCAGTTTGAGTCCTGGACGTCCGTTCCGATGGTTCGATCCTGGAGGGTGTGTGTGTGTTGGGTTCGAATCGTCCGCTCCGTTCTGTGTTTGGGTGGGTTGTGTGTGTGCTGGTTCGGGCCCATCCAACCCGCTCTGGGGCGTCTCCATCAGTTCTTCGTAGGCCGGGAGCTGGGTGGTGCTGTCTTGTCGTGCAGTGAACTGTCGAATGGGGTACTGTTCACTGCCAACCACCTCTTCGTAACTGGGCACAGCATAGTGTTCCGGTTGTTCCGCTTGCCTACGTGGAACACAAAAATACAAACATCTTTTAACCTTCTAATCTTTGACATGTGAGAGTATATTACCTTTTCAGAATATGAAACATCTCTTGGGCCTAACTAATTATTAACTAGATCATTCCCTCACACTCGTTTAAAATTCTCCATAAGCTGGAACTATTAGCATGCAAGTAGCTTTGCGCATAACTGAAAGGGAGGAAACCAGCACCCACACCAACAGGATATCAGAAATGCATGTGTAAATTGTGTGTACATGAAATGACTTTTCCTTGTTCTCACTCCCAAGTCCATTAAGTACACATATGGAAACTGAGCTGCAATTTTCATTTTTTCCATTTTTAATTGTGTTTGTAATGCCACGAAAATCAACACATTTACACATATCAGCCTATTCAGATTACAGCATTTTAGCTCCACCCTGTCATGATGAAGTTATACAGCGTTTCAGCCCAGAATGTTTTTTAAAGGGCATAGGGGCAGCCAATCAGAACACAGATAATTTACATTTGTGAGTCTTAATGGCAGTACCAAAAACAGCCTGTTTAATTCTAAAGGACAAAGAGGCGTTGGAAAATCTAAAAATCTAAAAATGAATTATAACTGTTTTTATTTCATATAACCACACATATATTACAAGAAGGACCAAGAAAATGTAACAAAAATGTAAAACATGGGCCCTTTTTAAAAAATGTCAAAAATGAAAAATAAATTTTGAATCGGAAATTGCACTAAACCTGAAAATATGCGAATTGTTCACCCCCCACAGATGAGTGGGTAAAATGACATCTGAACGTGCGTATTCTCACCTCTCTTCCGGCTGGCTTTGGTCTGTCTGTGCGTTTCCATTGGTCTGCTGCTGTCTCTGTGCTCTGCGTTTGTTGCGTATGCCCAGACAGAGGGCAAGCAGCAGCATGGCCACTCCTATACCAAGCATCACAAAGGCTGCTACTGATGTGTTACTACTCGAGCCCAGTCCCTGGCCAGGCCGTGAGCTGTTTCCGACTGAGCCCGCTGGCACCACGGTCCACACGACCATCACGATGCCCAGGGCCACCAGCCCCACACCCAGCGCAGCAGCAGCATATTGGGAAGCAGAGTTAGAGCTGCCTGTGGTATTAGAACTGGGTGGATTATCACCACTGTAGGACATGTTCAGCTTGTCAAGAGAGAACGAGAGCTTATCTCTCACCCCCTCATGAACTCTGTCTTCCGCTCATTCATTCATGCCTCGTCTCTTGCTCAATCACATGCTTACATATTGGCTCCTGCGTTGTTATCCTATGGTGCATTTCTACTCGAAGTGTGGACCTTCTGGCTTGTTGTAAGGAGCGTTTGTGATCTAAAAACAAAGAAGACACAATTGCAGTCACAGTCCAGATCAACATCATCTCAAGTAATCCACTGTGAAACATGAAACCTTCAGCTCACATGAAGACACATTTCTTTTTAGATTGTATTTAATCACAGATAAAGAACATGTCCAAAAGAAACTTGCTCATTCAACATTTCTTCTGAAATCAGGGGTATTGAAAGGGAGTTTGTTCACGCTTCTCTGCATTAACACGTTTCTTCGTCTCTGCTCTTCTGGGAAGACTACAGTAGATGCTGTAACATTTCTGTGCGGATTCACATTCAGCCACAACAGCATTATTGAGGTCAGGGACTGATGTTGGATGCTTAGTTTTGGATCACAAACAGCACTCCATGGTAAACTTATACTCAAGTCCAGTCTCTCCAGAGCATGCCATTCTGTAGGCAACGCTTTTCTATGAAGGTTACACAAGCTGTGTTTGTATTTGAACATCTGTGTCAGCTATGGGTGAGCCTTAGAATAACTGAATTTACTAATTAGAAGGAATGTTTCGATACTTTAGGACAGGGGTGCCCAATCTTATCCACAAAGGGCTGGTGTGGCTGCAGATTTGAATTCTAACAAAGCAGAAGCTCACATGATCAGCTGGAAGGCTGAGCAATTGAGTAAACAAGTGGAATCAGCTGTGCTCCTGCTCGTCTTGAATAAAAAAACCTGCCGCCACATTGCAGATAAGATTGGACACCACCACTTTAGAATGTATACTGCACTTATCTAAGCCAAACGGCTTAAAGCACAAAGGAAATTATGGGGGTGGGAGATTAGAAAAGTTGTTGTGACCAGCACCAATGCCAATAACTGATCATTTATTTTGAATTTTGAAAAAACAAGTTCACACTAATCCATATATGAAGTGCTCTCTCTGTAAGACAGATCAAAACCCTAAAGATAACTGATCATTGATTTTGCATAGCCATGACACAGCTAAATCAGACATGACAATTGTTAGAAAGAAAAAATTGTTAGTGATGTTGATTAACTGACAAACACATAAAATGTTCGACCAATGTTTTTGCTTAAAAAGTTGATTTAATTTCCAGTAAAGAGTTCATATTTGAATAGGCAAGTTTTTGAAAATCACACATAAAGGCACAGGAGTGCAAACTGTTCCGTTAGCCCTGCTTAGTGATGCACAACTCTATAGCAGAGATTAAACCATCTTAAATGTACACTCTTAAAAAAGTGAGTTGTTCAGTAAAGATAATCGTTCTATATTTGCACAATTAAAGGGTTCTTTGCATCATGAAACGGTTCTTTAGATTGATGGATAATGTGCATGAATGCGCTATAGACTGTTCCATATAGAACCTTTTCGAAGTAGGTTCTTCTATTGTTACAAACTTGACACTATAACAATAGAAGAACCCTTTCAGGTGCTATATAGAACCATTATCAAAAAGGTTCTATATAGGACCATTTAACATTCTCCATCAGTCCAAAGTACCCTTTCATGATGCAAAAAACCCTTTTTGACCCTTTTGTCCATGGTTCTATATAGAACTATTTTCTTTACTAAAGAACCCTTAAAGCACCATCTTTGTTAAGAGTGTAGTTTACACTTTTTGAGTAGCTACACAGCGTTATGATGACAATCTATGTTTTTTCGACACCTACTCCCAGAAGCTTGTTGAAGACTGACCCCTGTTCATGTGAATATTTCTCCACTCAAAATTGTCCAGGACACTTAGCCATATGGCACACTGCAAAGGTAGACTACAACTGACTATTTAAAAATGTCATGCTGCTTCTGTTGAGTGAAATTGAGTGTAATCTTAAACTACTGTCTACAAGTATGTTTGCTAGCTAACAGTTAGCCTATGTAGTTAAGCCTAAAAGCTGTGAGCTACCGACTGTTGATTCTTGTTAAAACTATGCATATGAACTTTGTTACTGTCATATCTGTTACACGTAATAAAGCCTAAAGCCTTGTTTATATAAAACGCAGTACTGTGTTTGATGTTTTCATTAATCGTGTCCGTGGTTTTAGGTTTGTCTATTAATAGTTAATTACCAACTAATAACGCTTGATATCAGGCAAAATAATTTGCTGAAATTCGTATCCACCCACATTATTTAGCAGCCAGTCTTTTCCAGAACAACATACAATGATAGAATAAAAACAATTAACAACATGTTTTGGTACATAAACCCCAACAAATATCATAAGTAGACCTCATTTATGTTGTATAAACAAAGTAGGATAAATGTAGGATATGGGACCTGTAATAATGGGCTGTGGTATTATTAATTATACAGTTTATCTGAGTGATTTAAAAAGAATGGAAATGTCTACTAACAGTATTTACAGCATGTGAACTGCCAGTGGATGTGGAAGCTAAAGATAGCATGCAAAATTATTTTTTGTAATTACTGACTATAATTTAAATATCAGACTTATAATAATAATTTAATTTTCCCGTTTATCTGAAAAGCCGTAAGAAGCAGTATCTGCAAACTCTTGCTGGTGAATCGCTGTAGTTCTTGGCTATGGAAAACGGCAGCATCTAGAGTCAAGTCGATTGAAAAGGGGAAAGAAATCAAATATATTTTTCACTATGAAAAGGAAATGACTTTAATAAGATTATCAGACTTAAAATGAAAATTAAGACAATGAATTGAAATATTTATTCATCTACTCCAATTAGAGTTTCTTATAAAACAATGCTGCTTACAAATCAAGATCCTTTTTTCTAAGCATTATATTCCAACATCAGTGACACAATTTCACAGCTGAGGATAAAAACTGTGAAATCACCCTGTCATTAAAGGCTGACCAGATTAAATTTACTAGGGTTTTGTTTCCTCCTCTCCTCCCTGTAAGTGTAGATAAATCTGGTATTTATTAAAAGGTTTCATTCCTTCCTTCATGAACAGAGGCCTTTTTTCTCTCATCCCTAAAGGTAATGGGAAACCATAATCCTTGATAACTTACAGCTGCTTACCTCCTTGAACTCTGACTGTAGGATCTCGGTTTCTATCTTGGCAGAAAGACTGTAACTTACTTTACCAAAGTTACCTGCGAATGCTGTGACTCACTTCCATCTTCTGTAAAAAATAAATGGTCTATATAATGGAAAAACTTTTTTTTAAATAGAAGAGTTTAGAGTTCAATGTTAACATTGCTAAAGTTTCAAAACTGTTCACTCCCCAGTGCAAATATGTATGCTACAATATATTTACAGTACAATCAGCTTCTCTGGTCCTGGCAAAAATTGTGTTAAATGTTGTTTCACATCCGAATCTCTCACTTCAATTCCCTCATACATGCGTTCATACACTCATGCTCACATCTACACTCCCCTGCAAACAAAATGGGCCAAGCCCAAAGTGGCAATAAATTAAGCTCTTAATGTGACATCAAATGTGCTTGTGTGCAGCTACTCAGCCATAGAAACCCAATTCACAAAGCTTACGAAACACAGTTCTTGTGCTGATGTTGCTTTCTGGAACTCTGTAGTGAGTGATGCAACAGAAGATAAGTGATTTTTACGGGCTACTTGCTTCAACCCTCGGTCGCCCTGGGTGGTCTACCGCAACGTGACTGAGCTGTTTTTGCTTCAGACGTTTCCATTTCACAATAATAGCACATACAGTTGACCAGAAGGAATTGACTTGTGGCAGAGGTGGCATCCTGTGACAGACGTTTAGTCACTGAGCTCTTCAGTACAACCCATTCTATAGCCAGTGTATGTCTATGGAGACTGCATGGCTATGTGCTTGTTTTTTCACTCCTGTGAGCAATGGGTGTAGCTGAAACACCTGAACTCAATATTCAGGAGGGGTGTCTACATACTTTTGGTGTCCACATATTGTGGTGTGTATTTCTTTTTAATGTCCGCTCCAGCAAACTGGCACAATTTTTATTTTTTTTTTTTTTTTTTTGACAAACATCTCTGACTCAACTCAACTAAACAGGCTAACTGAAGCATGCTCTGCGCTTTATGTACGCTGCATTATCTGTGCTTGTTTGTAGCATACCAGTATAAAGATTACAGCAAAACTCATATAGTTTTAGAAGAACTTCAACCCACTACGCATATCACCCACGATGAGAAGCCAATTAAAGCCCAAACTTTTTAAATGATGCATAACATAAGGCAGCGATTTAGAATAGAGGTCATTTACATACGTTGGTCTTAAAGGCACAGTGACAAAATTAGTTTAAATCTAAGTGATGAACCAGATGAATGATGTCCAGATGAACTAAGAAACTGAACTAATTATAGCTGTAGAATTACAGTCAATAAAATAAACTTGTCATACAATTGGTCAATACAATAAATAAATAGATATGAAACAGAAAGACAACTCTTCAGACTGGACAGAAGATAACAGTGTTGCCTGCCACTCATCTAAGTTATTCCAAAAATAAGTAACGTTAGTTATCTGGCTTCTTTCTATTTTTTTCTTTTAAAAGTTCCTCTGACCTCGGGAACCAAGGTCTCCTAGTCTTCAAACCTGAAAATCTAACTTTAGAGACTATTGTGGGGGCAAGCAGGTATGTTTTGAACAGCACACACACATCCGTGTACTGCTGATTCACCACTCAAACACACACACAGCTTCGGGAAGGAGAGGTGACTGTAGGCTTTCCCATAAAACAGTTTCCTATGAATTAGTTCTGCTCTCACACCCCTCTCATTCAGAGCACAACTGATCTCTGATCAGCAAGAAAATGTACAGTACATCAGTGCATTTTGGGGCCAGGTCTTTAAAGCTCCTGTAAATGTATATTATACATTTAATGCTGTGAATGACTGGCAACTTTAGGGAATGTCTGCCATGTGCCAGAGTTTTTGTACTTTAGTGTGAGAAGGTATGGTGTCCAACTCTGCCAGGATGGCCTGGAATTTCCTGGCTTTGAATAACTTAAAAGGTGCATACTGACAAGTACTACAGTGCTTTGTCGGATACAATGCAAATTATGGCCCTTAACATCAATGCAAACTTTCCACTGGTGCCTGACATGATGCCCATGTCAGTAAAACCCAAGTACTGACCGACATAACAGCGTGAGTGTGCAGTATGATAAAGTGTAAGAGGACGTGTTGAGAGCACTGAGTAGACTTTATGTAAGATCTGCAATTAACATATACACATGGAGCCTAATTTCCAGACAATAATAAAAAAACACATTTATGAGTGAATTTCGTATGTATGAAATCTGCTTTATTCATTTGCACCCTAAGCTTCCAGCATAAGACCACAAAACATGCCATTTATTTGTGATTTAACTCCTTAAACAAAAGACACCCATTATTCAGTAACTACTATGAATTATTTAGTAATTACTACAAAAGTAGTTAATATGTACATTATGTAGTTATGAGAGTGAGGAATTTAAGTGTCCACATATAGGACGTTGCAGTAAAAGTATAACTTTAAACTCTGAGAACCCAGTAAAATATAGACTGATATGTTCTAAAACTCCTTGTGCACTGAAGTCCAACAAACATCAGCCCAACAAACTCCAACAAGCAGTCATGTTTAGAGAACTGACAAGCCAAATGAACAAGTGTGAATGACCATACCCAGCAGAAAAAAACATTTCTAATTTTACAACACATGATTGCTCACCTTGCGTATAACCGCATAAAAACCACAAGGTCTACTCTTTACAGCACTAGTTGTAGATGTCAAGGGTGAATGGTTAAACAGTGTAGTGTTCTCTGCATTTTATCACAGTATTGAACTATGTTTTCTTTACTACAGCCAACTACAACACATGCTAGCTAAGTAGCCTACAGAAATTAGCAGACCTAATATCCCACGATCAGGATAAATCGTCAAGCCAGCTAATGCTGTATTTTTATGTTGACATTCCATACCTTACTGCAGAATTGGTGTAAAACAAAAATGGTACATGGTCATGTAAACACTGTCATGGTCATAGCGGCTGCCAAAAATTGATGCTCATCTAAAAAGAGCTTTAGCAGTATTATTTAAGGTAGAAAAGGGTACAAGGATGCCAGAACTCATCAACAGAGATTAGACTGTTTAGTTTAACATGATGACTGTTTAGTTTACTGATGGTGTGTCGTTGCAATAGTAATCCTGCCAACACAAGAGGAACCGCAGGTTCAGACATCTGGTGCATGTGCTTGGCTGCACAGCCACTGGTGCAAAGCCACCATCTGTGCAAAAATGACCAAACACCTCTAAGTCAGACTCCTACCTAAATGTAACAATACTGCACCAAAGGATGTTTCCGAATAACGATTTACGTTCATGATCATAACCCTGTTTCGCTTTGTGAGTGTATGCTAATTTATTGATTATGTTATCTTGCTGACTTAGCAAACACACAGGACTTTAGTGTTAACCGTCCAATATAGACCCGTCAGAGACATCTAAGCAACACATGTTTATCATAGACTTAGCATACATATCAGTTTTGTATCATTAGACCAGTGGTCGTCGACCCTGGTCCTGGAGAGCTACCTTCCTGCAGAGTTCAGCTCCAACCTGCATTTAACATGCTGCCCCTCCCTTTCATAACACTAATACATCTGATCCCACTTCTGAAGAAGATAATTAGCTGGAGCAGGTGTGGCAGATTGTGGTTGGAAATAGACACTGCAGGTAGGTCGTTCTCCAGGACCAGGGTTGGAAACCACTGCTTTAGTCTGATTAAAGTCAGAAAACGCAGAGCTCCAAGTTGAAACGTCACCCATGCAGCCTAGTAATTGAATTTTTTTCAAGAGCTTAGCCAAGAACTGACAGCTTCAGTCACAAAATGGATGCAAACATATGTCCGGAGGGCATTTCATGTTTCCAATTAAACTGAAATATAGAAACTAACCAGGTGTTTATTTGCCTATACAATCAAGGGCTTGAAAACATGACTCACTGGAAACCTGGCATCCAATGACGGCACATTTTTTCTTGTTTGTTCACTGTGAAATCACATTAGAAACAACAGAGACAGCGGTGGAGGTTAGGTTAGTGGGTGTGGCTCTAGTTGAGGCACTACTTTGCTGTGACACAGAAATGGGAAGAAAATCCCAAAAACCCCTGTTGAAACCCACATCTTTGGAAAGAAAATATGCCAAAACAGCAGAGACTTCACATTTCAGAATTTCTTAAATGGAATACGCAGTAACGAGTAATGCATTTGTGAACTGGCAAGGAAAATGCAGGTTTGTTTACTTGAGCTTCTTTACATGTGCAGCCTAGTCAAGTTTTGCACTTTTTCCAGGCCTCGACCCCTGCACTTTTCAAAATGCTACACCCACGTCTATGTTTACAAATAAGAAGCCAACTTCAGCTTGCTCAAGCAACCCATGCTGGTTTGTTTACGTGACTATGACCCAGGCTGATGATAAGAAAGTGTTCATATGTTTGTGCTACTATTTAGTAAACTATATAGTTCATCCCTATATAACACAATACTAATGAGATAATAGAGATCAGCGTTTCCCAATTATAAATCACAGGTATGGCACACTAACTGCCTGAACTGGCAACCATCCATGTGAATACATCTTTAGGGAACAGGGCTGAGATACAGAAAGAGACAGGAATAGCTGGAATATCACAGAAGGGAGAACAAGCCTCAGCTTGCAGCAGTACAGAAATGCTGCAAAACAGCTGGAGAATTTGAAGAATGTGCCTCCAAGAGGACAACGATTGTTACCATATATCTGACATTGGGATCTGGAATGCATTTGTTACAGTTATCTTCTCAGTGAACGTCTGCTTTTAACTGGAATTTACTTATTTATGTATTCACTTTTTTATTATATATATATATATATATATATATATGTAAATATAAAAATAGTAGCATTAATAGTAGAGGTAGAAGATAGAAGAACAGCAGTAGTACAAGATTGTTTTGTCAAAAACAAATGAAGAATTCAAATATATTTTCCAATGCATTTATACATCTGGCATAACTGAGAACCTAATTATTAACTGCTGCTCTGCAAACACCCCCACTGCCTCTTCACAGCATTCGCTCTTCAACTGTTCATACTCACTCATTCCACATGAGTTAACATGATGTCAAAGAATAGGGTTTTAATTCTGAGGGTCTTAATCCTTATCCTACACATCATTTACATATTACTGGTTGACGTGAAGATCAGTGTAACTGTTGAAATAGGTAAAACATTTTGTATTATAGTCAATTTAGAATATGTTTCTAAAACACTCTAGGATTAAAATATAAGGGAAATTGAGGAAAAATGTCTCAGTAAATTCCTGTTTACTGTAAAGCCAGATCACATCCATACATTTAGCATGTATAGGACGAGTTTAGCATGTATAGGACGATGAAGTATGATATCCCTGTCAGAACGAAACCATGTATATCCATGTTTGTTTTTACTTTTTTGACAGTTTACATGGTGTGATGCTCACTCACGTCACTCACAACAAGTGGCAGAAAACAGACTAGAACAGCTGCACACTCGTATTACGTGCCGGTGTGTAGACCAGGGGTGGAAAGTAACAAGTATAAGTACTTCGTTACCGTACTTAAGCCAATTTTTTTACGTATCTGTACTTTGTATTCCCCATATTTTTATTTAACTATTCTATTTAGCTTTTTTCTACCATCGCATATTGTACTTTTTTCTGATGCAGATCACAGACTGAGTTAAAAAACGCTCACCTTCAGTGGAAAAGCTCTGCTCGTCATGTGTCACTTTTCATGAGGTAACCAATCAAAAAAGAGGGTGGGTAAAACTGAACCAGAGAGCGAACGTGGGCTGAACAGAACAACAGCTTTGCTTGCATTCACTGGCATATGTACTATCCTCTATATTTCTATCACCAATTTACTAAAAGAACTTGAGAAACTGACTCCAACTACTGCAGCTTGGTGAGTAGTTAACTTTAATGTAGAAATACGGATTTTTGGATTTTTCTGTAACACGTGGTCTGAACACAGCCTAAGTTACAGAACCCAAGCACAGCAATAGTAGCCTGTGCATATTCTGAAATATGTCAGAAATCCATGGCCTTACTTACTAATAATACAACTGGTTGGTTAAAAAATAATTCTTGACTTATGTTATACAAAAACAAATATTAACATACCATACATAATTTATGCTTTATGTCATGGTTGCGTATGTCTAATTAATACTCAGTAAAGAAAATCCTGTTTCAAAAAATGAAACAGAAATAGAAATGATATCTAGGAGCATGTACATTTACACTTTTACCTGAGTAAAAAAATTTAAACCTTACTTCAACTTTTACAAGAGTATATTTTTACCAGAGTACTTGTCCTTTACTTAAGTAAGGAACTTGTGGCCTTCTGCCACTTCTGAACAAACTGTGGCTAGTTCAAACATAGTAGAAACACGACTGCTGCAGATGTTATAAGTTTTCATTTCCACCTTAAAGTAGTTTCACATTGCAGGCATTTAGACCTCTGTGTTACCTTCTGAAAATACTCCTCACTGCTGCAGATCGTGAATTATGTCTGTTCACAGCAGTGAAGTAAACAGAGAGCAAAAACAAAAGAAAGGATTAACCTATGCCTGGGCGTCCCTAACTGTAATACCTCTAATTGTACAATATAAGACATCTTTAGACATTTTCATCTTACATTTGCATGTAATGCTACTGCTACCTAGTCAATAAGCAGTGAACAACTTGTGTTTTCACAATGAAAAACTAACTAATTAGTATATTAGCATCGTGCTAAAGGGGTCCTTTTTCCTCTTGTCTGGAGGACCAAAGGTCCAACATTTTCATTTTCACTTTAAAAGATTTTTTTTTTCTCTTTTTAAAACCAAATAAATTATCTCAACAACCTCCCATAATCATATATTTATATATTTTTTGCACAACTTAATATAAATGCCCAGATCACTATTATCCATAAATGCTTAGAACACTGTTATCCAAAATTACACTAGCTGACCTTAAAGACTTTTCTGTGGGAAAAAAATCTCAGGAATGCGGACATCCAGATAAAATTTCAGAATTAGTTAAGGCATAAACATTTAACAAATGTGCTGAGATTAGATTTGGCCCTATCATTTGACCAGGATGTAAAACTAAGGAGTGGGTGGGACATTACACTAGGGAGCCTCTTCCCTCAAATCACCATAATTTCACATAATTTTATTTGATTCACTAAATTTTTTTTAAAGAGACACTTCAAGGGACATAGTTTTATCGCCTTTAACACATAAGGCCCACACTTTACTTCTTCACTCTCATAACCACACAACTTGCATATTAGTTTCACAGTAATAAGCCTTAAGATTAATAGCTGAATAATAAACCTGGTGCTAAAGAGGTAAATTACCAAATTAAACCATGATGTCATGCATATAATACACTCTGTAAGTAATAAGACAGTTTTGTTGTCTTGACTCTGTATTCTAACAAAACACATTTGAAATGAAGAGAGGCCTCTGAGGTTAAAGTGCAGAATATCAGCTTTAATCTAAAGCTACTCAAGGTGGCTGAATCATACTGTGGGTCACATGTGTCAGACTCCAGTCCCCGTGGGCCAAAACACTGCAGGCTTCAGCATATTGCCACATTAAACACACCTGATTCAGCTCATTAGTTAATCAGCAAGGCCTTCATTAACTGAATTCAGAACATTAGATGAGGGTAAACGCTAATATCCACTGCACTTTGACCCAGAAGGTTCCCAGTTTGACATGCCTGCTCTGGGTAAACCATATAATAAGAATCACATCCTGTTTTATATATAGCCCTTCCCCATTTCAGGGGATCATAAATGATTGGTCACATGGACACGGATAAAATCGTCATATTTAGTACTTAGTTAAAAACTCTTCACCAACAAAGAATGTTTAATGTCTGCAACCCACATATATCACCAGATGCTGGGTATCTTCACTGGCGATACTGGACCAAGCCTGAGATGCAGTTGTTTTCAGTTACTGCCTATTTTGTTGGATTTTTCCCTTCAGTCCTGTCTTCAGCAACTAAAATAAAAGCTCTGTGGACTTCAGGTCAGGTAACTGATTTGGTCAGTTCAAAACTCTCCAGGTTTTTTATCTTTAGCTCTCCACTTACTTTAGCAGGGTAAGGTGCCATCCATTGAAGTTTGAGACATTTGGTAATGTTTGGTAGGATTTGAGCAGGGAATTCCACTGATTTTTCACGATTTCTGCATAATCAAATGGTTACGTTGTAAACTAAGTCCTGGTCTAGTCTGGTAGTGACAGGAAGCAGACATCTGAAGAGTTTAATGACTCAAAAAATAATGTCTAGTGACTGTCTAACATCTGGTACGTTGTTTTATTATACCCTTGAGAAGGTAAAACATATATATTTTTAAAATCCATTCACTGAGGAGGGGTACACGGGAGCTGAGGGTGTGGTTAGGCAAACAGTCCCCAAAAAACTTATTTTTAATATAGATTCATCACTAGTTTACCATTATCACCATTAAATATAAGAACTCAGAAGGCCCCATTACAGCCCCTGGTTCATATCACCACCATTGTGAATAAAATCAGAGAGGATAAGTTTCTCTACAATAAACCATTTCACATCAAAACCTCTCTGAATGACTATGCTCACATCTCGACCACTGAATTTTGAAGAATAAATCGGAGATGTTTTTATAGTTCAGAATAAATCCTACAGGGGTGTGGTGGGTGTCAGACACCTACAGCCAACAACTCAGACATACAATATGGCTATTTTTCCACTTCATCAGTGATTTGCATTTTGTGATGAAATTTCTGAGCTTGTGCTGCTTTATTGTTCTTCTTATGATAGTCTTTTACAAATCAGTGCCTAAAGCCCAGACAGCATTCTTGCTCTGTTTAGAAAAGTATTCTTTGATCATACCGCAGTCAGATGTGATCTGACTGTGCATTCTTGCTACCAAACAGCTCATTTGACATTTTCAGTGCTTTGGCTGCATCTGTGTGTGATTCATTCTTATTTTAGACTAGAACAGCTGCATAGAGTAGCCTTTGATTCCAGAAACAAATGCTACACTACTCTGTTTTTTATCTCTTTTTGCATGAATTAATACTGCAAAGATACACAGCTGGTCAGGAAACAACCAAGCAGCCAAGGCTATATTCAGACTGCCAGCTCAAATCCGATTTTTGCAATGTCCAGGTTGTATCCAGATTGATTTTGATAGTCCGGACAGCTAAAAATAACATGAAATCCGATTTTTGCTAATCAAAAATCAAAACATGAGTTGGAGGTGGTTTGAAATGCGATTTCAATCTGATTTTTACGGACGCGTCTCTGTCTGGACGCTCAAAGCGGATTTCAGAGCGTCCTTTGCGTCACTTGCAACATGACAAACGGAAGTGCTGCGAGAAGAGCGGCAAAGATTCTTGCTTATGCCAGAAAATTCTGAACAGTTTGGAGGGCAAGATGATGCACCTCCATCTCTGCTGCATTGCTGTTTGAAATCCACGTCATCAGTGTAGCTACGTAGTTACTGACACCTACGTCGATACCATGGCAACCCATGCAGATCGGTTGGTGATGTCTGGACACACAAATCTGATCACTTGCAAATAACAGTGCAGACAGTCATCTCAAAAGATCTGATTTGAGTAACAAATCCGATTTGCCTGCAGTCTGAACATAGCCCAACTGTCCAATTACTAATGATTTCACAGAACAGAGATTTTATACAAAAAATTGCTTTGATTCCTTAATGATTCACACAATATAGATGTAAGTAACACTCAACTTGCCATTCTGCACTTTAACTCCATAATTATTGATATATTTCAAGTTTAATCTGCAGGAGAGACAGAAAACAACAAATTATGTCACTGTACAATAACCTACTGACTTACACACTGACTGATCTATAGAAATGATCTCTGTTCTGATGCTTTGTATTGTACTTCAAAAAGCAGCCCAGGCTGAGACACTCCTTCAAAATAGACAGACAAATGTAAATGTGACATCACAAAAACAATTCAATCAAAACAGGCTTAAGTCTAGTTTAGTTTATGGACTGTATGGACACTTTTTGAAACTTTAACAATATCCACATACTATTTTGAAATATTTTACTTCAAAAAGCCAGGGTGAATTAGTTTTTCCTTGGTAAGGACCCTTTAATGTGTAAAAGAGGTCTCTGCAGGTCTGCGTGGTAGAGCTAGACACCCATCACCCATAACATTAAAACCACCTCCTTGTTTCTACACTCATTGTCCTTTTTATCAGCTCCACTTACCATATAGATGCACTTTGTGGTTCTACAATTACAGACTGTAGTACATTTTCTCTGTAGCCCCCTCTTACACTGTTCTTCAATGGTCAGGACCACCACAGACCAGGTATTATTTGGGTGGTGGATCATTCCCAGCACTGCAGTGACACTGATGTTGGTTTGGTTTGTTAGTGTGTGTTGTGCTGGTACGAGTGGATCAGACACAGCAGTGCTCTTGGAGTTTTTAAACACCTCAGTGTCACTGCTGGACTGAGAATAGTCCACCGCTCAGAGGATGACCAACACAAACTGTACAGCAACAGATGAGCTACTGTCTCTGACTTTACATCTACAAGGTGGACTGGCAAGGTAGGAGTGTCTAATAGAGTGGACACAGTATTTAAAAACTCCAGCAGCTCTCTGATTCCACCATGTTAGTGTCACTGCAGTGCTGAGAATGATCCACCACCCAAATTATACCTGCTCTGTGGTGGGCCTGACCACTGAAGAACAGGGAAAAACAGACGGACTGCAGTCTGTAACTGTAGAACTACAAAGTGCCCCTATATGGTAAGTGGAGCTGATAAAATGTACAATGTAGAACAAGGAGGTGGATTTGATGTTATGGCTGATCTGTGAACGCCTACAGCACAACAGGTCTATGAGTTTAGGAGTTTCCACAGTCCTGTCATTGGGGTCGGTTCTAATTATTGTTTATTTTAGTCTCCTGGTGGAAGTAATATTTTACTTAGTGTTTGCTGTGAAGTTTCTTGTGTCCTCAGAAAGCCTTTATTAATCCACCAGCTCAGCTCAGCTGTTATGATACCAACATAATAACGGCTGTGTTTCTTCCGTAAATGATAGTTCCGTGCTGAGAGTAGAGTAACTTCCCACACCCCGGAGTTCAGGTAAGCACAGTCCACAAACGTAGAGACTGAAAATATGAAGCTAGCTGAGCGTAGTAAAACAGTTAACATCACTTTTAGACGAACAAGAGTGCTATAATATTGCTTGGCTAACAAGGCTGAAGTTGGCTTCTATCGCCAGCTTCTTGTTTGAAGTTTCCCGTTCCACCTTAAATGATGCAACAGTTCCATTCTGGCGCCTCAGGCAGACAGGCGCCAAAATATTACTGCAGCGCCATTTAAGGTGGAACGGGGAAAATCGAACAAGAAGCTGGCGACAGAAGCTGACTAACTTAACTAAAACCACCCAACAGTCCTAACTGAATGCAGGAAGAAAGCAAATGGCAAATAGGTGACCAACTCAGTTCCTTCACAACAAGGCTAGGCTAGCAAACGAACTCCACAGACTCCTAATAAGACTTAGGCGACTAACATACCGGCTGTGTTCAACAGGATAATCACGTTACCGAAAACCAAACCGAATCACAGCCACACAGCTGCTGTGCAGGGTCCCAACTGAAGTGGTCAGCTTAACAACATGCAAAACTGACTTGACCGCGAAATATAAGCAAAGAAGTTAGAGTCCGTGTGTTGGTAGATGAACACGGCTAAAGACGTAGCTAAAACGTTGAAGAGAAACTCCTGCAAAGTGAAGAGTCCCTCAAACTACTTAACCTACCTCGTAACCATCGGTTCGGTCAGAATCCGCGGGACTTCACCGAGTCTGTCTGAGCGCCCGGTGGAAGAAAACAGCGCTAAAATACTAGACAACACTTTCACAACAGCCTAATTATAGACTTACACAGGTACAAATAACCTAACACTGCATTTACGCGTTCGTAGGCAGAGAAGACTTGAATTTGTGCAGCTTTTAGCTCAGTCCTGAACAAGACTCATCTTCCTGTCCCCTCCTAGTCAGGCTTTAACCCTTTGGTGTAATAAAGACTCGCTTCAGCCAGTCAGAACAGAAGAGGCCAACCTTATAACAGCTCTTACAGGAATCTACAGCACGATTACTACAGTTTACTACAGGATACCCAAGTGTAGGTATAAAAGAGGGCTACAAAGAGGGGTAATTAAAGAGTTAAAGATTCGCTTAAATATAAAGGTTCTTAAAGGAGAATTCCACCGATTTTTCAAAATTTCTGTATAATTCAGTCATTGAGATGTAAACAAAGTCAGTCAAAGTGGTTTGATGTGAAACGATTAATTGTAGAGAAACATGACGACGGATTTCTTTACAGTGGTGGTGATGGGAACCAGGGACCACTGCTGTTCCCCCCTTAGACCACCCAGATCACTGTCCTGTATATAAGGTCTAATTGGTTTATAATCTCCTCAAACCGGAGAGGCCTAATCTAAAATGATTTTGTTGAAAATGTTGTTGCTGACACTGTGCTGGATTGAATATAGCTTAGTAACTATTAATGATATTGCTATTAAACTCATCTACAAAGGATAATAAAACGAAAGAAATGAAGGAAAAATAAGTAAACTGGACTGTGAAGGGTTAATAAGCGATTACATTGAATAAGTGAAATTTTGTCAAATATTCTGCTTAACAATTAGTGGGCTGCACTGAAAATGCTGAGGGAAAAGCCAGTGGGCTTCCAGCTTTGAAATCAGTGGGCCAGCAGTGGCCTGCTATCTTCTTGCTATCCTTACCTGCTGGATATTGTCTACAATGCAAAAACTGACATTTTATTTACTGTCCAAAAATAGTAAAAAATAGTTTTATGTTGTCTTTAGGAACTATTTTGCATCACAACACCTTACATGTACCCCTCCACCACGAAGGGCTTTTAAAATTATCCTTACCTCAAAACTTTAGTGAAACAATGTCTCAGACATTAGGAAGCTTATTCATAACTACATAAGGCAGTAATGTTTCGTTAGGTAGTTTTTAGAGTCATTAAACACTTAAACACTCTGGTTCTTCACCACCACTGTAGACAAATCTGACTCAGCAAGTTTCTGTAGAATGGATCATTTCACATCAAACCACTCTGAATGACTCTGTTTACATCTTAACCGTTTAATTATGCTCAAATTTTTGTGGATTTTGTGGATATTGTAGTACTGTTATTTTTCTTAGTATAAACATGATTTATTATTTTTCTTTTTCCTACTTTCTTTCTTTCCTTCTCTATAACTCCCACAAAATAAGGTTTTATTGTGTCTAAACTGAGGAAATGATAGTTCACAGAACTGCAGCTCATTGTTTTGGTTACACAACAACAGACCAATTGCCATGAAGCAGTATTATCAGGCTGCTTCTGAAAAATAATGTCCACTAGAGGAACAGAAGCCAAATCATAGCTTTCCCTCAATGCTGGGAATCCTGCAATGTTTAACTAGCTTTATGAGCAGGTGTGGTGTCGCTGGACAGGTGAGTCATATGGGTCTGTACTTGGAGGGCAGAGGTTCTAAAGAGCGATTTCATTTCACTACTGCCAGCATCATTCACAGGGCGGATGGTATCACATGTACATCAGCTGAGACAAATTGTTCCTTTTCTGTTACTGTACTTTTAGATGAACTTCTGTCAGAAAAACTGTCAAAAACACTGTAACACTGAGAAATAGTTGTAAATATCTTTGTGGTTAGAGAGTAAGTTTAGAGAGCTGTTTAAGGGCCCATATCCTATATATTTGTTGTATTTTATTTCTCATCCCTGAGTCCCTCACTATATTTATGAGGGTTTATGTAACAAAAACAATTAAAAACTTTTTACACAACCATTTTCCAACCTCTCTGTGCCTATAAGACAGATATATGTAAATGAGCTCTGTTCTGATCGGCTGCCCTATATTGTAGCTCATTCAAAAAGCAGTCTGGTGTGAAACACTTCATATATAATTTAAATGTGAATGGGCAAAGCTAAACTGCTGTGGGCTGATTAGACATGCAGTCGAAAGCAAAAGTTTTGGCACCCTTGGCTAAATTGCTGTTCATTTGCTGAATTAAACATAGTGGAAAACTTAAAACATAAAATGTGGCCCATGCAAAAATGTACAGCACATTTTTTGTATTTTATCTTTTATATTTTAAAAGAAAAAAAAAACAAAACAAAAAAAAACTAAAAACTAAAATTTGAAGATTTAAGTTTGTTCCCAGTACAGGATGTGTTAACATTTTTGATTTCGAAAATTAAAAGGAATGGTTTTTATGACATTTTAAAATAGGCCACATAGGCAGCTTAGTTTCTGACTGTACAGGCTTGGGAGTGAACAGCACATTTTAAAACTTTAACAATGTTTACATACTGTATCAAACTCTTTTATAAAAAAAAAATGATATGGGCCTTTTAATGTGTTATATGAGGCAAAGATGAGTGAAGCAAGACCATTTATTATGATGTGTAGGACAATGTAGGCTGACACAGCTACTGATTTACGAAACTTTTTCATGGTTTTTCATTCACAGGTTAAGTCTAATCAGCTAACTTTGGACTGATTGTTCATGTGGTCTTGTAAAGGACCCATATCACGTCAAACCAAAGATTCCTTTTGAAAAAATAAAGCAGCAAAAACAGCTTGTTTGAATTCGTTGTTTTTGAGGCAGCACATAGTTATACGGTTTCTACTCAGCCAATCAGAATAGAGATCATTTACATATTTGAGTTGCAGAAGACAGAGTAACAAAAACAGCCTGTTCAATTCAATGGGATTATCAGAGATTAGAAAATGGTAATGTAAAATGAATTAGGCCTGTTTTTAGTACATAAACCCATACAAACATCATAAGTGGGTTCGTAAAACACAAGAAAAATGTTTGGGCCTTTAAGTCTAAGACCAGGCGTATGCTGTGTCTACAGAACCGCCCCTTAGACACACTTTCTGAATGCAGATTAAGAATGGAGTTTGGCTGTGCATTATGTCAAGAAAGAGTCATTATTAGAGAAGATAATCCAGGTTTAGGCTTCTTTATGCAGAATGGTAAACGTAAATATAAATGGTAGCAGGTTCCAAATATTACAATGATTCATAACGTTCAGGTGCATTGTTATTCAAAGTTGATGCATGAAGTTGCTGTGCAACAATTTTTGTGAGAGTCCAATACAAAAATACATTTAACAACATCACAAAAATCGGACAAAAAAAGTGTTTCAACTGGTAAACATAAACTACTGTAAATGTCCACTAGCTCAAAAAGTGCTGTTTCATCAGGAAACGTTCATTTCTTCAATGCTTTGCACAACATCCTGGCCTGTTTCCTTTAAGGTGCAGGGCTTAGACAGTATCAGCATCAGAGGCAGAGAGCTGTCTGGTTGGACTGTTCTCTGGCTGGGCTGGGGCCTCCTCATATCCATCTCTCTGTAATGAAGCAGAGCTTAGAGAACTGATGTCCCTCCCACTGTGGTTCTTCAGACTGAAGCTTACTGGAGGCTGGGGAAAGGAACATAAGACAAACCTTAACTTTCTTCTCAAACTTTTGACCATTAAACATGTGACCTCGGTTGCAGAACAGATTACAGAGGACTGTAATGGCATTCACCACTAGTGGGCAGTAGAGATTAAACAGAAACCTCTTAAATTCTGTGGACCTACTGGAGGAGCCAGGCTTCAATTCCTCACACTTACAACTTTGTTGCCCTTTACACTGGGTACAAATTTTATGATCAATGGCCCAAATGCCTTGGGGGGGGGAAGTCTAGTTCCATTGACTTACATCTAAAATAAAGTATATTCTTCCTTCTCCTGAAAACGTAGCATTTTGGAGATTGTATTCTATGTCTTACAGGGTTCCACTGTAAATGCAACCTTGGTTTCAGTGGGTTATCCTCTCATTTAACCCCCTGAAACTAACTTTAACCCCTAAATAAATATATAATTGTTTTCCATGTAGTTACTGAATAATAAGCCTGAACATGTAATGTGTCTTGGAATTTAAGGGGTTAAAATATAGATGAAAACATATTTTAATCATCACAGTTACTGTTGCAATGTAAGGAATAAGTCAGTGTCACACCTTGGCTGTGAGTTTTCTGAAAGACAGTTGGTCGTCATGGCGACCGATGGTGGAACGTCTCAGAGAACTCTGACGAGACAGAGTGGGCGGAGTTCCCAAAGGCTCGACTTCCTGTTCAATGCCCAATCTGCAGAGACACATAATATGGGACTCTGTGATAGCACCATTCAGACCATATATGCAAGCTCCCTCTCTCTGTCCCTTTGTCTCTCTCTCTCCCTCTCTCTCTCCTTCTGTCTCTCCCTCTCTTTCTCTATTTCTCAGACTCTATCTTCTCTGTTTCCCTCCCTGCCTCTTTCTCTCTCTCGCTCTCTCTCTCTCCCTCTCTCTCTCTATCTTTATCTCTCTCTCTCTCTCCACCCACCCCACCCTATGTCTCCTTTGCTTTCTCTCTCTCTCACCTTGCAGGGCTGAGGAGGGCCTTCATTTCTTCACTCAGGTGTTGACGGACCATATGCTTGTTTCCAGGGATACCTAGAGCCGTTGCCATAGAGTCCGTGGTGAAGGAAGGATCCAGCACCATGACTGCACCATGGACCCCGCTGCTCTGAAGATTGTCAGCAAATTCCTGCAAATGCACACGTTCACATCCGAGACAATTGCTTTTCCCTCTCCACATCTTCATGTATCATCTTTATATTATACTTGCACTTGTTTCTGTAGTTCCTCAGTGTGTATCAATAATGTACCTTCAGGTCGATGTCTCTCAGCCATTTAATGATACGCTGGCAGGTCCACACTAAAGGGTCTGTGTTCTGGCTCTCACAGTCCGCTCGTCTTGCCTGCAGCACCTTCAGCCACATATACAACATGAATCAGCATGGACCACACTGCCATTTTACATGCATTTTAGACCAAAGCTGATAAAAATATGCATATTTGGAAGTTGTGTAGACACTGGCTGCTCTCATTAGAACAAAATACAATTTTGTGCCCGTGTCCTGTATATTATTTGCATTTTACTTTTCCTCTGACGTCCACTTATACCATTTGTGCGGGGTTATGTGCTAAAAACAGTCAACCAACCCCTTTTTAACCCTTAGAATTAAACAGGCTGTGCCTCTAAGACTGATATATGTAAATAACATTTGTTCTGATTGACTACTCTCATTCAAAAAGAAGTCCAGGATAAAACACTACTCATAACTTCAGCATGAATGGTTGGGGCTAAACTGCTGTAGGCTGATTAGGTGGACATATGTTAATTATTTTCTGTGACATCACAGAAACTGTGGAATTTAAAACAGGCTGTTTTTGCAGCTTAGTTTACATGAATGAGCTCAATGGACTGGAAAGTAAATGGTATGTTTTGAAACTTTTACAGTGTTTAAATACTACAACTCTTTTTATTTCATAAAAGTGTGGAAACTTACATCTGTGGTATGAATAGAATCCCAACATTGTAGATTTTATAGGGTATAATAAAGACCTCAACATTTGCTTTTGGTTCCTGAGACAAAGGTTAAGGTTGGGGTAGAAGGTAAGTAGCACAACAGCACTGAGTTGCAGTAACACAGAATGTTCCCAGCTTTATGGAAAAGGCTGTGGACACACATACTAAGACTTATTAGTCAGTAACTACAGGGGCTTCAATGCAAACTAGTTGAGCTATTCTTAGGTTATAGAAGTGTGTGATAAAACTTTGGGCCTGCTGGTGGGCCCTGGCCATGTAAGAGGTTAACACATCCTCTACAGTGAACACACTTCTGAACATTTTAATGCAAATTTAATGTTTATTTGCTGAAATTAATGTATTGGGGAAAAGAATAAACCATAAATTGTGGCCTGTACAAAAGTTAGGGCACATTTTATATGTCATGTTTTATTTTTTTCTCCAACACATTAAGCTCAAAACATATAATTTGACTGGAGGTGTACAAATTTTCCATACTGTATATTTAACATAACCACTAAATGTAATGTCAGTTTTTGCAGTAATTAATATCTGCGCCCTTTGGCTTTAATATAGTTTCCATTCTGTTTGGTAAACTTGCTTTGAGTTTTTCAACGAGATCTGCAGGAATCCCAGAGTTCAGTCTTAGAAGAACACATGAAGTTGGGGTCTGGGTGCTGGGGTGACTGGATTTGCAGAAATATGCCAGATTTAAAAACCAGAAATGCAGCTTTTATCTTAAGTTTCTTTTTGGCTCCTGGGTTTATGGTTGCGTTAGGTGTTGCAGAGCAACATTTAGCTATGGTACCAAGACCCCCACAAAGACAGCAATACAAACTTGTGTGTGCGTGTTTGTGTACCTCTTTGTTGAAGTTGAGCATGTGCAGTAGTTGTATTCCCAGCAGGAGGCTGCTCTGATGGGCTTTTTTGGACACGTGCAGGTGCTTTTCCAGGTCGCTGCGAGTGAGTGTGCTCAACAGGCGTCCATCCACTAGGTGGGTGTGGAAAAACTGGGAGTACTGTGGCAGTCCTACATCACTCAGCCACGCCTGCGCCACCCAGTGGTGGTCCAGATCCGCTGCTTTTGATAGCCTGACAGCAGACACACACAAAAACTTTCTGTTTATCTGCTTTGAACAGGCTTTTATACAAGGTTTGTGTGCTGCCCCTGTTGGGTGCGTACATTTGGAACGTTTTTGTATATTTTATATGTACAGTGGATAACACTGTGGTCAGTCTGGTTGCAGTATGTAGCCTCTTTCTGCAGGCCTTCTAGTGGCCACTTTTGATTAATACAATCAAATATTTGTTTCCTTATTCTGGCATCAGATTAACTAGGACACTGCTGGCTCTCTGTGTGACTCAGGGTTGAGCTGCTAGTGAGCAAAGAGGAGAGAAAGGGGAGGGGTGAGAACCCCCTGCTGTGAAAACAATGCACACCTTTCACCCGCACAACCTCTGCTTTCTTAATATCAAAAAATAGAGTACAACTGCCACAATAAAACAGCATTTTAAGAAATAAAGCATTTTATAAATGTTGAGCTAACAAAAACAATGTGTAAACAAGACAATTACCAATAAAACAGCATTTTTGCACACAATGCAAGAAAGTAGTTTGGACTGGACTTTTGTTTAAGTGTGTATACATCTCACCCATGTCCAGACTCAGCCTGTCTGTAGTCTTCAATGGCCAGGCGCAGTTTCCTGCGATGCATAGAGTTACTGATGCCCAAACCAGCCTCAAGATCTGCATCAGTTAAGGCTAACATCACCTAGCACAAACACAATGATAAACACATGAAAAGTAAGTCACAAGTAGCTATAGAGGTGAGCCATTGTCTGAGATCTGACAATAAGCAGTTTGGTGTAAAAGCTTTCAGTGTAACCAGAGTCATTTCTTGCTAGCAATCACTTAGGGCCCCCAAGCCACATGGGGTCCTGTGAATAATAGGGTCCTGTAAGTATGAAACTCAAGTATTAATTCATATTCAAATAATCAGAGAAGAGGCATTGGTCAAAACAGCAGAATTGCGTAACGTGAAAGTGAACAGTCTCAAAAATCATGGCAGTGTAAACACAGACAAACAACATCGGCAATAATGAACATCAGACACAATCAAAAGCTCATTAAGTGAAAGCAAATCTCTTAACAGACAGGATCATTGCTAAACATAACCTGAGTAATGGAAAACTAGTGATATAGTCTGATGCATCTTCTTCCACCCTTTGTCTACATTTGCAGTCGAAGAGTTTAATTCCAAAATGCTGTATATCCATTTGGAATAATTTTGGACATAATGAGTTCTCAAAAAAAAATAACAGCTGACATGTAATGGAAAACACATTTTTGCTTCTCCAATAAAGGTGGCATCAATCATAATATACCATTGATATTTGTTGTGTGTGTGAAGTATATAACAACATATATAATGAAAAAAAAGCCTTGAAAGTGGTCTATAATGTGTTTTGCAACAAAGCCATTCCGTTATATTTAGAGAATGCTAAAGGATGCCGTCAACCCACAATGCTTGTGGCCACCTCTTTGACATACTGAACATGTAGTGAAATCATACTAAAATATGACTTAATTTCATGATTAGATCTTATGATTGCTCTGTATGACTCTATATGAGACCATTTTACAGAAGCAAGTGCAGCATATGGTATGGACCCTGCTCCCTCACGATGGCCCCATCCAAATGTGTTTTTGATGAAACCAAATTACTTCCATGGCCTCCGCAGTCACCAGATTTAAACATGTGAACTACATTTTCACCTCCTTCATCCCATCAAAACTTCTGTGAGAGCGTTCTCATTCAGTACTGAAACTGGCCTAAATGCAAAGGGTGGCCCTGCTCCTTATAACGTACTTAATATTTGGATATTTTTAGGTCTGTTATGTCCACCACAGCACATGCATACATGTTGTATTGTGTCATATGTCATAATCTTTTCCAGATTTCACTCTAAGCTCTAATAAATAACCATATTACTGTATAATATATTGTGCAGTGCATAGCATATATTGTATAGCATTTTTATACTGTAAAAAAGTAGAATAGGCCACAAATTATCAGCGTTTCTGTTAATATGGCCATCTGCTATGTATATTTCACAAACGTATAACCGCATTATATTGTATATTATATGGAGTGCAGTGCATACTGTTCTGTTTTCATAATACAGTAAGCCTACATATAACGTTGGACTAGTATAGTGTAAGTTAGTTATAGTTTATACGGTATGTTTTCTTTACAGTGTGCGCTGTAGCTGTTCTGGTGTGTTCTCTGACCTTGCCGCTCTTGATGTTGTCTGCACAGGCGCGGATGTACATGGGCATGGCCATGATGACCTCAAGCCAGGCCTGCACAGTGCCCGCTCGCCACCGGGACATGGGCACCGTCCGCGCCAGCTCCACCTGCTGCAGTCTGTCCAGCTGCTCCTCACAATCTGATAGGCTCACACTCAGACGGGCGGGGCTCGAGAGACTGTCTGAGTCTGGATTGGTGGATGTAGGGAGAAAAGGCAGGGCTGTTTGCAAGAGACCTTTAGGGTGTAACTCTGGTCTGAATCCTACTGAACTGTATATAACTACATGCATTTCCTGGGCTGGGTTTAATACCAGAGTTACTACCGCTAGTAGCGCTAGTATCACTTCCATCCACATGCTTACGGTTAATGGTTAAAATAAAGAGGGTGCATATGCTGTTTATGGTGTTTGTGTAGGAATATGTACAAAACCACTCATAATTCATTTCAATGACAATTTTCCGCCATCTCTTTATCCCATGTAAACAAATAGGCTGTCTAATTCTAATGGATGAAGGACTGAAACACTCCTTATAACTTCAGTGTGAATAGGTGGAATAGGTTATATGTAGGCTGAAGATATATTAGTATGGTTTATGGCATCACAAAAACAATGTATTCAAAACAGGCCACAGCTTAATGTCCATATATGGATCACACAGTCTGGAGAATGAATGGCATATTTTGAAGCTTCAACAATGTTTACATACTACTTCAAACTCTTTTATCTGAAAAAATCAACAAATATTTGGTTTTCCATGATATGGGCTCTTTAATTCCACTGATATTTGGAAATGTCTGCTTAAGATATAAACGAAGTCACTTAGAGTGGTTTGATGTGAAATACTCTTCTATTTAAACCTAGTCATGAATTATTTACAGAAATAGTAATACAAACCAAACTAAAACATGCTGCCTGGCACCTGAGACTTTGTTTTATGACAGTTCTGAAATGAGGTGTTGGCCTAAGGCCTAAATCCATTCAAGGTGGAGAGGTACATTCAGGCGTTGAAAGACAAAGCAGCCCCCAAAGAAAGCTAGACCACTTTTGCACATTTTACCACTATCAACATCTCACATAAAACCACAGAAGACACGTGTAGGTTGTTCGGGATAGTGAATAAAATAAATAATATAAATAAAATTTATAGACTCTGGTTCCTTCCACCTCACCATGAAGAAAATTTGAGTCAATAAGTTTATCCACAAATGCACCATTTCACATCAAAACACATCGAATGACTCTGTTTCCATCTCAATTGTTGAATTATGCGTATATTCAGAAAAATCTGAGTTTCCCCCTTTAGGACTAAGAGAAAACTGCACCCCAAGTGGTTTCTGAGGGTGAACCTACGTAATGCCACCAGCAGATGGCAGTATAAATGTATTATTTCCCCACTTCTGGTCCATCAGTTCTCTCTAAAAAGCTGGGCCTGACAGTATCACAGTATGGTACCCTACCAAGGGTAATGTGACATGAGCTCACAGAGGTATTCAAAGTGACTTCTTGTACAGCAATGAATATGTTCCTCCTCTGCTCCCTTTTTAATCTCTAGAAAGTTATTCTAGACATCCTTGTGCAGCTACTACATACTACCCTGAAGACTCATGGAGGTTGTGTGCTGACTCTAACCTTTTGCAGACGTATACTTCGTGGCTGAATTTGATCTTTATCGGTTAATATATAACTGCATAATGTCACAGCTGGCCCCTCCCTTGCCCGCATTAGAAACAAAATAAAACAAACATTTATCTCTATTAGATTTTAGTTGGTTTGTTTTTTCTACACCGTGTGAATGCAGCAGAGCAATAGAAATGCTTTGAAATAACTTGGAATAAAAGATCTTTTCATTAAAAGGAGAATAACTGTTTGGAGGGAGGACTCTATGCCTGAAGCCCCTCCTTCTTCCAATCTAATATCATAAAAATGTCCTGTGACAAAGCTTTTATACCCAAACACCATCTTATCTTCTCCCTGCTCCTCAGTTCTGTCAGTGCTACTTCCATTCATGAAGGTGGGGGGTGGGAGGTGCGGGTCCAGCCTTCTAGCTCAAAGCAGAAGCTGACCAAAACCCCAGACCAAGTTCTCAGAGTTCTCTTCCCTCCTAGAATCACGACCCCCTCTCATACTACCACCATACGTTGAAGACGTGGTCCAAACTCGCAAACTTATATTAAAAGCTAAGAATGTTTTTGCCTTCTCTTGAAAAGTTACTATTCTGGAGATGCATGTTTTGATATGTATGTAACACCTTTGGAATTTGAACTGGAATGTGGAATTTTTTGCTAATCTCTGAAAAAACTACCTGATGAAAGATGACATCAGTGTGTTCACTGGGTGTGAAGATGCCGAGGATGATCACCATCACTGTGCATTCCAGCTTTTTAGCTTCTTGGATTGGTGAGTATCACACAAACACAACAGAAATGTACACAGCATTACCATCACTTGTGTCAGAGTATTAGAGGTGTTCAGGAGGTCAAGAGTTACAGTTAGTCACACAGAGACTCCACTAACTGATGGCAGCTAATTTTCACCTCTAAAGGAGACAACATAGCTGCCGACAGCTCGGGGAGGTGCAGAGCTTTCACACCAGACCACACACATGCAAAGTGCTCTCAGCCTCTTCCACTTGTGGCACTGAATTTATTTCAAAATACTTTATTTATCAATAACTTTAACATTTGTTTCCATGCCATTCAGATCTCTAACATGTAGCTAATCCCAGACAGGCCATACAGAGGTTCTTCACTATTCAAAACTACCTGACTCTTCCACTGACAGTTCAATCAGTACTGTATTCACATTTACACGTTTAAACATGGAATCAAAAAAGAACTTCTGTTTTAAAAAAAAGGGCAAAGAAATAGAAACTGTGGTCACAAGTTCTGAGATGTGGGGCTTTGTTAAAGACAGGCAATTCTACCTCATCTGCAAAGCAGTAAGGACAACGGTTTCCATGACACCCCTCCGTATGCAGGCAGAGGAGAATGGAAGCTTCCCTTAGCTACCGACCTCAGACCAGATTTGTAATTGTGCAGAAAGGACATGAAGGTTATTTGTGCAGCAAAGCTGGTCCTGGATCAGCGTTCAAGGGAAACCTCCTGTCCAAGTGTAAGTGTTTTAGCGGCAGTTCAGAGCGCTCCTGTTGGCATGGCAGGCAATCTCAGCCAGTAAACTCACACTGACTACTGTTTCTATAGCAAACACTGACAAAACTTCTGTAGCAAAAACTTTTGTTTTGAAATGTGGTTGATTTTAATTCCTCAGTATCATAAGAGCAAACCATACATGGCAGTTTCATACATCACTGAGGACTGTACAACTCTGACCACACTGTCTGAATGGTTGTAAAATGTTCTACCTGTGTTATTAATAGGGATAAATGATGATATTGGAATCATATTAATATTGGCAGACTGTACTGTATGTGCAACCCTACAGAAATGACTGTTATCTTTCTCTGTAATGCTCATCAAAGTGTTTCTAGTCCTAATTTCTACTTGTTGTACATGTTTATGAATCAGCATCAGCAGATATGTACATGAAAAATGCTGGATGTCAGCACTGGCCCAAAATTACCATATTTGTGCTTCCCTAGTTATTATATTTGACAACAGCATTTTTTTTTTCATATTATTCTGATGAACAATGGTTACTAAATTACAACAATGGTCGAATGGTTGAGCTGCTGGATATACTTTACTAAGTGGAAGAAATCAGTAAATCATTAAAACACACTACTGTTCAAATATTTTTAATAAAGTAAAACTGATTTTGTCGCAGATATATTTGTAAAAAGTTTCTAATCGGCTAATATTAAATATTCTATGGGTTTTAAACAATTTGTAGCACGCTGTAAACATTAATATTGAAATGAGCTGTAGATGATTTCATAATAAAGGAGAAAGCTGTGCAGCATCCAGAATGAACTTACACTTGAACTTTGATATGATAATTTTGGTGGTTACTAGAGTGTTGCTAGATGGTTGCTATGGTATCCTGGGTGGTTGCTAGTGTGTTGCTAGGTGTTTGCTATTGTATTCCAGGTGGTTGCTAGGGTGCTGCTAGGGGGTTACTATGGTATCCCACATAGTTAATAGGGTGTGGCTAGAGTACTTTTATTGTCATGATATAAGTGAGGTACTTTTGACCACATACTAAGCCTGCCATTCCGCCTGACGAACACTCCGGAGTTAGAATGGTGTCCATATCAAGGGAAAAAGGTTAGAGGACAAAAATCCAGCAGAAAAATAATAACGATAAGAAGAATTATATATGATGAATAACAATAGTGCTGCACATTGCAAATCACGAATAAATATTATATGACAAGTGATTCCAAACTTGCATACTTGCTTTAAATACTCCATCTCATGTTCTGCTGTTTATACATTAATGTTGTTTTGTTTATGCAGTAGTTACTGAATAATAAGCCTTAATAAGCCTTAAGATTAATAACTGAATGCTAATTCAGGAGTTTAAGGGGTTAAGATGTTCAGAGTTGTGTTACTGTTGAGGGCTGTGTTTGCATGTTATTGAGAGGCTCTAAATCTTTTATGCCTGTCTGGCTCCGTGCAGCCTGCCACTTCCCAGCAGGGAGAACTCTACTAACATGGTCAGACCTAGCCAATGACCCACACAGGACAACAGATATGGTTAAATTAATTAAACAAAAGGCATTTAGGACAACAGACAATTTACAAGCACAGATGTGTACCACAATGGGTTTGTTATTTACAAATCCAGCAGTCCTTCAAGTTTCCAGAGCAAGTATAGTAAGTGTCAGTGTAAAGGGGGATGAGAAGGTTAGGAGATGTGCTGCGGTTCACGGCGTGACAGATCCAAATCCACTGAGGATCGCCCTGCAGTGCAGGACTCGCCTTATCAGTTAACTTGTGCTCTTGTAGTCAACAGCAACACACGGAGCAAACACCTACTCCTCTGAGGCTCAACCTGACACCCACTCTTTCTCTCACTCTCTCACACTCAGTCTGTCGCGCTCTTGCTCACACACACAGGTCAGAGAGGCTGTCTGGCTGCATCACCAGTCAGCGTCTTCCTCTATGTAGTAGTCAGGTGTGTTGGTACCGTCGAACAGGCCGGGATCCAGAGACTTCCTCTGCTTTCCTCGGGCAAAGACGCGGGACAGCGAACCCAGGCCCATCTTCTCCTTCTTCTTCCTCCTTTTCTGGTCCTCCAGGTCCTCTAAAGACTGCAGCCACAGAAAACGGCAGATCAGAGAAGAGCTGACTGAGCTTTAAACCACTTAAATCGTAGGCTTATCGTTCTATTATTAACCTTAACCTTAGACCAGACAAGGAAAAAGTACATAGAAACTGTACTTATGTTAACGTGCACATTTTCTTTGGCTGCGAAATGGATCCCTAATTGTGCTTTAGGGCACTATGATATTACGTTAATAGCGGCCAGTGAGTCACAGATTCTCTTCATTCTCTGAAGTTAACACTGTAAAAAAGCAGCGCTGTACATGCAAAAACAAAGACTTCAATCCATTTACACCTGCCACTCAACATGTAGGAGAAACACTGAATGGTAACTGTTGTAGATGACTGTAATTGTGGACCAAGAATGTGTAGCCTAGTCAATTTTTTATTTCTCCTCCACCACTGCACTTTTCAGAACTTTATTGCCATGTCTAGGGCCATGAATAAAAAGCCAACTTCATCCTTGCTCAAGAAAATTAATGTTGGCATGTTTATGCAGCTGGTGAATACTGAAGCAAGAAAATAATCTGAAATAATTTATAAATTCATGCATTTTTATCACTACTTATTAAATGAAATAGATTGCCAGTATATAGCACAATTCTAATGAGGGAGTAGAGATTCATTTCGGTCGCAGGCTTTATCTGGTGGTGTGAGATGTGGTGCAGTGACTAGTCCTTGCACGTTAGCAAATTAGCAAAGCTGTGTGCAGTAATATTTTACCCAGGTATGAATTTGGTTGGATGTTTTAATAAGAACAATAAATTCAAATACAATAAATTCAAATGCACAAGAACTTCTCTTGGAAATTTGAGTAAAAGTACAAGCATTTAATTTTAGTAATATGTGAACAAATATTTTGAAATAATACTATAGTATAATAGTAAAATGCAATGACTCAAGTATATATATTAAGTCTTAGCATTCAGCTAATAAAAAATTTCAGTAACTACTAGGGGTGTAAATCTCTGACTTCACAATTTATTTACGATTCTTAAAAAAAAGATTCAATGAAATCTCAGATTTCACTGTGATGTGCTTAATGATTTTATCTGATTTTCTGTGATTTAAGTTGAATGTTTTGATATAATTCAGACATTTTGTTTAACCTGAAGATCCCTATTTGACCAGAGTTACGATTTATATAATACTTATAATAAAAACAATATACAGTTTGTTGTTTTGGATTTTTACCAAATTTCTTTCAATTTAGTCATCACGATTTCACACCCACATTTGCCAGATCTCCCTACTTTACTTTTACAAACCCAATTCCAAAAAAGTTAGCACAGTATGTCAAACGCAAATAAAAACAGAAAGCAGTTACTTGTAAATCTACTTTGACCTGTATATAAACAAAAAAGTACAAAGAGAAGATATTTAATGCTTTACCTTATCAACTTCATTGTTTTTGCAAATATACGCTCAATCTGAAATTGAAACCTGCAACGTGTTCCAAAAAAGTTGGGGCAGGGGCAATTTCAGAAAAGGAAGGGTTTCAGTGTCACAACGCTACTTGCTTATTGTCCGCTACAGCAGTCTGTTCCGCATGTGGGCAGAGTGAGAAATCCAAAAGAAATCAGAGTAAGAGTATATATACACTGAGAAATTTGATTACTGAGCTAAAATCCAGCTCTCCTTATCTGATTTCTTAATCAGATTTTTGGATCGGAGTATGGTGTTCACATGAATAATCGGAAATCGGATAACTGCAGAAATCTGATTACGATCGGATTACTGAGTGCATCAAAATGCACTCATTGTTAAATGTTCAGAAAATATCTTAAAAAAAGGTGATGTAATCATGTTTGGGTATAAAAGGAGCATCCAGGAAAGGCTGAGTCCTTTATGACCAAGAATGGGTGAATCACATTTTGCAAAAAATGCATCAGCAAATAGTGCAGTTGTTTAAAAACAACATTCCTTAACCAGCATTCGCAAGGATTTTAGGTATTGTACACACTACGGTGCATTATATCATCAAAGGATTCAGGAAAAGGATTCAGAAAAATTGTTACCAGCCTAAAGTTCCAAAGTCGGGGGGGTGTCATGGTATGGGGGGTATTAGTAGGTAACTTGCATATCTGTGAAAACACCATTAACACTGAAAGATGTGTAGGGGTTCTAGGTGATGTAACAGTGGTAAACCGGCATAAAGTTTAGAATGAGTGTACGTTTATAAAAAAACAAAGTTCTTAAGGTAAAACATTGAATATTGTGTTTTTGTACTGTTTTCAGTTTAATATAGGTCAAACAGTGTTTACTAATCATTGCTTTCTGTTTTTCTTGGCATTTTGCATACTGCTCGAACCTTTTTGGAACTGTTTGTAATTAATTTAATTGAATATTACTATAATTAATTAATATTGGTTCTACCATTACAAAAATTGATGCAGTTTAATTGCTACTATGAAACTAATATGTAACTTATGTAATTATGAAATGTGTGACCACTTGAAATATGGTCCACATGCCCAGCATCTTTCTTTGTCTTACTAATGAAATGAAGCCAAAAGCCCAAATCCCTATAAGACATTCCAATTGCAGTGCAATAGCAGTGAAATATGCAGCAAGACAAATATGACTAAGGGTCCTGACAATGTAAAAGGACTGTGTTGAGCGTATGTGTGTGTTCTCACGTTGCAGAGCGAGTGTGTTCTGTGTCGTGGTGAGTTAAGCTCAGATGGTGTGGATGATCGCTCTCCCTCCAGTGCCGAGGCGTCTGACAGAAGTGAAGGTTGCCGTGAGTGACAGGGGCTGAGACGCAGACTGCCTGAGGAGTGCGCCACACACACTCCATCAACGTCACACACACACGGGGGCGCGGCCTTTAACACTGAAGCACACACAAAACACACAAGCTCATTATACCATAAAACAGAATCCTGCTTGGCAAAAATACTTTAAGGTTCATCCTGCAATGAACCTCATACTGCTGCATATGTAAATATGAGCAGACTGCACACATAAACACATACAGCAGTGGAACTGCACATGTGTACGTGTTCCTGTCACCTGCATGACAAGCGGTGTGTTTGTGTCTGTGTGTGTACTTAGCCTGAGTGGATAATTCAGGCTGTGTTGACTCTGCTAAATGTTTGTGTGATTGTGTGTCTAACCTCTTCAACAAGTTACAGGTGGTGTTGACTTAAAGGGAAACTCCACTGAGTTTTCAAAATTTCTGCATTAGTCAATTGTTGAGATGTAAACAAAGTCATTTAAAGTGGTCTGATATGAACGGTGCATTGTAGAAAAACGTATAGACTCTGATTTATTTGTAGAGGTAGTGATAGAAACAAGGGGCCATAATGTCTACAACACATATATAGCCAATTGATTTTCTTCCCAAAATGACCAGCAAACCTATCAAATCTTCCAGCACTAAACTGACTATAAAATCAAAACATGTTTATTGTCACATCACATTAACACAGGGGCGAAGGTGAATGAAAATCTTAGGTGCGTAGCCCCCTTGTAGTACTTAAATACCAATATATATATATATATATATATATATATATATATATATATATATATATATGTATGTATACACACACTTCAGAATCTAATATACACATTAGTATACACCAGTACTGCACCATTCCCAATGCACAGTTTTGTAACAGCAATATAGCTTATGAAATACAAGCTATGGCATGTACATTTAGTCTGAGGCAGATAAATGAAAAGCAGGGTATACAAAGGATAGAACATTTATTATATATTTTCTAGATTATACAAGATTTGGCAAAAGAGTTTAGTCTTTAGTTTTGGGCCTAAAATTGGGCCACACCTCTATAATAATGCTAATTTCTGCTAGAGCCCCTATGGAATTCGAGTAGTATGCCAGCATTAAGCGTTAACATTTTGGGCCCTTATTGATTAAACACAGATATTTGAAGCTCATAAAAGACATATCATGTTTATTTGAAGCTTGTAACAGACAAATTAGCATATATTCTTGTAGCATCTTTACAGTGACTCTGTCAGTAAAGAGTCCTGCCACAGCGCTGCCACAGTTTTTCATTTTTTAATGTATGACTGAAATGCACTGTTTATCTGTTCACCACTGGAACAAAACTGTCCCCAACAATTGGAAATCAAAACATGACTGGTTGATTCTGTTGTTAGTTCCGTATTATGTCTGTGGTTAATCAGACAAGTTAGACCTTCTGTTCAGCTCCTGAAGTCATAAACAATGTGTCTACATACATACCAGAGAAAATTAGTTCTGTTTTGGACATTTTCTGTCGGGAGTTTTAAGAATTTAAACCCTTGTTTCCCATCATAATTTAATAATATAATAACAGTATTACTACAATATTTACAGGTTTAAATACAGTAAACATGATGATTATATTAAATAAAGATGAACTAGAAATTACAGACGTTTTTTTATTTTACAGAAATCAGAAGGACCCGAGCGAGCCCCATTGGAGTCTGAGGTTTTATACATAATCTTGATAATGGTAAAATGGTGCTAAATCTTAAATAAAAGTTTCCTTGGGTATTATTTTGCCCCATAGTGCCCTGTGTGCACTTCTCCACTGTGAATGTATTTTTCAAGCCAAAACCTTATCGCAAAGCTATCATACAACAATGTATCAGGTATCAGGCATCAGGCAACACTGATAACCATTTTGTGTAATGACTTAATGTGAGGTAGCGTTTAAAGGCATAAAACTTCGACACCACCACTACGAACAATACAGACTCTAGTTTCTCTAGAATGGCTCGTTTTACATCAAACTACTTTGAATTATGCAGATATTTAGAGAAATCGGTAGAATTTCCCTTGAAGAGTGGAATGTGCGTGTGTGTGTGTGTGTGTGTACCCTGTCTGTCGAGTGTGTGGTACAGGCTGTGTTGACTCTGGCGTATGGCTGCTGTTAGAGGCAGCTCTGCATGCATCACCCACTCCTGGTTGCCATTGACGACGGCCTCTGTGGGCATGGCCAAAGAGTGGCGCTTAGGAACATCTTTAGTGAGCGTAGCCAAAGACTGCTTAGCCTGCAACACAAACATGCACACAAACAAAGGCATTTTATCATAAATGAGTAAGAGGGTGAGATCGAAAAAAAAACTGAAGCCATCTGTAAGATGTCTAAACAACCATGAGCGCATAAATGTGTGTCTGCAGGAATACACGGGAGACAAATTAAAGAAAAAACCTGAATAAATGAGTGGAGAAACATGATGAGTGCAGATGCTTCCAGACAGGTGTACTGCATGATACAATTAAGCAATTAACATCCTACCATGCTCTGTGGAATACATAAAAACGCTGAGCTGGCCTAGTTAACCTCGATTTTGAATCGAGACAGCAAGAGGGAAAGATCTAAGTGACTTAGAAAAAGGGTTCATTATTGGGGCATGGATCGCAGGGGCTTCACTGTTCAACTGGCTGGTGTTTCTATAGGAACAGTTACTAAGGTGACATCTGCTTTTACATCTTAAGGAAAGACATCAGTAAACAGGGATGGAAATTGTGGTTGAAAGCGCACATTTTACAACTATAATGCTTGTGCATTTGTACGACATGTAAGGAAAAACAAAAGAGCAACTGTTTCTCAGGTGATGAGAATGTGAACACAGGATGTGATCAGACTGTGTCACCAAGAACAGTCTATCAACAACAGCAGGTATTATATTACTGATATTACAGCAGGGTTGCAGTTCATAAACCCCTCATTACAAAGACAAATGCAAATTTAAGAGTTCTGTCTTGTCTAAAATTCATAGGCGCTGGTCTATAGGTCAGACAAGCCATCCTTCACCATGTTCTCCACAAGTGGGCGAGCGCATGCGTGGCATACACCAAGAGAATAGTATAGAACAGAGAACAAGCCTCAGTGCTTGACCCCTACAGCTAAGGGGTTCAGTGGCCCTGCAATGCTGGCATGGTGTGGGTTCACTTGGGCACCTTATCCCCTTTTATCCTATGATGAAACATGGATGGAAGTGGTCTCTTGTAGGATAACAATACCTTCATCCACAGGGCACGAGAGGCCACTGAATGGTTTGCTGAGTATGAAAATTATGTAAATCATAATCTATGGCCTTCACAGTCACCAGATCGCAACCAAACTGAACACATATGGGAGATTTTGGTCAGACATGTTAGACAGCACTCGCCACAACCATCATCAAAACATCAACTGAGGGAATATCTTTTAGAAGAATGGTGTTCTTTCCTTTCAGAACAGTTCCAGAGATTTCTAGAACCTAGGCCAAGGTGTACTGAAGCTGTTCTGGTGGCCCAGCATCTTATTAAGACACTTTATATGGGTTTGTCCTTTAATTTGTCACCCATGTGTATATGCATGTGTTTGTGTGAAAGGTACTATGTAGATGTGTAGCGCTGAAAAAAAAATTGTATTTAAGACAAACATCAACAACTGTCAGTTGCAATACAACATATTAAAAGGATCATGAATTAAAGTATAGGTGCAATCTTTTTTTCAGCTCTTATTTAACTACTTTTCCATTTTTTGAGTGGGTGTTACATGAAATATTTACAAGATAACTAGGAATAACCCCTCTTGGGGCAACACCTCAGACTAGCCCTTACCGGATAAATGGAAAGAATTAGCCAGGAAGGTTCACTGCCACTAAGAGACATAAATATAATATGTTTGCCTTCTAAATAGAGCACATCAGAATGCATAGGATGTTGTAGACTATGTAGGCGTTTGGGATGGAATGTTTATTGAAAAGCAGATTTATGATTTAACATGTCAGTCACACTGCTTCTCCAAAATACTTGCCTGAGAAAACACACACCTACCTAACTTCCTTTGCACCTGTACTTTAATCAATTTCAGTCTACAGTCAGGTCAGGCAGCAGGCATCAAACAACTACCACATACAGAATTATGGAGATTCTCAGTGCTATCCACTGTAATCTCACATACATACATACATATACACACAAACACGCATACATTAGACTACAAACAATGATATGACGGCAAGCGAAAAGATCTTGAATGTTAGTAATTCAGTACAGTGCAAAAATCAGATAATTCCTTCATTTATTTAATTTCCAGTCAAAATGGCTAATAAATAACAGAGATTCATTTTTCAGGAGATATTTTTGAGGAGATCAGACATAAAATAAACCGCATGCACAAGGAAAGGGAACGTTAAAGTAAAATAAGTGAAAAACAGGAGTTTCCAAAACCAGAGTTGAAAAAATTATTAGAACATACCGAGAAAATGGGACTCCTAACAACTGTGCAAGACCTGGTAGTCCACCAAAACAGACATCACCAGATAAACAGTACTTAAAGCCTTCATCTTTGAGAGATGATGAGAAAATCAAGCTCCACCCTTGCTTAAAATTTGAAAAATCCACAGGTGTTTCTGTCCATCCTTCCACTGTGGGAAGACAGCTCAACACTATGAGTGTGGAAGATGTCAAGAAGCTGTTATTAGGAAAGATGTGGGAAAAATATTCCTGCAGATTTCTTTGAAAAACTGAAAGCAAGTCTACCGAAAAGAATAGACGCGGTAATATAAGCAAAAAGCGAATACTGAACAAATCACACTATATTTAGCTGTTGAAACTTCTGTGTAATGCTCTGTTTTTTCCTCACAATGAAAAACGTCATAGCTGTTTTGACTGGAAATTAAATAAATGAAAGGTGGCTTTTTGCACAGTACAGTACATTTAACATTTCTTATTACAGGATTATTCTTCAATTACGAAACGATTACTCAGCCTATATAAAGACTTACTTATTTTAAACAATAATATCAGGAAAATTTAACTTCTAACAATTTCACAATAATCTCAGAATAAGAACTGTTAGATATATATATTCATTTAAGATCTTTTCACTTGCCAAAATATCACTTTGCAAACTACAAGGCATGTGCTATAGTGAAAAATTCACAAGTTTTCTTCGTGCAGTCATTTGAGCCAAAATGATCTTAGTGCACACTGTTACACTCTTTGTCTTCTGTAGATCTCAAAGTAGATGGAGAAAGACAGAGAGAACAACAGCTAGAACAGATGCAGCAAAGACAATCTGAAGAAAAATACTTCTTTTGTGCACTGAAGTGATCACATTTTGGACTGGCACTCCATTTTATCAGATATGCACCCTCTTGTTTTTCTAAAGATTAACTGCATCGATTCCAGTGAAATTAAGGAGACATATCTGCTTAAAATCCCAGATTCAGATATTTGATCTTCACTCTAAAAAATAAAGGGGCCAAAATGGGTTATTTGTACAATGCAGTCAAAGAACCACTTTTGCTTCCTTTAAAAATAAGCCAATGTATGGTTCTTTAGAGAATCATGTTAGTAAATACAATGTGTGAGTGTGAAGAACCTTTTTAAAATGTAATGAACTTCCACAGAATGTAAAGATTCAAGATTCAACGAAGAAGCTTTTAACCGATAGAGAACACTTACATTACGTGATGTTCTTTAACCTTTATATTTTTTGCGCCCATACATCTCTTTATGGTTCTTCAGGGCCGTGGTTCTTACACCAGTCCACAGGGCCCCCCAGACAGTCCAGTTCTGCTCAATTTCAACTCCAAACATATATGGATAAGGCAAAAATGTGGACTGTTTGGGGGGCCCTGAGCACTGGTTTGAAAACCACTGCTTTAGGGAACTGAAAGTAGTTCTTCTATGGCATTGCGCAGAGAACTCTTTCTGGCACCATTTATTTTTTAGGAGTGTAGCACTGTGTTCAGAATCAATGTAGAATAACAAATTTGAAAGGCTTGAAGTAATGACAGACATTATTTGTTCTACATGATGCAAAATAAACAACATGTACAGACTGTATTTTCTACAGAACTGATGTGTTAACCCTTAGAAGTCACAGTTATTGTTGATGATAAAAGCATTTCTTTATCACTCATATAAACAAAGAAATCTCCTTCATAGAAACTCACAGAAGTCTTCAATCGATAACTTTGAATCAGTACCATATTTGTACATAGAAGAGGATTAATATCATATCATAATCACTTTATTAACTGACTATAATAACTCATCTTCTAAGGGTTAAGAGGGTTGACTTGCTGTTGCTTTACAGTGATACAGAGCATGAATCTGGTTAGCAGCACATGTCTAACACACATAAACACAGATAAATAAAAAGCTATTTCCCATGCCTCCAGCCACATATGCAGATTTGTTCTACTGTATGTTGGCTGGTTCAAAGAGTTTACAGACGTGCAGCCAATCAGATCACATCCGCTAACTCTGAACGCACACAACAGAGGGGGCGGGGACACTGTTGGCCAATCAGAGTGGGAGTTTGTCTTGACTGGCAGGCCTGGCTGATCTTACCGACATATTTCTGGGGGAGACTGGCTTTTCTGGATCTCGAACGAACAGCTGACACTCGAGTTTCTGGGCCACATAGTTACTCATCTGTTAAAGAGGCACACACACATACACACCAGCGCTCCAGCGTCTGAGCTACACACTTACTGTTTGAGGGTGTGTATAGTAACACACTCGAAACTCTCCACACCCTAGAGTTACACACAAGCACACACACACTACACTGAACCGTAAGCAGATAACTTTAATAGTGATATAATGATATAAAACAAGCAACCGACCGGCCATTTCATTAAGTACACCTTTTTGTATCTCTACTTACCATATATGTGCATACTGTCGTTCTACAATTACAGACTGTAGTCCATCTGTCTCTCTGCATACTTTGTTATCCCCCTTCCACCCTGTTCTTTAATGGTCAGAACCCCCACAGGACCACCACAGAGCAGGTATTATTTGGGTGGTGGATCATTCTCAGCACTGCAGTGACACTGATGTGGTGGTGGTGGTGTGTTAGTGTGTGTTGCGCTGGTACAAGTGGATCAGGAGTTTTTAAACACAGTGTCACTGCTGGACTGAGAATAGTCCACCAACCAAAAATATCCAGCCAACAGTGTCCTGTGTGCAGCGTCCTGTGACCACTGATGAAGAACTAGAGGATTATTAGCACAAACTGTGCAGCAACAGATAAACAGATGAGGTAGCTGTGTCTAATAGAGTGGACAGTGAGTGGACACAGTGTAAAAAAGAACTAAAGGGGGACATACCTAATAAGAAATTCTGAAAGTCATGTAAATATTTACGAGATTCTAAGAGCCCACTAGAAACAGTATAAACACACTCAGCCATTCAATTCAGCAGACAAGAAAACTGTAATATTTTGGGGTCCTTCTGTCAGAAAAACTCTGAATGTGTATGTGTGTCTTACCATTGTCAGTTCGGCCTCCAGCTCTTTGATTCTGTTCTCCTTCAGGTCCTGTGCGGAGCGTAGTGCAGTAGCGAGCTCTGTGGCTTCTTTAGTTTGACGCCGCAGATCCCACTTCTCTCTCTCCAGCAGGTCCTTCTCTTTAGCCAACACCTTTACTGCATCCTCACTCTCCTGTTCCACACACACACACACACACAGACAGATATACCTGTTACCGATGAAGCCAAATCATTTTTTTTCCTAAGTATTCTTTTTGATATATATTCTTTTCAAAAGCCCACCCAAGCAGATGTTTTAATGCTGCCTTTTGTCTGTTTGAAAGCTTTGTGGACGTGGGTGTTTTTTTATTTGAGATGAGTTTGTTAACTATGTCGAAGTTTCAAAAAAATTCATCCATGGAAATTAAGCTGCAAAAACAGCTTCATATTGGTTGTGATGTCACAACTATGAATGCATTTATATATGATCAGTCCTACAGCCTATAGCAGTTTAACCAGCCCATTAACGTCAAAGTGATAAGAAGATTGCTTGTTACTGCAGATAGTCTGAAGTAGAGTTATTGGAGTGGACATTGTGAGGAATTATGTAAGATTTGGGCTATTTGAAGACCCCTCTGGTGGAAATGTGTAACTGCACATGCAGAAGAACATTTTGTAATATCACAATGTTGTGCTTCGGTCCCCTTCCCCGACCAGAGGGGCCTATTAAAAGAGTATTCAACGAGAACTCAGTCAAAACTTACTGAAAGACGTAATTCCCAAAGATGTAGGTGAATTATGTACTATTGTCATCTTATCTTCATCAGTTCATGTTGATTTTGCATTTGAGACTTAAACATTGAACTGGACATTTTTTGTGCATGTGATTTTACTATGTTAAGATGCATGACGAGGTCATTCCACGGCATCCGACCCAACACGCCTGGCTTTTAAATGACTATTTCAGGCATCACAGCAAGACCCAAAGTGGCATATGTATACAATATTTCAGCGTTTTTTTTTGTCCTGACTCAGTAATGCCACTTCTTTCAATTAAAACATGTGCACAGCTGTAAATTATGAATCAATTTTAGGCTGTCAGGACATTTCAAAAGCAGTGACTGAAGTGCAGTGTTGTGTCCCTGAGGATTTCAGTTCAGAATTAACAGTTTATTCTCAACATTTCAGCCCAGGCTGCTTTTTGATTCACAGCAGTAGAACAGAGATCAGAATATAATTACCTCACATATCAGTCTTAAAAGCACAACAATAAAAAAACAGCCTGTTTAATTCCAGGGAATATAGAGATGTTTGAAAATGGTCATGTAAAATGAATTATGAGTAGTTTTGGGCCATAAAACTACATTGACTTTGTAAATGATCTTCAGGCAAAATGATAAAAGACAAGAAACATGGAATATGGGCCCTTTAATTTACTAGTGCATTAATGGTGTTTTTAGCCTGTTTGGATGCGAGTATGTCTTACTTTGCGGTGCTGTTCATAGTTGCGGATGAAGTCTCTGAGTTGTTCTTCACGGCTCTCCAGTGTGGCATAGAGCTGCTGCATCTGATTCACTAACTCTGCTTTCTCCAACTTCAGTCGCTTACGATCCGCCTTCATCGCTACAGAAAGAGAGAGAGAGAGAAAGAGAGAGAGAGAGAGAGAGAGAGAGAGAGAGAGAGAGAGAGAGAAGGAGAGGTATAAAGAGAGAAAGAGAGAAAGACAGAGGATGATATAGAGAAAGATAGAGAGAAACCTCAATACAGAAACAGTCATACTGATGGAGGAAATAGAAACATTGTATGGACTAGTCAGTTTGACATGGTTGCCATGAATATATAAGAGATGCTATCAATCAGTTCCATTACGATGCTCTTGGAGCTCATTATCCTATCTCTCCCTCTCTGTCTGTCTCTGTCTCTCTCTCTCTCTCTCTGTGGCCTATAGAGTGTGGTCAGTGAGGTTTTAACTGAGTGTTGCTCTTAGAAGGCGTTTGGAGCTGCTAGTCTGACTTGCAAATTATGCAAGGACATTCTGGCCATTTTTCCCAAATAAAGACTCATTATGTGGAAGCAAAACGCTAGCCAGCATGCCACAAAGGCCCTCACACACAGACGTGTGCTCACACACACCCACACACGCACAGGAGCACCTGGCAGAGGAAGTGGAGGCATGTACTGTAGACAGAGTTCAGCCCTGCCCAGCTGCTCTGCTATCAGACACCAACAAAACTCGTGAGCGGCATTTCGAGTAATTTTGTTTTACTGAACCGGTTTAGTTCAGTAAATAAACAGTGATTACTGACACATACAGGAAATGTATTCACAGCACCAATTTAATAAAACAGAGGGCTTTCATTGCGATATTGTTATATGGAAAATCAAGTGACTCCTTAATATATATATATACACACACACACATGTGTATGGGTCATTGTTATGAGTCCAAGTCTATTATTTTCCCAAATGTAACAAATGCATGACATTTATCAAATTATTCAGCAATTCCTCTATGTGAAACAATTTTCCATGTATCCATATAAAATTCATTTTAGTTTCTTTTTGCCTCCAAAAGTCTAAAAATGTTAGGTGGTGCAACTGTCCAACCATATGTGTTGATAAGGTAAACTATTAAAATGTAGCAATTTAGTTACATCAAATTTTTAATAAAATAGTTTGGCATGATTTTATATTTGATACTTTAAAATAAAGACCACGTTGCACAATAAGCCACAATAATTAAAAGTGCTCAACTCACTGAAAAACTTGTCTGTAAGTTCTTATTTCTTCAATGTCATGCGGCCCCTCCAAAAAATTTCATTTTGAGATGCTTTTAAAAAAGAGGGGCCAGGGTTTATTAATTGAAAAAAATGTAAGTATAAACTCAAGTTCAAGGACAAAGGTTTCTATGGGTTTCTAAGTAGATGCATGCTTAATTTGAAATTAGTCTGAAAAGTCAGGTGGCACAACCAGTAAGTCATATGGTGCAACCGGACCCATACAGTTTTAATAACTAACGTAGGCAATTAAAGACTTTCTGTTAATCTATAGCAAGCAGTTGCCTGCTCTGCATACTCTGACAATGGACCAGTTTGTTTCACAAAGGTCACCACCTACACGTCACCCAATGATGACACTCCTGGTTGTTTTGCATGTCAGTCAAATGGCCTTTTTCGATCAAAATAAGTGGCTGTTGTAAACAGAAGATGACTGATGAAACATATGTAGGACACTGTTCAATTTTTTGTCATGGAGTAAATGTCATGGAACAAACAAGATAAGCCACAAAAAATACTGGAAAAAACAGAAATCATATCTAAATCTGAAGTGATTTCTTTACTATATATTTGCTTTGTCTGGAGAGCTTATTTATTTTGTCTTATTTCCTTCTGTACTAAGACCAATTGATTTGGACTTTAGATTATAAAGAACAGAAGATCCCTCCCTTCTATGAACACAATGATTTGTATTCAGTATTTTACACACTGCATTACATCAAATAAAACGTCTAATTATGCTCTCTCTGTAATAAAGCATGCAGTTGGTCAGTGTTCTTTACTAACTGACTAACTGCATGCTTTATTACAAAGTAGTGAATACCGTCAGTTCTTCAAGAAACGATGATCTTCACAATATGTTCAGAAAAGCATACTGTGGTGTATAAATTATGGCCATTCCCATGAAAAACACTACCACAGTGTGTGGCATATGGGTTTGTGTTTGTGTGTGTTCCGAGCAAAACACAACAGAATCTAATACTTTAATTAAAAACAGCACAGCACTCATTAGAAATGGTAATGGGAAACTGAATGCATGTTTTGTGGTTTGTAAATGGAGCTTCTTCTCAGAGACTTTAGTCTCAGTGGGACTTCCATGTTGAAATGAGGGTTAAATAAAATATAAATAATCATTCTAGACCATTGCTCATTAACAGGTGCAACCAGCCAGAAGCAAAACACAAAATAAATAAACAGCAACATCATCACCCGCTGATATGCAGGGAAGATACAGTGCATGACTGAATATGAAATTACAGAACAGAGCTTTATTTCTCTCCAGAGGAAATTGACTTCCACATACAAAAAAAACACAGCAAGAGACAGGAGCAGATCAAAACTCTGATACATTGATAAGAACAAATGAACATGCATAACACGCCTCGGATGATTTTACACTGTACTGTGACAACCAGCTTTCTGAATCTGCTCTGAGTGAGCCATTCTCTGTGTAATAAATAATGACTTTTATACAGCTCAGATGAAAGAGTTCACAACTCTTTATTATTTTTAAATGAGACAGCTGATAGTGGCTCAAGGACAGATATTGCGCATAAGATTCAGTTGATGGGATGAAATCATGTTAAGCTGCACTGCCAGAGATTAAGTGAAAGTGTCTCCATAAAGTTGGCTGTAAAATGCCAGCATAAATAAATGTACATATGGCAGCAATTTAATGGTCAGCTTCATTTCTGAGGCCAAAATGATCTATTTCTGCCTTCTGCTTTAATGTTGCAATTTCTCAATGCTGTTCTCATGCTTACTATGATAGGTAAAGAGTATGATTTTACAATGGCTAGCACACTGAGGGTCCAATTCCACATGCTGATAGTAGTGATGATGAAATTCAGGACACAGTGACAGTATGTGACATGAAATCCAACATCCTCAAAAACAGAGAACGGTTAGTCATCCAAGGCAATGAATTGCTTTCATTTTTAGCTATGCACACTGTCAATATCACCTGTGCTTTTTTTGTACTTCCAAAAATTGTGGCTACAGATGACATTGACAGGACTTTTGCTTCAGTCTTTTTTCAGTAAAAAAGTTTGGCCACTTTTCTCTTTTGGCCAAAAAACCAAAAGCACCATTTTTGACCAGTGTGGACATTGAACCTACTTTGGGAGCAGATTTAAATGGATTGAAAATGATAAAGCCAAAGTTTTTCAGTGTATTGCCAATGATACATTAATATAAAAGCATTTAATGCAATAAACTAAAAGAGGCATCATGGTTTAGAGTTATTGTTAGGCATGACATGGAGTAAAAAAATCAGTGGTAAAAATTACGGAACCACAGGGCCTTGAGTGGATTATTGCTGGTATAACACAGTGTTGACAGGGTACAACATGATTAAATACACCCATGTGTAATAAATAATTCATTAACAGTAACAGTCCAGTAGCAATACTGTAAGTTTTGAATGAGTAGAAGTGCCATTTATGATCCAGAGCTAATCATCCAACATCAGTACTTGACCTGACTAATGCTCTTAAGGATGAATGCAGTCAAATCCTCACAGCAATGTTCTAACATCCAGTGTAAAGCCTTCCTAAAAAAGCAGATTTCAGAAGAAACAGACGAGCAGGTGTCTACAAACCTAACAATGTATGTGGACACTGAATATTGCACAGTTGTTTAAATGTAACTGAAGCACTCAGACTTCACAACTGGACCTGTCCATTTCACAAAAATCCTTTTATTCTGGGTATCTGTTAAGAAGCATGAAAATAAACAGGCTGTATCCAAATTCTACAAATTCTACTGCAGTAGGGTCAGTGAGGGCCAGGGAAGGTCAGCAATATATACACATCGCTCTAGGCCCAAAATGAGATACAGCTACTCTTCAAAATCTCCACCACATGGTCTGTGCAGCATAATAAGGGGTAAAGGTCAGTATCAGTGTCAGGGTTAATGAAGATTCACCTTGTGCTGTCTGAGGTAAGGGTGAGAGATAGGGGTGAAAGGGACAGACTTGGGGTGAGAGGTTAGAGGTTACAGACACTCGGGCTAATTATGAATGATGTGAGCTCAGGTGATTTGGGGTCAGATCTGAGGTTAGGTTCAAACCTTGGGGTCCTTGATGGGTCAGCTGAATGTGAACTCACCGTGTAGAGCCTCTTTGGCACGGTCCAGCTCCTGCTCCCTCTGGGACAGCTGCACTCGGAGCTCAGCAGCAGAGAGAAGCTCTGCAGAACAGCCTCCCCCGCTCTCCTCCAGCTCCTTATTCAACATCTCCTTCATCCGCTTCAGCTCAGCCACTTCCTCCTGGAGACACAGCACTTCCTCACGCAGCAGCACTGTGGAGAGAGAAAAGAGATTAAAAATCTCATAAGGCAGTATAATAGAGCTGCACAATACGGACAGATTACCGTATTGTGACTTTATTGCAACACGCTGCGTTTGGTATATGACGTGCAGCATGCTAAAAATACATTTGATGTAACATGATTTAAGAGCCCATATCCTATATTTTTTTTTGCATTTGATCCCCCCCCCAGCTCCCCCCGATGTTCGCTTATGAGTTAATTTGCATACCAAAAACAGTCATAATTCATTTTTACCTCACTATTTTCCAACCTCAATTTAACTGCTTTCGCTACTGTTCCTTTAACACATTCAGTGCCGCTGTTGACAGTAGATCATGTTCTATGAATTTGGGGATAATTTCGTTTTTTAGTCATTTTAATGGATTTCACTGTCCAGTATACTGGATACTGGATTTAGAAATATTTAATCTGAAAGATTCTGAAGCACAGAAACACTATTTCTGCTTACAACACTGGACTAGCCTTTAAAATGTATTTAATATGTGTAATATTACTTAAACATCTATGTAAAATGTAATGTTTTCTGATTTTTTTATTGTTTCAGCCTTTTGTTCACTTTAGATCTAGTAATGCAAATATGCATATATGCTTTATGTTAAAAAAGCTCTGTGTTTATTATTATGATATACAAATTATCATAATAATTATTTAATATTTTAGGAGTCATTCATGCTGACATCCTGGTAATTCCAAGAGTTCCGAAACTTTTCCAGGTTACTGTACATACAGTGACATGCATCAACAAAGCATGTGTATCAATTAAAAAGTAGTTACTAGGGTTTACGAACAAACTGACAAAGAAATACACAAGCTGAGTGGCTGATCTGTTTCACATATCTGATCATTTACGTTGCAGGTTGTAATCGTGATTGAAAATATATGGTAGAGCATTTTCTCACTGAATTACTGTGAGAATGACGAGAGTCTTGTAATTTGTGTGTATTTAGCTGAGACAGTGACAGTCAGGGCGAGTTTATATTATTTAAAGAAGAAATTAAAGAAAGTTTCTAAAGTTTTGGAGGAAAGAATCATTCTAAACAGACTTCATCCCTACATATTTAACAAAAGCTTTAATCCAAAGCGATTTATAGTGGAAGGTGACCATACTGTTGGGAGTCTTGTTCCAGGGCTCTTATTGGGATGTTATAGAGTGGTGTTTCTAATTCCTGCATCAATGAGGCATCAAACCTTGATAACTCCTCCACTGACAGAAGCCTTGCTTTAAGCAGAAAGCAGAGGCCACCTTGTAGACTTAGATGAGAAATTAAATTTGGTAATAAAATAACAATAACAACATGTCAACGTGTGGGCCTCTGTGTATGGATACTACTTGAAAACCCAACATTTTATGATATTATAATGTACGTAATTTTTCTCCCACCACTACTAGCTGCACACAATAAATAAATGTTAGACTTTTTGTGTTTTTGCTTTTACTTATATATAATATAAAACTTTTTCTTTTTGGCATATTCAAATACTATAAGTTTATAAACTATTTGTTAGAATACCAAAAATCATATTTTAAAATAGCCTAGATTTCCATCTGAAGTCTGGGTTTGGGTGTAGAGCTGTGTACGTGTGGGATAGGACTGACTGTAATAGTGTCTGTTTTGATTTTGGTCAGGACTGACTGTGTGTGTGAAAGGGATATTAAAGACTTCAGTAATGGTGTTTAGAGATGAAAGAGACAGCGATTAGAACTAATGATTAGTCAAAGTCAGCTACTTAATGCAAATTGCTTCAATCTGCAGAGCAGCTGAATATGCGCATACATTAACTCTTTCCCTGAATCCCCTGAGCTCTCACAATTCATTCAAATACACATTTCAATACGGTATAGCGGCATCTCTGCCTTATGCAAAACAATCCTTTAAAAAACATGAGTGGATGCATAGAAGAGAAATTTCTCGCCTTGAACACTGAGAGACGACAGGAAAATGGTGTGTGTGTGTGTGTGTGTGTGAGAGAGAGAGAGAGAGAGAGAGAGAGGGAGAGAGAGAGAGAGATTAGTGAGTCATAAATAAGATTCTGAAAGTATCAAAAAAGTATCAAAAACCAACCGGGGTAACCAGCCCACTGTAGGCGAGAGTAGCCGAGGCATACATGAAGAGAAATATCGCAAATTATAGAATAGCCTAAGTAAAGTAGAATGGTCACTAAATCATATATATAAACAATATAAAATGATAACAGTAAAACAGTTAAAATGAATGAAGTCATTTTAAAGAGTTGCGAAGTAATCTGTCATCTGAACAACACGCAAATTCTTGTAACTTACAGAGATGGCGGAGCTTTCAGTCCGACGGCCACAGCTGCCAAGCCCAGCAAAACACTAAAAATAACCGTTCTGTGGTTTAATTCCTGCTTTGAGTTTATAGGGAATAAGTGCCGTTTGGTGAAGTTGCTTCACAGTGAGCCTGATGGCCATGACTGCAGTGTTATTTCAGCAGAGGATAATGTATTAGTGAATAGACCATGTCAAACACTGGATGTCAGTTCGCCTTGCAGGAACTGTGCTGGTGGGCATGGGACAAAACGTTTTGGTTGCAGGCGGGAGCGGGACAAATGATTCCGATTTTCCATGGCAGCAGGTGGGAGCAGAATGAAGTACTGCAGGTTGAGATTTCTAAAATGAAGTTTAAGAGGTTCATAATTACACTAATTTGTTCAAATTTTAAACTTGGCTTGAAAAAAAAAACGCCTCATCCTGCTCTCTGAGGCAATGCCAAAAACAGACCTCCACTGAAAGGTTATTCTGTTTCACTGTGGTTCAAGGCTTTTAACCAGCTCTCTATGCTATATTGTTGCTCTTATTATTGGTCATCGGCTTTTCAGTTCCTGCAGAAATAAGAGAACTTCATCTTCTCTTTCCTGGAAAGCCTGAAGACCAAGTGAATAGCACTGAATGACCCCATCACAAATAAGCAAAAGTGAAAAATGCCATATGCCACAACATGTACAGCGGCTTTTGTCAGAGAGAAGGAATGATCTGTTCAAACGACTGAGCTTTTTGTAGAATAGAAAACCCTTACACTCATTCTTCTTAATCAGCAGCATGCTGAGTCCCTTTACTAAAACATGCAGTAGTCAAGAGGTGAAGGATTCCAACAAAGACCACATAGTAACAAAGAAATCAAAAGCACACCTTACAAGCAAAAAATACTGTGGGCACACAAAACAGTCTGAAATTGCATCACCTTGAATCCTGAATCTCTGAGGGCTCCATTACAAATCAGGTAGAATGTGGCTTACTGCCTCACCATATAACAGCACTGAATCATGACAGTATAAATCCTTTCATGAGAGTCTGTTTGATGTGGGAATTGTTATCATGAGGCCTTGACAGCTCGGTGTTGACAAAGACAAAATGAAGAAGTAGCATAAATCAGATCAGCACTGCAGCTCTGACAAACTGTCACACTTCCTTACACATTCAAACCTTATCTTGTGCATGTGTGTGACTGTGTGCGCTTTATGGAAGTGTTCTGAATGCTTGGGTTTGTTTACATGACCTAGCAGACAGCCAGATTGGCTCTACTGCCAAAATTCTACCAACTCTGCTCTCATGGTCCCTACACCATATTTTGCAAATGGCATTGCTAAGCGTGGGAGATGCAGAAAAAAAGATGAGCATGATATGAGAGCTGTTGCTATTAATTATATTATAAGGGATGTCACTACCGATATAGGGGATGTCACTACCGATATTCACAATCAAGTAATCTAAAGGTTTTGACGATTAATCAAGTACTCATACTTGATGACCTGTAGTTTATTACAGCAAACATTTAACTTTCCTTTATATACATAAAACTTTCAATCAGACACACATTCATGAGATCCTGTTGGTGTGGGTTTCCTCTTTTTCAATGTCTGAGTGTCAATAGCTCTCCTTTGTGGAGAATCCTCAGACTGATAAACATGGCTTTAGAATGACATGCAGATTCCCTGTTTGTCATTCAAATTGTCAGCTGATCATTTTTTTAACTAACTGAGTAAAACAAGACATTGTAAAATCACGCCAAATAATTACAATGGAACAGAAAAAAATCATACCAAGCCCTTCAAAAGATAAGACAGAAAGCCTAGAAAATATACGTAAATAATACACTACATGGCAAACAATGCATGTATTAGGCCATTGCTTACTATAAACAGATACAGTCTTTGTCTTTACCCTGTTCTTCAATAGTCAGGACCCCCACAGGACACCACAGAGCAGGTATTATTTAGGTGTAGGTTCATTGTCAGTACTGCAGTCACACTGACGTGGTGGTAGAGTGTTAGTGTGTGTTGCGCTGGTACGAGTGGATCAGACACAGCAGCGCTGCTGGAGTTTTTAAACTGTCCTATGAGAGTTATGACGACTGAAGAACAGGGTAAAAGGGTAAAATTGTAGAACTACAAAGTGCACCTATGTGTTAAGTGGAGCTGAAAAAATGGACTATATATATATATATATACACATATGTAGTGTAACACTTTATGACTATAGTAAGTATAAATAAACATACATACAGTAAAACATTACAGGTTTCTTTATTGTAAAAAGTTATTAATATCTTAAGATATAGAAAAATACAGTTGCATAAGTTTGATTCCTGACTTCTTACTGAATTTTCTATTGCACAAACTCATTAGCAACACACCTGTAATTTAATGAAGGATCGATTAGGTAAACTAGGTATCGGACGGTAACTGTTAATACTAGGCTTCCTCAAGGAGAGGTCTGGAAACAAGCTGGCTAAAGTCAAACTGAAATTACAACAAACTGAATGATGGAGAGAAGACCTGCATAGTGTGCAGCGTGTGCAACAGAATGAGGTTTATCAGCCACTGTTACAAAATGCCCACATTAATTTCTATGTTAATTAAGCACTCAAATGTCATTATGCACAATGCAGCTCTTAGTGGATAATGCAGACACCCAGCTGCACAATCACACAAGCAGTAGATAATGGGCTACTTAAACCAGCGCGAGTGCAGCAGAAAATGAGCTGGTCAACTGCACTTTCAGCGTAACTCAGGGTAAATGATATGTGCTTTGAAGTACCTAATTCATTAAAGAAATGAGCCATTCTTTGAATAAGTTGTACATGGATAATGTGCACAAAAGTCATTTAACCTTTAACGGAATACAGTCATTATTGTTACTTTGCTATACAGTTGACTTACTTTACATAATTATTTATTTAATATTGGGCTGAACTGAGGTTTTTTGAGGTGGGTTTGGGATGTAATTGTCAGAATGGCTTCAAAAAGAAAAGAATAACAGTACAGAGCATCACTTAGTCAGCTGTAAAAACAAAGGGCCTCATTTACCAGCCGTTCTTAAGAAGAAATTTCTTATGCAGTTCTCATAAAGACTCTGACATTCACCACTGTCTTCTAATTGGTATTTGTTCTTAGGTAAGAGCAGAATCTACACACACTCAAGAGCACAAAACTGTGAACAGTTCTGTTATGAATCTGATATAGACTTTTCTTAGGACCTTTCTAAAGCACAAATTTCAGAAAAACTTAGGAAGATATTGGTGAACGAGGCCCAGTGTGCGCAATAGGGCTGTGAAAATAATATTCCACTTTCAAATCTGATGAAAAAAATGCACATTTGAATGTAGAAAATGTCCATTCGGTTGCTGTAGCTCCTTGTATGTTTCAAGCCAATTAGTACGAAGGGAGCCGATTCAAATGAAGGGAAGAATATGGCACTGCTGACCCCAAACAAGAAAAAACAACAAAAATAATTTTGGCCTTAATTAGAGTTTTAAATTGGGGATATCTGCAAACATCCGACAGCCTGTTAGCAACCCAGTCATTCTGAACGAAGCAATATGTTTACTTTATAAACTGAATAACACTAATGGGCCAAAATACGTTCTTGTGTAAGGAAATCAATGATCTGCTTTAGATAACAGATGTTTTTTGACAAGGCAACTTTCTAAAGGTGGATGCTGTGTAGCTCAGTGAGCTAATAATCACGTAATATGTATGAGCTGAACTGAACTTCTAGTTTAGCTGTTGAGGCTATGCTGCTAGACAGCTTCAAACACTCGCTCCACATACACACCTTTCTTGCACTACTACTGGTGTGCTCACACTTTTAGCACAGTCACTCTCTTTAGTTTAATGACAGCAGAAAATCACTGCCAGGGAAATTTTATGAGTAAGTCATTCTCAAGGACACATCAGAATAGGCCTGGCTTTTACTGTAGTTATGTATCCTACTTATTTTTTTGCATAATAATAAAAACGTTTTTTTAATTCAAATATTTTCAATGGGAAATGGGAAAATGTGAATTTGATTTGTGCACATTAAATGTGTAGTGTTTGGGGCCAACGAAGCACAAGAAAAATTGGTGTCCCTTTATTTTCAGGAACACCTAAAGGGACTTTATTAAGGCTCTTTTGTCAGCATTTATTAGACTTGTAAGCCTTATTAGACGCTTTCAAATGGTTTATTCACTATGCATAAAGCTTTATTCAGTATAACTTGTATTAGTACATGATTGGAGAGAAACACTAATAACTGCATTAAATTCAAAATTTACATCTTATTAGAGTGTAACAGGCAGCATTTGTTTCTAGGTAGTTTATAACTTTAGAGTAAATAAGAGTTTAATAATTCACTACTCCCTCAACATGTTCTATATTCTAAAGCACAATTTCAGTCATCATTAATTAGATGCTAAAAAGTGCATAACAAGTTTTCAGTAAGTCAATTCACATTACAAACTGACAACTTGGTATTTTGGTTGTTATACAAGAAGTCAATGGCTAAAACTGTACTTCAGAATATGGAGCACATCTTGTGTCTTTTCATGACTTTCATCAGCTCTTAAGTAATATACCCAAATAAAGCAATAAGCATGACACTACCTAGAACCCAAATGTTCCCACTTGTACACTAATAAGAGAATTTGATCATTTGTGCTCACATAAAAAGGTATAAACAAAGTGTATATTATACATTTTTACAATAGATAACACATAACAGATCTCCAATTATATATTAATACAGGTTACAATGTATAAAGCTTAATGCATAGTGAATAAACCATTCAGAACTGTCTAATTGGAGCAAAGAACCTTAATAAACAAAGCAGACCTCAATAAAGCCCCAACAGGTGTTCCTTAAAAGTTTCAAATAAAATGATACAGAAAATGTATATATGACACTGTCCTTCTACACTCATTGTCCATTTTATCAGCTCCACTTACTATAAAGGTGCACTTTGTAGTTCTGCAATTACAGACTGTTGTCCATCTATTTCTCTGCACACTTTGTTAGTCCCCTTTTACCCTGTTCTTCAAAGGTCAGGAACCCCACAGGACCACCGCAGAGCAGGTATTATTTGGGTGGTGGATCATTCTCAGCACTGCAGTGACACTGATGTAGTGATGGTGTGTTAGTGTGTGTTGTGCTGGTCTGAGTGGATCAGACACAGCAGTGCTGCTGGAGTTTTTAAACACCTCAGTGTCACTGCTGGACTGAGAATAGTCCACCAACCAAAAATATCCAACCAACAGTGTCCTGTGGGCAGCATCCTGTGACCACTGATGAAGAACTAGAGGATGACCAACACAAACTGTGCAGCTACAGATGAGCTACTGTCTCTGACTTTACATCTACAAGGTGGACTGACAAGGTAGGAGTGTCTAATCGAGTGGACAGTGAGTGGACACAGTGTTTAAAAACTCCAGCAGCACTGCTGTGTCTGATCCACTCGTACCAGCCCAACACACACTAACACACCACCACCACGTCAGTGTTACTGCAGTGCTGAGAATGATCCACCACCCAAATTATACCCGCTCTGTGGTGGTCCTATTGGGGTCCTGACCATTTAAGAACGGGGTAAAAGGGGGCTAACAAAGTATGCAGAGAAACAGATGTACTACAGTCTGTAATTGTAGAACTACAAAGTGCACCTATATGGTAAGTGGAGCTGATAAAAAAGGAACAATGAGTGTAGAAACAACAAGGTGGTTTTAATGTTACAGCTGATTGGTGGTGTCAAGTAATTTTTTTTTCCCATTCATTGTAAATCAAAATGTGACTGTTCACTCAGTAATACAACAACTCACAAATGTGAGTCATTTCCAACCACTGTAATTTCAAACCATTGACCTCAGTAAACCAGTATAATTTCACCAGTGTAGTGTCATTTTGCCAGTATAATTTGATTCACTAGAGCAGTTGGACAGTGGAAAGAAATGGACAGAATTTAGAGAGCCAGGAGTAAGACTAGAGATAATCAATAATGTGTTCTTCAGACAAAAGCACTGTGACTGAAAACGAGGGATGAAACACTTAGTTAGAAAAAGACAGAGGGCCAAGGCCAATGACAGATTACTGCTCTTGTATATTTAATGGAGAGGGCACTGGCCCAGAAAGAGATCAGCAAGAAGAGAGGCTAGTTTATAAGCAATGAACGCCTGGAGCTCAGGCTCAATATTAATTTATATCCTCTTCCATTTTCAAAAACTAATTTCAAGCCCTGAAGACTCTGGAGCACATGAACCTGAAAATGTCAGGCTTTGGTGTGACTTTATGTCATTTTATTATCAATGTACAGTACTACTGCAAAATGAGAGACTGCTGATTTAATTTTCAGTCAAAACGGCCTTAAAGTACAAGCCATTTTTAAGGAGACATTTGTGAGGAGATAAGATCTTAAGAAAATCCACTTGCATAAGGTAGAGGAAAGTCAAATCAGTGAAAAAACAGAAGTTTCCAAAACTGAAGTAAACAAATGGTTACAGATATAGAGAAAAATGACTCCTAACAACTGTGCAAGAGCTGGTAGACCACCAAAACTGCCACCATCAGACAAACAGTGCTTAAGCTTTCATCTTTGAGAGAGAGGAGAAAAATCCAGAAGTGTTTCAGTCCATCCTTTCACTGTGAGAAGACAACTCAACACCATGAGTCTAAAAGGACGTGTAGCTGCCAAAGAGCTGTTACTGAGAAAAGAAAGTGTTCTCTGAACAATGGACTGGCCACTCCAGAGTCCAGACCTCAACTTCTTTGAGAAGCAGAAAACGCAATCAGCTTCTAAGACTGAACTTTGGAGGAGTCGTAAAAATATTCCTGCAGATTTCTTTGAAAAACTGAAAGCAAGTCTTTCATAAAGACTGGAAGCTGCAATAAAGAAACAATACTGAAAGTCTTCTGTGTCATTAAAAAAAAGGATGGTCTCTGACTTGTACAGCAGTGCATGTGTGCAAAGAAGAAGATGCATAGATCTTAAACAGGTGATTCGACCAGGCAGATGTTGAAAAGTTAGAATTGATTATCATTGATTATAATAGAAACTGTTGAAGTATGTGCTCATTTTTGGGCCAAAAAAGTTTTTCAAGATTTTCAGATTTTTGATGCTGTTTGGTGTTTTGCTTTTATGGCCTATAGCGTATTACTGTGCAAATAATTCCTCCAATCACATTTTCTGTGATCTGTGTATTTTTAAATAGAATCTGAACTCTGTTTCAAAATAATCAAATCAATTTGTGGTGAACTTTGATATTTCATGATGCGTTAAATAACTTCCGAAAGAATTGCATTAAAATCAAATCCAATTTAATTGTTGCAAGGTCACAGATTTACACCCGAGAGGCCGTGTTTCTGCTCTCTTGATCCTTGTTTGAGCGTGAACAGGACTGGTTTTGAATGTCAACAGTATCTCCTCTTGCTGCCTCAGTTTGAATGTAAACAGGTCCAAAGATCATAACGGTTCTGCAGTCCCAGCGCATTCAACAAACACCTAAACCCCCCATTACTGACCACCACACCCCACCCATTGAGAGGGGAACCAGTCATTCAGGTCTTTAAACTTTCCTTTAGCACTAAACGATTCTGTTTTCCCTCAGGAAGACGACCGGTAACCCCAGATACTCACCGGCTTTCCCCTCCTCTCGATCCGACTTCATTCCACACTCTGTCCCCAACACCTGTCTGCTTCCAGCAGCAGCTACTGATACTTCATATTTAGCAATGACAAAGAAAAAACATCACCAGCTCCAAAGTTTTCCATCAGCCAAGCACTAAAACTCTGAGCTCTCTCTCTCTTACTCTATCACTGTCTTTTGTAGGTCTCTCGCTCTGTCAGCCTCTACACGGTGAGCGTAACAGCAGGTTTGCTAGTATTTCATTTCCCCTCTCCCTGCTCAAGCAAACTGGGCGGGGACAGCCGGGACATAATGCCACGACCTGAGCTAACCTACCCCCCCGCCCCCACACGTTACCACACGCATACACACACAGGTGAATAGAGGGGAGGAGCTAGGGTCAAGGTGCAGTATTTCCAGCAAGTGAATACATACTCTCTCCTCTTTCTCTCTCTGTTTAACACTCTCTCACTCTAACACCTGATTTTCTACTTAACACCTCTTTACTTCAGTTCCCACACACATTATCACAAACCTAAACACAGTTTACAATACACATTTTAATACAGGTTTTGGTAGCACTTTATTTTGCAGTGTGATAAGTAAATATACAGGACTTACAAAGAGTCTGGTACATACTTTGCGTGCTGGATAATAAAGTATGTAATAATTGTGAAAAGTACCAGGTATATAAACTACAACTTGGTGCTACAATTAAAAATAACTCAGAATTTAATATATATACATGCAGTACTTACAAAAAATACTTGGTGCAAACTTTTTAAGTTGTATATAGTCTTAAACAAAAGTTTGGACACCCCTGGTCAAATTACATGCTTTGCTTTGTTGATTTTCTAAGTGAAAGTAAGCTAACACCTCTACAGAGAACATAGTTCTACACAATTTAACCCCTTAAATGGCCAGGGTCCACCAGCAGGGCCAAAGTTTTATTACACACTGCTATAACATAAAAATAACTCAATCCGTTTGCACTGAAGTCCCTGTAGTTCCTGAATAATTGGCCGTAGCATGTGATAAGCCTGAGATTTTATGTGGTTAGTGCACAATTTATTGATTTTATTAGTAAAAAAATTTGTTTTGGTTTGTTTTTCCCCAATACGTTAAACCCACGAAAAAGAAACTGTAAATTATAATTTGCAGAAAAATACCTCATTTAAAATTGCTTTTTTCTTCCATTATAGTCAATAATGGAATCATTCAATTGCCCTGCGATGGACTGGCGACCTGTCCAGGGTGTATCCTGCCTTTCAGCCAATGACAGCTGGGATAGGCTCCAGCACCCCACCGCGACCCAGAAGGATAAGCAGTTTAGATGATGTACGTATGTAGTCAATAATGACAAAAAGGAAGAAGCACCAGCCTGCTCTGAAATAATTTTCAACAGCTCTTTACTGTAATGTAACAGTTCGCTGAATATGCCACAACAGCCATACATAGTTCATTTTTAAGTAATATAATCATAGGAATCATTATTGCAGTATTCTCCTAAACATTTATAGCAAAATGCAAGAATCTTAGATGCATAATGTAAAAAAATAAAAAATGACACTGAAATAGGCAACAAAATTGAATATCTATAACGATTATGTATGATATTATTATTCCTGCTTATAATATTATGCATTTTTGTGTTTTAATGTTTATATATAAAGCATGAGATATTAATATGATACGTGTAATTGTAGGCATACTTTGTTTACACAATTTTACATCTGAACTGCTGTAAGTTATAGCCTCCTGATGTTGGTCCCCCGCCACCCCCAACCTGTCAGATTAAATTTGCACCCCTCAGTAGAACACACAGTATCTAAGACCATTCTCCATATCAAACATATTTTTGCATACTGTTCTGTGTCCTCTGTTTACAGTGTGAAAATATCTGAACACTGACTGGCAGCCTTGTGACTGGCCTCAAGTTGTGGACTGCTATGATTGTAGGTGTGTATGTACTATGGGGCCAAGCAATAACCCACTTACTGTATTTTCTGAATATTGTCCAGGGTGAAGAATTTGAATCACAATACATGAAACCAACACAGACCAATGTGGAAATGAACCACTCTCGCCCACTCTCTCCCCTCCCCAATTTGTCAGAGACCAATTTGTGGTGTGCCAAGTTGGCTGAAGCTACAGGATTCCATCTCTCTGACTGACATTATAATTAAATCGGAAAACATTTACAAATTAATAGACTCTCTCAGAGAGAGAGAGAGAGAGAGAGAGAGAGAGAGAGAGAGAGAGAGAGAGAGAGAGAGAGAGAAAGCTCCACTGAAAAACACCTTTAAAGAAAAACTACATTTTTCTTGTATTTTATTTTGTCACCTAAGGTCTTCTTATATCTTATTATCTGTGTAGATTTATATGACAAAACAACCATTATTCATTTTTTACAGACTATTTTCCAATATAACTTTATCACTTTCAGTGTAACACGCTGTTTTTGTTACTGCACTTTTAAGAAGGTGGTAAAAGTGGGATAAGAAAGTAGAGAACTGTAACAACTGTAGAAACTGTAGAACTGTAAAATGCACCTACAGTGTCCTCCACAAATATTGGCACCCTGATAAACATGAACCAAACAGGCTGTAAAAACATTCTTTATTGACTATACTTTTGATCTATCATTCAACAAATTAACAAAATTCTAACCTTTTTCAAGTACAATGAAAAAAATAAGGAAATAAATATTTGTTATAATTTTTATAATAATGTTCTCCAATAATGCTTAATGAGACAAGAGAACACATGGCAAAAGATCTGAGACCATTCCTCCATACAGAACCTCTCCAGGTCCACACTGTCAACTCTCCTCTTCAGCTCATCCCACGGGTTTTCTATGGGGTTTAGGTCAGGGGACTGGGATGGCCATTAGCATTTGACCATAGAAAATGATCCCACTGAAAGTTCCAGTAATGGCTGGCGAACTGTAGGCACTTGAGTGTGTTGGTTTTCTTTCTTTTCCTGGCAGATTCTTAACATGTTTACAACACTGCTGTTTTCTCTGGTCTTTCTCATAAATGAAGGCAATTTGGCCTGTGTTTCATCTCATGTATACTCCCCAGTGAAACAGGAAGTCCTGGCTGACCAGTTAAGTGTTCCTAATCACCTGGTGAACTTAAAAACATAAAATATGAACGGCAATATACTTCATTTAGATTTCGATCTTAAGAGTTTCTAGGGGTGCTAATAATTGTGGTAAACATAGATTTAAGAAAAATATTCTTTTCATGACAAGATTTAGTTTTTACTATCAGTCATCTTACCTTAAGGCTATATTTTTGCTAACATTTTGAAAGAAAGATCAAGAAGAAAAAGTAATTAGGAATATTTTTACAACTTATTTTGTTCCTAATTACCAAGCATGGCAATATTTGTGGAAGGCCCTCTATAAGGTCAGTGGAGCTGATAAAATGGACAATGAGTGTAGATACAAGGTAGGTTTACTAGTACTAATAGTATTACTAATAGTAATACTAAGTGCTCAGTGGGTGTATAATATTTAGTTGTTGATACTTCTGTGTAATTTTCTGTTAAATATGTTTTAAATTGTTTTTTATGTTACTTTTTTTCCTGAATAACTTTTATTTAATATCCATCCTGACTGGAAATGAAGTAAATGAAAGGGTGATCTCTGACAGTGTCACACTGCTTGAGTTTTGTCTATGGAAAATAAATAAAGGAGTAATTTCATACCATCCTTCAAGTCATTTGGTTTTATCAGCTGCAATTACTCCAACATGCATGTAAATAAGCCTGAACTTGGCTGACTGAGCCACATAAATGTGTTTTGCAGATTTAATTTAACAAACAGCAGATGCTAGAACATCTAAATGTAAATACAACTTTTCCTAGCTGAGGTTCCAGCTATGCCTGCCCAGCTTTCATTCTGAAACAGCAGCACTGCCAGATTTCTTCAAAATCAGCCAAATTTAGTGACATTAAGACCTACAAATTATAGGCTGTACTTGTTTGTTTGAATATCTCGTCAACTATTCAGTCAAATTGTACTCTACATACTAATTAATAAAATGATTCATTCCTTCTTTTTGATATATAAATAATTTAAATGAACAGATTTTCTTTATGTATTTTAGAGAACAGTCCTATACACACTCATACACATCCAGTAAGCATTCCTCCAGTCATATTATTGTGCCAGATGTATCTGCACTAAAGTCATTAAAGAAAAACCAAGGACACACCCTATAAGACATGTACTTCACTTTAATGACTGAATGAAAAAAAAAGCTGAAACCCCTTTTTTATAATTTTTAATTTGCTGTCTGTACCATTGCTTAAATTATGTTCATTTACTTTGCCTTTTCATGTATGCCTTTAAATGCAGTGTAATTGAAGTACTACAAGGTAATAATAAACAATTTCTCAACCCAGATCATGCCAGCCAGCAATCCAGAGCAGCAGAAAAACTCATTTGGACTGCCCCGACACTGTCACCTCAAATTAGAGCTCTAAAACAGGTAATCAGGAATTAAGCCTCACAAGCCTTACTTCTATCGAGACAACCTGGCCAGGAACTGCTGTGTAGAAGCAGATATTTTCGAACCAGTGCTTTTTCAAAAACAGACTGCCAGAGCTCAGAGCTCAAGGTTTCTTTACCTGTAACACCAAAGAAAGTGACTTATGACTATGTCAGCGACTACAGTACTGTGCGAAAGTCAGACACCATCCTTCATTTATTTAATTTCCAGACATAACAGCCATTAAGGACAAGGTCTTCATTTTTCAATGTCAATAAGAAGCAGAATTCTTCCATTCTTTTCAGGAGTTCAGTCTTAGAAGTTGGTTGCATTTTCTGTTTCTTTCGATCCAAATAATCCCTAACATATTCAATGATGCTGAGGTCTGGACTCTGGGGAGGTTAGTCTATTGTTCTACCAGCAGCTTCTTTGTTTGGCCAGCTACGCATCATTTCAGACCCATAGTGCTGAGTTGTCTTCTCATAGTGGAAGGATGGACAGAAACACCTGGGGATTTTTCAGATCTGAAGCAAAAGTGGAGCTTGATTTTCTCCTCTCTCTCAAAGATGAAAGCTTTAAGCACTGTTTATCTGATGGTGACAGTTTTTTGGTCTACCAGGCCCCATTTTTGGATCCACTTATTTTCCTTTGACTTTGCTCTTTTTATGCTAGTTGTTTTATCTAATTTGTAATCATATCTCTACAGAAATATCTCCTGAAAAATAAGTGCTTAATGGCTGTTTTGACTGGAAATAAATAAGGAGTGGTCTCTGACTTTTGCACAGTACTGTATATCTTGCTGTTGCTCTCAAAGACTAGCATTTAGTTTCATATACAGATGTTTATTTCTCATCGAACTAATAGACGATGGTGCCCAGAAGGGTACGGTTTCATAAAATGAACGGCTATTTCAATTATGTTAATTCTAAAATTTATCAAATGTAACTCAATGTTCGAGTCAAAAGTTCACACTCATGCTGACAAAGTTATACGTAGACAGGAGTCGATCAAATGTCTCACCATTCTTGTTAGATTTTTCTAATTGTTATGCTATTCCAACCAAGTCAGATGTTCACAAGAAGTTGTTCTGTATTTAAATCAAAGTTGCACTGCATGTGATTAACAGCACTGGGCCTACAAGATACTGATTAGTTTTCAGCTTTAGTTTTCCTATAATCCAAACACCCAGAACCCAAGCATCACATCACAGCAGCAAAGGTTTCTATCAGCATGTGTTTTTGATGCAGGCGCTGCCTATGTGAACAGTCTTACAAGGGTTTGAATTCATTAAGCATTTTGGGTATTTGAGTTCTTTCATAGTCAGACAGTGGCAGAACGGATTCAGCTAAAATGCTCAAAGCAGCTTGCAATGATGAATTTTCATTTATATGAATGAATCATTCATTTGTATTTTTGCACTAATGAAGTTTAATTTCGTTGGTGTTCGTCTTTAAGTAAAGATAAGAAGTAATTTGATAAAGGAAAGTGAGCTACAAACAGAACAATGAAGAAAACCACTCTGTCATTGCTGAAAACAAACAGCAGCGAAATTACAGTCGGAAATTATTCTTTTCTAAATCACGCTGCGAGTGAGAGACGCAGGAATAAGAATGGACTAAGCACTGCTAGGAAAGAGTGGTTCTCTAAATATCTCATGAAAGGTACACAGCAGGCAGTCAGGCTGCATCTGTGGATGTGCAGACCACACACACTGACCTCTAAACCTGTTCCCCTCATTAACACAAAAGAGAAATATCTGCATCAGAAAAATTAAAACTCACATCCCTCCTAAGGGTGGGCAAAATCGAATATCACTTAAAGGCACTTTGGCAAATGATACGCATTGTGATATTTAGTCTTCTCCTGAGCTTTGCAAACAAGAATCATGTGTAGAGTCAAACATAAAATAGGTTTTCTCACGAGAGTGAAGAATGTGAGCCAAAACCTCATATTTTTCATACTCTAGCTACCAGCATACATGCTAATAATGCTGACATTATAGTAGTGGTGGGCGATATGGCAAAAAAACTTTCATGACACATGATATGTCACAACATCTATTTCTTCTGACATCTGATAAGTTGGAATGGACAAAAAAAGAATGTGTGATGCCACATTTGAAAAAACTATACAAAAAACTATGAGTATAACTTCTGAGACAGCTAACATTAACTTGGTAAACTATTCACAAATAGATAATTCTGAAAATAGTGATCAACACATCAAATACTATTCCAGTTTGCATTACGATGCACTTATTGGTCATGTACTAGTAGCTGGACCTTCAGTACATAATAGCTAAGTAAGGCTGCTGATACAGCAAAGTGATGGAAAAATTCCTACTGAAGTCAGCTCAAATACAGTTAATCCCCCTGGGTGTTATTTTGCTCCTTTTTAAATTTCTGCTTTCTTCCATTATTTGTCTGCCTTATATTGTTAGCGTTGGTAGAGTACGAGGGTGACATTTATTACTATATGGCGAAAATTGCTGCTTGTCTCGAGCAACACTTGTGCTTGCACATTTCAACAATGATCATCAGTCAGTCAGTCAGTGACTAAGTCAGAGACATCAACTCTTGTATGCAGTCTTGTACCCATTATAGTCACCCAGTGGCTGCCCCATTGGGTGACTAAAATGGGTACAATGACTTTTCTAAATCAGCTTTCCCAAAAATAGGAAGGAACAAAGAAAAAATGGTAAAACTAAATGAATAAAATAAAATGGAATAATGGGCTGCCATCAGCTATGCATATTGTGCCATTACTGTACACTGGTTGGTGTTGTATCTGTAATTGGTCTGAATCTGTCTTTTTGATGATGCACACAGTGATGTTCAGTGTTTTAGAAGTACTGATGATACCCACAAAAGCACCTCTTTCATCATAATACTGATAACATGCAGTCATATTGCCCATCTCTCCCTTCCGTCATTTAAAAACACCACTGTGGCTGAGAAATAAATTCTAATCAAGATTAAAAGATTAAAGATATTATCAAAGCCCCAGAGCTGTAGTTAATGTTCTATTTCTCTTTCTCCCTCTCTCTCTCTCTCATAATGTTCCTCATTGCTGCTGTACAAAGAGCAAAATGCCAGAGCAGTTTAACCAAAGAAAGCCATTACAGCCTCTAACAGAGGGAGGAAGAGAGCCTTGAGGCGACATGGCAGTGAAGACTTCCTATAGCACACTGTTCTTCACAGACTACAGGAAGGAGCTGTATAGCACATGCAGTCCAGCACCACAGAGAGCACACTATTCATACAGCAAACAGATGTGCAATGATACTATGGATATCAGATTACATCCACTTTCTCACAAACAATTAGTAGCACTGAATTGCTATTACTGCGATGGACTGGCAACCTGTCCAGGGTGTATCCTACCCAGGGGGATAAGTGGTTTAGAAAATGTTTGTGTACGTGTGTGTATGTGTGTGTGTGAATTGCTATTAATAATTGCCTTCGTTACATAAGAAATACAATTTAGCATATTATTGCTATCCAAGAAAAAAAAACAGGTAATTTCACAGTAGAAGTCTGTCCTTCACTTTTCATGTTAGTTCATGTAAAGTGGTTTTATCTATAATAATTTAGAGAATTTCAAGCAATCCTTTCATTCTGAAATTTTCACACAGTGTAAAGGGCAGCTGTTGTGCTATTATGTGGAAAAAAAAAGAATTTTAGGCTGCTACAAAGCACACTCAGAGACCTTCAAATGTGCAATTTATGAGACTAAATTGCATGTTCTAAATTGCTTTTGTTTTCAATGACCCTATACTTTAATTATGTTTATTTTGTTAACTGATTGAATATTCCATTTTTTTACAAATACAATAATAATGCCTCTAAAACTTTAACAAATGTTTCAGAAGTGGCTGTTTTGGTAGTGACAATTTTAGCTCATTTTGAACAAAAAGGTTAGCGAGTTCAAGTCTAGCAAACACACAGTTATTTGAACAGTTATACTCAAAAATATTTTTCTTTAAAACACAAAAAAGTTCACTTAATTGCAAATAATATGTGTTTTGGTGACAATTCTTAATGTTCCACACTCATTCTCAAACTTTGGGACACCTTTACTTAAAAAGAGTGGGATCTAACTGCTCACCATGTGGCCATGAGGGGATGCAGTCTCACTTCCTGCTCTAAAATGCAGGGGTGTGGCTAAAATAAGGCTCTATTCAAGTTGAAAAGTTGAACAGAAGCTACCCTATAAAGGATGATTTTGTATGTATTTAGCTTATTGCTGTCTTAATTAAAGCCTTTGGTTTAAATAGATTATAATATTATCCTTTTAAATATCTAAGGTCTGAATATCTAATTGTTTTTTTTAATAGTTTTTTTTTACTGTGAATACAATTTGAAGTAATTTGGTAGAATGGTCCTTTAATACCCGCACTGAGTACTTTATTAGGAACACTATACTAATACTGGGTATAGCCTCCTTGACATGGTGCATTATCAAGCTGGAAACAGCCGTTACAAAATTGGTAAATTGTGGCCATGAAGGGATGCACATGGTCAGCAACAATACTCAAGTAGGCTATGGCATTCAAGTGATGACTGATTAATCAAGAATTCCCCGCACCATTACACCACCTCCACCAGTCTGATCTTTTGACACAAGGCAGGTTGGATTCACCCTGTTGGTACCAAATTCTGACCCTGACTTTTGCTGTTGTAGCCCATCCACCTCCAGGTTTGATGCGTTTTGCATTCTAAAATGCTTTTCTGCTCACCACAACTGTACAGACTATCTGAGTTACCATAGCCTTTCTGTCAACTCAAACCAGTCTGACCATTCTCTGTGGACCTCTCTCTTCAACAAGGCATTTCTGTCCACAGAACTGCCACTCACTGGATGTTTTTTTCTTTATTGCATCATTCTGAGTAACCTCTAGAGATTGTTGTGTGTGAAAATCTCAAGAGATCAGCAGTTACAATGAAACAGCCTGCCTGGGACCAACAATCAAAGATCACATTTTTTCCCCATTCTAATGGTTGATGTGAACACTACCTGAAGCTGATGGCCCGTATCTGCCTGATTTTATGCACTGCACTACTGCCAACACATTGGCTGATTAGATAACTGCATGAATGAGCAGGTGTATAGGTGTTCCTATTAAAGTTTGAGCAACTAATGGTGGCCGCCTTGTAAAACCAGGCAGAAATTAGTGATAGCATCTCAAAAGCATGGTAATAAGAGACTTTCTGTCATAACAGCAGCAAAATAATGACTTGGTGGAGGCACGAGCTTCAAACACGTGTTAAAGTATGTTTATCAACAGAATTACAGTTCATCTCTCAGGGTCAGATTGGACGTGTGTGAAAAGACGCAGTGTAAAATATGCTGTGATGAGCAGATGTTTTATTGTTTCACAAATTCTATTTTCTTAGCTGGAGTAGTATTGCAACCCTGTTTTAGCTGAATGCTTTGGTGGCAAAGAACTTCATTTATTGACATCATTATCTCTTTATCACTCTGCTTTCATTTTCTCTTTTGTCTTGAGCTTGTGCCTTTTAAACCCTGTGCCTCACGAGCGTGCACAAATAGAAGGCAGTCCTGTGTACAGTTCGCAGCCCTGTGTGCAGTCTTAGCATATTGAATGTTCATTTCAGGCGTATTCTGAGCAAATATTGCGGTTTGAACTTAAAAAAGGCCTCAAAATTTTTGTTTAATTGAACTTATAATAGTAAGGTAACCCCTTAAATTAGCTATTCTTAGGTTATACAAGTGTGTAATAAAACTTTGTGCCCACCGGTGGGCCCTGGCTATTTAAAATATTTTAAATTATGTTCATATCTTTATACGCATTGAAAGACCAGCAAACCTCCCTATATGTTGCCTCTCTACATCACATGCAGCCTTCCACATTACTAATCACTGCATGTGTGCATATTTGCGCACGTGTCTGTGTATGATACAGTGCTATTACCTTTATCCAGTGATGTGTCATGGGTGCTGTGGTCAGTTAAGCTGCTGACCTCTGTGCCTTTCTGCCTGAGGGAGTCTGGGAGAGAGAGAGAGAGAGAGAGAGAGAGAGAGAGAGAGAGAGAGAGAGAGAGAGAGAGAGTGTTAAACAGATAAACACACTATCAATGCAACATCATGACACTTCTTCTCAAAAACAGTAATTACTGCAGGATGAGGCAGGGACAGCTGTGAGGAAAAAGCAGTTAACTCTTTTCACTCGTCAGCTCCTACTTTGACTCCAATTAGCCTTGAAGAGGGGACAAAAAAAGACTTCTGGATTTTGTAAAGTACTGCACAAATGTACATTTACATTAGGACTACATGATATGGAAAAATACTAGTATTGTGATAACACTGGATTGCTGGGGAGGCACAGATGGGCTCATCCCACCCTGAGAAGAGGTCAAGCTCCTTTGGTCAGAGCGGTGTTAGACGACAATAAATTATTATGATAAATATTTTAACTTGTTTTCATTTTAATATATTTGCAATACTATATATATATATATTTATATATATATATATATATATATATATATATATATATATTTATTTATTTATTTCTGTATATTATTTATGTGGCCAAAAGCAGATAAATGTGTTGGCTGGGTATAAGTGAAGCCTGTATTCTCCTTGATGTGCACACAGTCTTGTTATTAGGACTGAACAATTTGGTCAAAATATCTAATTGTGATTTTTTTCTGACAAATGTTGTGATTGTAATTTGAGCTGTGATTGTTTTCTGTACATTCAGGTCCTCATGCCAGCATATCCACTTTTTCTGGCTTGAGGCTTGAACACAAAATGTAGTGCACCACAGTGCCAGTTAGTTGTGGCTGTCATGTAGACAGCATGTGGGTGTTTGGTTGCTTCAGACTGGTTTAAAGCCAGTACTATATTTCAGACAAAAACAACATTTTGAAGCAGAGTGATGTCTTTTTGGCCAAAATGACACAGGGTTTTGAGTCTGTAGGGCTTGGTGTGCACTGCTTACTACGCAGAACTCTTAATCACTGCCTTGTTTGTTCAGAGACCTCCCCCTGACTGTGACCGGTCCTAATTACCGCACTGTTTACTCTGAGACCTCCCCCCAACTGTGACTGATTCACTTCTCAAAACAGGCTTTTAGTGGTGCTAAGAAGTACACTGAGTTCTTTTTAAAGTATACCTTTCTTTAAAGTACCTTTCTTTGGCTTAACTCATCCACAGATGGTTTGCAAACCTTATTAGGTTAAATTTCCCTGCTTAAAATTTTAAGACAATATTTTTGAGGCTGTAATAAAAATTGCAACAAAAATCGCAGAAATTTTGAAATGAAATTTTCACGCGTTTAACTTGCGATTCTGATTTAAAAATGATTACTCTTTCAGCCCTTTGTGTTAACGTACTGCAGTTTCGTAATAGGTACGTAGGTAGCCTGCCAGCAATAGTCTGATGTCAATACATGGGAGACTGCCTTGACATCAGCAATCCCCTGAAAACCCTTAACTTGCATTATTTTGATGAACATTTTTCACTTTTGTTGGATTAGATGAACGTCTTGATTCATTAGACCCCCCACAGAAACACTCATCTGGAACTGCGATTGGTCAAGATGACCAATCCGGTGTGACTAGTTAGAATCCCAACTGCACACTGTAACTTTTAAGATTCAGTACTGCAAAAGCCAAAGTCATGATTAATAAATAACGGATTGTTCACACATATTCAGACATAACACACATACACACAATGCACACAGACAGAGCCTTCGCATCTTCAGTGATGCACAAACGACACCAAAGAAGCTGACGCTTCTCACAAGACTGGGTCTGTGTAAGGACATTTGGAGGGAAGTGCTGTATCATTTCCGTGCCTTTAACCACATAAACATCGCTGACCGCCCTCACATATTACAGAGTCATCAAAAGACACTGAATTAAAGTGCTGTTTAAGCATTTTGTTAGTGACCATATTACACAATCAAACCAACCAACAAGCATTTTAGCAGTTTTGGTTTTACTGTGCTTTCCAAATATGCTTAAGTTAAGCTTCACAATGAACTTTGTTTACATTTGATATACATCTGGTGTGAAGAGCTCCAAGCTTGCACCTCTGACATCTTAGTTTGTTTAGACACCAAGAAATGACAAAAAGGGACTTTTCATCAAAGTCAAATCATAACAACACAAATATGCACTTCCGACAGAATTTCTTCACTTGCTTCAAAGTAAGAAATTCAAAGTAAGAAATAATTAACATTAAATTACACCATGTTTTTGTTATTGTCACTGATAACTGTGACTTCCAAGGGTTAACTGTAATTGGAAGTCAATGACACAGTCACAGAGGCTTAAGATTCTATAGTTAGTAGGGTTTTTGGCTCAAATCCTGATTGGGTTGTTCCGACTATTGCTGCCCTGTTCCTGACCCCTGCCTTTGCGGCCTTCAACAAAGCATTTAAACCCACACTGCATCAGAGTGGAACTGTAGCTGTCTGTAACCTAGTCGATAAACTAGGACTGTCACCATCAATTATATGAATAAATATAAGCAAAATAAATCTACTGCAGCTAAGCAAGTAATTAGAGCTTTAGAAAGGCTAAAGAGTAAAAACAGACTTAAATGAGCTATACATAGCATGCATAGGATTTCAAAGGTATTCTTTATTGCAGTGGGTCTCAAACCAGTCCTGAGGGTCCCCTAGACAGTCCACATTTTGTGCCAACCTAACTCATAATGCATAAGGATTGGATTACCAAAAAAATCTTTCGTGAAAAAAAAAGGTTTCGTGAAGAAATTAAGTCTTATTTTTTGGGCTCATATCCTAAATTTTCCTTGTGTAAATTTTTCCCCTGAGGCCCACTTATATCTTTTGTGTGGTTGAAGTACCAAAAATCGGTTAATTCATATTTCCATGGCGATTTTCCAACCTCTTTCCCTTAGAATGAAACAGATTGGTGTTGTTACTGTTTAAGACTGATTTATGTAAATGACCTCTGCTCTGATTGGCTGTCTTGTATCGTGCCTCATTCAAAAAAGCAGTTCAGGCTGAAACACTCCTTATAACTTCAGTGTTAATGGGCAGAGCTAATGTGCTGTAGACTGAACAGGCAGATTTATATAAATGGTTTGGTTTTTCATGACATCACATAAACAGACAACAACAAAACATCACCAACAACAAATGACAAAAACTGAAAACTTAACAACCCCAGAGGTTGTATAAAACTGCAGCAGGCAGCAAGTGCACGGGCCACTGCATGACATGATTACCACCATCTGAGTGAAAGTAATGGAACATGCTGTACGGCTGTGAGTGCTAAATGAATGAAAAGTTCAAAAAAAGGGGAGAAAAAGAGAATGACAGAAAAAAGACAATGTGTGAAGATGCAATTGGGTGTGAGAAAATGTGTGTTTGTGTGTGAGTGAGTGTGTATGCGTAGTAATGAGAAGCAGCTGAACTCCTCTCGCTGTGTATTTTAGGTCTGATGTAACTGTAGACAAGTATGTGAAGCACCACTGACACTATCTCTCTATTACACTCTCTATCTACATATGAACATGCACCTCGAAATTCATCAGTACAGCACCAAACATACAGCTATACATAATGCCTACCTGAAGCTCCTACAATATCCAGCACAACCTGAGAGAACAGTACACATGAGGGTCAGTCTGTTCTGCATACACGCATCCGGGCGCTGCTGTACGGCTCAACGCTCACATATCAACGGATTAAGTACTGACGTTCTGATACGCACACACATACATGCCTTAAGAAACACACATGCAGCAGACACACACACACACACACACACACACACACACACACACTCTGTTACCAAGTACAGGTGTCTATAAAAAGCTGTGCTAATTTCAATTGCATCCTGAAAGAGACACCAACCCTGCTGCACTCTCTCTCCTCAACTACTGTAGTGTCTGACTTACATACCCTCTAAAAAAGGGTTCTTTGGGCAATGCCAAAGACGTAGGGATGAATGATTTATGAATAATATCCAATTGAGATTTTTCTGACCAACACTGCATTTGTGATTTAAATGCAATCATTTTCTATAAATTAAGCTCTGGGTCTTTTTTAGCACATCTGTTTCTTAAGGCTTAAACGGTGTCAAAATGCCAGTTCACAAGCTCTGTGTTATTGTGTAACTTCTCCACTTAAAACTTGAAAACATTTAAAAATGTACAATACAATTAAAACCTTTCGTGATTTGAAAACTGCACTCTTCAAATTTCAATTTCTATATAAAAACAATGATTCATCTTTCAGCCCTACATAGAAGAACCACTTTTGGTTCCCTAAAGAACCATGTTTTAAAAAGACATCCTGTGAGTGTGGAGAACTGTTCAAAGGCTTTAAAGAACCTTCTCAAAATGTAAAGGTTCTATGCCAAATTAAGGAGTCTTCCTGGAACCTTTACCTCATCTGCAGGTTCTACAAACTTTAAAAAGGTTCATCACACTCACACATCTTAGTTACAAAAGTGGTTCTCTAAAGAACTATTCATTGAAATGTTCTCTAGGGAACTAAAAGTGGCTCTTCTCTGCCACCATGCAAAAAACCTTTATGGCACCTCTGTGTAAGAGCTTACAAAGCTTACAAAACATTGCTGTCCCATCACATTTATTTATTTATTTTACTTTTACATAAATTGAAAACATTTTATGATAAATGAACGAACAGAGTTGGTCAAAAATTACTAAAAGTTTGTTACATTGATGAACATTAAAGTTAAGAATATCCTAAAGAGTTACCATTTCTCAGATACAAGATTATACATAAAGTAATGAGTTTTAGAGACCTGAAAAAATCCTGCTTAAAAAGCTATTTGATTGGGCAGTAGGAGCTAATTTGGTCAGAAAAACACTAATATTTGAATAAGCACAAATCATTTTAATACAATAAATAGTGATTTTATGTATGTCAGTGTGTTAATTTAACTATTTGCACTGTCTTCAAGGCATCTCAGTGTTGTCTGCAATTATCATCCTATACCTAGTTTAGGTAATCAGTACTTCATTAAATTAAATAAAGTGTGCTGGTGATGGAATTTAATAAATCCACATAATGGCTGGGGGAATCCAGGAGAAATCTGGAACCAAACTTTGTTCTTTTATCTAGCCCACAAGATGTCAGTTACTTTTTTTAATGAAAAAGATACTCTGTATATACTGTCCTGCATTATATATGGGTGACGAATTATCGGAAAAACCAACATAAAGTGTAAGTAAGTAAGTACAAGTTTTTGGAACTGTACTGGAGGGATGAACCACCATTCTTCCAAAAGATATTCCGTCAATAGGTGTTTTAATGATAGTGAATGAGAGTGCTGTCTAACACATCTGTGCTGTCTTTGTCGTATTTTTCTTTTCATAATGTGCCAAATGTATTCAATGGGTGACAAATCTGGAGTGCAGCCAGGCCAGTTTAGCACCCAGACTCTTTTAATACAGAGCCATCCTGTTTTAAAACATGCAGAATATGATGAAAATTGTCTTGTTGAAATAAGCAAATCCTTCCCTGAAAAAGACGTCATCTGTGTGGCAGCATATGTTGTCAAAACCTGTATATATCGTACGACATTAATGGTGCCTTCACAGATGTGCATGTCACCCATGCCATGCGCACGAATGCTCCCCTATACCATCATGAATACTGGCTTTTGAACTGTGCACTGATAACAAGCTGAGTGGTCTTTAGCCCAGAGGACACAGCGTCCATGATTTCCAAAAAGAATTTCAAATGTTGATTCGTCGGACCACAGAACACTTTTCCACTTTGCCTCAGTCCATTTTAAATGAGCTCAGGCCCAGAGAAGGTGGCAGCATTTCTGGATCCTATTTATATATGATTTCCTCTTTGCATTTTAGAATTTTAACAGCATTTATGGATGCAGTGAAGAACTGTTTGACAGTTGTTTTCAGAAGTGTTCCTGATCCCATACAATGATTTCCTCTACAGAATCATGCCTGGCCATGGTCAGCAAATACTGTTTTTTGGCCTTGTCCCTTACATACACAGATTTTTCCAGATTCTCTGAACCTTTAATGGTATTATGTACCGTAGATGATGAAAAGCAAAAGTTCTTTGCTATTTTACACTGAGAAATGTTATTTTTGAATTGTTTCATTATTTGCTCACACAGACTCTCACAGAGTGGTGAACCCCTCCCCATCTTTACTTCTGACTCTTTTTATACCCAATCATGTTACTGACCTGTTGCCAATTTTTTAGCATTACACAACTTTACCAGCCTTTTGTTGCCCCCATCCCAACTTTTTTGGAACATGTTGTTGGCATCAAATTCAAAATGGGCATATATTTTTCAAAAAACAATAACATTTCTCAGTTTTAACATTAGATATGTTGTCTTTATACTATTTTCAATGAAATATAGGGCATAAATGATTTGCACATCATTGTATTTTGTTTTTATTTAAATTTTGCACAGCATTCCAACTTTTTTGGTTGTACATGCTTTGGTGATTTTTGATGTGAAAATTAATCCGCTACAGGAAACAACAGAAAACAAACATTTTAGTGTACAATTAATGCTAAACAAACATTAAATAGACTAAACAGACGTGTTAGTAAATTAATAGAAAGTAGTTACTAATTTACTAATGCAACCACTGCTGTAATAAAAACTGTCTGTCATTTAGTCAGAGTGTCTTGCTTTTCAGTATTCTAGAGTTCATAGACACACACAAGCGCATGCGCGCATGCACACACACACACACGCACACACACACACACACACACACACACACACACAGGTATAAATGGGGCTTTGATGCATGGATACAAGCACTGCCTCTTACACTGTGAGGAAGGAGGCAAAAGAATAAAGGCTGTGATGCAGCAGAGTGACATTTCAAAGTGTGGAGGAGGCGACATTACACCAGAGAAAAACATCTCTGTGAAGCATGTAGAAAGACTCACACATCTACTGGATGTCTCTGACTCAGAACAGTCAAAAGTCAAAGACCTAGCTGTTGTACCTTTCATAACAGTGGTCTAGTGGTCATTATTTCGACACATCACCTTGTTTTAACAGGTCTCAACATTTAGAGTGATATTTAATAGCAGAAACCAACAAGATATAGAACTAATTGCTAAGATTGCTAATTATAGATGCGTGGGTGGGATTTTAATATTCAGAATAAATTAACATGAATTGGCTGGAAAGACTAAGACTGACGGAGGTGATCACCACAGCACTAAACGCAGAATGTCAGAAGAAGACATTTTGTCGGGTTCCGGCTTAAGCCACACTGAAACTCTGCATCAAAAGCAAGACAACCAGTGAATACTTGAAGACAAAATGTCACAGTTCAGTTCTGCATGACAGGGCAGCCCTGCACGACATCTTAAAAGACTCAGAGCTTTTGGTTAGGGATGTGCCGACATGAAATTTCTGGGTCAATAATGATAATTGGTCATTTTACATCTTGCTGTGACTTATATTGATACAAACCACTGATCACTTCATACATTACAAATATTGAGAGATGTGAACATGGGACAGGTTAAAAGGTCCATATCAGGAGAAACACAGTTCTTGCTCTTTTGAAATGAAAAAGACTTAAGAGGTACATGAACACTGTTAAAATTTCAAGACATACCATTCATCCTCCAGTTCATACAGACCTAAACTGCAAAAGCAGCTAGTTTAGAAGTCGCTATAATAGTGATGTCACAAAAAACAGCACAGTTACAAATATCCACCTATTCGGCCTACAGCAATTTACTCCCACCCATTCACACTAAGATTAAAGAGTGTTTTGGGTACATAAAGCCACAAAAATGTCATTAGTGGAACCAAACCAAAATACCTGAAAATGGAGGATATGGGCCATTTAAAATTCTAAAAAGTCTACATTAAAAGGCCCATATCCTTCATTTTCTTGTCAGAATTATTTTTACATTAATACTTTCCAACCACTTTATCCCTTATGACAGTTTTCATTACTGTGCCTTTAAGACTGATCTATGTAAATGAGCTCTGTTCTGATTCGCTGTCCTGTAGGGTGCCACAATCAAACAGCAGTCTGGGCTGAAACACTCCTTATAACTTTAATGTAAATGGGCGGGTCTAGACTGCTGTTGGCTGAATAGGCATTCAGTATAAGTTCACGCGTATGAGTTGTTTTTGTAGAAGAGTTTCATGAATTCTTCGCTCAAAGGCATTTCTAAATTAAACTACAAATCTGTACAGTTTATTCCTTCAGAGATGGGGTTAGTTTTCCATAGGGAAGAATTTCAGGTAGTATATTATCAGTCTAGTGGTGGTGTGGTGGAGGAGTTTTCACAGGTTTTTGCCTGATTGTGCTTTGACTCCTAAGGGAAAGCAAAAGTAATTGGAACTACTGTTTTACTATATTGCTGCTGTGTTTCAAAGTTGGATAAATCTTCATCAGAGCAGCTCTGCGGGTTGTACTTTCAAATTTGCATTATACAGTCACATGCGAAAGTTTGGGCGCCCCTAGTCATATTACGCTTTGTTGATTTTCTGTGTGAAAACAAGTTAATACATCATCTACAGAGGACACACTTCTACTCATTTTAATGCTTTAAGTGTAGAGGGGGGACCAGTAAGCCCAACAGGTCTATAATCTAAGAATAGCTCAGCCAGTCCCTGTAGTTACTGAAAAATAAGCCTTAGTATGTCATAAGACTGGGATTTTAAGGGGTTAATATATAATTACTGTTTATCATAAAATGTGGATTGTCCAAAATAATGGAATTTTTTATATGTTTCTTTTTTCCCAATATGTTAAACTCATGAAATAAATAGAAATTGTGAATTATAATTAGCAGAAAAATACCTTATTTAAGTTTGTTTCCTGTAGAGAATGTGGTAGAAAATAACAAAACATGTCATTTGAGCAGGGGTGTTCAAACTGTATAGCCACAAACAAATAATATAGCACTAAGATACCGGAAAACACATTAAATTCATTTGCTGTGGTAACTGAAGGTACGGTACAGGTGTGGCAGATTATGCTAAAAAGCGCTGGAATATTCACGATGAGAAGATAAAGAAGTAAAGATATTATGTCTAGGGTCAAAAGAACTGCAGTGAAGTGCTTTATTAAGAGTGGAAAAATGACTGCTCCAACTTCTTCCCCTCTCTGCACAGTAATAAAAGAATCTCCTCCTTTCCTGTCTGCGCTGGTGTGTAATTGGTGCTCTTATGCTGTGTTTAACACCCGGCTTCAGTTGGAGGGGAGGGGTCACCCTGGGAGCTGTCAGAGGCAGACAGGAGCTCAGTGCAGCAACCTTGTCTTCACACTTCACCTGTGCACCATCACCAACTGCTGCCATCACCCTCACTCACTGCGCTGCTTTTAGACTTGGGCGCAGGGCTGGATCTGAGACTCGACAGTTTTGACAGAATAAAGCTAGCTGAGTGTGGCATGTTTACAGGAATATCTGCTAGTGACTAATGAGCCAAACACATTTCTGCAGTCAGAGAAACAAATGCACAGTGAACTGTCAGCCTGGATGTAATCCTGAATTCACTGCAAAGAAACAGCGTTGGATCGTCTTTCAACAACAGCCGTTTTAATATGGGAAGGAACTGTGTTTCAGACTAAGAATGCTCCAGAACTAGAGATGGCACCGATCCAATATCCAGTGCCAGCATTGGTTCGATACCAGCTCAAAATATCACAGAACGGCTTATGATGCGACATAAACTAGGGGTGTAAAGATACCAACGTTTTCTGTTTGGTGCAATGTTCGATGAGGTAGATATTCGATTAGATTTTTTCGTAATTTTATGTTTTAAAAATGTCTTGATTTTACAGAGCTATAATTAAATAATGTGAGAATGTGTTTGTCAGATAAACAAAAATGCAAATCTGAGAACCTCTAGAATTTCTAAGCCCAGTCTTCTGAGGATGTGTGGATGCATGCAAAGCCCCACGCCCTATACTCTGATAGGATGCCTAGTTTTGATAATTGACAGTAGATTTCACGAAAGACGGCAGGCTAAAGTTACCATAAGAACAACAAATATCTAGAATTAATGGTAAAACAATTTCAATACAGTATCAAAAAGTCAAAAAGGAAATCTGAAACAGTGTATCAAATTTTAACACTATATTGTCGGTCTCTTCTGAGGGTCTCCCACTTTACATCTTTTGACCAAGGCAATGACAAAATTAGACATCTGGATGCATCCTATCAGAGTAAAGTGAGCGTAAGTGGAGGGGCTTATGCTCTGCACACAGACACACTTGAATGACTGGGATCTTTTCTGTAGTTACTCACATATTCTACAGAGTTCTTATATTTATGGCATATTTTGTTAGAAGACTGGTGTGGAAAGCATTTAAAGCATTGAGAACTTAAAATTTTCTGAACCATATCAATCAATGTATTACAATGCATACACAGTGCCACCCTAGCAGAAAGTATGGCCACCCTTCTGGTCACCCCAGTTATGAAAAGTGAGATAGTCCGTCATACACATCATGATGAAGATCTGCCATCTGGTTACTTAGCAGTCTGTTATAAGAGTCTGACAATGGAGCATTTAATAATTAGCATGTCTTGTTGTGATAGGATAATCATTAGTATATGTACAGTGTATGTATAGTGAGGGCCTAAATTAACAACTTCTATGGCCTGCCTATAATCTTTGATAAATTCGATAATTAAAGTATTCAAAAATGGAATTACCAACATGTGTACTTTTGTAATCCCACGCATTTCTGTGGGGAAACAAAGGTTAGTGTTTCAAGCCAAATACTAGCTTGTCACCAGTAGCACACAGCTGTCAGCTCTGCACACCAGACTCACTGTAGATTGTGATTTGGCACAGCTTGCGAGACTCAATTTGAGGCGACGGTATCAATTTAAATTCCAGGTTCAGTCAAAGACGTTTCTTACTGCTCTGGATTGCTAGCTAGCTAGCACATTCTCAGTTGTGTTAATTACTGAGCATAAACGCGAGCGAGTGTGCCGGCTAGCCTGCTGTCCAGAGCTGTAGGAAAATTGCTCAGACTGCACCGGCCACTGAAGCCGACATGACTGAGCTCAGCGCGTGCTCTGGTATAAAGTGGTTTTGAGCTGCTTCATTGATCTCTTGTTCACTATGAGAGTTCACCAAAAAGTTGTTCTTCATTTTTAAGGTGATGGTTGAAGATGCTGTTTCCTCTGCCCTTCAGCCTTCTCACTGCTGTTCATATGGAGACAGGGTTCTGAAATGTTCAGGATGCCAGATTGGGCAGGACCCCATTGTATAAAAATCTTTTTTCTTTACCTACACTATGTAATAATAATAATAATAATAATAATAAAAAAATAATCTGCTTATTCTTACAGAACATTTACATATTTAAGACAATATTTGATAAAATATTTGAAAATGAACATAACTGATAGTTGCAGCCCTAGTATCACTGCAAGTAAGTATACTAGAATTACAATTCACACACATTTCACTATTGTAATATTTCTGTTTCTGTTTCTGACTTGTCTTTTGTGAAGGAATTATGGATAATAATAAAAAAGATACACAATCATATGCACAAATTTGGCACCCTGGTCAAATTATGTTTTGTTGATCTTCTAAGTGAAAATAAGTACACATGCTCTACAGAGAACACATTTTAATGCATATTGTTTATTTGTTGAAATTTACATATTAGGAAAATGACACATTTTATGTTTTTCCAATATGTTAATCTCAGCAAATAAACAGAAATAATGCAGTAAAATTACAGAAACATTTCATATTTAAGTGTGTTCTGTGTAGAGCATGTATTAACTTTTTTCACTTAGAAAATCAACAAAACACATAATTTAACTGGGGACATTCAAACTTAAAAGCGTTTGACTACAGTGCTTTTTGATGGCGACGTTAAGGGAAGTGCTTCAGTTAGTAATAGCTTATTTTAAAGCTTAATAGTTTGTAATAAAAATAATATCACATTTGTATGGATATCAACAAATACTCAAAGTTTCTGTGATTCTCTATTCTAAGCTTATCTAGTCTAAGACTAAACTTAATCTATGTGTAGTAAAGCAGCCTTTGAGACCTAAAGCTAAACAGGTCTCTCTCTCTCTCGATGTAACATCATACTGTCCTTCTGCTGCCAAACACACACACACACACACACACACACACACACACACACACACACACACACAGACTCTGGTAACTCCATCTTGCCATTCTGATGCCAGACTGTAAATAGATATTAACTCCTTCTCCACATCTGTGTTTAACATCATGACACACTGCCTAAGACTCACACACACGCCCTAAAACAGCACGTCATTCTGACCTGAACACATTAACACACTCTACATGTGCCCGAACACACATACCAAACTATAATTTCTTGCTTTCATTCATAATTACCCATCATTACCTGCAACATTTTAACACAGCCTCCATAAACACACATCAGTAAATGCAGGTGCACTGAGCTGATATCAGAGAGAATAATGAGGGCAGTAAAACCAAAAAACATCCCAATGCAGAACTAAGCAGAAATCAACAACACAGCATAGTAAAATAAGGTACAAAAGGGAACAGTGAACATATGAAAATGTGTCCAAATTTTAAATATATTTAAATATAGTGACATAAAGTAGATACATTTCAATGTGATGCTTGTAGAGCTAAATATATTTAAATGTGATGTTTACAGAGGTAAATATATTTAATAGCCATGTTTACTGTATTGGGCCACAGCTCAGTGCACAGACATTTTGGGAGGCAGGGGCTCAATAGGAAAAAGAGCAACCTGAACGTAAATCAAATTTAATCTACAGCATATTGCAACCACTCGTGTCAGTCACAGTCTTTTACAGAGACAGTGTGATCATACTTTAGAGGAAACCAAATGTAGTGTTAGTTTTTCAAAAGGCAGCCAAAAAATGCTAGGTTTACTGCCCGAGCAGGGATTTGAACCCCAATGTCCAGCATGCAAGGCAAGAAGATAATCCACTATGCGATCTAATTACAAGCAGTCATCCAACTCCACTTAAGAGCTCCACAGAGCCTGATATAAATCACTATGTGTTTACAATAACAAAAACATGCTGTAGTGAGTTATTAGTGCCCATCATTATCAACCACATTATGAAATGTGATGCTAGTGTATTATCAGTATTTTGTTTGTGAGATTTCCAGTACTGTGGTGATGTGAGCAGTTAGCCATAAGAGCCAGGGATGCCAGATTGCTTCTACAGTTTCAAACCAAAACAAAACAAAAAAAAAGATTCACAACCTGCCAAAAATAAACATTAAAAAAGAGTATACAGTCATTCCAGTCATGACACTAAATACAGCATTTAACCAACACAACATTAATTATAAACTTCTGGGTACATTAGCCACTGATGTCACTGCTAAAAAGAACCAAAAGCTTTCAGTGTAATTTTTAGAATCGTGCTTTAACATGTATGTGTATCTTACTTACGCAAATATTTTCAGAGCATTAACACATTTCATTTTTTCTTTATACATGGCATATGATAGGACTCCCATAGCCCCATGCACCCCGTGAACAGCAATAATATTGCAAGTATAACTATTCCTCATACACATTTTTAAAACTTGCTTACCTTAATACACACAACATGATGGGCCGTTCCTATTTTCCAACTATTGCAGAACTGTGTACAGTCAGTTATACCATGTGATCTGTATAATATATTCCGTGTTCAGTCTGACAGTATGTCCATTACATCAATAATAAACTGGATACATTAACCACTGTCGATTGTTAACTGTGTTTTTCTACAGGAGTAATGAAAATGGACATTATTTGAAGTTTTGATATCTGATTGGACATGGGGCCTTTCAAATTTCAGCCTCATTAATAAGTAATGCATTTTACACAGTTTTCTAAAACCTGCCCAAATCACAACTAAATAGCCCACAGTTTATTAACCTGTCAAAGCACACTTTAACACCAAATCCACCAAATTTGGCAGGAACCTGCCCAATCTGACAACACCGGTACAAGTAGACTATGGCATTTTCTATAAGATGTCTGGCATTCCAGCAGAGAGGGCAGCCCAAGGGCGATGAAGCTCATGACCCACAAGCTCTATTCCCGGCGCGACGTTGACCTGAGCCTTGCTGAAACAGATCTTGCCTACATAAAAGACATACTACACACGCTGACCAAGAGGGCACTTCTACAGTCTGAGGCCAAAAGGCCAGGGGCTCAAGCCCTCCCATGGGGTCTATCTGAGCATATGCCTGCTGGGTCCTCTCAGTGGGAACTCCTTGAAAGAATAAATTTAGGAATAAGCAAATTAATTAATTACATTTTGTGGAAAGGTCAGAAGCAGGAACAAACGCAGAACCTGACACTGAAGTGACACTGAAACACTCAGTATTACACAGCACACATAACAATGTATACACAGACAACATGGACATTCTCAGTTACTCACATATGGCCCTTTCTGAAGGAAAACTTGTGCATTCCAAATAGGAGAGAAAGAGAAGGAGACCACAGGAGCGAGAGAGAGGGAGCTGTCTTCTCAAGCCCTCTAAACCTCTATACTGACCGCAAATGTAATCTGATGCTTCCTGATGTGCTTGTGCGTGTGTTTGAGTGTGTGAGGCAGAGAGTTCATATTAATATTTATGTACCTTTTATATGTAGGCAACCAGATGACTTAAAAAAAAAGAATAGAATATTTAAATATGAACTTCACTATTTAAAGTGGCAGAATAGTGTGATTCTGAAAAAATATTACTACTATTTGTCTAAAACACCTGAGTTATCTTAGTGCAGTATATATTATACTGCAGCTTCTACTGCACTACACCCTTCAAGGGCAGCTCTGATTTTTCAAAATATCTGCATCATGAAATGTTTAACATGTAAACAAGTCATTCAGAGTGGTTTGATGTGAAAGACTCTGTTTTAGAGAAACTTACAAAGTCAGAATTGTTCACAGTGCTTGTGACAGGAATGTGATGTATGAAGAGTGTTACGCCTCTAAAAGCTCCCTCACAGAAAGTTATTCTATGAAATGCTTATGAATACACTGCCTTTTAATATGGTTTTGAGTTAAGATTAGATTTAGATTTCAGTCTAAACATTCTTAAAATCCACTATTACTAAAATACACTTTTACCATTATCAACATTTCATTAACGTTCCTTTTTTTGGAGGGGGAGGATTTTTTTTCCAATTTTTCTCCCTAATTTAGGCATATCCAATTCCACCCATTACTTAGAACTCCCCCACACAATACCACCAGCACTGGGAGGGTGAAGGCAAACAAAATCTTTTTTGAACTGCCCCTAACACAACATTATTGGACAGCTGAACACACTTGGAGGAGGACACTAATTGCCAGCTCTGTTACGTCGGCTAACAGATGCCTGCGCTGGCTAGCATCGCCAGTGACTGGGGAGAAGGAGGGCCATCCTTGCCACCCAGAGAAAGCAAGGCCAACTGTGCTCTCTTGGAATCCTGGCCATGGATGGCTGTAGCATCACTGGGGCTCAAACTCTTAGATGGTTAGATGGTTGTGCCACAAATTAAGGTTGTATGTGTTTCTAAAAAAAATCTTTACACACATTATGTAGAGGGTCTTTCAACTTTAAGGATGTTCTCACATCTCATTTACAAAATGTGCCATCCATTAAATTGTTCTTTTTGGGAACCAACAGTAGCTCTCTAATGGCACTGATCCAAAGAGCCCTTTTTGGCACCTTTATGTCTAAGAGTGTAAGAAAGTTATATTTTTTTGGAATCAGGGCAGCAGTATAAGTAAGACAAAGCACAGTGTAATAGGTCTTTAACTGCAAAGATAACAGTTTCAGCATTTGTTCATATCAGTTGGCTCAGTAGAGCTGCTTATGCATGTAAAAATAATTATGTTGTGCCTTCCACTGGCCATTCTATAAGATAAATTATTATTTATACTTATTCTGCTTTATAAACTCTTAAAAATAAAGGTGCTTAAAATAGTTCTGTGGAGCACTACCATAGAAGGTCCACTTTTGATTCTCAAAAGAACCTTTTTCTAGATTCTTTATGAAAGAATCACTTTTAAAAATGGGATGTGCATACATGGAGAACCTTATAAAACCGTGACATAATGAAAAGTTTCTGTGGAGCAGAGTTTGATTTCCTAAACAACCATTCAATGGATGTTTCTTTAAAGAATAAATGAGATAATAATAGTAAAGGTTCTATACCAAATAAAGGTTTCTCCAAGAACCATACAACCAAACCTAGAACCATCCAGAAACTGTTATTTTTAATTCAAACTCCATCTATGCATGTTCGCATGATGCTTTAATTTCCAAGAGCGTATTAATGTACATGTAAGACCTTCCTCAGATTGTGTCTGTGATCTTGCGTCTGCTAACTAAAACAGCACCCAATAAAAAAATGTCAAACTTCTCCCTTCAGGTTTACACACATTTTTTCCTTTGCGTGTTCCACATTCAGTGACATAAAGCACCATGAAGGACATGGAGCAAATAACTGTTGGGTTTATGTTATGAGAGAAGTGCACGGAGGCCGGTGGGCAGCCTGAGGGCATTGGCAGCTTGAGCGAAGGTGTGAAGGACACCAGGGGCTGGGGAATGTATGTCAAAAGCATAAAATTCTGATGAAACTTCACTGGAAAAACGCTGTTGCCTGGAGCGAGCTGGACATGGAGAACAATGTCTGAATAAAAAGTACACGCATTCTCAAAATACTGACACTGATCAGAATCACTATACATTAATTATGCCACAAACTTTGACTAAGATATTGGATCTTCCAGAAATATATTTTTGTTTCTACTAAAATAAATAAATAAATAAATAAATAGTCAATGGGAATTTAATTCTTCTCAGTAAGTCACACAAAAAGAGTTCTAAAAACACAAAAAAGATGCTTCTTCGGGGTTCTTTAGTAAAGAAAATGGTTCAGAACTATGAACACTCAAAGAACCCTTTGCATGACTAAAGGGTTCTTTGCATCACGAAAGCATTCTTCAGATTGATGGAGAATGTTCTGTAGATTGTTCTACATAGGACAAAACTGCTACTGTTACGATGTCAAGCTTCTAACAGCAGCAGAACCCTTTTTGTTTCTATATCGAACCATTTTTAAAAGGGTTCTTTAGGAAACTACATACAACTGGCTTGACAGCATAGAGAAGAATAATTTGACCGTCCAAAAGACATTTATACATTCAAATGGTTCTTTGAGTGTTTGTGGATCTATTTAGAACCACTGCCTTTACTAAAGAACCCTTGAAGTCCCATTTTTTAAGAATGCACACTCTTATAACCAGCATGCATGAAAAGCCAGTTATATAGAGTTCTTTAAAGAACCCTTTTAAAATGGTTCTATATAGTAACAAAAAGGGTTCCACTGTTGTTATGAGTTGAAGAACCCTTTTTAGTGCTCTATGGAAACATTTTAAAAGAGCCATGTACAACTGGTTTCCCATACACAGTTTTCAAGCATGTGCACTCTCAAATAGTTCTTCAAGGGTTCTTTAAGTGCTTGTGGTTCTACATAGAACCACTGCCATTACTAAAGAACATTTGAAGAACCATTTTGTTGTGAGGTTTTGAGATAATGACGATGTGCATATAACAATGAGGATGTGCGTGAAGCAAGGAAACATCTGCTGTCTTCACAAAAGATTTGCACTGGCTGAAATTGGCTACACCAAATTCAGTAGCACACTCAACTGAACTCTGAGTGACAGCTCTGCCTGAAATGCTCCACCTCCCCCCCAAATACTTCAGTTCTGTTTAAAATGCAGATACACGACTTCTGTTACCATTTATCTCTCTCTTCCTCCCTCTCTCACTCCATCTCTCTCTTCTCCTCTCCCCCTCCCTCTCTCAGTCACTGATAGCCAAAGGCTCCCTTGGCAAAAGCAGCCAAGATGAACAGTCACCCCATTGACCCACTGACAGACACAGACAGAAGTGTGTGTGTTTCTGTGTGTGCATGTGAGCCAGAGTGTGTGTTTCTTTAGAAGCTACAAAAGATCCTGGGAAGATGCAGGAAGCAAAATGTGATCACTGGGCCTAACTACATCTCTCTCTCTCTCTCTCTCTTTGTCAGCACAAAAACAGTAAACAGCTGTTTGAATCATAATTTGTAATAATGAAGCACCGACTGCTGTAAGATAAACAGGTTGCATGGTACGTAAGTGTGTGTTGGTGGTATGCGTGTCCATCATTCTCACACACCCAGAGACATTACTATGTACAGCCCACACTGACTTAACACTGTCTTATCTTTTAGAATATTTTAGCTTCTTTATGTTTTATGTTTTTATATTTTGGGTCTTTTCTGTTGGTCAATTCATCATGATATGTTCCCACAATGTAAACAGCATCTGGCATTTTCAGATGATGGAAAAAAATAAAAAAGAATGCAATGAATGAAGCAATAAGCATGCATTATGCTTGTAAAAGCACCGTATCATCATCATGAATCATCATGAATGCAGTGAAAAGGTAACAAGAATGGCTTGTAAATAGTAGACATCTCATGAGCTAACAAAGGTTTGGTTCCAGATTTCTCTTCAACGCCCCCAGCATTCACTGCTGTTCAGTTAATGAAGGACTGCTGTTTTGATAGTGTATAATATTATTTTGTATTATTAAAAAATTGAGTGAAAATGAGTTGAAATATCCTTTACGTGGGAAACGGAGTATACGGCATGTTTCTGCAAATGAAAATGCACAATTTCTATTTATTTGCTGAGTTTAAACAAACAAACAAAAAACATTAAATATAAATATAAAAAGGTGCCATAACTTTTGCACAGCCCCCATTATATGTTTTATTTCTTGTCCAACATGTTAAATTCAGCAATGCATTTACGTATGACTGCATATTCTTATATTTGCTTACATATATCTATATCCTGTATGCATTATAATATTTCTTTTTATATATATATATATATATATATATATATATATATAAAAGGAGAAATACACACACACACATATATATATATATATATATACATATACACATATATATATATATATACATATACACACATATATATATATATATATATATATATATATGTATATATATACAACAAAATATATATGAACAAAATTATTGGGACACCCCTCCTAATTATTGAGTTCAGGTGTTCCAGCCACACTCTTTGCTAACAGGTGTATAAAATTCAGCACATAGCCTTGCAGTCTCGATAGACAAACACTGGCTGTAGAATGGGTCATACCGATGAGCTCAGTGACCTTAAACATTGCACTGTTATAGGATGCCACCTCTGCCACAAGTCAGTTTGTGAATTTTCTGTCCTGCTAGATCTGCCCCTGTCAACTGTAAGTGCTATTCTGGATGATTGGGCAAAAAGTCCCACAGACACATGACAAAATCTTGTATAAAGGTTCACATAAGAGTGGAAGCTGTTATAGCTGCAAAGGGCCGACCAAATCCATATTAGTGCCTATGGATTTAGAATGGGATGTCATAAAAGCTTGTCTAGGTGTAATGTGGTGGTGTCCCAATACTTTTGTCCATGTAATGTGTGTGTATGTATGTATGTTTGTATATATATACATATATATGTATACAGGTAGACAGATAGATAGATAGATAGAGAAGGAGAGAGAGAGAGAAAGAGAGAGAGAGAGAGAGAGAGAGAGAGATGGAGAGAGAGAGATTTCCTCTCTACACACCTGACTCTCTGACTCCACTCCTCCTCCAGCTGCTTTCTAAGCCCTAAGCTGAGAGAGTAATGATGCGCTGTGGCAGTGAGACTCTGCTCTGTACTCACTCTTACTGGAGCAGCAGTGCGCTTCTTCAATGCTTTGTAAGGACACACGGATACGCGCTCGTGCTCGTCCCCGTCAGCACGCGCAGGTGAGTTAGGCAGGTGTTAAAGATTCTTACCGTGGCGCCGCCGCCGCTCCGAAGTGCCTACGTCGCGCGCTCCCGCTTCTCCAGGCTCATCGAGCTCAGCGTGTCTACTACGTCCTGTGGCCGCGAGCTCCGCGCGCGCGCTCGCCACGTCTTGACTAGCGCACTGGATCGTGCCGTCGACGCGCTGCGCGAGATGCTTGCTGTCGTCCATCATTTCCAGGATCCTGGTCTGACGAGAGAAGGCAAACAGCGCGGCGCGAGGCTCATCACAAACGCGAGCGCGAGAGTCTGAGACTGACTTCACAGCGCAGAAACACAGACGGTGCGCAGAGTGAAAGTGCAGAAAACTGCGCGGAGTTCCATGACGACAGTTACCTCTGCGTTCAGGTGAGAGAGAGAGAGAGAGAGAGAGCGAGAGAGAGAGAGAGAGAGAGAGAAATGAGGAAAGAAAGAGAGAGAGAGAGAGAGAGAGAGAGAGAGAGAGAGAGAGATACAGGAAGAGAGAGAGACAGAAAGAGAGTGCCTGTGTTAGCGCTGGGTGTATAAGAGGCAGCGCGTGCTGTGCGCCTCGCGCGGAAAGAACAGAACAGCGCGAGGAGCGATGACGAACGTCTCCCTAAATGGACCGTACCATCTGCCATAGTGAGGGGGGTGAACAGAAAATTAAGCAAGAACACAAACCCAGTTTACATTTTCACTTCATTTCAAAATGAACTGTTAGCCGAGGTCAGCTGAAGGCGCTCCCGAGTCCCTTATCAATACGAGTTATTTAAAAGAGACAGAAACCTGCGTAATCTGTCTATGACACACACACACACACACACGCACACACGTACATACACACACACACACACCACATCATATCTGCTATTAACTGTGCTTATACCGCAAGGAAGCATGATGGAAACCCCTGGAGACTCAGAACTAAAAAACCCAGAGTGTCTATCAGACACTATAGAGAGAAACACACTTCTTTCAGTTCTGACACATCGGCAGTCTCTCTCTCTGTCTCTCTCTCTCTCTCTCTCTGTCTTTCTCTGTCTCTCTCTCCATCTCTCCATAATTTCTTTCTCTCTCCCCCCTCCATCGTCATCTCTCTCTCTCTTTCCATCATTTCTCTCTTGCTCTCTCTTTCTCCCCACCATTTCTCTTTTTCAATCACTTCTCTCTCTCTCTCTCTCTCTCTCTCTCTCATTTTTCTCTTTCTCTTGCTCTCTCCATAATGTTTGTTTTTCCATCCTTTCTCTCTCTCTCTCTCTCTCTCTCTCTCTCTCTCTCTCTCTCTCTCTCTCTCTCTCTCTCCCGCTGTCTCTCCTATCTGTCGTTCCATTGTTTCTTCTGTCTCACTCTCCATTGATTGTCTCTCTTCCATCACCTCTCTCTCTCTCTCTCTCTCTCCCTCTTGCCATTGTTTCTCTCTCTCTCTCTCAGCTGAATCTGAAGCTAATCTTAACTTCAGTAAAGCAAAGGAAAGTCTTTTGGCTCCTTTTAATTAAATACAAGCCGTATGGGCAGCTAAATGCCTCCATGATGTCATGTTATGGGGGATATTTAAAAGGAAAAAAGTCTCTCTCTCTCTCTCTCTCTCTCTTTCTCTCTCTAGAGCTTGACACACATGGACTTCAGGTGCAAGCACCTGAAATGTATATGGTATAATAAGTGTGAGTGGAGAACACATAACAATATAAGGGCAGTTTATTTAGTCTGTTTTTGACTATTAAGGCCTGCATATAAATTTATATTCTTAAATTTTTACATGAGCCTCAGATAATAGGCACTGCCTGATGGTCTACTGAGCAAGAACTGTGCATGGCTGAGTGAGTTTGGAGTTTTTTTGAAGAGGGAAGGGGTTAATCACTGTCTTGTATTTGCATGTGTGTGTGTGTGTGTGTGTGTGTGTGTGTGTGTGTGCGCGTGAGTGAGGGAGAGAGAGAGAGAAAGAGAAACGGGACTATCTCAGTCTCTCTATCTCTCTCTGTAAGGGCCTCGTATAATGAAAGGTCAATATGTTGAGTGGTTTCATTATTTCTGATGGGCATTAGCCTTTTTTAGCTGGGCTGTCTTTCTCTCTTCCTTTTTATCCTTGCCCTTTTTCTCCTCTAATAGCAACATTACACTGAAACAGAAACTGACACAGAAGCCTCGACAGCTAAATATAATGCCACATATTTCAGTATTTAACATGTTCACTCTTTGCTTGTATTACAGCTTCCATTCTTTTTCAGGAGACTTGCTTTCAGTTTTTCAAAGAAATTTGCAGAGATGTTTTTCCACACCTCCAAAGTTCAGTCTTAGAAGTTGGTTGCATTTTCTGCTTCTCACAATTAAAGTAATCCCAAACACATTCAGCAATGTTGGGGTCTGGACACAGGGGCGGTCAGTCCATTGTTCTGAGAACACCGGCAGCTTCTTTGTTTGATTTACAAATGTTCCTCTTTTTTGTCTATTTCCTTTTCTCAGTAACAGTTTCTTGACACCTACACATCCTTTCAGACTCATGGTGTTGAGTTGTCTTCTCACAGTGGAAGGATGGACAGAAACACCTGTGATTTTTTTTTAGATCTAAAGCAAGACAGGAGCTTGATTTTCTCCTCTCTCTCTGTTTATCTGATGGGGACAGTTTTGGTGGTCTACCAGGTGCCATTTTCTCTGCATCTTTTAATTATGCGTTAAACATGTTTTTCAACTTATTTTACTTTGACTTTTCCCTTCTTTATGCACATGGATTATTTTTTATCTTCAGAAATATCTCCTGGACTTTTACTTCACAGCCAGTTTTGAAGGGTGGTCTCTGACATTTACACAGTACTGTAATTTAGTCATATTTAATGTAGTAAGCATGCAGTTCTGTAGAATGAATATGATGGGGTATGGTCAGAGACCCCACCCTTTATTAAGCAAGTGTAAGAGACAAAGTGAGAGAGAAAGAGAGCGCACGAGAGAGAGAAGGTGTGCAACTGCGCAACTGCCAGCTGAACAATGCAGAGTCATTTATTCTAATTTAATATTTATCTGCTGAAAGAGGTGAGTTATCAGCAAAGAGTAAATGGAAACACAGCCAAGTGTGACCAGGGGTGTGAGAGAGAGAGTGAGAGAGAAAGAGAAAGAATGTGTGTGAGAGAGAGATAGGGAGAGAGAGAGAGAGAGAGGGAGAGAGAGAGAGAGAGAGAGAATGGGTGATGTCCATTAGTTGAAGCGTTATAAAATAAAACTCCTACTCTGTTATCATAATTAAGGCTACTCAGTAGAGTTTTGTCTGTCAAGGGGAAAAAAGCGCTATTCACAGGCCTCCTCCGCCTTCAGCAGGCTTTTTAAAAATGCCTGAGACTCACTCACTCTGGCCTAGCACTGCTCATACTGAACAAAAACCACTCAGTAGCTGCAGTGATGAAAGGGCTTTGCTTGTGTCCAAGAATTCAGAGAGTGTTGCATTTCACTGCTGTCGGAACAAAACCTCGTATCTCCAAAATGAGAACTTTACAGGAGAAGGAAAAACCATCCATCCATCCATCCATCCATCATCTAAACCGCTTATCCCTCTGGGTCGCGGTGAGAAGGAAAAAGCTTTACTTTTAATGTAAATCAATGTAATCAGACTTTTTTTTCCAAGTCATTTTGGATCATTTCTTTTGGTCCATTCATCATGAGATTTACACCCAATGTGAAGTGCAAGATTTTGAAATTATGTCAAAAACTGAAAAAATGGAGATGTAAGGTCTCGTCTTATACATTATCTTTTAAAGAGCTCATATCCTACATATTTCTTGTATTTTATTATTCTTTCTCTCAGGTCCACTCATGAGATTTGTGTGGATTTATGTACCAAAAACAGTCAGAAATCATTTTTATATGAGCTCTCTCTATTCCTTAGGATATTTTTGTTTCTGTGCCTTTAAAGGGGAATTTGGCCAATTTTTCAATTTTACTACATAATTAAACCATTAAAATGTAAACAAAGTCATTCAGAGTGGTTTCATGTGAAATGCGTCATTCAAGACAAACTTACCAAGTCAGAGTTGTCCACAGTGGTGATAGGAACTAGACATCCAAACAGTTTAGAGCATCTAAAAGCCTCACTGAAAGTTATTATTATTACATGAACGCACTGCCTGATGCCTGAGACACTGCTTCATAATATTTTTGAGACAATTTTAGCCTAAAATGCATTTTTAAAAGCCCTTTCATGGCAAAGTGGTTAATGCAATAGTCCTTTTTTCCTTTTGCTATCGTCAACATTACATCTATAAATTCAGAAGACTCATGTAGGTGCACTGGTCACTTTATATAGCCAATATCATGGCTATTTTTGACTTGTAGACATCACAAGCTCTGGTTCCTATCACCACCACAGAAAACAAATCTGAGATGGTACATTTCTCTACAATGAACCATTTCACTGCAAAACACTCTGAATGACTTTGTTTACATTTCAGCCACTGAATTATGCAGGAATATTTAAAAATAGGTGAAATTCTCCTTTAATACCAAACCTAAGGTGTACATGAATATATTTGGCTCTCTTACAACAGATAAGATAGGAAATTTCTAAAAACTGAAAGTGTTTTCTCCAACACTTCACATCAAAACAGTCATGGTTTAAAGACATCTTATAACTTAATCAATGAGTGGGCTAATAGTGTGCAGTAGGCTGAGTAGCCATGTATAAGTAAATGTATGGGTTCTTGTGACATCACAAAACCAATTAATCGAAAATGGCCTGTCGCTTAGTTGTCATATACAGGCCAAATGGGCTGAGGAGTGAATGGTATGTTTTGCAAACTTAACATAGTTCAAATACTACATCAAACACCTTTATTTGGAAAAAAGTAAGGAAAATTCAGTTTTCCATGATGTGGCCCTTTAATAGTATTATACCATGCCTTTCATTCCATCAGCCTTCAAATATTCCATCCATTTTATTCACACTAACATTCCAGATCATTATCACACACAGTGTGCTCTACATTCTATCCAAAGGACGGGATCATTATCAAACTCACTCAACTCTAATTGCACTTTCACTAAAGAATCACAGCACAAAAAGTGAATACACTGTATGCGCTGAATAAAGGAATATTAAAATCCACTGCGGGGTTAATGATCCGTTCTGCCTTAACCTCATTCAAGAATTACATTCACCACAGTAAAGCCTGCCTCGAGGAGAGAAACAGAGAGAAGAGTGTATGCGTTTGGGAGCGTGGGTAGGTATGTGTGTGTGAGTGTGTGTGTGTGAATGTGAGTGTGTTGACTGTTGTGGTGCAGTTCCCTGTGATGAAACCTATCATTAATCCTCTTCCAGCTCCAGAGAAATCAGACTGTCCAATCTTTGCTCAGACAGCCCAATCCTCTCCAGACCACTATTCCATTTCTGGCAGACAAATAACCTGATTGGAAACATTAGATAAACGATGAGGTGCTCAGCAGTGCGTGAATCTCCAGTCTGGTATTATTTCATTAAAGGCCCATACAGGATTTTGCAGCACTGGCAGGCATGGAGAAAAAAAAAAAACTTGCTAAAATATGCTGTGTGTGCGCTGCTGAGAGTCACCCTGTAATGCTTGAAATAATAATTTAGAAGTCAGAGGTGTCGGGTCAGATTTCGCGGCAGTTTTTTGGACCACATTGTGCATCTTTACATATTAATGCCACACACACAGACTCAAAAAAAGGCAAGGTTGTAGGTCTCAAATGCAAAATCAACATTACTGATGAAGATACAATGAAGATACATCAATAGATCATTCAGACACATCCTCAGAAGACACGTCCTTCACCAAGTTTTGACTGAGATCTGTTTGAATACTCTTTCAACACGCTCGCAAATTTGAGATGCATCCATTCTGAAGCACAGCCAGTGTCACAAAATGTTCTTCCGTATGTTGCATACAATTACACATTTCTGCCAGAGAGGTCTCCAAACCCCCAAAACTTACATAGTGCAGCGTTAAACTGCAGGCTTATTATTCAGTTATTAAACTTAAGACTTACTGTTGGGTAACTACTTTGAATGAACCTTTCCATGCTCCGCCCACAAATGCGTTCTTTTGCAACATCTGTTGTGAGGTTGGACAAGCTTTACAGAGCGTTGGCAAAAGTCCCATTCAACCTAATGAATTGGATGATGGACAACAACAACAGACACACACACACAAAATAAACTGGGACAACTAATTCATTATTTACTTACACACACACACACACACACATATATATATATATAAAGAGATGAAAAAGAAGGTGGTTATGATGATTACTAGAACAGTAATAATAATAAAATAAACAAGAGAAAAACTATATTTAATTGCTAAGTGCAGCTGATTGAAAAACGCAAGTGAGTATTGCGCATACGCACATCCAAATTCATCAGTCTGCACTAATTTTAGCCAAGCAAAGCTAATAATCATTCTAACTGCCTATATCTTGGGAGGACATCCCCATAATCATATACTTTTAACACATTTTCTTGTATAACTTAATAATAATAATACAGTGTAATATGAATGCATACATCACTATTCTTCGATGAAAAAAATCAGATCAAATGACCCCTAAAGTTTCAGCAGGCATAAAGCCCAGTAATGTGGTCATACAGATAAGATTTTAGAATTAGTTAAAGCACATACATTCACTAAATGTGCTGATATTAGGTTTGGCCCTGTCTTTTGGCCAGGAGCAGGAATTAAGGGCTCATATCACAGAAAATTGGGTTTCCCTCACTTTTTTAAATAAAGGAGTTGGAAGTAAACATTGTTAAAGTTTCAAAATGTACTGTTCACGTCCCATTCATAGACTTCATATTTGGAAATGATGCTGAAAAACAACCCATCTGAGATTCACTGTTCCTGTGAAGAACACATTAACATACATCAACCTATTCAGCCTAGAGAGTGGCACAATACACAGCAGTACAGAACAATCAGAACAGAGCTCATTCATCTTATATCAGCCTTAAAGGCACAGTAACAGCAAAAGCCTGATTAATTCTAAGAGAGCTTGAAAAAAATGGTCATGTAAAAATTAATTATGACCATTTTTTGTACCTTAAACCACACAAATGCTATAAGTGGACTTAAAGGAAAAAAATAAATGCAAGGGAAATGTAGGATATGGGCCTTTTAAAGGGTGGGTGGGACATCCCAATACCCTGGGGAGCTTCTTCTCTCATGCTGTCTTGCCATTTGAAATGAATAACATACTTTAAATGTAGGCATTTTAACAGGAACGCTGTTATGGGCTACAATTTCTCATCATGTATTGTCAGTGTTCTCTAAACCTTGTCCAGCCTTGCAGAAGAAACTAGAAATGGATGTGTTTGTGGGCGGAGAATGTCCAGGTCAATTTTTCAGCAACTGAAATTAAACGAATATGTGAGTTTTGTAGTTATGATAGTGAGAAAGTCTGGGCCCATGTACAGGCCCTCAGGGTCTAATGGGTTAAATACATCAGTGCACTGTGTGACCCAGTCTGCCTCTCAAGTCAGGATTAGTCTTTTCCCTTATCTCACCTCTCTGCCTCTCTCACACACATCATACACACACACACAGTTTTGTCTCTAATCCCCTGAAGACATTCACGGACGAGAAGTGTACATGCCACTTTTGAACACTGCCCCCTCCTCCAAAAAAATGTGGCCCTAGGACTCTTCTCATCGCTATGGTAACGGCTGGTCGTCTGGTGTCAGTCAGGTGTTTCCGTGGTAACTGCCAGGTTGTGATTGGTCAGAGGTCTTCTGGGATATGAGAGCCAGATGGCATTATGGGATATGTAAGTCATCCGTGACACGCGCCCCCGGAGAACCAGCTGAGCCTTACACACTGACCAGAGAGGCTGCAGGTACGTGTTTGTGTGTGTCTACGTGTGTGTGTGTGTGTGGTGTTTGGGTGTGTGGTAAGACCAACTGAGCTTGATGAGGAGTACCTAATTGACTCTGCCAGGCCTTATGACACCTCATCCACTCCCCAAAGGACTGGGTGGTGGAAAAAGCTGCACATTTTGTGTGTCATGTGTTTGTGTGCAGTACATTAATTGACAAGTTGTAAGTTCACTATGTGCCAAATACAGATTCACTGAAAGCACTTTAATTAACTTTTGTTCAAAAGTAATTATCAGGAAAATTGACAGAGCTCAAAGAAAAAAAAGCCAAAAAAGAACCTCTCAGACAAATTAACCTGTGTATGTGTGTGTGTGTGTGTGTGTGTGTGTGTGTGTGTGTTTAAGGGATGATTAAAGCAGAATGTGAGGCAGCAGGATGGTGTCCATTATGAATTGTAGTGTAATGTGGTTACTATAAGGTGGGAGGGGGCAGCTCAGCATGATCCAGCCCACCAAGGACAGATGGAGAGAGAGAGAGAGAGAGAGAGAGAGAGAGAGAGAGAGAGAGATAGAGGGTGAGAAAAGAGTATGGAGAGAGAAGATAAAGAGAAAAGGTGTGTAAGGAGAAGGATAGAGAGAAAATGAGAAAAAAGACAGTGAAGAAAGAGAGAGGGAGAGTAAGGGGGCAGGAAAGGAAGACAGACTCTCTCTCTCCGTCTCTCTCCCTCACACACACACTCAATCACCCCAAAAACACACACACACACATACACACTCACACACTCAACGAAACACCCAGACTCACTCAGTCATACGGACTGTTCTCTCAGTCAGCTGGGACAGACCATTAGGAGGTGCACATTATCTGAAGGTCATGAACAATTCTGCACATTTTAGCCAAACCTGACCAGTATTAACTCTACAATTACACTACAATTCATTGTCTGAATTCAGTGGTCAGCAACACTCAGATTAAGATTGTTGTAATGTTGACAACACTTTACGCATCACATACGTTTTGGCAATGGAAACCCATTTCATGAAGCTCCTGACGGGCAGTTCTTGTGCTAATGCTGCTTCATGAGGCAGTTTGGAACACCATAGTGAGTGATTCAACAGAGGATAGACGATTTTTACACACAACACACTTCAGCACTCAGCGGACCTATCGGCCTACCCCTTCATGACTGAGCTGTTGTTGCCCTCTAGACTATTTCACAATGATAGCACTTAAAGGTGACTGAGGAAGATCTAGCGGGGCAGAAGTTTCACAAACATTAGAATTTGCCGTTCTACTTCCAATGTTTGTTATGGCAGCTCACTGTCAAAGAAAAGCCACCAGCACACTGTCTGGGTCCTTTTTCAAAGATATATTTCAGCGACAGACTGAGGAGTCTTTTAATGGACATCCATGGCACGTTTCTCCAATAACACATTTCAGACTATGTGGTAACACCTCAAAACCTGCTGAGGCTGCTGACACTGGAGAAAATAAACATGCTTTCTGCTCAGACACTTGAATGCTAACTCTGTTTTTTGGTCATTTGGTCATTTTTGGTATGTTTTGGCAGCTCTTGCCTTAGCTTTAGTGAATTGTGTATTTACAGCCTATAAATTGCTTCTGATTAAAATAATAAAAGGGCTGGAACTTTACCATGTGAAGTAGCACAAAAGCCACTGCTATTGAAGCTGTATGTTGTCTTTTTGTGTTTTGGTAACTGATGTAAAAATCTCTCAAAATACTTTTGAATGGTAGTGTATCATGGAGTGCACAGGTGATGTGGATTGTGTACTGTTGTAATCAGTGGAGTGTGTAGTACCTGCATGTGTTGCAGTAAGTGTGTTGTAATCTCTGTAGGCCTCGTCTCTCACCCAGCAAAACTGCCTGCTCTTCATGAAGTCTTCCTCTCTCCAGACTCAATAAGATGAGCAACATGATCATACCTGCTGCTTGAAGGCTGCGCTGCTGACTGGATCAAGCGCACACACACACACATACACACGCACTCACTCAGCATGTGGTGAGCAAATCGATTCTTAAAGACTGCTCTGCTGGATAGAAGTAGTTCATGCACACACACACACACAAACACACACACACACACACACACACACACACACACACACACACACACACAAACTCTAAAGCATATTTTACGTATAATGGTCCCCGACAGCAATATCTAACCCCAGAAGCATATGAGTAGCACTTTAGCAGTTACAGTTTTATGCTGTGCTCTGTAACAGAACTACTACAGCATTATTCCCTGTTAAATAGTTAATGACGAAGTTACTAAGTTACACCACTCAGCTTCTTCCTGCTATCACTCATTAGTCCACTGACATACAATATTCATATTAGCAAATCAAACTCTATTGAGTTTCTTATCCATCACATTCATCAGCTCTGACTTGGAAATACACACACACACACACACATGCAGACAGAAACATATAGAGACACACACAGTAATGTGTTTTTAAGTGAGTGTGGCTGATGGATTGGGAGTCTCTGCTGCTCTTAACAGCTCCTCATATCTGCCACACACTCACACACAAAGCTTTCTACAGTGTGTAAGAAAAGAGCTAGAGGACTCACAGTAGGAGCTCCCTCGGTACAATTTCCATTTACTTTAATATTATCTGATTAATTTAGTTTTATGCCTTTGAGCCCATCCAAGGCCCTTTGTTTTCAATGTATTGGATACCAAATGAATGTTTTGCTCACTCTGCCTCTCTGTCTCTGCCATCTCTGTGATTAATATCATCTTATTCACTCCAGTGAGTGGCCGACCGCGCCCCACCCCAGCCCACCACTGACCCTCCCCTGCTGTCTCCAGAGAGGAAGCAGGTCAGACTTTGTCATTACTGGTGCTGGTTGCATTTAAAACTGCTGCAACTGTTGTACGGTTGGACAAGCTATACAGAATGTGAAATCCTGTTCAGTTTCCTACATATGTGAGTTTCCAAATAAAGGTCACATATTTTACATGTTTTTTGTACTTTACTTTTTCTCTCTGAGGTCTGCTTATAATGTTTGTTTAGCTTTAAGCACCAAAGATGCATTTTTCCTGACCATTCTCTAACCAAGTTTTATCTGTCTTTATTCCTTGTTCCTAATCTTTGTTCCGATTGGCTGCCCTGTAATGGGGTTGTGCACCATCGTCTGATCATGCCACCAACATAAATGTGGGGTGGGCAGTGTGTGTGTGTGTGTGTGTGTGTGGGGGGGGGGTGTTGTGTTTATGGATGTAGGCAGGTCACTGTAAAAAAAAAGCCCACCATCACGCTGTCTGGGTTCTTTTTCAAAGATATATTTCAGCGCCAGACTGAGGAGCCTCTTAATGGAAATCCACAGCAAGTTTCACCAATAACACATTTCAGCTTATGTGGTAACACCTCAAAACCTGCTGAGGCTGCTGACACTGGAGAAAATAAACATGCTTTCTGCTCAGACACTTGAAAGCTAACTATGTTCTTGGTCTGCTTTTGGAAAGTTTTGGTATGTTTTGACAGTTCTTGCCTTAGCTTTAGTAAACTGTGTATTTACAGCCTATAAATTGCTTCTGATTAAAATAGAAAAAGGGCAGGAACTTAACCACGTGAAGTAGCAAGTCCACTGTTATTGAAGCTACATGTTGTTTTTTTCATGTTTTGGCAACTGATGTAAAGATCTCTCCTTTGGTTGCATTGAAGGCTACAGCACGGCTTTATCAGTTTACCAAGCACTACAACAGGTAAGGAAAATCAAAGTCCCTGTAGTTACTGAATAATAAGCCTGAATATGTAATAAGCCTGAGATTTTGAAGGATTAAGCCAGACAACATATCAAGATTGATTCAGGACATAAATCGAAACTATTGGTGACTGATGATACAGTTATCAACCGGCTCTGATTTGCCCTGCATTGCGCTTCATTCAAAATGCAGTTCAGGCTGAAACCTTCCTTATAACTTCAGTGTGAATGGGTGGTTTAAACTACTGTAGGAAATGCATTGGTTTTCAAGACATCACAACAACGATTAATGCAAAACAGGCTATATTTGCAGCTTAATTTTCACATATACATACATTACATATAGCTATTTTATTCCAAAAAGTAAAAGACACATGGACCCTTGCTATGAGCTGGACTATGTTCTTGTAGCTAGTCTAGGCAGGTAGGAAAGGACAAGGAATTTGCCACCATGCTTATTCTACCTTGATTACACAACCAATATAATGACACTCAATCTATCCTGAAGGTGTGACCTTGCACATGCATTCAAAATTAACAAAATTCATATAATTAATAATACACTCTAAATTTAGGTTGTGCAGTACAATTTCTCATTAGGTTAAAAATCTGTGGGCGGAGCATGGACAGGTCATTTGACTTGGACGCTCTTGCGCCTTAGCTGCCCCAAAGAGCCCCTAATTACACAGAATGATGTTTGAGAAAATTGGGCTATTTATCTTCAGAATGCTGTTTATATCACAGGTAATCTTAACTGGGGCGTTCTAAAAGACTGTGCATTATAATTATGCTCATAGTAGTCGTGGCTAATAATCCTCTCTATTCGTGCTGCTGCCGCCTGCTTGGACCATTAACGCCTGTACATACGCCCAGATCCACCATTAATGAGAAGATCAACACTGCTTCTTCTAAACAGCTTCCAGTCTTACCACATCCTGTTAAAAAGCAACAGCAACCCACACACATGCTAAAACAGACATAATCAGCTGTGCTTTTCAGCCTGGTTTGTCTGTGTGATCAAAACCATTCCCAGAGCGCAGCACTAAACTGATCTCCATGCTTCTCTCCTCCCAGTCTGTGCCAAGCAGAGCTTCATTAGTGCTGCTGGGATAAAGAGCAGTAAGTGTGTGTGTGCATATAAGTGAGAACAACTAACAAATACTCAGAGGAAAGCCATGACACATCTATATGCTTGTATTTTCCAGTACTATGTTTAACTGTCTGTAAAAAGATGGCAAATGTTTCAGCTTCTTGCTATCATCTGTGCTCATGAAGCAGCTCTATCAACCTAATCCTTTTTTGAAGACCTAAACAAATTATCCTCACCTGTGTAGATTCTTCTGGGCCTTCTTAAAGTTACAGTACAACAACTACTTTAAAAGAGCTTCTTTCCAATACCCAGAAGCAGTCAATTCACTGCACTAAAAACCAGTTTTATTCTGATACAGCATCTCAGTGGGCCAGACTGCCAAATAGCAGTGCTACTTCCTGCTGGAATCAACATGGACAGAATGTCCCTGAACCACCAGAGAGCCATAGCATGATTCTGCCCATTAGAGCTAAGCAGATTAATGAAACCGAGCTGACCAATCCATCACCAGCAGCGTCTGTTGTCCGCACCCCTTTTGGAAGCTTTGGAAAGACGCTGTAGGCCATCCCAGTGACCTACAAGACACCAGAGCTGAAGAATACTGACACCTTGTGTTCAGAGCAAGGACACACGTCTACAGTTACTGTTAAGCTCATTTCATAGAGACTATTTTACAAGGTAACTTTCAAGTACAACATTATGATTAATCTATTGCAGGGGTGTAGCGAGAACCTTCAGAATGGGGTGGCCAGGTAAGACCCAGAGATTTTATTGGGGTGGCACATTGCTAAGAAAAAAAACCTAAATAAAATGGCGTTACTGTATTAAAAATATGTAAAAAGCGATGCATTTGTTTTTCTATGTACATAACTAAATCTAACCATCATTTCCACATGAATAAAATATTACATTAAAACAAAACTGATACAATGCATTTTAATAATTCATAAGGAAATCCTGTATTTGTATGAGGTAAATTAAATGTATCACTTTTCTCAGTGCACCGTGTTAACTAGTCAGGCCATAGAAGTTTATGTTTATTTAGGCCAGGGGTGTCCAATCTTATCCACATAGGGCCAGTGTGGCTGGAGGTTTCCATTCCAAACATGCAGAGCACACCTGATTCTACTTGTTTAATCAGTTGGTCAGTCTTCAAAGAACTGATCATGTGAGCTCCTGCTTTTTTTTGGAATAAACACCTGAGGTCACACTGCATAATAGACAGAGATGGACAAATCACTGTCCTTATGCCCACTGTACTTATGTGCACTTTTGTCTTTCCATTTCCAGATGGAAAGATAAAGGAGATTTGTCTGCTCTGGAGTTTTGATAGAGATCTCAGTAAAGTCACACATCATGCTCAGATTTGACAAGATACTAACACTCATCCTTATCTACACCTGAACTCTCACCTCTCCTTTATCTCTCCTCTGTCTCATGTCACCTTTATATCTAACACTATTTTTCATAAAAAATTTTAGGAGAACCTTCATTACGTCTCCTGAGCCATCAAAGAATATTTGAGCCATAAAATCTTCCTCTGGGTGATGTGTTATGTGTAGGAATGACAAACTAAACTAACACCAACCCCAGACCCTTTGTATTGTGATTAAAAAGTCCAAACTGGCCCCAGGATCTGACAAGATGTATAGCTATGAATTGCCAGGATTACTATGAAGATGAACATGCAGAGGTTTCCATTAAATCACAGAGGCAGGAACTGGCCCCGAGGCTGCGGAGGGAGAAACTGCTTCTGTGTGAAAGCACAGGGTAGCTACAGCTCATTACACACATCACATAACAAACACAGCACAACACATCATAAAGCCCTCCAACGCCAACTTAGTCCTGAGGGGTATTTCATGAAGCAGGATTTCTCAGTTCATCAGATCGCTTAAGACCAACGTCTCCAATACAAAAAGAGCTGAGGGACATTTTTTTTTGGACAATCCTCACTTTTGGCTTAAGTTATCAGGCTAAGCTAAAAAAATCCTACAGTCCCCCATGTGTACTCCCCCAGTTATTAAGATAAAAGTGAGTGTGTCACATAGAAAAGTCCCCTACCTCTTCTCCAGCTAATGAAGAGATGGGTAAATAGCATAAAAGCTGAATTTAGTGTCTAAGAATAGTCTAAGAATTAACTTGTCTTAGAATCCATTATGAGAACTGTGTAATGGAACTCTGACTAGACACACACACACACACACACACACACACACACACACACACACAATATGGGCAGAAATATTGAGACACACTCTTATAATTACTGAATTCAGGTGTTTCATTCAGTCCCATTGCCACAGGTGCGAATCAAGCATCTAGCCATGCAGCCTGTCTTCACAAACATTTGTGAAAGAATGGGTCGTTCTAAAGAGCTCACTGAAATCGAGCGTGGTGCTGTAATATGATACCACCAAGTTTGAGAAATTTCTTTCCTCCTAGATATTCCACAATCAACTGTGAGTGGCGTGATTAAGAAGTGTAAGCGTTTAGGAACCACAGCAACTCAGCCACAAAGTGGGAGACAAGTAACAGAGTGGGCTTGCTGACGCGCACAGTGCATAAAAGTCGGTATCGTTGCTGACTCAATAACTGCAGAGTTCCAAACCCCCCCTGTCTTTAACATCAGCACAAAAAACGTGCACTGGGAGTTTCATGAAAGGGGTTTTCATGGCCGAGCATTTGCATGCAAGCTTCACATCACCAATGTCAAGCGTTAAATAGAATGGTGTAAAGCACACTGCCACTGGACTCTGGAGCAGTGGAAACATGTTCTGTGCAGTGACGAATCAAGCTTCTTTATCTGGCAGTCTGATGGATGAGTCTGGGTTTGGCGAATGCCAGGAGAACATTACCTGCCTGACTGCACTGTGCTAGGTGTAAAGTTTGGTGGAGGAGGGATAATGCTATGGGGTTGTTTTTCAGGGGTTGGCCTAGATCCTTAGTTCCAGGGAAGGGAAGGGAAATCTTAATGCTTCAGTATACCAAGACATTTTGGACAATTCTATGCTTCCAACTTTGTGGCAACAGTTTAGGGAAGGCCTTTTTCTGTTCCAGCATGACTGAGCCCCAGTGCACAAAGCAAGATCCATAAAGGCATGGTTGGGTGAGTTTGGTGTGGAAGAACTTGGCTGGCCCACAAAGAGCCCTGACCTCAACCCCATCAAACCTTTAGAAAGAACTAGAACGGAGATAACGAGCCAGGCCCTCGGTAAGGCCCTTGGTAAGTTGACAAAAAGTGCAATGCTGCAGTGAAATATAGTGTAATTTTCTTTTAGCTTGCTATAGTCATCAGCTAATGGTACACATCACCATTTAAACATCTGAAACCAGTACCTATCTAGACAGCTCATTTAATTTTTGCTGCAGCTTGAGATATGTTCTCCAATGTGATGCTGCTGGAAGAGCTATTGATGGGTGTTTTTTTAGACTTCCCATTCAGTAATATGCCCAGCCACCACTGCGTACTACTCTGGCCAAATATTCCAGTGAGCAGGCAGAGCTATCTCTGTGATAAACTCTGCTGCAGGCCACATGCAGACACACTCAGAATTCTGGTGGCAGCGTCTACATTGCTAGAATCTGAACTGCAGTTAGAGAGAGTGTTTGTGGCCAGCTGTTGCTGAAGCCCGCAGGAGAAACGAGAATAACGCAGTGAGGCAAACGAGTGGGCTGACACAAGCCATCCACACTTCTCGCAATACTGCAGCCTCAGAGAGACAGCACAAGGGTGTGTGCATCCCAGCAATGCAGCAATGTGCCTGATCATCTGTAATCGCACACAGCTTTGCACGCGCACACACACACACACACACACACACACACACACACACACATATACACCGATCAGGAAAAACATCATGACCACCTCCTTGTTTCTACGCTCATTGTCCATTTTATCAGCTCCACTTACCATATAGGTGCACTTTGTAGTTCTACAGTTACAGACTGTAGTCCATCTGTTTCTCTATATACTGTTAGCCCCCTTTTACCCTGTTCTTCAGTGGTCAGGACCCCCATGGACCCTCACAGAGCAGGTACTATTTGGGTGGTTGATCATTCTCAGCACTGCAGTAACACTGACGTGGTGGTGGTGTGTTAGTGTGTGTTGTGCTGGTACGAGTGGATCAGATACAGCAGAGCTGCTGGAGTTTTTAAACACTCACTGTCCACTCTAGACACTTCTACCTTGTCAGTCCACCTTGTAGATGTAAAGTCAGAGACGATAGCTCATCTGCTGCTGCACAGTTTGTGTTGGTCATCCTCTAGTCCTTCATCAGTGGTCACAGGGCACTGCCCACAGGACGCTGTTGGCTGGATATTTTTGGTTGGTGGACTATTCCCAGTCCAGCAGTGACACTGAGGTGTTTAAAAACTCCAGCAGTTTTGTGTGTGTGTATGTGTATACAGTAAAAACTGTGTATGATTACAAATAATCAGGAGCATTGCTGCATTGCTGGGACTTTCTGCAGAATTTTGGAGTGTTTATTTATCTAGAAGAGCATTTGTGAGGTCAGACACTGACATTGGACAAGAGGGCCTGGCTCACAATTTTCATTCCATCCCACCCAAAAGGTGTTTGATGGGGTTGAGGTCAGGGTTCTGTGTGGGCCAGTCAGGCTGTTCCACACCAAATTTACCCAGCCATGCCTTTATGGACCTTGCTTTGTGCACTGGGGCTCAGTCATGCTGGAACAGAAAAGGACCTTCCCCAAACTGAACTCAAGAATTAGGAGGGGTGTCCCAATACTTTTGTCCATATAGTGTTTATTTATATATATGTGTGTGTGCTTATAAGGATCTGCTGAATTAACTGAGTCTAGTGGAAATCTTAACATCACTAAATAAATAAAAATAAATACTAATAAACAACAAAGACAATATTTTTACGAGGTCAACTATGTAGAGCATTAACACAACACAAAGCTCATACACTTAGATACTGAGTTACCGAGAGTGTAGCTCTTAGCTGATGTCTTGGTTGGATGTGTGGATTAAGTGTTATCTCACTTGTTAACTCTTTCTCTGTCTCTTTCACACATCCAAGAGACACAAGTTTAGTTAAGTGATAATTCAGTCATGTGCAAAAGTTTGGGCGCCCCTGGTCAAATGACACGTGCTGTTGATTTTTAAAGTGAAAATAAGTTAACTTTCACATCCTCTACAGAGAACACATTCTGCACATTTAATGCAAACTGTTTGCTGAATTTAGCATATTAGGGAAAAAATAAATAACATAAAATGTGTGCAAAAGTTATGGCACATTTTACATATATATGTCGCTGCTGTCGGGGGGCAAAACATTTTTCAGTTTTGACATAATTTGAAAAGGCCTGTTTTCCTTTACATTGTGGGTAAATTTCATGATGACTGGATATATATAGTTTGTTTGCTTGTTTGTTCCCCAGTTTGTTAAACTCAACAAATTAATAGAAATTGTGCACAAAAATTGGCAGAAAGTGCCATTTTCAAGTTCTTATGTGTCATATTTACTTCAGAACTGGTGCAAGAATTTAATCAAGAGGTCTCATTTCTCCAATAATTGCCGACCAGAGTTATAAAATGGAAGAAAAGGATTTATTATTTTCACAAAGCCAAAAATTAAAAAGTAACAGAAAGAAGTTATAAATCAAAGCAGGAGATCACTGTTGTACACAGTGGTTCAAAAGCCTAGTGATGTAGCTCAGAAGGGATAATGCAAAAAAAAACAATGGGTAACATAATATTTGACTAAAATGCTGTTGGATGCTGAATTACATCACTGGTCGATAAACTGAGAACTGAAACATGCTAAAAGATAACTGGCTGCCCATAACATAATTGTGGGAGTTAAAAATCTGAATTTTATGCTTGTATACAGAATTAAATACTGACAGACAGCACAATTAGTATATTTCAAAACAACATCAGGAAACTAAAGCTAAATTTGATAGAACTATCACTGAATAATTAATAACTACTTAAAATTATTCCATATCAGTATACAAATCATATCTGAATCATATCCCTAGAATCATTATTTAATTCATTACACTTTACAGTTATAATAATTTACAACAACTTAAAAAAAAGACTAATATCCATTGATCTGATACAAACTTTCAACTAACCTCCACCTCAAACCACTTTGGACCTAAAACAATGGGATCTAACTGATGACCATGTGGCCATGAGGGACAGGGATGCAGTCTCACTTCCTGCTCTAAAATGCAGGGGTGTAGCTAAAATAATGCTCCACCTATGGACCAAAACAAGCTTTTGTATTTAAAAGTTAAACTCATGATAAATCTAAACCTTTAGCTCCACCTTAAAAGAAATCAAAAGGATCTTTAAAAATTAAAAGTACAGAATTAAGTATTATTTTCACAAGTCTGAATTTAGGGGTTAGGGATTGGGGCAGCCACTTTCCAACAGAAAGTACCCTATAAATGATGATGTTTTAATGTAGTTAGCTTACTTTCTCTTAAGGTCTGAATACTGAATTGTTTTGTAAATAATTTTTTACTGTAGGTTTAAACCAATTTGTACAATGACACATATGTATTATTTTTAAACAGAATAGTCAGAAACTACGTTTAGTTTGCGTGTGATCTAAAAAGGATCCCGTCACAAAGCCATTCTCTGCCTCCCCCTCTCCATCTGTCTGTCTGATGGATTTAAATGGTTCTGGGTGAATGAGGAAATGAGGTGATGGCCCATGAACACTTCATCTGAATAACACTAGCACTGAGCTGTGGTGTCATGCTGTGACTAATGGGCTTTTGTGTGTGTACGCGCTCCCCGTGAGACACAATAGCCATTCTCACATCTAAAAACCTTCTGGCAGCCTACAAAGATATAGACACATACTGCACAGATACACACTCATATCCTAATGGATGTTACAGCATTCCTATTCCAACATTCGCTGCTGTAAAAGAGCTTCTTCCACCAGAAAACAGCATTGCAGGGTGACAGCAAAACAATCAAAACGAAATATGGCATCTGCTGTGTACTGCCTGTGCTTTAGTGAGACTGCTACTTTCTTTTTTAATCTGTTGCTTGCAGCAGTGTTTTTGCCACACTGTGAATTATCACCTTTAGTTCTGCTTGAAAAGGTAACTTGGTTTTTCAAAAGCTACATTAAAAAACGTATTAACAGCATCTTTCGATGCCACTGCTCTGTAAGACCCACATTAATTCGCACTGTATTGGATTTAAATTTGAGGTGTATGCATATATTACAGTTCCTCTTCGGAGCTTATCTACTTGTGTACAATCTATTTGTGTAAAATGGATTCATTTCACAGCAGGTGGTCTGTAGATGGCACTGTTGTTCCTTTTATGCTGCTCTGTTACAAATCGCTCACACCAGCTCAAAAACTACACACACGCAACTCCCTGCACTTAATGACATATTCTTTTGGCAAAAGTGCTTTAACATGCAGCGTTTTGTCTGTTTACCCTGTCTCCGTTCTTGTGGTTCAGATTCTGTGCTTCAAAAACATATGATTCATTGGAAAAGGGTTCATTGCAAGAAATACCATCTTGGCAAGTGAGATCATCTTAAATGCTGAGGATTTCTACTTCTTTTCAGTCATTTTTTTTGTCTAGTAAAATTAGCTGTCAGTGGAATAAGATAAACAAGCAAAACTGTCCTGAAATTGGTTGTATAGGCTTCTATGATTCTATATTTTAGAATCAGAAATTTTCAACATATTTGAAAAATTTAAGATGATTTTACTTAACTTTATCATTTTTATCTTTGTTATTGGCTGGTTTTAAAAAGATAGAAGAAATATGGACAGTGCTTGATTAATTTAAGTTCAGATGCTAGGAGCATGTGTGTGCACAGCTTTGTGAGCTTAATAGATACTCAATTATTCTTCAAGTCCAACTTTCTTCTATCTTAAAGTCTTGTTTTTTTTTGGATTTAGCACTTTATAAGTCTTATTTCAATGAGCAGGAGAGCCTGGTCACTTTTTTACCATTGTATTGTATGTACGTTTAGCTCTGTTACCAAAAAGTATTTGTTTGTTTGTTAAAAGTTAATCTAGCTTTGCCACTTGTTAGTCAGCCCTGGTTACTCAGCTCAATGTGCTCTGAGCTAATACTGAGACAGAGAGAGAGAGAGAGAGAGAGAGAGAGAGAGAGAGAGAGAGAGAGAGAGAGATACAGAGAGAGACTCACTTACTTACTGAGTTAAGGAAGGCACAAGGGGCAGGACCACCTAACACGTGTGCCCAACCCCCCTTTTCCCTCCTCTAAACACACACACTCTGTCCCTCTCTTGAGCTTTCTTTTGCAGCGTCTCACAGAGTTGTGTGTGCTGCTGCTGGTTCGACGCCTCTCTCCGTTCTGCCGGGGTGTGAGTAGTAGACTGAACCTATTAGACCGACTCCAGCTGTGTGGAGGAGCCCCGCACTTTTGTTCCATTCACTTCCATTCAGACGACTGAAGACATCATGAAGTTTGAGCTGCTGCTGCTGTTTGCCCTGGTTGGGCCTTTCTGTGCCATCACACACGCAAGTAAGGCAATACACACACACTACACTCTTGAAATTTGAATTTGTTTTGTAATTTCACTCTTTCATCCTTCTCTCTCTCTCTCTCTCTCTCTCTCTCTGACTCTCTCTGACTCTTTCATTCATCCTGCCTGCACTCACACAGCCTTGCTTTCAGACTGCTTCTCAATGCCTCAGACTTTTATTCCACTCCAAACTTGACCTCAGTACTCAGATGGAACCTTTATTCCTTCCTCTTCTTTTTCTTCTCCTTCTCTAACGTTTTGTCTGTGAGATTTGGGAATAAGGAGCCTCTGCAGCTTTACTTTCTTCTTTTCATTCTTTTGCTCAGTCTTTTCTATTGGCTCGCTCCCCCTCCCTTTCCTAAATGGTGGGATGATGGCTTGCTCAGACCCTTAGAATGGCAGTTTCCTAATGAGGGAACTTTTTAAGTGGTTGATTTTTTTTCTTTTTTTTTCGGAACATTTTACTTTTCCCAAACTTTTTTTTCTTTATATAGTTACTTTTTAATCCATGACATAGTAACAAAAATCTCTGACTTTAAACTTGGTTGAACTGAGAAAACTATGATCTAACAGACTCTGTTATTACCTCAGGCATTAGAGCGTTCATCTCTCTCTCTTAGTTTTTGGGCCCACTTATAAGAATATGATGTAATGGTGGTATGTGTCTTGGCTCGGTTTTTACAGGAAGATTTCTCTCTCTCTGTCTCTCCAGCTCACTGGGCAGGGTTGTGTGTGCATATTAATAGAGCTGGCCCTATATTTAAGAATAGCATTTGGTGTGCAGGGAACAGGCTGGTCAGACTTCTTGTCTGGAGCAATGGGGGAAGAGAGAGAGAGAGAGAGAGAGAGAGAGAGAGAGAGAGAGAGAAAGAGAGAGAGAAAGAGACTCAAATTATGCCCATGCAGGGCGTGTACCCCTCTCTCTCTCTCTCTCTCTCACTCTCTCTCTTTGCTCTGTCCGCTCTTACATGTAGCCATCTTTGGCAGGGTATCAAACTTTCACCCCCATGGGGGCTTGTGTGTAGGCTTATGTGTTGGGGGTGAGGGGGTTATTTTTAAATTGCCACCTTTAGAGATACAATATCAAACGTCTTACAAACTCCACAAAGCCAAGACAATAAACATTTTTTTCTCATTATCATTATACTAATACAGACTAATACTAATATATTACACTGTATCACACTAATAATCTTATCAGTAATGGCTATATAGTAGGTGTGAATATACCATTGTATGCAAAATCTTGGGTGCCCGTTTGAATGACATGTTTTGTTGAAGTGGAAACAAGTTAACACACCCTTTACAGGAAGTAGCTTTAAATATGCCATTTTTCTGCACATTATACTTCACAAAGTCAATTTATTTGCTAAGCATATTGGGAAAAAAACATAGAATATAAAATGTGCTATAACTTTTGCACATGCAAGATTTTATTTATTTATTTATTTATTTTCCCCTAATCTGTTAAAATCAGCAAATAAAGAGTAATTATGAATTTAAATGAGGATGTGAACGCAACAAAACATGTCATTTAAACAGGGGCACCCAAGCTTTTGCATACAAATGTATGTGAGTGTATATAATGACTTTAAAGGAGGAGCACTGAAGTTCATTCGAAAGGAATAAATGTACCATCTCAATATGTGTGGAATTTTGTTGTTTGGACCACAGAACAGATTCCACATGAATATTTATATGCCTAGTCACAGCAATAATGACTGCTAATAACAATAATTCAGTACTGAATATGTAGCTAAATCTGTTTAGCTGTACAGTGTTTACAGATATTTGCTATAAACTATGTATTGCTGGAAGACATCAACACCTTGTCAGTCTGTTTTTGAAACCACTGGAAGCTCTTTACATTGTTTGACCATTTCATAATGAATGGACCAATAGAAAAGTTCTAGAAATACTTGGAATAAAAGCTAAATGTATCTAAGGGTTATTTATTTTTTTCTTTTTCCTTTTAGTTACCATTTCAGAAATATGAGATTTTGCTATAACAGGTATGATGACATGTAGCTTCCAAAGCACACACTGACTCTTAGGGTACTAGAGGACATTAGTGAGTGTGTGTGTGTGTGTGTGTGTGTGTGTGTGTGTGTGTGTGTGCGCGTGTGTTGCGCTAGCTGCCAAGAGCTGTTAGCTATACTGAAGGTAATGGAGTTCAGCTTGAAGACTTCCTTAGCTGTTCTGTTCTGTGCTTTACTTTCAGAAAGCAGTGCTGATGTTGATCTCTTCAGTCTAGACGAGACAGAGCTTCACTAATGCTCTCTCTCTCTCTCTCTCTCTCTCTCTCTCTCTCTCTCTCTCGCCAAGTATTTGTATTTGGCATGTACTATTCCATTCCTTCCTTCTCTCCTACTTCTACACTCTTAAAAAATATGGTTTTTCAAGGGTTCTTCAGTAAAGACAATGGTCCTATATAGAACCATGAACACTCAAAGAACCATTCACATGCTTAAAGGGTTCTTTGCATGGTGAAATGGTTCTTCAGATAACAAAATGTGTTATTTGATAAAGGGTGTCCAAACTTTTGCATACTGTATGTAATAGCCTAGACTCTTTAAATTAAAGATCTTTGCATTATGAATAGAAGAGCCACCTTTGGTTCACTGGTGGATGGTTCTTTGGAGAATCAGCTTTGTAAATGACTAGTGAATGTAAAGAGCCATTTTAAAAGGTTAAAGAACCTCCATATAATGTAAAGGTTTTAGGAATAAACACTCAAGGCCCAGTCATACTAGAGTATGTCAATGAAATTTAGTGAAACTCATATAGTATATTGGTGCAGTGAGTGATTTTGCATTGCAGACTTCTGGGACAAGTAAATTTCATGTGCGAAAATTTGCAGTGAGTTTGAGTGACATGTGAATCTGTGTCCTAAGAATGAAAGTCTTCATCAGGAGTCTGTATTACTATGTTTACTTTTGTGATTTTACTGTTTGTGGTAGGCGAGTTAGCCAACTTGCTACCTGCAGTGTTAGCTCCTTGGCTGACTGCATCTGCACACAAGTCATCCCACTGACGCCATCTTATCATCTTTATAATGTTGCTATATATTAGTGCAGCACTATAATGTCATGAGTATATAACTATCTGATAATAATTCTTGCTAACTGCACCAAAATGGAGGATTTCATTGTGTAACTAACCAGCCTTGGTCACGCCCATCCCGCAAGGCAACAACTGAAATGTCTAGTGTGACTGTGATTTTAACTGGTGTAGAACTTTATCATATGATACCCTCAGAACCTTTTTTTCACTCACACAAAAGACACAAATATCTTTCAAACATGTTTAGTAGAGAATTGAAAGTGGTTCTTCTATGGCACTGTTCAAAGAAACCTCATGTTTAGGAGTTTCAAAATTTAAGGTAGAAATGTTGGAGAATTCCATTTAAGTGAAACTGCACTGAAATGTTTCAACTGAACTTTACGCTGAGGTAACAAAGTCAGTTTTTACCGACTGATTTGATTGAATGGGAATGTGTGGCATAACTGAACATATTCCTACAATGATTTATTTTTGAGTCTATGAACAACACAACACCTTCTAAATTTTGTTTGTTTTGCTGGTAAAGGAGAGATCCTCAGTACTGAACTTGTTACTCTGTAAGTGTGTGTATATATTGCAGGTGATATGTGGGCTGTAGCTGTTGCCTGTTCTCTATCTGCACATTAAGGAGGAGTGCATGCATGTGCACAGATAAGAAGGATTTTCCATCCATTCTGTCATCCTTTCACTGCCTGCTCCACCACACGCAAGACTCTGTGTGTGTGTGTGTGTGTGTGTGTGTGTGTGTGTGTGCGTGTGTGTGAAGGGGAGTGAGTGAGGTTTTATGAGTGTGTCCCTCCCCAGCACAAAAAGCACAAAAACATTCCAGTTTCACACTCCCTCACACACACACACACACACACACACACAAACACACACACGCAAACACACACACACACTGAACTCTGATTGAAAGACAAAATTCTAAACGGCCACTCCCCCCAGCACACACAAACAATTTGCAGTGGCAGCTAATCGTGATGCTAATAGGTATGAGTGCGACTCTCTCTCTCGCTCTTCCTTTCTTTGTCTCCCTCTTTATCTCTCTCCCTCTCTCTGTTTCTCTCCCTCTCCCTCTCTCTCTCTCTCTCTCTCTCTTCCTTTCTTTGTCTTTCTCTTTATATTTCTTTTTTCCATTGTTTCTCTCTCTATCTCTTCCTCTCTATCACTCTTCCCTTTCCTTTCTTTCTCTGCCTCTTCCTTTCTCTGCCTCTGTCTAAGGATGGGTTCTCTCTCTTTCTTTCTTTCTCTCCCTTCATCTCTCTTGTTCTCCCTCTCAGTCCTTCTTTCTTTGTTTCTGTCTTTATCTATTTCTCTGCCCCCTCTCTTACTCTCTCTACTCCTTTTCTTTCTCTCTCTATGTCTTTCTATCCATGCCTTCTTTCTTTCTCTGCCTCTCTTTCTCCCTCTCTGCCCTCTTTTCTTTGTTTCTCTCTCTCTCTCTCTCTCTCTCTCTCTCTTTCACCCTCTCTCACTCTCTCTCTCTCTTTCACCCTCTCTCACTCTCTCTCTCTTCTGTCCTTCTTTTCCCTTTTATGGTGCTTTTTAGGGAAATTTGCAGGCTTGGTCATAGTTACTCATTTGTATCACAGCGTCGATTTTCAGTGACACATTCAAACGCACACATACACACACACACACCCACTCGTAATCACACACGCCCATGGGTAGATGATATCTTGTGGCTTTGGGACGTTCAGTTCTGTTAGCGGGGCAGCACTGCTGTTCCCACTCCCTGCTTGCTAAAGCTGCTGACACTACTACAGCTGCATCCTTCTTGCACTAGACTACCACTGTACAGCCACACCCACCAACTCTGAGAGAGAGAAATACAGACAGAGACAGGCAGAAAGACAGACATCTCCATTTTTGTAGCTTTTCAGGTTTTGACTTAATTTGAAAATGCTTGTTGTCCATTACATCGTGCATAAGTCTCATGATAAATGGACCAAAATGACTTGAAAAAAGTTACACTTACATTAAAAGTAAAGTGTTTTTTTCCATAAAGTTATCATTGTGGAGATACATATATATATATATATATATATATATATATATATATATATATATATATATATATATGAGAGAATGAGAAGACAGATTTACGTCACTCGTTGCCACTGCCCTGTGTGTGTGTGTGTGTAGAGGTTGTTTCATGGGAAGGAAACCATACTTAGAGATAATTGTTGGGGTCCAGAGTATAATGAGACAATTGTTAACAGAGCCCGGTAGGCAAAGAGTACTGACTGCACACACACACACACACACACACACACACACACACACACACACACACACACAATCCTCTCATCATTATTTTCACCACTACTTGCACACACAAACACACACCATGAACAAACAGGACACACAGTTCTTTTGCTCTGGGACCACCCCCTCCCATGCATGTCTGTGTGTTTTTGTACCAGTCTATTGCTAATGGTGGTTTTGACCAAATGTAGCAGCACAGCATAATCAGAGAGTGCTGCGTAGCCTGCGTGGCCCAGCAGGGATAAATATAGCACATATGCCCTCTCCGTCCCAGTGGTCCAACAGAATGAGGCCCTTCTGAATAACGGGAAAAAAGAAAGGAGTGACATCATCTTCTGCAGTATTTTCAGTCTAATGTCGGTTTTGTGCATCCAGTTGCCCACACTCTATTCTCTGGGCCTAAAAAAAGGCACATTAACTGAAAATGATCTGCAATTACAGCCCACTATCACAATCTACAGCATTCACCTGATTCAACCTTAAAGACGCACCGCTGATTTTACAAGAAGCTTAGGTGCTCTTGCTTGATATGTAAAGTCTTGAAATGTTTTGGTGTCTTAGCGAGAGGTAGAATATTAATTTTAGGACTTATTAGCATTAGCCAGGGTCTCTGTGTTAGTGAGGATCCCAAACATTAGTTTAGCACTGATACTTCCTTCCAACACTAGTCTGGAACATGCAGAAAAGCTAAAAGCTTTATGTAGCTCTAAATCAGCTTTCTCAAACCGTGGCGAGAATGTCCCAAATTCAGCGTCCTCCTTTACATAACACGGCTTGCTCTAGGTTTTTGAGGTCATTGATTATCTGGATTAGGTTTGGAATACACATCCAAACACATATCTGCAGAAAGGAAGTGGCAGGATTGGAGATACTTGTCTTAAACGCTAGTTTGGTGCGTTATCAAAGACAGTGAAATGCTAGTTTGGTTCGATAGGAAAGACTCTAAATGCTAGATCATAAGGTAAGGCCGTAAACATTAGTTTAGTGTATTAAATGTCTAAAGTATTAGCGAGGATTCTAAATGTTAGTTTGGCCTGTTTGGCCACAGTGACCAGTAGTCAGGGATGTTATTGTAAAGGGTGGCTCCCTCACTCATATGGACTCCAGCTGGCCTTCTTATGCTGACCTTGAGAGCTGCTCGGAGAACAGTTGTTTTGCTGGAGGATGCTGATGAGAGGAACACTTTCAGACGTCTCTGGTTTTAAGAGAGAGAATTTTCCCAGATGAGACAGACATATTATTTCCTCCCAAGGAACCTTACGAACCAGCTCCACCTACAGGAAGTGAGGTGGCGCGTTTGGAATGAGGGGTCACGCAGGCGGGATATGAGCTTGTCAGGGAGGGACTTAGGAGGGACGCATTGCCTTGTAGGTGTGGATAGGAGAGCATGTGTGTGTGCGTATGTGGCGTATGTGTGCTGGGCATGTGGAGGACCTCACTAGCGTTTCAAGAGACTCGAATCACGTCAGAAAATATTGACTCAACAGTCTACCACTCAAACTACAGAACCAAAACAGGAAGTCTGTAAGTTTGTGAGTGAGAGAGATAGAGGTACACACATATATAGAGACAGACAGAAACAGGACATGTTTTAAGGACATGTTTAAAAAGTTTCATTTTGTTTTAAATGCCTCAAAGTCTAAAGACATGAGTCCAGGGTCTCATTCGTCACTCTCTTAACTACTTAATTAGTTTCATAACACACAGTGAGTGACTGTGTTCACATTAGGAGGCAACAAGCAGCTAATGTGTTCGAGGCTGTTCGTGTTATGACATGGATATGTACACTGCCCAGCTTCAGACACGAAAATGTAAAAAATATCTATTATACGCGTATCCCAGGTTTGTTTAAAAATATGACAGAAGTTTTAAAGCTTCTCTTCCATTTTTTCTGTGATACTACTGGGAATAGGAACAAAAAGCTGGAACAAGACAGGAACTATGAAAGGCTGGAACTATGAAAACCTACGGTCTGCTGGATATTTATGCTACCATGTACACTACATTTACATGTTGGCATTGAAAATACCGTCATTCCGTGACTCATAGTGGTGAATACAGAAATTTAAACAATGCCATGGTGACAACGTTACTGGTGAAAATCAATAAGAGCTTTAGCCATGTTGATTCCTCATTTCAGGTTTAAAAAAAAAGTCAAGAGGACGCTCTGTGCTTTTTTACTTTTTGTTATATAATACTGGATGATCCTGGACTTCAGCAGTGAGATGTTCGGCGTTCATGGTTCCCAAGATGGTTCCCAATGGGTCTCCTATGCAGTTGATGACAAAAGTGGGGAAATATGAACTTTTGATAGAACGCTGCACTTACCACCGTGGTCTACAGAACATTGCCGTTGGCGGTGGCTGAATTTTCCATTACAATCCGGTTTGCCGTTGACCATCTACTACCATCGTGTAAGCTGGTGGTCACCAACCCTGGTCCTGGGGATCTACCTTCCTGCAGAGTCTAATTCCAGCCTCAACCTGCCACATCTGCTCCAGCTAATCACCACCTTCAGAGGTTCTGGACTGGCTCAATCAGATGCAGACTGTTAGAAAAAGAAGAGAGGCAGCATTTTAGGTGCAGGTTGAAACTAAACTCTGCAGGAAGGTAGATCTCCAGGAGCAGGGTTGGTGACCACTGTTGTAACCACACTGTCAATATTGTCACTTCTCTGTAACATGATTCATTTAGATAAAGTTGAGAATCTATTTATTGCTTGTCGCCCTGTTGTTGTGTTGCTTGTTGAGGCTACAAAATGCCTACTACCTCAGGAAATGACTGGCCAACTGTGGCTGTGTAATTGACCTATCCGCCCAGAAATGCATTCTGTTGTAGCAACTGTTGTGAGGTTAAGCAACCTTTATAGAGCACTGACCAATGTCCCATTTAACCTAATGGGACGTTGAAGCACACATGCACTTTTCACAAAATACAACATAGTTAATAGTCATACAAGTCAATTAATGCTAGTATCGGGGGAAAAACTGATGCTAGCATAGAAAAGTTGTTGCATACAGCTTGACTAGCTTTGATTAGCCACAACACCATAGTTATAACATTTTAAAGTGGGAACTCAGTGCTATGTAGTGACTCTAACCAAATGCTATATTGAATAATTAATGTATTTAGGCCAAAATGAAGCACCACAATTACTCATTAGCCTGAATGGATTTTCTGTTAAGCTTCTCCAGTATTGCAAAGACAAACATTGATCTCCAAAAAGATTAATAACAGAATAATAAGTTTGCCAGTTAATGGATTAAAATGCTTATTATTTATACTGTTTATTTGTCATCCTTGCTTTCAGGTACTCTGGTGGTGCCCACAGCAGAGGACCTGGCCAGTGTGACAGAAACTGCTGCAAAAGCTATTGATGCTACAGAGCCACCAAAGGAGCAGGACACAACAGTAGCTCCAGAGGAAGTTATCACTGAAGTATCTGTACTACCTGTTACTGAAGCTGCTGTGGTAGAAACAGAAGCACCAGTAACTGATACAGAAGCTCCAGTCGTATCCACAGCGGTAGCTGCAGAGCCAGAGGGACCTGCTGTCACAGAAGCTGCACCTGTGCCTAATGAGACAACAAGTGTGGCAGAAACAGTGGCAGCTGAAAAGACAGAGGCAGCTGTAAAGACAGAGGCAGCTGAAGAGACAGAGGCAGCTGAAGAGACAGAGGCAAAAGTAGAGGAAAACGCAACTCCAGAGGCCGAAGCAGAGTTTGGGCAAGAGACTGAAACACAGGCAGATGTGGAAGTGGAAGATTCAGGTATGAAAAAAATATGTGCATTTGTTTTCGTACATTGTCATACATGAGGTCATACATATGTCCTAGATGTATTTAAGGAATGGTTTGGCGCAAAAAATATTTTACATAATTTCTCAATTACCCCAGATGTAGTTGACCAGCTAAGACATACTTGGTGCCCAAATTTCGGTTCTTTAGTTTAGTGCTTGAGCTACAAGGATGACGTTGCTAACAAACACTGGAGGTCAATAGTCACCGTAAATACATCACCAAAACTTCTCCCAAACAACTTCTAGTTCTTCATTAATGTTGAGCAGACTCTCTGATGTGGTTTTGGACACAGTATGATTTACTGTGACCTATAAAAATCAACAAAACTTCACAGTGTAGCTGAACGCTGTAGTTAGATTTTGCACTTTCAGTTAAAATGAAACATGTAGCCTTTGGAAAATACACTTTACAAATAAACACACAGACACATAAACATGACTTACTGGATTCCAAACTTTCTCTCTCTTTATAGGCTTGAGTACAGGCCATGTGGTGGGCATTGTGATTGGTGCCCTGATAGCTGTGGTCATCATCATCGCAGTGATAGTTGTGGTGGTCAGGAGGATGGGCCAATACTCGTAAGTGCACCACAAATACCAGCTTTTTCAATATGCATGCGAAATGTGCATGATAACAGTGAATGATTTTCTATGTTGTAGGGCTGCAAAGAAACGAAAGCCTCAAAAACAAGACAGCATCATGATCTCCGTAATTTCACTATTCGTTGATTGATTGCTAATCCTTGTTCATTAGTATAATCTACTGATGGTTCTAACACAAACAAAACAACGTGACACAAATGATGTTGCAATCACTCCAGTACACTACAAGCATGTAGCGTATACAAATGCAGCACAATATTGAACGTGATCCATTATGCGTATTTAGGTTGTAATTAGAATGCTTAACTAGTATAAAGAATCAAGTCAAGTCAAGTCAAAGTTTATTTATATAGTGCTTTTTACAACAGGCGTTGTCACAAAGCAGCTTTACAAAAAAAATCCGAGTCCAAGCCCCCCTGAACAAACCAATGGCGACAGTGGAAAAGAGGAAAAACTCCCTAAGAGCAAGAGGAAGAAACCTTGAGAGGAACCAAGACTCAAAAGGGGAACCCATCCTCCTCTGGTCGACAACGGATAGCAAACAGCATTAGTATAAAATATTAGAATACAAAAAGGGGAAAAACAGGTGGAGCAATGGTTAATTAGATAGTTCGAGTTTATGCAGCAGCAGCATCAGGAGGGTCAGTTCATGCAGGTGAGGTTTGCACAGCTTTGTACAGCATGAAACTCCATGGTGTTCAAAACGGTGCAGATCAGCCAACAGAGATGGAGCTCTGATGACTCTAGCAGCTCTGGTGGCTCCCATGTGGTGACTCAGGCAGACGTCGCTCAGGATCCTGTCTTAGTTGGTGTGAACTGATCAGAATAGGACGTGTGTGACAATTCACATTGTGCCAGAGCAGTGTACTTCCAGAAACACAATAACCATTGCTCATACCAAGGAAGTGAATGCCACACACTTGTATACAAAGGATACAACAAAATGTAATGCTTTCACGCTTTCATCCAGAAACTTACACCAGCACTGTTCTTACTAGCATTTACTAGCTAGGATAATATTGTACAAGGCCAAAATAGTCAAAAGTGTCACGACCTGTAATGGAAGCCTGAGGACAAAAATAGAATGTTTATTAATAGTTGAAACAACCATGTGGAATGTTCAATCAAATAAAATGCTCTGTTTAAATACCTAAAAACGATCAACTAGAATGTTTAAATTGTTTAAACATCCAATCAAAAAGAATGTTTGGTTCAAATATTTAATTCAAGCAATCAAATAGAATATTTGGTTCAAAGTGTTCAAACAATCAAATAGAATGGTCAGTCAGATTATTCAGTTCAAATATGTACAAAAATTCAAAATCTAAATGTGTTGTAGTTATTATTAAGCACCAAACCAAAGTCATTAGTCTGTTCTGACATTCTTTTTAACCACAGAGTTTTATTACATTTCTATAACTTAAGAATAGCTCAACCAGTTTGCACTGAAATCCCAGTAATTACTGAGTAATAAGCCTTAATATGTAATACACTTGGGATTATAAGGGGTTAAATGAGCAATTTACTCTGGAGCAGCAACACAGTGTCACACAATAAATCTGTACTAACAGCGATCCAAGATTAAAGATGAAAGGTGGAGTGATAATTATAAGCAGTATTATAAATGTCTTGTTGAACTAAATGCCAATAACTTTAAAGTAATATTGCTAACAATGTAATTGTCACTAGTGCAGCTTTGTGCTGTTAACTATTTATACAATGATGAGCCATGATGCCCCTTGTATTTTTATCTCTTTTACATACTGATCCACTCTTAAGTTTTATTTTTTTGCTTTGGTGAATTCTGAGCAGGGGTTTCATGAGTCTGTTGAGGTCAGTGTGAGTGTGCGAGGGAGTGAGTGCACTGGTGGGTGGTGAGTGAGTGTGGTATTTTTGGTGCAGTGTGTCCTTGTACTAAAACCGTTTTTGTTCTCATTTTCCCGCTCTTTTTAGCCCCTGAAAAGGAAGGCAGCTAGACAGGAAGAGAAGAAGAAAAAGTTCTGGAAATTCTGAACTACTGAACAGACGTCATTTCCTGTCATTAAACAAAAAGCAAGCTAGGAGCACTCTTAACCATCCAGGACTATGGGGACGGTGTACTCACGCTCCTCCCCCTCAACCATAGAGCCATTGATACGGATGCTCTGCCCAACCCCCATCACCCCCCCCACCTACCCATGTGTACCCCCCTTCACTGCCAAAGATTGAGACAGGAAGTCAAACCGACCCTCTGTGTTCTTAGGCACAGTAATGTAAAGGAAAAGAGAGAAGAGGAATGTGAATGTGCAAACACACCTCACAGAGTCAGGGTCTGGAAAGAGGACCTAACGAACCACATTAATGAACACACAAATACCAGCAACCTTAATATCTGATGAAATATCTCTTAAAAACTGAGGAGAATTGTAGGCAAGAAATACATACATTTCTGTATTTATACTAAAAGATGGAAATCATAAAGAGTAAAAGTCTCAAATGTCGCTGTCATATCAAAACCTTGTACCATCCTTTTTTTTTTAGGTTTTTAATTTTTCCGATATGCAAAGGAAATATATGTTTTTCAAAAGATGTGTCAGGTTTGCAATAAATTTTCATACATGTTTGACTTATACGTCAATATTTAAAATGGACACCATTACATGAATTACATCTACATAGGTGCATGTATTTCAATTTATTGACATATGTGCACATATTGTCATATATTTAAATATTAAAAAATGGCACAGGTAAACATATTTGGAACATATATTTTAACACATCACATATATTGTACATATATTGCACAAATATTTTTAATATGAGTAAATATATGTGCATATATTTTTCTTCCATGTAGGTATTATTTTTTACACCATTTGAAAACACCAGCTCCCCTTTACATTGTGTGAACATTTCATAATAATGGACCAACAGAAAAGGTTCAAACTAAAATAATAGCTTGTTACATTGATGTACATTCAGGTTAAGAACATGTTGCCATTCTTGAGATCTGAGTTTTTGTTACAACAGTGACAAAACATAATCTTCATCTGCCATGATCTTCATTTTTTTATAGCATTCTGCATATCATTAGCATGCATGCACGCACATAGACGCTCTATGCACATTCTTTTCCATTCACCATGACAGGTCAACTGAAATGTCCGGCAGTAGCATGACGCATTAAAGACAGCTCATTACCAGATTCTAAACATGAGACTGTACGCTGTTATAAGCTGTCACAAGCAGACTCTGTTAGGACGTCTTACGCCTGGTCTTAGTGTGGCTTTGACTGTTGAATAAAGTTTGTTTCGTATGTAGGTGTAACTTGACATTCTAGTAGCTTTAACCGTGGCATTTAAAGCCTTAATCCGGATCTGTGAACCTTAGCAGAGGGGCTAGCACCACTGACTCTGGGACGCCCGGATATTTCCTATAAATGGCTTCTTTAATGTGAGATTGAATTGACTGTGTGGTTAACAGCCTCCCTTACCAATAGTAAATCTCATCTCATTGTGTGTTTCCCAAATTTGGATTATATTTAAAGACTTAAAAAGCTTGTAGACACCATCTCTCTCTGCCGTCTACAATATGTGGTCTGGCCATCAGATTTGTGTACTGACCTCTGGTTCACTGGACTAGAAGTGGTTCTTTTTGCTGCATTTTTTTAAGGGGTGTGTGAGTTATGCTGTGCTTGCTTTAAGAGATCAATAATACATGCACTGACTGATAAACAATGTTTAATATAAAAAGCCTTTAGACACTGCAACCAACTGCAACGATGCTTGATTTGACTTTTTTATGCTTCATAGTCCACATGCCAAGTCTTTTACTGTCTGCTTTCAACAAAAGGCATTTTATTTAATTGCAGTGTTTTTCTCCCTTTTTGGATGTTCATACTGTTTAAATAAAAAAGTGAAAAAAGAACAGTGTGAATTTCTCCAGTATTGTACAGGGCATCGGGGGGTTGTTACAGCCAACCTGAAATTAAAACTGATTTTTTTTTATCTTGTCAGCTAATACCTTGTACACCAAGGCAACTGCCTAGAAACAATTCAGTAAACGAATGGGATACCATAGCAACTGCCTAGCAACAGCTTAACAACCACCTGGGATACCATAGCCACCGCCTAGCAACACTCTAGCAACCACCTCAGATACCATAGTAACTGCCTAGCAGCACCCTAGCAACCACCTCAGATACCATAGCAACCACCTAACAACACCTTAGAAACCACCTGGAATATCATACCAACTGCCTAGCAACCACCTGGGATACCATACCAAATGCCTAGCAATACCTTAGCAACCACATTGGATACCATAGAAACCTTCTAGCAACACCCTAGCAACCACCTGGGATACTATAGCAACCACCTTGCAACACCTCAGCAATCACCTAGAATTCCACTAGCTATCAACACCCTAGCAACCATATAAAATACCATAGCAATCACCTGGCAACACCTTAGCATCCGTTCAGAAAACCCCTTAAACTGCATAATCACTCTGCATTTTCTTCAGGAAATGCACTATTCTAGTTTGCTCTTGTGAGCTCGTGTCCCTGATCATATTAAGCACAACTCCTTATATTATTTCATTTAAAAGACAAAGTTTTCTCGCAATCTTCCATCAAAGTGTAATGACTTTTGCTCACCTCTAAAACTACTGATTCTAGATTATGTCATGATGCACCAGTGGGTGGGGAAAAATAATATTGTCCAATAATATGATGTTTCACCTCTCCCTCCCACCATCCCCATCCATCATCAAGTGAAACACTCAGCTCGGAGACCCTCCCCGATATTGTATTTCACTTGAGAAAAGTCACAGAGATGAGAAGTTATGATTTCCAATTCAATTTAAAGAGGCTGAAAGTACATTTTACAATTACAAAGCCTTAAAAAAAGAATTAAATGGTGTCATGCAATGTGTATAATGTTCAGATGTGCTGCAGTGTAATCGTTTTGTGCTTGTTGCTGTACACCAGCACTGTTCTTACTAGATAACTAGCCAAGATACTGTTGTGCAAATGGATCACAACCAGTAATAGAAGCCAGAGCAAAAGAATAGACTGTTTATTCACAGTTTAAACAACCAAAGTTCAATCAAATTGAATGTTCTGTTCAAATAGTTCAAACAAGCAAACAGGATGTTTGGTTCAAACCGTTCAAACAAGCAAACATAATGTTTTGGTCAATGTTCAGAACAAATATTTAAAAAACATCAAATGGAATGTTCAGTTTCACTGGAACACTAAGGTTTATGGTTATTATTAGGCACCAAATCACAATCACTGCTCTGTTCTGAAAAATATTTGTTGATTTTGAAATTAACTGAATTATGCTGGAGGAGAAAAACAATGTCAACTCATACAAACTAGTTTGTGAGTTCAGACCACGCTTTTAGGTTGGTAGTATGAGGGGATACTGTGATGGAAGGAATGGACAGAACTCTGAGGACTTGGGCTGAAGTACAAGTTGGCTTCTGCTTGGAGTTACAAGGCCCCCACTTTTGTACAGTGGTAGGATTGAAAGATAACACTGATTAACAGGAGGGAGAAGGGTGGTGGTGGGGGATGGTGAAAACTTCATTTTGGGAAACATAAGGTAGATATAGGAATTTATATAGCATTAGATTGGAAGGGGGGAGCTATTCTAAAACTCCATTTCAAGACCAAAGATGAAGGATAAAGGGATAATTCTAAGAAGTATTTAAAATTGTTGAACTAAATGTGGATAACTTTGAGGAAGTATTGGTAATAATGCATTAAATGCACAGCTTTGTAATATTTACATATTCATCAAATTTTAATTTGACTGTGTGTGTTTTTTTGTGAAATCACTGCACTGTTGAGCTAGTATACAATAAAAGTGTGGGTTACTTTGAAGTATTTATATTTGGTGTGTCGTTGCTGCAAATATGATCTTTTAAAGTAGCATCAAAAAAGTTTACACATTTTAAGTTAACTTGAGGATGTTTGCAGACACTAATGCAATGTTTATACAAATACTAAGCAAGACTAGCAGTTATTAGACTGATTGTCAATGGCAACGTCATAACCAAGTCTTTCATTGCCGCCCTCCCTCTCTCGCTACCAACACGAGGTAGTGGTGGTCAGTTAAGTAATGTGAGGCACATAAGGCTGGCACTTGTGTGTGTGTGTGTGTGTGTGTGTGTGTTTCCATGTGGTTTTAGGCAGCAGCCCAGGTTCTCTCTCTCTAACTGTGAACAATGGGGCTCTTTTAGCATGAATCTCAGTCAGACTCTCAGCCACGGAGGGGCTACCAAAAATCCTGCACCGTTTCAAGCGGGCGGGACACTTACTTCATATGCAACCACATGTACAAGCAGATAAGAGCAGAACAGTGAGGAAAAAAGCCGATACGGAGCACAGAACAGCGACAAACTGTAACAGTGACTATCAGTCATTGATTAATACATGCAGATTAATGCACATATAAAAACACACAGATAGAGGACAGAGACGAGCTCTCCCACACTGCCATAAATTCCCTCTCCCTCGCGCTCTTGAATGCTTACTGATAAATGATGCCCTCCCTGACACCAGCTTCCTCTGCTCATGCGCAACACCCGCCTCATATGTACTATATCTGTTTGAGTGTGTGTGTTTATCAGCACTTGTGCGCCAGTGTGTTCGTGTTTGCGAGGGCAGAGCAGGGGGCTATTTCGGCCAGGCTCATGTTTACCTCAGAGCTCAGCACACTGGGAGCCTGTGAGAAACACCCTCCAACACACACACACACACACTGATGGTGTCCTTGCTATGGTGTACGGTGTATCAGCAGAAGTGGGCGGAGGGGCACATGACGGTGAGGGAGTTCAGTTACAGATTAACAGCTGAGGGTCTAGTTCTGCAGACTAACTAGACATGGTGACGGGCCAGTGAAGTATTTAGTCATGTTCATTCCATTTTTCACATATGCAGTGCATTCAGGGTCTTCAGTTTTGGTCATAGTGTTTGTACAACTCATGCATCCACCATCAGAGTTGCCAGGCTGGTGGTTCTCCTGCCAAATTGGGCTAGCTTGAAAATTGAATCTGTGGGACAAAACTATACAATTTTCATGTCTAACGGGTGGCTTTTAAACAAACTTTGGGTTGGAGATTTTTGTTGGACCTGGCAACCCTGTCTGCCAAAAACAAGGTATGACAACAAATGTTCATGTTTAAAGTTAATAAAGCAGAAAATCCAAATTTATAATCTTTGGGCATTAATATTTAATCAAATAAAAAGGCAACACCTTATATGTATATATTACATACCATATAGGTGCACCTTATAGTCCTCCAGGTACAGACTGTAATCCATCTTTTTCTCTGTACACCCTATCATCCTGTTTGTCAATGGGGAGGACCCCCACAGGACCACCACAGAGCAGGTATTATTTGGCTGGTGGATCATTCTTAGCACTGCAGTGACAGTGGTGGTGGCGTGTTAGTGTGTGTTGCGCTGGCACGAGTGGATCAGACACAGCAGTGATGCTGGAGAACAACACCACAACAACATAACTCGGGGTGTTTGGAGATGAAGATATATATATATATATATATATATATATATATATATATATATATATCCACACAGCATCTGCATGGGAAATGCTAACTTTCCTAACATTTAGCTGGCAGTAGTAGCACGCTTGAACCTAACCAAATGTCTGGCTTTAAATCATCCTGTAATGTGACAGTATTTACACACCAACATCACATATCTTTAAAACATTTATGGACTTATTTAAAATATATGTGTTATTAAGTCGTGACCATGCATAGGATCTCACTTTCACGCGTTAATAAGGCGTGGCCACTCATTATTTTTATTTATATGGGATGTCATCAGCAGGGCTCCGTACTTTTGGAACTACATGAGTAAAAAAAGAAACTGATGTATATGTGTATTTGCATACGCAGCACTTCCGTAGTCCATCTGTAACAGTGAATACATCACCCGTGATTATATTGTTGTTACATGTATAGTTAATATGTAACTACAAAGTTATTTGTGACTAAATAAAATGAGACCATTTTATCTGCTCCACCATTCTCTTGTGATAAAAAGAAACAATGTTGCCAACATGGCAGAATTCAGCTATAGTTTGTTAAGGAGATGCTACCAAAAGTGGCATGAAGCAATTTTCTGGGGTATTACCTCTCAGAGTTTGGATTAGGACGGCTATAAGATTGGTGAAGTTTTCCAAATTAAGCATGTGGGAGAGCAGTGCTGATTCTGGTGTATGCTAGCAGACAAAACAGTGTCAAGAGGGAGTGAAGAGGTGGCTATCACTGTGGCAACAAGCCTTGGGTTCATCTATGTCTGATTGGCCAGTTTTGTAGAATATTTGGAGCATGCCACTGTTTTAATGAGATTGTTATGTTATAGAGCTGTGACTGTGAGGGTTCAAGCCTTATCTGGCATGCACCAGGGCTTTCCAGTAATTTATGGAACATTAGTGTTAAATGTAAACCAATCTTCCCCTAGTAGCTCCTGTTTTCCAGGCAATTTATCTTGATCTAATTGGAAAGTCCCAGTGTAGACTTTTCCTTTATAAAGCAAGTGTTTCATTCTATTTTCGGGGGTTGTGAAAAACTTTATACTTTTGTAGTTGCTGTCTTGGTCTATATGCATTTTGGTAAAGACCTGTTTGATTTTTGGTAGCGTTCAGCCTTCCTACAACAAATGAAACTATGCCTTTGTTACTGCATGCGATAACTGTGACTTACCAAAGTTCTTATAGGAAAGTCTTTGCAACACCTCTGGGCAGCTGTTTTCAGTCAAGACCAGATTTCAATCTCTAGGAGAGACCTATAAAACTAAAAGCCACATCAATATTTCAAAAACAGATCATTTTTGTTAAATAATAAAATCTGACAAAAACATCATAAATATTTTGTACTATATGGCTCAATAGTATGGCTTTCTGCTCTAGATACTGTGCCTGCACATACTTCCACAAAGGGGGGGGGGATTCCCACTAGCTGCTTAAATAACAAGCTGACTGGCCCATTTTATTGAAGGGCGGGACTTTCCTTGTAATCAAACACCACGTTAAGTGTTAGGAGTTTTCTCCTTTGTTTACCACCCGGTGAATAATATCTCTGGACTTACATAAAAGATAAAACATGGGGGAGGAAATATGAGAATATTTATTGATGTAATGATATACTGCATCATCATTGTATACCTAAGTTTTGGCAGTATTTTTGAAAAGTAGCACAGCTTGATCTTTTTTGTGTATTTCAACTTATCAAACCTTAGAAAACAGAAAAATGTGATGCATATTATACATAGAGAAAGTGTCTTGTAGTATTGTGATATTCAATTTTTGCCAAATGGTCCACTCCTATTTAAACTCTAAATATACACACATGCACACACAAATCACACCTAGCTAATTATTTACAACCTTTTAGATAATTTTGGATAGGTGGGATAATCTTCCTATTGAAAGAGTACAAAAACAGGCCTGACAGCTGTAATGATTTCTGACTGGGGCTTAAGAGATGCCAAGATGTTTTAACACTTGGGAGTTAAGATAAGAGCAGATTTATTGCCATAGATTAGGTATTTTCTGTGCAGAGTAGTTTCTAAATTTTATGGAACCAGCATGTCTAGTTCTTAAAAAAATCACATGCTAACCACCATGTCAGACTGAATTAACACTGTGTACGATTGATGAAAAACAAGGCATATAACCAAAAGGGCTGCCTTACCTCATGGTTTCTTATATTTTCAGCCTTTCATCTGGGTTGTCAAAATATATTATAATAAGCCTCTTAAAAGCATACCTACTAGCCACATCTTCAGACAGGGTCAAGGGTGTGCAAGGGTGTCAGGAACGTCTGCAGCTATGGATATGAGTATGAGAACTAATTTAGCAAGAATTAATAAAAGAAATGTATATATATATATACAAACACATACACACACATAGGCTTACCTGTATAACGATCATAGTAAGATAAACAGTAACCGTGCGTCAAAATGTGCAGAAGTGTGTTCTCTGTGGAGAATGTGTACTTATTTTCACTTAGAAAATCAAGCAAATGCAATTTGACCAGGGGTGCCCAAACTTTTGCATATAACTGTAAATAATATCAAAGAACTTTAATGTTTAGTGTGTTCACTCTCTCTTTATAACATCTTCTGTTCTTTTTGGGAGACCTGATTTCAGTTTTTCAAAGAAATCTGCAGGGATATTTTTCCACACCTCCAAAGTTCAGTCTTCGACGTTGGTTGCATTATCTGCTTCTCACAGTCCAAATAATCCCAAAAACATTCAGTGATGTTGAAGTTTGCACTACAGTTTCTGTATTTTACCGCATTCTAGTTGTTTTCATTTTCTCAGTAAGGGCTTCTTGACAGCTACACATAGTTTCAGACCCATAGTGTTGAGCTGTCTTCTCACAGTGAAGGGTACTGTATATACATATCTGTATAAAGCTGCCCAAATGTAAAGCACATGATGTTGAAGTCATGGAGAGAATGTTATAGGCTGACGTTTGAGTGTAATGAACAGCTGAGAATAGTGTGTGTGTGTGTGTGGCAGCATGAGGGCTTGCTGACTGCACATCTGCTGCTGTGAGAACGTCTCTGTATATCTCTCTGTTCCTCAACCTCTTGCGTTAAGCACTGCTTGGTGGGATGCAGCTGGAACATATGTCGCCTACGTGCGACAATTATCGCTGATCAGAGACCACCATTGTCCAGCTCTGTGTTTATGTGTAAGTGAGTGTTTGTGTTTGAGTGTGTATGTGTGTGTGATGTGGCAACCACTTGCTTCTGTAGTCGTGGACTTGGCACACTCAGGCATGTATCTAACCCCAATAAAGTGATCCACCTCAATGAGCTGCACACATGATTGTTTGTGATGAGTTGTGTAAAACTGAGAAACTGAGTCTGTTTTACAGAACATTTTGTTCTTCCTCAGCTTCCTTTTCCTGTTCCTGTTGTGTTATGCACAACAAGAGATCTTTCTGATGGTTCCTATAGCGATGGAGATGATGTTGCTTTAGATATGTGCGTTCCTGATGAAATAACGACAGACTGTGATTATACGAGAGTCTGTGAAAATATTATGAACCTAAACATAGTCAAACTAGCCTTTATCTTGGCATGAGACACTGTTGAGGTTGCACTCAGATGGTGATGTCACTAAATTCAGATAAGCAGTCTGTTTATTTTTTCACTATCCACAGTGACAGTAACTGCAAATGTGATCACAATAATGTAAATACAGTAATGCGTTAGACTACTCCTTTACAGGAAATCATACTCATACTACTGCAAATACTTTGTGCGAAGTTATCCCCAACACTAAAGCTCACATACCAAGACTGCCCAGTAAACCATCAAAGAGACCACATGGACACAAAGACATATCCAAACAAACAACAGAACAGCTGAACACATACGTACTTTAGTAGGACGGACATACAAAAGAGTGGCCTTGTCACATCACTGAGACAGTGGAATGATCACACACATACATATGCAGGTCAGTAAGACAGTAGAACAATAACACGCACACATTCAGGTCAGTGTGACAGTGGAATGATCACGTGATTAGCTGCATACCGCGCTACATGTGATCACATACATTAACATACAAGAACAACATGCCTGGAACATGCTATTCACACGCTGGGCTCAATGGTTGGCCTGTGTGTGAGAGAGAGCGCGAGAGAGAGAGAGGGAGTGTGTGTGTAGGAGGATGAACACATCAATGTGGGTTGAGTAGTAGATGCAGGAGAGTAGGTACAGATTCAGTCAGACCACAGAGATGGCGCGAGAATACTCGATTGTTGGGGAGAACAGAGGCTTGCTGAGGGGGCTCTGTAATATATACATACCACACATAAACACACACACAGTGGCTAAATCTATGTGACAAAGGATTCCGCTTTAAACTAGGATGTATTTTACTCCTCTTCAGAGAACAATAGGACCCAGTTGGAACACACACACTTTTACACACGAACATGCTCACACAATTGTCCCATTCCCACGATCAAGCTTGAAAGACATGAGTCTATGTTTGTAAGAGCTAAATGCATTTCCACTGCTACTTCTTGGCTTCACCAAGGCTTATGACAGGCCTTACCCTTTGTAGTAGCTATAGTTAGAGCTTTTGTCGAGGCAAGCTCTTAACACCACAATGTTTTTCACCATGATATATACTATGGACAAACGTATTGGGACACCTACACTTTACATCCACAGGAGCTTTTATGACATCCCAATCTAAATACATAGGCAATAATATGGAGATTCTACAAGATTTTGGAAAGGTCAGACACAGATCACAATCTCTGTGTCTGGCTCACAATCTCTGTTCTAGTTTATCCCAAATGTGTTCGAAACGGTTCAGGTCAGGGCTCTGTGCAGGCCAGTCAAGTTCTTACACAGCAAACCCATCCAACCATGCCTTTATGGACCTTGCTTTGTGCACAGGGGCTCAGTCATGCTGAAACAGAAAAGGGCCTTCCCCAAACTGTTCCCACTAAGTTACAAGCATAAAATTGCCCAAAATGTCTTGTTATGCTGAAGCATTACGATTTCCCTTCACTGGAACTAAGACGCCTAGGCCAACCCCTGAAAAACAACCCCATAGCATTATCCCTTCTCCACCAAACTTTACAGTTTACACAATGCAGTCAGGCAGGTAACGTTCTCCTGGCATTCGCCAAACCCAGACTTGTCCATCAGACTGCCAGATAGAGAAGCGTGATTCATCACTCTACAAAATGTGCTTGCACTGCTCCAGAGTCTAGTGACGGCGTGCTTTACACCATTCTACGGCAGGGATATGTGCTTAATTTTATCCACCTGTTCGCTAAGAGTGTGGCTGAACTCAATAATTAGGAGGGGTGTATACATATATATATATTATATATATATATATATACACACATATATATATATCTATATATCTATACATATATATATATATATATATATAAATATATACACACACACACACACACACACATTTGTCTTTGTAAATGAGCTTTGTAAATGTTTTTATTGTGTTTAAATTTTAGTTTTTATTGTGGCAGCAGTACAATTTTTTGATAAAGAAAGCTGCAGTTCAACAGGTTGTTTCCATCACAGCCATCTTTGTGGAGAGATGTGAACTGTTTTTATGGCGGGGGTTTCTTAACTCTCACCTTTTGCCCCTCATTCCTTGCTCGCTAGCAACAAAGAAAAATTTCACACATACACAGACAACAGAATCCTGGTTAATCTTATAACAGAGTTACAGCAAGAATATTTTGTTTAATTATATCAATTAAAAATATCTGAGTTGATTTCAGTTCTGCTGGCTGAATGACCATTAGGGGGTCTGCAGAACGAGGCCTACTGAGTGCTGTGTGTAACTGAACATTGAAAATATCAACTGCACAAAATAAGCTAACGAAAGGCCGATAAAGTGCCACATGTGGTAGTTGCTACCACTGCAGCACTGTACTCAGAAACTGTACTTAAGTGAAAGCATCTGTCTGTTTTCTAGAACGTCTTACATTACTTACTTTCATCCATTTGTTGCAATGAAAACTTGCAAAAGTTCTTAACATCTGTTAATGTAAATACTTCTGTTTTTACTAAAAAGCTAAGAAGCCTAGGCTTATTATTTAGTTATTATTATTGGTGATATTTTATGTACAGAGGTCCTTTTTAGATGAAACAAACACTCAACAGACTCTCAGTAACATCTCAAAAACATATCAGAGTTAGGATTAGGTTTTGGGTTGAGGTTAAGGTTAGGGTTAGGATTAGGGCCAGGGTTAGGGTTAGGTTTTGGGTTGAGGTTAAGGTTAATGTTAGGCTTATGGCCAGGGTTAAGGTTAGGTTTTGGGTTGAGGTTAAGGTTAATGTTAGGATTACAGCCAGGGTTAGGGTTAGGTTTTGGGTAAGGTTGGGTTTTGTGTAACAGAAATAACATATTAACAATACATCTACTTAATGTAAGTAATGTATCAACAGTACATATACAAGATATTTACTTCAATGTATTGTAAGTTCAATTTATATAGCACATTTGACAAACCCTAGGATGCTTCACAAAAAGAAGCAAAGCAAAACAAGGGGAAAAAAACAGACCTAAGACTTTGAGGAAGAAGAATAGTGAGCAGTAAAGAGGAAAGTTTTAAGCTAAACTTTAAAAGAAGAGACGGTAGAGTAGTCACATAGAGATTGTGGGAGACAGTACCAAAGTTTGGGAGCAGATCTGCCCCTACTGTGCGTGGGACTGCAAGTCCAGTGGCAGAAGATCTGAGGGAGCGAGAAGGACAGTATGGGTGAAGGAGTTCACTAAGTTATATAGGGGTGAGACCATTGAGGGCTTTCAAAGTTAGGAGAAGTTTGTACTTGGTACAGGAGGATATTGGTAACCACTGAAACTGAAGCCAGTTGAGCAATTTAACAGAAAGACCATTAAAGAGGGAGTTGCAAGAATCAATGCGGGAGAAATTGAATGCATTTTAGCGTCAGCGTTGTTAAGCTGAGGGCGGAGGCGTGCAATATTACGCAATGCAGTCGTAGTAAGTGACTTAATATGGGGCTCAAATGTAAGTGAAAAATTAAGAATGAAATCAAGGTTTTTAACAGCTTTACTGTACTGGTTTAATATGAATACCATCAACATTCACAGTGAGATTGGAAACCTGTGTTTTAGGGCCAACTAACAAGATTTCAGTTTTGTCTGCATTTAGTTTCAAGAAATTATTATCAACCAGTGTCTTAAATCTGTAATGCATAAACTTAGTGGTTGAGCTGAGACTATGGGGGATGCAATGCTAATGTAGCTCTGAATTTCATCAGCATTACAGTGAAAGTTAAGCCCAAGAATTTGAATGATTTGAATCTGACCTAGTGATGAGATGTATAAAATAAAAAGGATGGGTCCAAGGACAGAACCATGGGGCACTCCCTAAACAACTGGAGCAGTGGATGATTTGTGTGAACTTACAAAAATAAACTGTTTCCTGTTAGCAAGACAGGATCAGAACCCAGCAAGAGCTAAGCCTGTAATGCTTATGGATGAAAGTCTGGAAAATGAAGTGATGAGTTGAACCAGGTGTGAATCCAGCCCTCCAGGAATGGAGTTTCCCACCTCCCTGAGCTCAACAGAAAGTTATTCTAGACAATCCCCTGTATAAAACATCTGTATAACTATGATTTTCTATGATCTTTCAGGGATTAGCCTACTCAGTGGACATCCATATAAATGTAAGCAGAAAATTACACAGGCTTTTAAGATTTTGGCCAATAATATAGTGCATACACTCTCAGATTATATCTCAGCTCTCCAAAATGATAAGAGAGGGAAAAATGTTCTTAATTGTAATTTGTTGATTTATATTAATGTTAACTTATGGTAATGTTAAAGTTAATAATGAGATTTTAGACCACATCTATTAGTCAAACTTTCATAAATGTTCACATAAATGTAAAGGGCAGCTGGCATTTTCAAATACTGTAAAATGTAAAATCTAAAAAAAACATTTAATAAGAGGTATTTAAACGTCTTAATATGTCTAAAAATATATACCTGAACGCACGTACACCCCCCAGGCTGTGTAAATATGGAGTCTGAAAAGTGGCTGTGACGTGCAATGCTTAGCATCCTAACGTACTTATGTGGTGATCTGGATCCTTAGCGTAGGTGATGTTTGAGGCTAAATCGAAAGTTCCTCGTGAGAGTAGACAAGTCGATGTCTGAACATCACTAAGCTTTCCTGGAATGAGATATTATTGACCTTATCTGGCACTAGAAATGTTACGCCTCCATTCAACCAAAGTGTGTGAAAACTAAAAGCTAGAATCTATTAAGAATCATTAAGAGTCAATAAAGTGTTGACTCTTAATGTTCACTGAACACTATCATGTTACCAGATATAAAACTGTTTTCATTATATAATATTCTTAAAATAGTTTGTTTTCATTCTGTCAACAGACTTTAACCTCTCCCCCGGCCCAAAGTTTTATTACACACTTCTATAACCTAAGAATAGCTCAGCCAGTTTGCACTGAAGCCCCTGTAGCTGGTGATAGATAAGCCATAGTATGTAATAAGCCTGTGACTAATCAACTAAAACTTACAAAGAAGTGAAAATAATCTGAGTAAATAACCAACCTTTACACTTAAAGAAGTGTAATTGGTAAATGAAATTGCATTGTAATATTGCTTTTACATATGCAGTCACCTTATTAAGATCTTAAGAAGGAGCAACAAGTCATCATGATGAAGCAAATAATATTCATTACACACACACAGACACAAACACACACACACAGGCACACACACTGCATTTTCCACCTTCCACAACAAACTGAAAGATTGTGACCTCCAGTGGTTAAATGTAAAAACTACAGGCAACTGAGGACCAAAGACAGACCTACTTACTGAATTCCACCACTTTTTCAAAATGTCAGTGTAATCCTGTGGATGACATGTATACAAAGTAATTCAGAATGACTAATGTGAAATATTAAATTGTAGAGAAACGTTATGACTAACATAATGATTTCTTTGGTGGTGATTGGAACCAGAGGTCAGAACTGAGACATAGGCCTAGTTATTTATTATCCAAAACCACCAGTGAGCCTACATGTGTCTTCTGGGTTGTTATATGTAATACTGATAATGAATAATGAAATAAAAAAATAGTGTGAAAAAATATATATTTTTATGAGATTATTTTGCCTTATAACACCCCGTGTGTACCTCTGCGGTATGAATGGATAAAAAATACATTTTAGCCAAAACCTTCCCAAACCCATCATAAACACAGTGACTCACTCTTTAAGCAGTGTATTTGGAATCGGTTTATGTAATGACTTTCTGTGAGGTAGCTTTTAGAGGCATTACATTTCTTGGACGTCTGGTTCCTATTACCACCACTGTGAAATGAGTAAAGGTCTCTAGAACAGTACATTTCACATCAAACCTTTTATGAATGAACTTATTTTTGAATGACTTTATTTATATCTTAAAGATTTAATTATGCAGTCACTGGTGAAATTTCCTTTTAAACTAGAGTTCAACACCATACAAACATAACCTTAACTTTCTCTCCTCCAACACACACACACACACGTGTCATGGACCCTACTATAAATATAGTTAATAATTCAGATGAGCAAGTAATACATATATATCGCTGTTGTCGGAAGAAAACCTAGTATCTCCATATTTTGTTGTTTTTCAGTTTTTGACATAAGTTGAAAATGCCTGTTGCCTTTTACAATGTGTGTACAAAAGTCTGATTCCATTAACTTACAATAAAAGTAAAGTACGTACATACATACATATACATACACACACACACATACATACATACATACAGGGGTATTTATCAGCATCCCTGCTAAACAATTACAAGCAACGCTCAATTAAATATTAATAGCAGTAGAAATTTGTGAAAAAAAAGTCGATGAAATGATTAAGCCAGAGCTAACACCTGAATAAACTACAGAGGGTTTACAATCAGCCTACTGTGGTTCACAAAGTCAGTCCTGGGGACCCTATGCCCTGCACATGTATTCTAACACGCTTGACCAGCATATTTGGAGCTTTTTTTCTGGCTAATGAGTTGAACTAGGTGAGCTTGATGCAAGAAAACAAAAAAAAATGTGTAGTGTGGGATCCTCAGGACTGGGAATGGGATCCTCTGGCCCACCAGGTGCTAAAATGACAGCACCTGCTTGGGCTATTGGGAGGTGTTTTCACCCAGATCAGGATTTATGAACAATAAGTATTTAACCATGCCCAATCCCAGTTCCACTAATGTCCAGTTTTCTCTGGGGTGTATATTACCATCTACCTGTTCCTTTATAGAGGACACAGAGTACATTATTAATTAATAAACCATTAAACCCATCATTATACAGTTAAGTATATCCTAGTATAACTAATAATTCAGTATATGCCTGAGTAAATCTATCCATATATCCTTCAATAAAGCATGAAATATGATTGCTGAAGTTTGCTGAATTGCTGAATGTTTTTATATTTAAGTATATGTTTAAGATTGTTTTAATGACATATTTATTTATTACTATGGCATTCGGTGTCCTCCAGATGCCTTTCTCTCCAAGTTCTGGTAGTGAAATGCGATCATGTGCTGTGCCATCAGCGAGTATGGCTGCTGCGCGCATGCGCCGTAGACGCCGTGCGCTCTGCAGCGACAACCTTAAGGAGCGTTAGCTTTTAGCCACCGGCCCGGGGACTGCAGCAGCCTCAGCCCGGATCCTGCCCACATGAGAGCAGCCACAAGCTACAACAGAGCCGGTAAGCAATGCGGAGGCATGCGACTCCCACCTCCACTGCGATGCTACTGCGTAAAATGGACCCTCACCAAAGAACCACGTTCACCGCAGTGGTGGTCACCAGCATCTTGTTTATACAGCACAGCCATGCATCACAGTCAACGGGACCACCTAGCGGATTGAGACTTTATACACAGTTATATGAAATGAGAGCAGACGGTTATATAAAGTCTTTGCGGTATCTTTTGCCGTTGCATGTGACGGTTGATTACGTGTGTCTGGCCGGCCATGACCTTCCAGACTGCGCCCAGCGGCCGTGGCCAGCTCTGCCTTTATTTAAGCAGACTGTCGGCCACAGCCGCAACATGTGTGCGCTGCACCTGAAGCCCCAGAATAAATGCGCTCATTGCCGTTTTGGTCATCTTCGACAGATTCGCCCAGGATGGCACAGGATTGATATTTAACGCATAGCTTTAGTAGATTGTGGATGGTTCCAACAATAGAGAGCCATAGAAAACAACCCGCGCAGCCTGCCCACTCGATTTAGCACAAGGGAGATGCGTTAGCGCTCTTTCAGTGAAACAGTCATTCGCGCTTGTGGCAGATTAGCTCAGCGACGGTGTGGGCCGAGGCTTCATCAGAACATGGCGCACCAGGTTTATAATAAGCCTGTTCCATCAACGAGGCTCGTAACTGAGATAAATACATAGCCAGAAAGGCTGTGTCGTTCAGATGAAGTGCTAGACTGACCTCACCCGTCACCTGTTCTCAGGGCACGGTCAGAGAACAGGAGCACAGAATGCGCTTTAGGGGAGAGAGAGGGGCGCAACCTAACACATTTAGCTTTTTGCGAAATAATTAAAAAATGTTTATGTTGGAATGATCATATTTCTATACAAGCAACATATACATCTCTGCTACAAACGGACACTTGAACTTTGTTTCTAGCTCCTACCGTTCATGTACAATTCCACCCAAAATGACGGGACGCACAATGTTGTAATTCACCTCATGGGTGGGGTTACCTGTAACAGACAGACGGTTAGATGTAACACTTGCTAGAAAAGTCTGATGAATTGGTGTGAACAAGGTTAATTCAATGTAATTCTGTGTTGTAAGAAATAAATCAAATTTCCAGCCATACTGCATTATATGTTATCAGTCTGTTAGACAGACAGACAGACAGTCAACACACACATCAAATTATTTATGAACACTGACATGAGACTGTGTATCAAACAATGACATTTTTTTTTGTCCAGTGTAGGACAGCAAATAAAAACATCTCACATCAGTAAAATATGGCACATTGTTTCTGAATAACTACAGCTTTACTAACTGTTCATGTCAAATACACTACTCTACTTATTTAAAACCAAAATACTAACACCTAAAAGATAATGTTAAAGTAGAAGAAAATCCATGTTTTCAGATGTTTTCTCTTTTTTATTTCAAAATCTGGGTAAACATATGGAACAAAAAGACTAAATTTATTTTTTTTTTACTAAAGGTGGCTTCGTTGTAACACTTGTAACAGCTAACCCCGCAGTACGGAGGCTGTACTAAAGCCTAGCAAGCACTTGCTGTGAGTTGATCACATGCTTCAGTGCTATGTTCTAGGCAGCAAGACGGTGATTACAGTAATATGCGGTTGGATTTTGTGAATTACACAAACAGCGCAGTAACTGAAAAGAACTTGTGTTGAAAAAAATTACTTACCTGCCCTGCCCTGAAAACACTCTTTGGCACAGATCTCTTTAAAGCGCTGACGAATTGCTCTGAATTTTCACAGGAGACCGTGGCTAGAAAATGTGGTAATGTGGCCAGAAGCACATGCTGCTTGACCTTGTATAACTACGTAAAAAGTCTGGGTTAAAATGTGCTCTGCGTTAGGTTGTTCCCTGCACTCCCCTACTTCAAATGGCTAATGGTTACTAGTAACATAGCCATCTTCTGCACTCTTAAAAAAGAAGGTTTAAGGGTTCTTTAGTATATAGAACCATTTTGTGCTTAAATGGTTCTTTACATGGTGAAATCGTTCTTCAGATTGATGGAGAATGTGTTGTGTATGGTTCTATATAGAACCAAATATGTTCTGCTATTGTTACAATGTCAAGCTTGTAAAAAAGAAGACCCCTATTCAGTGCTATATAGAACCATTTTCAAAAAAAAGTTATACATAGAGCCATATACAATGCATTCTTCATCAGAAGAACAATTTCACCATGCAAAGAACCATTTAAGCATGCCAAAACTCATGGTACTAAACAGAGCCATTCCATTTACTAAAGAATCCTGGAAGAACCATCTATTGGTTTTACAACCACAATTTATTACCTTTTACTGCGTTCCAGTTCATTTAACAATATATGGTAGTTCATAATGCAGAAGAACTTCACTTGGTTACTGTTTAACAGCATTTACTTTTTGATTTCACCTTCATGCAAAAGAGAAACGTATCAGCATGCTCAGGTGACTTTTTCCAGATATATCATGGAGAGTCAGTAATGTGCACCTTGGTAACAAGGCTGGATATACAGTTACTAAAGGTTCACTTCACACCAAGACACTATTACGTTTTATACTTAAAAACTGCCTTTATTTCCAAGGCAGATCCATCCAGGAATCTTAAAAAGGACAGGGCAGAATATAGAAAGCTGTATTTCGTGCATAACAGCCATCATCAGGGAGCCATCTGTTTCTATTATGCCGCAGTCCGTTAACATTCTTCTGCCCTGGAAATGAAGTTTTTAATTTTCATGTATAATATGTGAGAGTGCTCTGGTGTGAAATGAACTTTTACTAATGATTTCACACTGTTGAGGGGCCAGATATGACTCCTGTGGTCGCATTTCCACAGGAACAGATTCTAGGACATTTTTTAGAGCCTTTTTTACAACCTCTGTACAGCCTTTCTTCAAAATGCATTCACAGAAGTCTAAATAAAAAAAATAAAAATAAAAAAAGAGAATAATGTGCAAAGGTTACTTTTAGCTCGGAAACAAATGCATTGACATGCGAGATACATTTCAAATACATTCATTGTTTCATTTATCCCAATACTAAAAACATACAGAAATTCCCATTTTTATGTATTTCATGAATACACTTTCCATGTATATGTTTTCTGTGTGGTGTCACAAAAGGCAAGGTAGGAAAACGATCCAAGTGTTTTTATAAGGATTGATACAGACAGTTGCATGCAGGAAATAAAATATGCTCCTATGTCAAACTTTACTACGGATATCAGTTTGGTTTAGATCATTAAACATTTGGGGGGATGACACTGTGCTGCATCATGTCTCCACTGATACAGAGACGCACAGCTAGCTGTAATACATTCTCCTATGAACACCTACACCCACATTATCGGACAGCTCTGGACAGCTCTTTGTAAACTCATCTGATATAAAATCAACCATTAATGTCCTCATTCTGTCTCCCAGTCAATAGGAAATCTCCATAACTGGTGGAGAGAAGCCACTGGGACAGAGATGTGGGATCCTGAGAATGGTAGGTAAAAAATATTTATATTAATATCGCTGCCAGTAGTACAGAAATCAAAGGCCAGTCTTCATTTTCATTCAAAATGGCCATGAAGTTAAAGTTATTCATTTAGCATGTTTCTGAGGACATTAAATACAAGATAATCCGCTTGCATAATCAATCAAAGGAAAATATGTGAAAAATGCAGGAGTTTCAGAAACTGAGGTTATTAAAAAGTTATTAAAAGTTACAGAGAAAATCTAATCATGCAACACCTAGCAGACCACCAAATCTGTCACCATCAGATAATCAGAATTTAAAGCTTTCCACAGGTGTTTCTGTCTATCTTTCCACTGTGAGAAGACAACACTGAAAGGATGTGTAGCTGTCAAGAAGCCATCACTAAGGGAAAAAAGAAGAAAATTTGCAAATCAAAAAAAGAAGCTGCTCGTGTTAGGCCCAGTGACTGGTGACCCCTAGAGCCCAGACCTCAGCATCACTCAGTGTTTTTGGGATTACTTGAGAAGCAGAAAAAGCAACTAACTTCTAAACCTGAACTTTGGAGATGTGAAAAATATCTCTGCAGATTTCTTTGAAAACCTGAAAGCTTCCCAGAAAGAATGAAAGCTGTAATAAATCAAAGGGCACACAGAATGCTGAAAAATGTGTTACTACATTTAGTTGTTGAGGCTTCTGTGTAATTTTCCGTTAAACATATTGTCACTGTCCAAAAAGTGGAGGCAAAATCTTTCCTTTTAATGTAAGTTAATAAAAAGATTGTATTCTGGAGCATTTCTTTTATTCATCATGAACATTTGCAGTGTGAAGGGAAGCTGCTCTGCTCAAATGATGCAGAAAAATCAAAATAACTTTTAAAAGAAATTTTTGTGTATTTTTTTTTGACAGTGGCAGTATGTTCTCTGCTTTTTCCCTCATGCTGAGAAAAGAATTTTGACAGGATGTTTTGGCTGGAAATTAAATAAATGAGCCATCTCTGACTTTTGCACAGTACTATACATCAACATATTGTTTGAAGATCAAGATATTCTGCACTTTAACTCTGCATGGAATAAGCCTAATTGTTCATTGTCTTAGACTTTGAGAGATACTCACTTTATTTATTAATTTAAAATGACAATTTATTGTTTTGAATAGGGTATGATGCACATTTTTTCATCTGTTGCAGCAGCGAAAACAGAAGAGCTGTCTGTTTCACCAGGAGAGCAGCAACAGCAGGCTCTAATTCTGCAGAGCCCCACTGAGAATAAGCAGCCTTCTCTGAGTGGGGAGGTCCCCCCCCTGGGTGCCTCAGGGCAGAAAAGAGAGGGTGTGACAGAAGGAAACACATATGAGATGATGGAACACTCTGCAGATGATCAGGACACCTTGCCAGTACAAAGGACCAGCCATCTTCCTGTAGAGCCTGTGTCTTTGCTAATTGGTGACAAGACAAATCAAAATGCATCCTTTCAAACAGGTGAGACAGAGGAGTCAGTAATGCACAACCAGGACTGTGCCTCAGTCTTTCCCTCAAGTGAAGCAGATGCTGACCTGGACCCTAATTATGACCCTGATATTAACCCTGATGGTGACCTCCAGGGTTTGTGCTCATTTTCTTGTCAGCACTGTCAAAAACAGTTCACTACCAGGCAAAGCCTGGAGCGCCATATGCACACGTCAACATCCTGCCACCCACAGACTTTCAAATGCCGCTACTGCAGAAAGTGCTTCAGTACGCAGTTTGGTCGACGACGGCATGAAAGAAGACATGATAACTCAAATAGAAGAATAGGTGGTTTGATAATCAGTCCATCTTCACAGGTTGAGGGACAGGCTCGGGGGACAGTCCCTTCAAAAGAGGGCAACTGCAGCGCCCTAACGTCACAAACAGCCACACGGTCTCCTATGCCTGATTCAGAAGGAAGAGGTGACTCAGACGAAAGTGGAGAGACTAAAGCCTCTTTTGCCTGTAAGTACTGCAAAAAAGCTTTTGGAACTCATACCAACCTGCGAAGGCATGAGCGCAGGATACATGAGCGTCATCTCTTACCCAGGGGGGCCTGCCGAAAAATCTCTCAGGAGGCTCAGGGACAGCAGCCTGGTGGGGTGTCTTCAACTGCCGGTAAGCAGCGTGGGGAGGGGTGCGAGCAAGAGGAGGAGTACATGGTTGACATCTCCAGCAACATCTCTGAGAACCTCAGCTTCTATATTGATGGGAAAATCATCTCCACCAGTGCTGTCGCTAACTGTGAAGTGATGGAGGTGAACTCAGCCGCTACTGCTGTGATCGGGCTGGACACCTTGATCATCAGTCCAGCTCAAATTACGCAAGCTCTTAAAATAGAGACTAATAGAGACTGCAGCACGACCTCTGACCTCTGTGGCCAACCATCTGGCAGAAGGAGGACGTCAACCCCACCTCTACTGCCACAAATAAAAACTGAACTGGAATCTGAATCTATCTTGACAACATCTTCCTCCTCCTCTGGAGCTACACTGATTGGCACTGTTTTGCCCCAGCCTTTAGAGACCATTGTTTTACAGAAAGAGAAGACTATCTATTTGTCCCCCAAGCTGAAGCAGCTCTTACAGAACCAGGACAGCAGTAAGTCATTTACTCTGATTACTGAAGGACAAAAACTCTGTCCACCTTTACCACTAACCCTTTTACCTGCAGGAACCAGCCGGTTTAAGAGAAGGACAACATCCCCTCCCAACTCGCCCCAGCCAAGCAATACTTCTGAGGTGACAACTGCTACGGCACAGGATGAGGTTTTGCCTGCCTCTAAGATGCCAAAGATGGAGGGTCACTGCAGGTCTCCTGTGATAAGCTCATCTAAAAAAGATGAAATGGAAACTTTGACTCCAGCCACAAATGACACTACTGCCATTCAGCAGGTTTTGCCACTGGACTGCTCTACACCAGGCACTGGAGGGAGGTCATGTAACCAGCAGCCACTAGACCTTTCCAATGCTGTGGGTAAGAAGAGCAGTGAGGTCTTAGATGAGTGCATTCTGGATTTGAGCACAAGCAGAAAGAGTGCAGAGGCCGACTCAACAGGAGGATCAGCCTCCTTGACACCAGTTAGGAGGATTAAACCCAACTCAAGCATGTTAGAGAAAGTCTTGCTAAACCAGTACGCTGGTGTAGACGTTCCAGCACCAGCAGATGCAGGAATCCTAAGTACTCCCGTAGTAACAGATCTCGCGGTAATGGCTGTGTCTGAGCCAATTCAAGCTAATCCTGAAGGGGTTGTGTTTGAGTTGTCTCTGCCCTCTCCGTCTGCAGCGAAAACAGCTCCTCATCCACTAAATCCTGCTGTTTTGAACACTGCTCCTCCAGCTCAGCTCCTCTCAGTTCCAGCCCCATCTGCTGCAGTGCCCACTGAGGTACTACCATCATCACCAATACCCATACCTAATCAGGAACTTCTCCCACTCTGCTCTACTGCCCAGTCTTTCATTCCTATAGTACCCACAACTACTGTAGAAGTCGCTGCTGAAAATTCCCTGCCAGCTTTTAATGTATCACTTCCCAACTGGCTTAGTTCTGCATCTGGAGGTGTAGCCCATGCACTCATCCCTACAGCAGCACCTCTAAGTTTGCAAAGTCCTCAGTTTCTCACAGATCCATCGGTTTGTGATCTAGCACAAAGGACCTTGGTTGTGGATTCCGTCTTGTCACCTGAAGCACAAATATTTCCTCCTTCCCTATCAGTAAACCAGCCAAATATTACATCTTTGAGTTTTCCTTCAAATGTGGTTGTCATTGAGTACACACTTGCACTGGAGTCTTCTGAGGCTGTGCCCTTCTTTCAAGCTAATTCTGTCCACTCTGTTTCTGACCAAACTCCACCAGATCACACTGAGCCAAGAGAGTGCCATTTCTCACCACAACCACTGGCTACTACCAGTGAGCCATCAGCTCCTGAACTGCCACAGGCTGGCTGTCTTGATCCCTTTGCTCAAGGAACGGCCTTGCACGCATCCACAACTGCAGGCTCATTAGAGAATCCAGTTATTACAGCACCGCAGTCTCCTACTCCCAGTATTCTTGGACAAGCAGAGACCCAAGTGAAGCCTGCAGATACTTCAAACTGCTCTGTTAAATTTACAATGGAACCACCAGACACCTCCACAGAGGACAACCCTGCAAGTGAGGAACCATCACACCTGCCTCCTCTTTGCAAGCGCTTTATGTGTAATGTTTGTGATGAGCCCTTCAAGTCAATGAAAGCTCTTAGTCAGCACATTGGTGAGCACTCAGACACTTGGCCATATAAGTGTGAGTTTTGTGTGCAGTTGTTTGAGAGTGACACTGGCTTATTAGAACACCGGTCCAGTTATCATGGGATCGGTAAAATCTACGTCTGCAGAATATGTTCCAAAGAGTTCGCTTTCCTTTGCAACCTAGAACAGCATCATCGAGATGTACATCCTGGTCAAGAGTGCTCACACATGGAAGTAGAAAATGGTAAGTTAAGGCCTGAAAACCACAATAGTCCGGTAAGCTCTGACTCTGTAACCCCAGTGTTCTCTACAAAAGACAAAAGTCACCAGTTTTACAAACCAGCCATAAAAACAGAGGATGACAATGACTCTGACAACACTACTGAGGAGTTATACACAACCATCAAGATCATGGCATCTGAAGGGGTCAAACCTAAAGGCACCGACGTACGCCTCGGTATTAACCAGCATTATCCGAGTTTTAAGCCGCCTCCATTTCTGTACCACAACCGAACGCCAGCCGGAACGACAAATGCCACAGCTACAAATTTCACTACTCATAATATCCCTCAGACCTTTAGCACCGCTATTCGGTGCACCAAGTGTGGGAAGAGCTTTGACAACATGCCTGAACTGCACAAGCACATTTTAGCTTGTGCTAATGCTAGCGACAAAAAACGCTACACTCCAAAAAAGAACCCTATCCCACTCAAGCAATTCGCAAAAGCGCAAAACGGGGTTCTGTCGCCAGCTAGAGGAGTCAACAGTAGACAGAATGTGTCTCAAAAGGTTGGCCAGCCAAAAAAGCTAAACTACCATGAGCCAGCAGCTAAGGTGAAGCTAAACACGCACGGTAAGAAGAAATCTGTGTGGGTCCATAGAAGTAGGCCTGTGGGAAGGAAAGGCTCACAAGAGGAGCTGGAGGTTTATGCTTGTCCTCACTGTAGCAAGGAGTTCACTTACCACGCCAGCCTGAAGAAACATATGGCTGTCAGCTGCCCCATGAAGCCTGTCAGCAAGAAGCTCAAAAAAAGAAAAGGCTGCATGGCACCAGCGCAGGAGAACAATGGTAGCATCCGCACCCAAGTAGCAGAAGTTATACTGAAACAACGAAGGTCAAACCAAGGACAAAAGATCTTTAAAAAGACGCAGACCAATGAGTCTGGTTCAGCCAACAATGCCAGTCTTCCGCTTCATGATGGCAAAGGGAAGATTACTTTGCATAATTTTAGGCCTAAAAGATCTGACGTTCTGTCAACCTCAGCAGTTCACATCAGTAAAAAAAGTAAACCCATTCTTATGGAAGGCATTCAGTCACCATTGATCTTGAATAAGTCTGCAATGCAAGGGAAATCTCAGCAGCCCAGCAACAGGGTGCAGATCATGGGAAGAGAAATGAAACAGAGAGAGGCAGATGTAAAGCTTCAGCCCAGAACAGAGGAACAGTTCTCTCAGAGAGTGAGAGAAAGGACGGAAAGGCCAGTTACTCGCAGTCTACAGCAAGTTAATACCACGGTCAGCACAGCGGCCAATGCAACCAACAGAAAGGCAAACACAATTAATCTAGCCAAACACCCAGTCCAGACAGACGGTCAGAACATCCCTGCATTTCCAGCAGTTATAGAGTCAAAGAAATAGCCAAAATACATCTTTATGAAGATGGACAAAAAGGTATTAATGACAAAGCTCTTGATTTTAATCGCAAAGGTTACATTTTTAATTGTAAATATATTCCACTGAAAGCGATATGAACTTTTTAACTGGAAACTCTAATGTTGTAAGGAGACAGAATGTAAAAAGATTGTGCATTTGTTTGTTCACTGTGTACTGACCTGTACTATGTTGCACATAGCTGAGTGCCCAGGGTTCTTATTTATTTATGAAAACTTTAAAATTGTGTCTTATAACTGGAATGGAAATGCGTAAAACTTGGGATTTCAACAAAGGCTTCCATAACATACTCTGCCTTAGAACATGAATAATTCAAGTTCAGAGGCAGCGTTGCTCATTGTTGCTCCTGCACTGCACATTTTAGTTTTTTTCTTGGTCACAACACATCAAATTCAGCTCACCAGCTTAATGTGGCCTTGATTAGTAATGCTCATTCTGAGTTATTTGAAATGTTTAAGCAAAAAGAAAAAAATCAATCAATCAATTGCTCCAGACTGATTGGAAGTTTCAAAATCCAGGTTTCGAATGTGTCCTGTCATCAGGAATGCTTATATATGTAGTGTGAACTGACAGCTCGGTTGAAAGCAAAATGCTCAGTTTCACTTCTGGACATGACATACTGACGTCTGTGCACAGAATTGGACCCTTTATAAGTTTGTTTTGTGGATTTATAGAGGCGTAAAAAGCTTAGTCTGTTCACGTCATTGAGATGCTCCTGAGAATTAATTCTAAAAAAGTGAAACCTCAGTAGGTTTGAGACCAAAAAGGCTCACAATGCCAAAAAAGTCTGACTGAATATCAGGCCCTTGCTTTCAAACACCAAACACTTTAATTTTTGTCTTTTAATTCCAGCGCTTGGTCAGTTTATACACAAACATAGGACACATGTAAATAGTATTGTAGCATGCATAAATAGAAAGGACGTAAAAAAACGGAATCCAGTACGTGATGATGCAGAAAATGTGTATTTGAAACTACATCGAAACCTCTGTTCTGAACTCAACAGTTCCAAAAACTCCCAAGATAGTTTTGCTCGTTTCTACCATCACTAACCTTCACGAGTCTAAAGTTGGTGTGCTAGAGTAGTGAAAACACTGAAATGAGCAGTGCAGTGTGTTTGAAGCTGATAAACAGTTTATAAACCTCTTTCCAAGGTTTGAGCATTGTTACACTCTTTGTGTAATGAAATGTCCCCAAATAGTTTGATTTGATTTTACAAATTCTTTAAAGCAAGTGGTAAAATGCACCGATGCATCTAATACATGTAATGTAACACATTAGTTCTGTTGCACCCTTGATAGTAAGCTACTGAACGTCAGCTGGCTAAGGCATAAACTATCATGATTTCATGTGCATACTTTTGAGACAAATTCAAGATTGGGAAACGTTCACTAAACCTCTTTCCGAGGTTTGTGTGATGCCAAGATATTTGCATAATGAGGTGTTCCCAAAATAATCTGAGATTAAGAATACATTGATGCATCTAAGGCCAGTTTCCGGGACCTAGATTAAACCTAAACAGACTTTAAAAAAAGTTTCAATTTACCATTGTCACTGCAGTCCAAGTCTAGGTTTAATCCAAGTCTGGGAAACCAGCACCTAATGTAACACATCACTTCTGTAGCTGCCTGTTTCACCCATAAACATATGAATGAACAGTTGTTAGTTGATCAGAACATAGTACATCAGAACAAGTACACAGTTTACTTATAATTTCCCCCAGAATGCTAAATAGCAGTGAATGAACTGAGAGGCATAAAGTCTTATGATGTCATTGACAAAATAGTAACTGATCCCTGTATGCTTATACTCTTTATTATCAACATTAGCATCTTTGGACATGGATTTCCTCTTCTACATGAATTAGTCCCCCAGCAGATGTTCATAAAGCATGTCTGAGAAATGTTATTCATCTGTAATCTCCTGTCTATACTAATCCTAACCCCCCACCCCTGTAATGTCAGTTATGATGTATATCAGCCCTGGACAGTCCTCAGATGTTTCAAAGTCCCATGCACTTTATAGATCTATCTCTTATCAGACTAGTTGCAATACTAGACTATTAGTGAGCAGTTTCAGTTGTTTATTAATGTTAAGGTGTAATATCAGTCAGAAGAAATCATATATATATGAAGATATTATATATAGTTATATTTCTCATTCATTCATCAATGTCTCTTAGTTCAGTTGTTTATTAATATGCTGTAACCTATGTTCGTTTTCATATAAGTAAGTGTGGTGGCTGTAGATATGCAGTCTGCTCTCCTAATGGGTTCGGGTTAATGCATGCTGTGGTCTCAATGAAAAAGAAAGCGTGAGCAATACTGTGTTAGCATGCCACTTAAGCTACTGCATCAAAATCTGGGTAAATATTGTAAACAGGAGGCATCTGATACAGGAAAGTCTGTTCTGAGACAAAAGGCCAGTTTCTACTGCCTGTTCAAAGTACGAACACAAATTATTCTTTTATTTACGTTTACTATATATACCCATTAAAATGGAAGTAGATTTTGTTATTAAGTACCAAATATGGCTTTTAAATGTGTAATTATTATTGCTCAAAAAAGGCACTGATTGTTTTAATTGGAGATGTTCTTCATTTTTTGAGCAAATAACAAATGTTCAGAGTTTTGTGAACTATGATTAGAACTCTTTGGAAACATCATGTAAGAAAAGCCTTAAATGTTCTGCCAAGGATGCTTAGAACCTTTGCTAGGACAAATTGCATCTACTTTAAGTTATTTTTGCTTTGATGGTCAAGGACTAGTTTTAGATGATCAGGGTATTGACTCGAAAATGGACTCGAAAGTGATGCTTCTGGAAATAGATTAAGTCTAAATCACTCTATTAACAGTGTTTCTTTTTTAATTGAAATGCTCTGTAGCCCAGTTCTAAGGTTAAATCTGTGTGCAACAAACAGCCGAATAAACTCTGCGAGAGTTTTCCTTTTAAGCTCATTTGAAACCAGCGGTTTAATTGTGTAGTGTTGAGAAATTACAGTGGGTTATGACGGGTAACTGAACAGTGATAAGGGTTGACTAGAATATGTTAATAGTGTGATTGATAATATAACAATGGCTGTTACCAAACCCTGTTGATTATTTGACAAACTAAGCTGAAGTTGCTTTTTGTAAATTACAGTAAAGTCAAATTATGTCAAATATACTGATTATTAATATCAGTATCAGTCGGTGAGGGGACCGAGACTCGGCTGCTCACCTGCAGAGGAAATCACTGGATATAGTTTACAGAGAATATGCTTTAATGTTAGACTGCCTGGTTTTAATTTAAAGAACTGCACCTTGTCAGTCAGCACAAACCATGAATTTTAAATGTCTTCTCTTTCTTATCTGTCAAACTACTGGCCTGAAACCATGGATTTCATGCACTGGGCCTGAAGGAAAAGCTGTGAACAAAAAACGGATTTAGAATCCTAATTTACATGAAATGTGTCTGTGGAAAACTGTGACGTTAACATCCAAAACATGTCTATGTTTGAGCCTCTGTGCAACTTTTGAAATGCTGTTATGTTTGTTGGAATAAACTGCTCTGTGATAAATGCGGATGGTGACCAGAGCCTGTCCATATAGTGTGTTAATGTTAAAGGACCCATAAAGGGTTAAAGGAAAGCTGAGAGCTCCTCACTTTTTTGTCATAAAAGTTTGAGTTTGATGGAGTGTGTAAACAATGTAAAGGCTTTCAAATGTACCATTTACTCCTTAGTTCATATGGAAACTAAAGTAGCCTATTTTGGATTCATTGTTTTGTGATGTCACAAAAACCCCCACCACATTTACATATATCTGCCTATTCAGACTACAGTAGGTAGCCATTCAGAAGAGAGACAGTCATTTACATGTATCAGCCTAAAAGGAACTTTACCAGTGAGGAATTAGGAGACTGGAAATGGTTATATAACTAATCATGACTGGTTTTGATACATAAAACCACACAAATGTCTTACGTGTACTTCAGATGGCTCTGGTGTCTTTTCAGTAATGCATTGTTTAGTAGTAGTTAAACTTTCTATTAAAATGTTTTAGACTTCATAATCACACTTTAACAATTGATTAGTGTGCTTGTGATACTTCTGTTATACTTCGTATAACCCCCCCCCTCCACCCTCCCCACATGTCATCCATCTTGTTCACAGCAGGTGGCAGTATACAGCCGCTGTATTGTTAGAGAGACCTGACCAATCCGGTTTTCTCCACTTTCTGTGAGACTGCAGCTTCATTTCGTGTTCGACTGATCTTACTTCAGTGTTGCCCAAACGCATGAGGAGCACTAAGCAGTGTTTTCCTGCTGTGGCGGTCAGTTATGATGCTATGGCAGATGGTAACGTGGCAGCAAGTTATCCACCACAACGATACCATTGTTTTCAGATTTAGCCCAAAGAAAAAAAATACTTAGTTTGGAACAAAAACGTCGTTTAACAATGTAATCTAAAACATACCAACGTTTACAACATGATATTCAAGTAAAGCCGTTGTTTGAAGCTGGTGAGGTTTGAATCACCTCGTGTCTGGATGACGCAATCAGGCGTGTTGTTGAACCTCCAGCAGGTGGCAGTGTCTCCTTATCAAACCCAGCTGTGAACGAATGTGAGAGAACGTACCAGATTTAACACCATAACCACTTTCATCACTCCTTTTTTTTTCTAGAACAAGCCTTGCTCCGTCTTTCTTTAGTCTGATTTAACGCCTTTAATGTTTAATGTGGCACGTAAGTCTGAGTTAACTACTGAATACTGACGTTCAATTTTGTCTTAAAGATAACTACGTTATATTTTATCCAGCTAATTATAATCATTTCGTGCGCTGAGCCTACAGCCTATAGACTCCTTACAGCTGAATGTACAGTTCAGTACATTAACCGATAACCAAGCCTCCTTTGTATGCAAGTCATCTCTGCAGACTAGAGACTATATTCCTAAATGTATGTGTCTAGTGCCTCCTGATTTGGGCCCACAACGCATCTTTACGTCTTTATGTTTTTCTTATGTCTTTTGTTCATGGAAAAATAATACATAGCTTTATTTTAAACTACCTGCATTTTAGTTCTAATGGTTTTAAAAAGAAAACTCTGGAATGCGAATCTAATGGTGCCCCGCCCAGTCCGTGACGTTAGGCGCGCTGATTGGATGAGAGATCTGGCACGGTAATTTGATTGATGTGTTCTGTCAGTGAAGAGGCGGTGCCAGTGAACCGTAGAGCAACTGAAGCTTGAGGAAATGTGCATTTAATATGGATTCCAAAACGCAGTCGGCCTGGCTGGATCTCATATTAGGCTCCCTGACCTTTATGTAGTGCACGATGTAGATCATGACGTAATGACTTATACATCCAAAATAGTGCATTTTAGGTCAAGTAGAAGGCCATACAGCTCTGGAATTAGGAAGTCTTCGAACACAAACTATACATGTAGAAATAATTGTTTTCTTAATTATACAAACAAATTATACTTAGAGATTTTTTCGGTAGGACATGTTTTGGCACGTCAGTCTAGTCAGTTCATTAGCCTACTTTTAACGCCTTCATTGTTGAGAGTCCAGATTAAATCAGAAGCTGTTCCTCTTTTCAGTGTTACTGAGGTAACGTAACCTTAAGAAAAGACCAGTCCATTCCGGTTGGCTATTGGTCAAATGTGACATCATGAAAAAAACCCAACCCCCACCCACCCACTCCCGCAGCGCGCGCACACGCACGCACACACGCACGGTATAAACAATGCAAAAGCTGGGTCATTTTTATCGTAACGTTACCTCTGTGTTTCCCACGAAGGTCACATGGGTTCCGCATATATGTCTTCCCATATATTTCTACCTTACATGTCTAAATGACAGACCTTAGAGGATTTCAGCCCTTCATGACTTTCTAAAGTTGTTAGAATGCTCTATATTTCTCTTTCTAAATCGCACCCTCCACAAAAAACCGCTTTAATAATAATAAAATAGATGATGATGATGATGATCAATTATATTTACATTTCTCAAACCCAAAAGATCACACAGCAATCCAGGTGGAATAAAGTTACAAACAAGACACCATGTGAACAGAACAATAGCACAAGACACAAAAGCAGTAAATGTATCACAGCATCACAGACCCACAGAATTCAGCAATGAAGAGCAGAGAAGTGAAACAGCAGACACGGTAAAACACTGAGAGAGCCGCGTTATCGCAGTGATGCTATGAATTTGTGCTTGTTTATTTAAAGTCCTGTCACTTCAGTAGACTTCAGCAGCACAAAGTGAGCCCCCAAAACCCGCCCAAACCCGGTCTGAACCGGTTCGGGGGAAGAACGCGCGCTCCCGACGACGCCCCCTCTCTCATCACGCGCCAAAAAAAATAACGGCGGCGCGCGCCATTGGCTCATTGGCTGCCTTAGCCACGCGAGCCTCCGCGCGTTCTCTGCTCTGATTGGCCGGAGCGCTGCAGAGGCTGCAGAGACGCTGTCGCTATTGGTCGGCAGAGGAGTAAATGCCCGATTCTCATTGGCGGAGATTCTTTTTTTTTGTGTTTGTGGAGCCAGAGTTGTAAACTAAGCGCGTGCTAGAGGAAAATCGCGGGGTTGAAAATAAGCGTGCAGATTTACCGAGCCGTTCAGCACTGTGAGTCGTGGATCGCGAGAGTTTCGCTCGGCAGCGCGAGAGCATCGCTCCTCGAGTGAGGCGAGAGAGCCCCGACGAACCGCCTTCTCTCCATCACTGCTCCACCATTTTGTTGAGTTTTTTCGGCCATACCGGTAGCGTGCGGGTGCTCTGCAGCAGCGAGGCTTTTGTTTTCGCTTTGTGGAAGGGGCGTTCAGCTCTTGCCCTCGTTGGGGGCTATCGGCCGATAGCTTCAGAGCAGGGCACAACAGCTCGCGCCTTTTTTAACGAAATTCACTCAATTTCGTTTTTTTTACCTCAGACTTTTACGTTGGCCGTATTAGTCGTTATCCAGCGGGGGTCCTGGATCGGGTGAAACGGGAGAAACTGGCAGTCGGCGAAGGAAAATAAGTGAAAGCGTGGCTTGACCGGTCCAGCTAACGCAGTTAGCCTGAAGCGCCGCAGCTGCTGCATCCCATTGTTTTGTTTTGGCACCGGCTTTATTCTCCCGTCACTCCCCGATCTCGGATCCCGCGCTCCCGCGAATCGTCGGCGCCTCTTGATTGGAGCACTTTTAACGCTTTTAATCGTATTTGTTTTGCAGCTGAATCCGTTTTAGTTCGATATTAAACATGTGCTCCCGGGTGTGGTTTGTGACCGATCGGCGCATCAGCCAGGAGTATCCTCAAGTTCAGATCCTGCGGGCTCTGAAGGAGCGATGTGCGGAGGACGACGTTGAGTTCCGTTATCTGTTAATGGATGAGATTGTCATAACGATCACCAATGGACAGCTAGGTAAACACAACGACAATATGTTAGCGTTACATTTGTTTCACTCTTATGCGCATAATTTTGGTTTAAAATGGTTAATTTAACATGGCCTTGTCCTAATAGGCGTGGTATAAAGCTTCCACATAAATATCTATCCATCTATGTAACTAGTTAACTAACAACTGAACGGTAAGTTACGGCATGTGCTGGTGTGATTTGTTTTGAATGGAAGCTCATTGTGCCTGTGATGATGCAGTTAGCCTGGCTGGCTAGTTCATGCTAAGCTTTGTGACAGTGACCGCCTAACCCAGTTTCCAGTCAGCCTCGCATAGCCGCAGGGATGCTGGAGGAGGCGACCATTTTGTCTTTAAATGCGGGAAAATAAAGTGTGGATAACAGACGAGGCGGTTTAAAGTCTGTTTCGGATTTGCGAGCCAAATGAAATGATAACTATTCATTCGTAACGTTACAGCATGTAGCTACGGTCACGAGTATCTGGCACACCAAGGCTGCGTCCAAAACCACGTATACTAGCTACCATACTAAATAGTGTGCTAAAATAGTGCACCAGCATCACTAGCGCATTTTTTAGTGTAGTATGTGCAGGATTGTTGTATGTGGATTTGGACGCAGCCGGAGAGAAAAGCAGCAGAGGCGCAAGCGGCGATGGCGCGCCATTAGGGGTCAGTCTGAAGACCCCCACAGGCTGTAAATTACACGGTTTAGGGGAGGGAAAAACATGTCTGTTTCCAACTATTTCAGAAATCTTTGCTTTAGTTGTAGTTTGAGGCAACCAGTTAAGGCTGGTTCCTTTGTAAAACGCTTTAAAGGACCTAAAGGAAAGACCATTTTGGCGCTTTTCTTTTTTTTAAAATTCATGAATTTTGTAGAATTAGACAGTTGCAAACGATAAGGACAGATTTTATGTGTCTGGCTATTATTACTCTTTGATGTTTACTGGTTTGACAGGTGTAACCTCACCACTAGGTTGGTCTAATAAATTATGAATGAAACCAAAATATTTCATCGGTCATGTTATGTATACACATTTAAAGGGTCCATATTCTACAACATTTTTTCATTTAGTATTTTGTTTTTGATGTAAATTACCTCTGCTCTGATTGGCTGTCCTGTATTTTGGCTTATACAAAAAGCAATCTGGGCTGAAACATTCCTTGTAACTTCAGCATGAATGGGCGGGGCTAAACTGCTGTAGGCTGAATATGCAGAGATATGTGAATGTGTTGTTTTTTGTGACATCACAAAAACAATACTTTCAAAATGGGCAGTTTTTGCAGTTTAGTTTCCGCATAGAGACCGGGGAGTATGACATAGTGGACAAATGGAGATGGTGAGCGTGAATGGCCGGGTTCAATGGCTGAGGGTAGAAGGCCGGTTCTTCACAATGCATTGTCTTTCTTAATAACTGTAACATGGCATTGCAAACATCATGACTTATTCATTTGTTGTTGTTACAGAAAGCAGACAGTGGAAAAGCTTTTGATATGACAAATACCTGGTTTGATTTGTCACCAGAGAAAGGGAGTGATGAGTCAGAAAGAGTGAGATTTAGCAGGCTCAAGGAGAAGTGCAGCATCTGTACATCTGAACAGCTGCAGTAGGAGAATCATTGGGTAGGGCTGGGTTGTTAGTTATTGATTGACATTTTTCATTAGTGCACAAGGAGGCATTTATGTATCACATTAGAATTACAAAAGGTTTGTTGGAGTAATAGTTTTGTGCTTCGCCGCAACTTTGTCAGCTTTATTCCCAGATATATAGAATTATTTACAGTTAGTGAATTTAATAATTATTAATTATGATCACAAATAAATCGTATTTATGCTGTGTATTTTGTTCAATGTACTAAACAGGAGCCCTGCATTTTTAAACATATTACGGTGCTGTGTGGTATATGAATAGGTTGACCCAGCCTTAGGAAAGAGTGTAAGTATGTTTCTTTCATTGTTGAGACAGCGTGTCCCTGATTTGATGTACATCTGACTCAGTTCCTGTTCTGGCTGCAGTAGCACGTGCTTGTTGCAGCTCTTAAAGTGTACCCTCGATTTTCGGATGATTCTATCATCTGAACTCTGTATCACACCTCTCAGAGTAGAGGCACTTTGCCATTTGTTTTTGGTTAACAAATTATATTTGCCCAGACATGAATTCAGGGTAAAGAGCCGCCGAGAGAGCGCAACAACACGTCACCTGGAGGAGGTGTGTCACCAAGTGTGCGAGTTTTTGAGGGTAATCTTCTGGCCTGGTTCCTGGGGTGGTCAGATTAGGTCTGTGGGCAGTATTCTGTGAGATTAGGCCAGTGGACAGTTGGTCAGCTCTGGGATTTACAATCTCTGGTGGATAAACATCCACCTACTTTACGTCATCAATACATGACATACATTTGAAGTGCTGGTTCTGACGTTAGCAAGGTCAGATATTAAGGCCAAAATTACATAATGAATTCATGTTTTGTCTAAAAATGGAAACTCAGATTAAAATCAAAGCAAAATTCCTAAAGCTACATTAGCTGTGTTATAGTCACTGTAATACAAAGCCTTAAATGGCTTACAGCATTTAGAAACAATGACCAGTGTAATGTGATAACATGCACAGTCTTCAGACATTAGTTTAATAACCAGTTCTTCCACCAAGCAGTGCAGTTTGTAACAGTTGGTTTCGGTTGGCAAGTAACATAATAGTCACAAATTATTTCATGAGCACAAAGATGGTATGTAAGGTAATGAACATAATATATTTTTTTTAAATAACATTTTGCATAACTGAACTGTATGATGGATACATATGCAGAGTATTTTACAACAGCTTTAATGTGGCTAGTCATGTGTTTTGAACTTTTTATAAACTAAATTTAGCGATTTGACTTTTGCTTAACGTTGCATGACCAAAGAGGAAGACGATTGCCCTTCCTTGTCTGTGAACAGAGCACAGCTGTGGCTCAAACCCAAATCAAGTCTGTAGGCTAGGGATCCAGAGGTATGGGAACTGTGAGCCGATGCCAGTATCCAGTATTTTTCCAAATATGTATCTTCTGACGCTGATAATGATGCCAGTACACATTTATATAATGTAGATCGACTCACATTTTCTACCTGGATTAGTATTACGCAGAAATGTAACCTGTATGTCTTTAAGGTTACAAGTGCAGTACAGTAAATAAAATGCAGATATTTTAGCCGAAACATTCTGATCTGGAGTACAATAAATATATCCTCAAATATTGATTTTAATATATCAGATCTGTCTGATGCTGATATTGTTTTCAGCAGATATCCGCTGATGCCGATATGATTCGGGTATCATTGTGCATCCCTACTGCAGGCCTCTTTGTAACCAAGCAGTGTTTGTTTGTGGGACAGAGAACGTGCTGTGAAGCCACATACACCGATCGCCATGCATTTGAGACTTGTGACTGTGGGAATTTCATATCCTGTGGTGTAGATGTGAGGAGGTGGAGTGTGTGTGTGTGTGTGTGTGTGAGCGCGCGTGTGTGTATCTGGAAGAGAGTGAGTGGCGCATCATGAGTGGACTGCAGTATGGCAGTGTTGGCCATTCCTCCAGAGGATGAGAAATGTGACACTATTTTGCTGTTGCTGCTGGATTGGGTGCACAAAGCCAGAGTCAGAAGATGCTACCATAGTCATGAGTTTAATACTTCCTCTCACATGTAATCATGGGCTTAGAACCTCAGTCAGAGCACACACGTCAGTGTGTTTACCAGGTTCTCTGTTAGTAAACTCAGAGTGAGTCCTGGAGGTGTTCCACAAATGAGGATTTCTTGTTAAAGCTGGATCACTTACTCTTAAAAATAAAGGTGCCAAAAGGGTTCTTTGAAGCGATGTCATAGATTTTATGGCGCAGAAGAAGAACCACTTTTGGTTCACCTCTCTGGATGGTTCTAAAAGGAACCTTTTTTGTAAATGTATGAGTGTATGTGATTCTGAAAAACCTTCAAGTAACCTCCATATAAAGTAAAGGTTTACATCGATTAAATACGCTCAAGCCAGGTACAAAATCCATGTGTTCCTTAGCTCCCCTTCGATTGGGTTAAAATTTTGGCTCAAGTGATCTGGGTAACTGGGAAATCCTGCTTTATAAAATGACTCATTGAATATTTACTCATCTACACATACACACCCAAACTCATACAAGCACATTCAGAATGAATTTGTTGCTTTGCATTAGAGATGACACAGTGCTAAATTTTCCTTTTCTGATATTAAAACCTTAAGTATTGGCTGCTACTCATGATGTAATTTAAAAAAAAATCATTAAGCTTTAAAATGAGCTGATACCTTTTTGAAACACTTCATTTGAGATGATCATCTAAAAGTAGGCTATGATGTTCACAGTACTTAAGTACTAGTACATCACAGGGAAAAAATACAAACCCACAACAATTTATTTTATTATTATTATTATTATTATTATTATTATTAGTGCTGACAAGCCAGTTTTAACTCCTGGTGACTGTACTTATAGTATTTCTCTTGTTTGGATCTTTAGTCTTCTTAATGGCTTTTTAATGATTCCTCAGATTTTCATCAGTCTCGCTGGCCATTCTCTTCCTCTTTTGCCTTCAACTGTTCCAACCATAATTGTTTTTTCCAGTGATTTGTTTCTTCTTATAAAATATGTCTAGAATAAGGTAAGCTTCAGTTTAGTGTGAGTGTGTGATGATTCAGGATAGATTTATTGCAGGATTACATTCTTTTTTCCCCTCCAATAGCCAATCCAGCGTTTTGATATTAAAAACCCATCGATACCAATATGTCATTTCCAAGTAATACTTGAGACAGACACTCACACTATCTTAAGCTCTAAGGTCAGTAAATATTATTAACTCAAAGATCATACAGGTGTGTCTGTATTCATTTAACCATGTTACACAGGACACACCATTGTAAGCTATTTTTGCAAAAGCAGTGCTTGTACACGTGGCAGACAATGTGTTTTTCTTTTTCTTCAGGGGAAATTTTTTACTGGCTTGGTGCAGGTTTTGGCATGAATTATGCGAATGCATGTGTGTGGGGAGGGGGGTGTAAGTGGATGTATACATACATATATGTTCAATAAGCATCATCTTTAAACGTTTAAAAAATGTGAACTTTTAACACGGCCGAAATAGCTAAGCATAAACCATAAAGCAACAGCTGCTGCAGAAAGGAAATCCTCAGGGGATTGGTGGTGGTGGAGGGGGAGGGAAGCTGGAGAGAGAGGGAGAGTGAGAGAAAGAAGGGGTAGGGGGGTGGGTGATGTGGCCGCAGATGATTTTACCATCTGAATGTGCCTAATTCTTTCTGAACTGCAGAGAACTCGTGACTGATTTAACTCTACTTGTATTGCTGAGCAGTGAAAACACAGATCTGCACGTGCGCACAACGTGTGTATTCTTTATGTCCGGCACTGTGAGTTCAAATCTGAGCGTCTGCCAGCAGGGTTGCATCAGAAGCAGGAACATGCGCGTGCGTGCAGACGACGCTTTGTGCTAGAAAGATAAACAGCAATGTCTGTCAGAACTGTTATTAAGTAGAATAGAACGCTCTGAAACCAATACCGTGCTGTGTAAGTCTGATTACATGTACATGCAAAAACATTATGCCCATTATGTGTCTAAAATTCCAGGATCGCTGACAGTTGGCCATTTAAAATTGAAATCGATAGATCATCCTAAGTATCATGCAAAGGATTTTAGAGAAGTATGAAATAAATTGATGAGTTGATGACAGCCACCTTTTTAAACCTCTGAAACAAAAGGTAAGGTACAAAAATTCTTTAGCTTACATCTTTGCAAGTAAAGAGGTGCCAAGCCTATAACCATATGACAGTTTGGAAACTAGTATAGGAGGCTGAAAAATTGATAATGTACGTTTATGACACTAGAGTGCTCTTCAGATGGGATTAGTTTAACATGGTGTGGTCATTTTTAATGGCAGTTCTCAGTATTTTGACCCGTCGGAATCATTTCAGTCATTATTATAGACTGTGTGCTCCCGTGTCAGTCAACACGTTGGTAAATAATCGATCATATCCTGTGGAAAAGGATTTGTGTGGAGGCACTTGAAGAAGCATTTGCTAGTATTGGCCCAAATCAAGCCGATATGTGTTGTCCTGCCTCAGGTGTGTGACTCTCAATATTAAAACATGTAGAATGACAGAAAGAAGATTTTAATATTGACTGTTGGCTGTAAATCTCAAGCTAAAGACAGTGTTTTTGTAAATGGAGCAACCACTCCCATCTCTTCATATCCCATGAGAACTGTGGTAAACTGGCATTACCTCGCCTCCCTGTAGAACCAATCACTAAATAACTAATCCTGTCCTAGCCACTTGCACAGAGTTGCAGGGTAATATCTGCTGTTGTTTATGTGTGCCACTCCCTCCTAAGATGGTGAAGCAGAAAGCAGGTGGTCACACAGATGCTCTCTCTGTCTCCCTCACTCTCTCTTCGAGTATACATTGCACTCGGTTTTTATAGCAGGCATGCACATACACTTTCTTCTGCTTCAGCTTTCTTCTTCCATTCTCAGTAACATTTGGCATCACCTACATGAGCCTCAGTAACAGGATTTGTGTGTATGTAGGCGGCATTTTCAATGAGAGGAATCAGCAACTCAGTATCCTTATATTTACAAAACTGCTTTGTCAGCATCACTTCATTTAACAACACGCTTTCCTATTTTCTGATTTAATTCACTCTGAAATGACAGCAAACAAGACAATGAGATTTAATACATTGCATGTGTGAGCTACAGAGTAGATCTTGACTAGACTATAATTCTGTGCATTAGTGCATGTGTAAGTAATTAAGGCAAGTTGATGGTGAATATGAGGTATTTAATACAGCAGAGATGGTAATTAAAGCATTAAAAACAGAGCAGAAGGATCTGGGTTAGTGGGTCAGTGCAGAGAAACAGTGAGCGAGATGCTTCTGTGGTGTTGTATAACAGCTCTGGAGGAGACCAAAGATGTCAGAAACTCAGTATTACAGAGATGTTGCCTGTCTGTATGATTCGCCAGCTCATTTGGCATGGCAACAAAGAAAGAGAAAGAGGCTGTGTTTGTTTGTGTCTGTGTGGCAGAAGGAGGGCAGTAGTCCAAATGTAGAGCTTAGCCAACTCTTAGGTGTTGCCTAGATACTTGTCCAAAATGCTCCACACAGTACCGTCTGGCTGCAGTAGATCTACTGATACAATACAGGATTAAAATCTACAGAACTCTGTCTTGTACCTATTGTGAATGGAAAAATTGCATCACTCACAATAGGCCAACAAATTAGTTTGAAGAATGAATTAATAATGTAGAATATGGTAGGAGATTGAAAAAGTGAGAAAAATCACAGCAAGTAAGTCGCTTTACAAATGTGTGCAATGTATTAAACATTAAACATTTTCGTTTCTCTGTCTCAGGGATCCGGGTGGGGCAGGAGGTGGTGACGTCATACCCGCAGGTAGCTGTGGTGCGTGTTCCTACTCCGTGGGTGCAGTCCGACAGTGACATCACAGTTCTGAGGCACCTGGAGAAGATGGGATGCCGCCTGGTCAACCGGCCCCAGGCCATCCTTAACTGCGTCAACAAGTTCTGGACCTTCCAGGAGCTGGCTGGACATGGAGTCCCACTGCCTGATACTTATTCCTACGGTTAGCATTATACTCTGACATAAACATTCTCCCAGACATACACACTCCCAGGTAGTTAGTGTTGGGCTTTCATAGACATACTGTAACTATCAGAACAAAACCTGGTATCTCTGGAATGGAAACTTCACAGGAGAAAGAAAAGACATTCTTAAATTTTAATGGATGTGAATGTAAAGGGAGCATTTGTATAGATGTAATCATCATGTTCTTTACACATAACGTAAAGAACAGTCTCACAGTTACAAAAGCCTCATAAACAAAAAGCACTACCCTAGCTATAACAATGTGATTTACTTTGTAATGTATTTTGCATACTTATACATTTGTGCACAGTATTTAGCATTTGGTATTGCTGAATTGTTTAGTGTTTCATTTCCCATTGCCTTCCACGCACCCCATAACACAGCACAGCCACTTCTGTTGTAGCAACTCCAGTGGTGGAAGGAGAACTGAAAAAACAAGTAGGGCAGCTGCTTTGGTCAGCAAAAATATGCACAGACAGCAAGAATGAGGTTTATTGTAAGATGTTTTGTGTTCTGGCCTACTGCAAAGCTGTAGTGACTTTCTTTTCTAACCTGATAGGATTACCTAGCAAAAAACATTTTTAATCTTGATGCTGTGGAAGCGTACTGTGATTACTCACAGGCCTGATTATATCCAGAATTCAAGACTGCTGTAGGTAATAATGATTAAATGTGTTTTAAATATGCTTACAGAGGTCAATTGTAAATACAATTCCACTCAAAGTGTTTTACCTTGTCAGTTCATGGTGCTCAAGCATGATTTATCATATCATATTTAAAAGACAAAATTATTGTTTTTCTGTAATCTTAAATCGAGATGTAATGTCTTCTGTGCATCTTTAAAACATCTTCTGATTTTTGATTGAGTTAGCATGCACCAGCAGGTGGGGAAAAATATCAAGTGTTGTTTAATGTTTCACCTCCTGCTCCTACCAGTCCTCACGCGAAAGCGGTCAGCAAGCTCTTAAAGACTTTCCCTAATACTGCTTTTCACTTAGAAATATGTCACGGTAGGAAGAATACGTGTTACGATTTCAGATTCACGTTGACTTTATTCTTGTCAATTGTCATAGTTTATAAATGTGTGGGGGAAAAACTGGGGTTTGGTAAATAGATCAAGCTTTTATTTTTTATTTTTTTTAACACACAAAAGCATTAGGACCGTTTCTGACAAACAACAGATAAACTTAACTGGCAGAGTCTAAATCCTGCACACACACACGTCCACATCCACACATGCGCAGATGAGCATGAGCTGTTTATGTAACAGGGCTCTGTTTGGAGGGAGAGCAGGGAGAACTCATGACCATCTGAATGAAAACAGAGACAGAAAGGCAGCTGCTTTAGTGACGTGGGACTGTCTGACATTTGCTATTTGCTTCCCTGGCTGTCTGCGTGTCTCTCTCTCTCTTTCAGAATGTAGAGGATGGAAAAAGCTGCAACAGCTCGAAATAGGGTTCAATTGGTGCACTAAAGCAGAAACCAGCAAGCATTGTATTAAGAGCTTAGAGCAGGACACCAGAAACTCCAGCAGTCTCCACAGCTCATATGAAACCCACACCAGCATCTGCAGCCTGGGCGAGAACCCTAGCAGTCTCTGCAGCTTGAGCAGTGTCTCTGCAGTCTGTATGATGCTGCGCTTTGCAGGCTAGCGAAATACCCCTCTCTTCAGCTCAGATGAGCAGACAGAGGCATGGGTATAATTACTTTTCTTCCACTCCTCACTCCCTCCTCCCTGTGGCCCTCACAAATCACTCGCTTTTTCCTTCGTCTTTTTCCACTCTGCAGTCCAGTACACATCTGTCTGCTCTGCATTCGTAGCAGCGCCACATCATGCACTGCTTCAGAGGCCGAAACCTCACGTAGGGTTGCGGCTTGTAGGAGCATCGATTGAATTCCAGTTACAGTTCAGTGGTTTGTGGTTTGATTTGTTCTATGAGTAATAATTCAATTTGGTGCAGTAACCAGCTCTCCTTGAACAATCTGTAATAGCAAACGTACATAAAGCTTTTTGGAATCAATTAAAAGACTATCCTTTATTTATAAAATTTCCAGCCTAAACAGTCATGAAGTACAAGCTCATGTTCAGTCTTGGATAAAAGCAGAAACATATCTAACAGAAAATTACTCAAATGCCTCAACAACGAAATTCTCAGTAGGTAATGTGCCCTCACTTTGTCTTTATTCCAACTTCCATTTTTTTCGGCAACTTGCTTTCAGTTTTTTAGAGAATTCTGCATATTCAGTTCAGTTATAGAAGTTGGTAGCATTTTCTATATCGCACAATCCAAGTAATCCCAAACACAATCACATTGAGGTCTGGGCTTTAGTGTGGCCAGTCCATTGCTTTCAGAACACCAGCAGCTTCTTTGTTTGATTTGCAAGTTTTCTTTTTTTCTTTCCTGTTTTCAGTAAGGGTTTCTTGACATCTACACATCCTTTCAGGCCCATAGCATTGAATTGTCTTCTCAAAGTGATGGATAGAAACACTTTTTCAGAAGCAAGAGTGGAGCCTGGTTTTCTTCTGTCTCTCTAAGATTAGTACTTTAAGTCCTGTTTATCTAATAGTGACCATTTTGGTGGTCTACCAGGTCTTGCTGCTACCATTGTTAGATGTCCTATAGATATTTTTAAATATTTTTTTAACTATAGTTTTGGGAGCTCCTTATTTTTTATAAACTTATTGTCCTTTGATGTTTTCCCTTCCTAATGTAATTGAATTGTCTTGTATCTAATCTGTTCAGATCTTTCAAAATTAATAACTTAATGAACTCAGTGGCCACTAGAAATTAAATAAATGAACAATGGTTTCTGACTTGTGCACATTTCTGCATATCTATTTGTACAGATAACAGCATATAGACATTAATTAGTGACACTCTGTATCCTTTCTGAATGATGAACACCACGTTGGCAGTAAATAAGAAACATTAAACAAATCGCACATGATCAATAATCCTGGAGCCGTTCAGACTGATGATCCTTATATCATGAGAGGGTGTGCGTTTCTGCGAGTTTGAGCACGTTCACAGTCGACTCGCTGGTGAGTGTGAAGGCATGGTGGCACTGAGGTGCAGATCATCAGTCTGTTTGGCAGAATGCTGTCTTCATCACGCCACTCTCTCTGTCCTTGTCCAAAATGGCCCAGTAATCTCACACATACACTTCAATGGAAATTAGAGTCTAGTCATTACAGAGTTGGTAACTTGTACGTGTGTGTGTGCCTCCAGGTGGCCATGACAACTTCCGTAAGATGATCGATGAGGCAGAGCCATTGGGTTACCCCGTTGTGGTGAAAAATGCTCGCGGACACAGAGGTAAGCCCCTCACTGATTAAGATCAACTTTGCTTTGCTCTCAGTGGTTCAGAGCAGGCTCAGGGAGAGAGACCTGTTCTCAGATCAGCATGTAGCATTTAACCTCTGCACTCTTCTTGGGAGCGGCTGTACTTCTGACATTCCACACGCAGATGAGGGCGATAAGAACAGAACAAGGCATGCTGGGGAGGGAAAAAAGCTAAGCAGAGTACCATTATAAGCAGCATACACTTCCAGCATCAGTAGTGTGGTTAATGAAGAGCAGGTGTTCCTGACCCAGACCAACCTAAAAACGCATGCCAGACTGATCCCCTTTCTTCTCAAAGAGCATCAGTCAGCTCTGGGTGAGTTCCCTGCTAAAACTTTAGACTAGGTCATGTGTCCAACTCCAGTCCACAGACTTCAGAGGTCAGCAGCTAATCAGTAAGGCCTTCACGGATTGAATTAATGTCATTGCCTACAAGTAGCTTTCTTTGTAGAGCTGTGGCCCGGAAGGAACCTACTTTGGTGTGCTGTGACCAGGCCTTGAGAAACATCTTCATGTTCTCTTTCATTAGTAGAGACAAGACTGCAAAATTGGTCTAAGGTCAGACGGTTTGTGAAATGTCTGTTGGTGTTCTGCGTTTATCTTTGTTGTTTTCTGTGATCAGCGTTTTTCATATCTCAGAAATCGTTAGTAAAAACTGTGTACTACTGCAGTATTTAGACAAAACCCAGAGCATGTGAACATGTAATGAATTTCACAGTGCTGGAGGTTAAAACTTGCATGCCAAAGACCTCACCCTCCTGCACACAAACAAGAACACAATAATACAAACAAACACATACTCTTTGAGATGTCTTTCTTATTCACTGTCAAATAAAATACAGCAGTAAGATTCTACCTTGACATGTGAAAATGCCCCCAACCCTGACCTACCCTTCACCAAAACAAGTAATCCAGCTTATTAAGCGCTAGGTGATGGCATTATGTTTCTCATACTGAATTTGACAGCAGCTGATTTATATTACCAGAAAGGTCTTAAAACTATAGAATGGCTTAGTTGTGTGGTTAGGTACATTTCAGACATCAAAATAGCGAGACCGCATTGTCCTACTTGTGTGTGCAGCGTGTTGTTTTGAATGAAACAGGTTTATTAGAAATTGTTAATAGACAGAGCTGTCTGTAGAGGCTGTGTTTCACATGGCACGTCAGTCGAACCGAGCATTTTTTACAGTGTGAGCATGTAAATCGTAGGCTTTGGTTGTACGCGATGGTCTGTTCAAATGTACAATGCGAGGTGTCCAAACAACAAGATGCCTGGTTTTGGAGGACATTCAACTACTGCTTAACCAGCCAAAAAGACTCCAACAAGACGTACAATTTTGACAGTTGAGCTCTGATGTGATTCCTGCTGTGGCTGAGTTACAGAGACTGTTGTTGAAAGAGATAGATGAGCATAGGATCAAAACTATGAAACATACTTGACATACAGCTGTAATGAAGTGCTTATCTGATAGGGAACAAAACGCAGTCTCACAACGCTACTCAATCCAAGATAACTGCTGTAACATGGTTTGCTAATGCACGTCATTTAAAATCCACTAGATTTTAAGAATTTAACTGTTACGCTGCACTGCACTCATTTGTATTAACAACTACTTAATTCTAAGTAGGTTGCTCAGTATGTATTGGTATTGATATCGAGAAATACTGAAAAACATGTACTCGAATGTGAACTCTGTCTGAAAAAAATGTTATTGATGTATCCCTGCAAGGTCTTTAGCCTAAAGAGGTTTTAACCTCCAACACTGTCCTCAAAGTGCGCGCACACACAAGTGTTTCCTAAAAACTGCACGTTTGAAGCTTAAGTACAGAGTATCTGAGAACTGTGCAGTTGTGTGGAATCTAATAGCGTGTATGTCTCGTCACCTGTGTAGGTAAGGCGGTGTTCCTGGCGCGGGACAAGCATCACCTGGCCGACCTTTGTCACCTGATTCGGCATGAGGCGCCGTACCTGTTCCAGGAGTATGTGAAGGAGAGCCATGGGCGGGATGTGCGTGTGGTGTTGGTAGGCGGCAGGGTCATTGGGTCCATGCTGCGCTGCTCCACGGACGGACGCATGCAAAGCAACTGCTCCCTCGGTATGATCAGGGGTGGGGTGGTGTGGTACGAAGCTAATTGCTTGTGAGCTGACTGGTTCAGTTTATGGTAGCCTTGAGCTGCTCAGCCCAGTGCTACCTTAAGTTGAGCCTGAAATTAGTTTGATGATCTGGCAATGTAGCCTCATATTATACCACCCCATACATGCACACACAACGCCTTGTCTCACAGAACAGGTACAAATTTACATAAGTATCCAGGGGCACAATGTGTTTCTTAGAGAAGCATAAATTGCAGACCAGAACCAGCAGCAGTTGTAGAGCTGCCACTTCAGGGCATGATTCAACTCGCTTGGCCCTTGTGCTTGCATAACTAAGGTGCCTGTGGGTCCTTCAAAAGTTATAATTTGTTTAAAATTACGTTTTACAAATGTAAGGCCTTAATAGTAACAAATTGCCTTAAAACCAAATCTACATACCCTTAAATTTTAGGCTACTGAAAGCAAAGAAAGTGACACACACACACACACACACACACACACACACACACACACACACACACATACACACACATATTATGGTATTATGGAGTAATATGGGTTTGTTTGGATTAGTCAAAAAATGGCTGTGAGAAATCTTTAGGTTACTGTAAGCTAAAATGGTAGGTTTCTTTGTCTGACAAAGCTTGAATAACACAGACTAGCCTTTCCCTAAAACTAACTAATAAACAAATTATCATTAGAATTAGGGCTTCAGTAGACGGTGATAACTCGTCCAGTTTTTCTTTTCTCAGTGACTGATGTGCCACCCTGTTAGTCTGTTGATGTAAAAATGAGAGCAGAAGTCTTTTCCTTGTTTTTTGGTACAGCTAGATCAGTTTAGGGTAGTTAGTGCTACAGCAGCACTGCCTCTGCCTTCTTAATGACATCCTTAACAACGTGCCCTTGGCAGCGTGTTTGCATAGACCTTTTTAAATCCAAATTATGTTCCAAAGACACAAAAATATGATCATGCTTTATGCCATTTACTAAATGGAAGCATAAATGATAATCAAATAAAAAAAGAATGTTTTTTCATTACTTTTTTCATATTTATGTCTGATGTGCACTCAATAAATGTTGGTTATTGGTCCTGAAGATCGGCAACGTCCCAATATTAATGTATAATTGTTTTTAGTGCTAAGATAACCTCAATGCTATAAAACATTCCATATTTAGCTGCAGAACCTCATACACACTCACACTTACGTGCCAGTGCAAGTAAATGCATTCACTAACCATGTCTGTGTACAAGGTGTGTGCATATGCAGTTATAACAGAATGTACATAACTTTATTACAAATACATGCAAAACCGTCGCATTTTACAGCCCTACCAAAACCTATGTGGCCTGTGTTTTGATGCCTGTGGCTTAATGCCTTTTTGTTTTGTTTTAGTTATTTTTTCTTGGGTATAGTAACAGACTTGTCAGATTCATATGGTTAACCAGTAAGTTTGAGGCATAAACTTAAAACCATGGCATGTCTTGAAACTGTACATCTAGAACTGCTACATATGGATCATATTAGGGTTACACAATAGGCTAAATCCACAAAATATTACGGTACACTCTCAACTCTGTCTTACACGTATTCCTTCTCTCTCTAGGTGGTGTGGGCATGATGTGTCCTCTGAGTGAACAGGGCAAGCAGCTAGCTGTGCAAGTGTCCAACATCCTGGGCATGGATGTGTGCGGGATCGACCTGCTGCAGCTCAATGATGGCTCCTTTGTGGTGTGTGAGGCCAACGCCAACGTGGGGTTCATTGCCTTCGACCAGGCCTGTGGGATGGATGTGGCTGGCATTGTGGCAGACTACGCCCTGTCGCTCCTCCCCAGTCGCCTCAACCGCAAGATGTCGTTGCTGTCCGTGGTGTCCAGTGCCAGCGAGACCAGCAGTGAGCCTGAGGTGTGCATCCCCACCGAAGTGTGTATCCCACCGGAGGTGTGCCCACCTGTCGCTACTTGTGCCATCCCTGACGCCGTCAGCACCATGAGTACAAGCTCCACCTCCAGTGAGAGTGAGGCGGAGCTAACCGAAATAGGCCACGCCCCAAGTGCAGCTGATCCTGCCTACAACATCAACTCCCTCCTCGCGAAGGAAATTAAACTGTTGACTGAGTGAGCTGAAAAAACAGCCACTACATGCACACACAAACACACATACACTGAAAAATACACATACATACAGTGGTCAAATACAAACACACACACGTCATACTAACCCACTGTGTAAACCCATGCTGGTCTGAGGCTGCTCCCCTGATGTTCCACTGACAAAGACTGCAAATGTGTAGTGGTTTGTGTGTGGAAGTGCACTTGGTGAAGGGTACACTAGCCAAGCTTTCGTGCACTAGCTGAAGTGTATATTCCAACCAAGCTTTAGCGCGCTACCTGAGTGAGTGGTTGCCACTGTAGATCAGGGTGCAATGTACTGGAGAGTGTTTTTTCTTGAAGATTTTTTCAATAGTCAACACATCAGTTATCACCAAATTAACCAAATTAAACCAAATTAAAAAGGCAGAGCTCGTTAGACGCACACTGTCCCAAACAGGTATAGTGAGGGAGAATGAAATCGGTCCATCATTAACCCCATTGCAAGGCTTGCCGAACATGCTGTGGAGTGTGTTGCATTGCTTTTAGCGTGGAGAGAGACAAAACCCTTTATCATCTGGTTAAACGAGTGCCCTCCCATGTGCCCTGCCAATGGGTGACTACACCCTCAGAAAAACCACACAGACACAAGCATTAACACATACAGAGAAAGACTGGAACAGCTGTACATATTCTCTTCCAATTACAGTGGACTCACCTACATCTGTACAGAGCAAGAATTTGTTTACCATGTTTTTAGCTTCAGTGGTTGTCTGTATTTAATAAAACTCTTTATCACAAGCACAAAGACCTGTCACTCTGCCACTTTGGCTGAGGTGTTTTACTTGGTTACTGAGATTTTAGTGGGTAGAGGTAGAAGAAGGAGCTGGTCTTGTGTCAGAACTTAGAGACCTCAACCTTTTGATAGTGAATCTCTTGTTTAGTTTTTACTCAGTTAACTCATTTCACAGGTTTTAAAATGTCAGACTTTGTACCCATCCTGTACAAACTGATTACAGATGAATTCACATGACTGGAGGACTGAACTAGAGATGGCACGATACCACTTTATTTTCTGATACTGATGTTGAAACTGTATCTTCTGATACCGATTCACAATTTTTTTTTTTCCCTTTAAAAACTACTAAGACTTAAGAGTATCTAAAAGTAGGCCATCATTCTCAAACTACTCAAACACTACTACTTAACAGGAAGAAATATACCACAACATTACATCACACAATGTGAGCGTGTGCCACTTCAGATTTGTTATAGGTTTGGATCAGGTTCATTCCCTCCCCCCTCCCTCTAATACTGGATTAGTTTTCAACTGATATCAGCCTGATACCTGGTATTGGTTCGGTGCCATCTCTACTTTGGCCATATTCCAATACATATTTGGAATGTTGAAACAGCAACCAGGAGTATGGAACAGTTCAGTTAATGAGGCGGCCATTTTAGAGTATCTGCTGTCCCCCATTTTAAAAGCATGGGGCATGAGAGAGCTTCTCTGATCCAGTCAGACAGGCTCTGTGTCAGGGAGAGGATGTACTGAGGAGAGAGAGAAACAGAAAAACACGAGCTGTGTTTAATATACCTCAAAACCAGAAGCTGTTCTCACTGCCAAGTACTCATTCACTTATCCAGTAAGTACCCCTACAGACCTGCATGTGCTAGTATCTTCTCCCATCTGACTTGTAGCATGTAAGCAGTGAGTTACATAGAACGAATAGATGTACTATGAATGCTAATTAGGATCTGCATACCCAAAAGCCTGACCACTTTGCCAACACTAAACTTCAATAAGCTACATGTTTGGAATCGATTTTCTTTGTACAACATCAATAAAAACGAACTGTCAACACAAATGGGTGCTAGAAGTTCTCGGAGTTCTGCCCAGCGGGATATAGGCTGAGCTGAACTACTCTACTCTTCAATTCCTTTCTAATCGTAAAGATGAGATGCAGTTTGTAAACTATGATATGAGGTATTAAAAACGTTTTAGAACCATAACTCGGTTCTTGTCTTCACCTTTCGGTACCTCTTCTCTCTCTCCCTCTCTTTCTTTGCCTGTTCACATTCTATTCTCTGAATTCAGATCAAGTCTGAATGTGGTTTACATTAAAGAGTTCACCTTCACGTTGAGTCTTAGCTCATTTTCAGTATGGACCAAACTCATCATCTGAACTAACTTGCACTATAGTTTACATTGTCAGGTTACAGAATTTGGATGAAAGCAGCTGAAGTTTATATCACATTCAAAATCCTGATTGTTTCGAAAGGTGTTTGAAATTAGACCTGAAGTAGATTTTGGATTTTGGAACATTCAAACTATTCAGATTAAACTCAGGGAAGCAGCCTGGATCAAATCCCTCCCCTGTTATCATGTGACACGTCCATCCTAGACAGAGTTCTATGTGTGTCAACCAACAACAAAACAACAAAAAAAATTAAACTATTTAATTTAAAAGAAAAAGATGCTTGTACCATGAAGGTCAACATGCACTTTTTTTCCTTGCTTGTTTTATAATGTTAAGTCTGTTTTATTATTATCATTTTTTTTAAGGATAAAACTGGTTTGTGTGCACTAATCTTGTTCGGGGGGAAAAACAGGAGACTGTGAAAAGGCAGGTTTTAGTGGGACTGTTTCACTAACAAAGGCATGTAATGGCAGTAGCACACACAAACACACTGACCTGTCACCACCCTACCCCCGTGCTGTGACTTGATGTACTGTGTGTGATGTGTTCCATCATTCCATCACCTTTCAGAAAGAGCAAATGGTAATTAAGCAACCAGAGACACTTTCTCCCTCTCTCTGCAGCAGGAACCATTAACCGGGCCATAGTGCTACTCTGCCCTTTTAATAAATTCCCAAATATGATGATTCCAAACCAAAACTTGAGACAAGATTTCAGAGCATTGAGTATTAAACTGGCACAGAAGTGAAATGTTCCTGCAATGTAAACTCAGATCTTAAAGGACTTTCAGTTAAAACAGGAATTCGGTGGACTACATTAATGCCAAACCTGATCAACTTGATGATCACTTTGACTGACAAGGTACCACATCAAACCCCACTCTCTAATACAGAGAGGATGGGCTTTACTCATTGGATAATAACAATGTAAAAAAAAAAAACAAAACTATTTATTTCTAATTGCTGCTAACAGTTTAATTTGGTTGCTCTCCAGGATGTAAAAGGGAAAGACTCCAGGTGTTGACCACACTTCATCGCCTCTTTCTTTTATTATTTTTTTTTCTTTTAGTGAGACGTTCCTCCCGAATGCCAAAAACACAAGCAATGTTGTATAATTTAATACTAGGGAAACTACTAGTAATAGAACTCTAACATCGATGTTATGTGTTATGATGATAATAATAATAATAATAATAAATAATAATAATAATAATAAAGACATTTTAAAAATGTCTGGAACATAAAAAGAGCATCCAAGGCTTGTGTCGTTATTTAACACCATCATTCCAATACATTCTGATTTGTAATAACACCAGAGCAACTACTAATCATTAATTATGCACAATGCATGCTGAGAAACTGCACAGCCATAAGCTCTACAAACAAAGGATTATGATGCTAGATCAATTTACTGTATATTGTGTTTACATTGTTACTGAATTTTTACACAAGATAATATTGAATGTGCAATGTTGTGTACATATTTGCGTTGAGGTTGAATGACTGTTGAGGTTATAAGTGAGTGTTAAATGAATGACTGCCAAGTGTATTATGGTAAGTGCTGAGTCAGAGGCGCGTGTTGAGTGTACTGGTTAATTTTAAGTGTGTGTATTAGAATAGGAGTGTTGAATGTATTGGTTAGTGATGAATAATATGGTTTTGTTGGGTGTTGAAGTGTTTTTCTGCTTGTTGTATGAGACTCTGGATGGACTCAGCCAGACTGTTGTGCTCACACTGCAGGCTAAACTCCATGGCCTTCCTACCAAAGTCCAGCACCTGCAAACACACAGACATGCACAAGAAAGTGCACCACAAACATCAAAAATCAAATACCTAAGCAGGGATGGATAATCACTAATTACATTCACTCATTCACTTGTTGCAGTTGGTATAGTGTAGTGGGTAACAGCACCCTCCACATGGTAGGCCAGAGATCCATTCCCTGCATAGGCAAGTGCACCACATTGCACTATACCAACAAGAGTCCTTGAACTTTACTCCTAACACAACATTTGCCTTTCACTAAAACATAATTAAATTCCAACTCTGGATGAGCAAAACACATTTACAATAATGTAAGTATATTTGGGAGGAAATCTGAACTTTTTACCCAGTTACATTCTAGCCATCATCATATAGTTACAGATTCCCTTTTGGTATTTATAATTTCATTATGTCACATTAGTTTGCTTTGTGATTGGTTAAACCTTTCATTTCAGAGCATTTTATTTAAAACCAAAAGGGCCCCAAAAAGTTCCACCAGTACTAAATTAGTTTTTCTGACCTGCTACTTTTGTACTTGTATTAAGCTGTTGGAAAGGTGCTTTTACTTTTACTTGAGTATAGGTTTGGGCTACCCTACCCAGCTCTGTACCAAAGTACACTATAAGGATGTGGACACCTTATCATCACACCAATATGAGCTTACTGGACTTTCCATTCCAAAACAATGGTGATTAATATGGGGTTTGCCCCTCTTCAGTGGCTATAACTGCCTCCACTCTTCTGGGGAGGCTTTCCACAAGATAAAAAAAAGTGTGTCTGTAGGAATTTGTGCCCATTCAGTCAAAACAGCATTTGTGAAATAAGGCACTGATGCTGGATGAAAAGGCCTGGCTCGTAATTAACATTCCAGTTCATCCCAAAGGTGTTCAGTGGGGTCGAGGTCAGGGCTCTATGCAGGCCACTGGAGTTCCTCTGCACCAAACTTATCAAACCATATCTTTATGGACAGCACTCTGTGTGCAGGGGCACAGTCATGCTGGAACATGAACAGGGCCTTCCCCAAACTGTTTCCACAAAGACGGAAGCATAGAATTATAAAATATAAATTGTTTAATATACAAAATGTCTTTGTATGCTGTAGCATTAGCTTTAACCTTCACTAAGGGGCCTAGCCCAGACCCTGAAAAAACAGCCCCAGGCCATTATCCACCAAACTTTACTGTTGATACTATGCACTGCAGTAGGTAGCATTGCCCTGGCATCTGCCAAACCCTGATTCAGACTGCCAGATAGTGAAGCACGATTCATAAGTCTTGAGAATGTTTCTACTGTTCCAGAGTCCAGTGGCTGCTTGCTTTACACGACTCCAGCCAATGCTTGCCACTGTGCATAAGGAACCCAGGCTTGTGTGCAGTCATGAAAAACCATTTCATGAAGCTCCCAACATACTGTTCTTGTGCTGATGTTGCTTTCAAAGGCACTATGGATCTCTGTAGTAAGTGACGGAACAGAAGAAGGCTATTTTTACGAGTTACGCGCTTCAACACTCAGCAGCCTCATATCTGTGAGTTTGCATGGTCTACCGCTTCATGGCTGAGCTGTTGTTGCTCCTAGATTCTTCCATTTCACAACAGCACTCACAGTTGACTGGGGCAGATCTAGCAGGGCAGGAATTTCAGGAATTGACTTGTGGCCAAGATGACATCAATGTGGCCTATGACAGTGCCACATTTAAAGCCACCGAACTCCTCAGTACGACCCATTCTACTGCCAATGCCAAAGGGAGATTGTTGGCTATGTGCTTTATTTTATACACCTCTTAGCAATGGGTGTAGCTGAAACATCTGAACTCAGTAATTAGGAGAGGAGTCAACATACCTTTGACCACACAGTGTCCTATATTACATTATTCACCTAAATGAAGTGACAACTGATTTACTAAGCATGGCACCACCATAAAACAGGCTAATCTGATCTGCAGCTCTTCAGACAGAGTTTAGCTCTTGGTTGTGAGCTGCAGGACATCATAATGGGATTCAAACCAGTGACACACCAAAGCTAACTGGCCTTATCTCTTTGGCTTTAGCCATTAGTGCTAATCCCTACACTAGACATAGAGGATACACTGGGCCTTAGATGTACTTATGGTCTACAGTAAGAAATAAAACGTTGGGTTTATACAACACAAACTTGACTAAAATAGATGCTGCATTATATTGCTTTTCTAAGTTAACTGATCATTTTTGTGGTGTTTTATTTATATTACATTACCACCCACTGTAATATAGAGATGCTTTCATTGAATTTGTATTTTCTTATGGGCAAGATATATTGGGGAAAGACTTCAGGATGGATTTAGTTTATGGTTAGAGACAGTTCCAGAGTTACAAATTGGGACCAGAAGGGTATAATCTCATGGGGTTCAGTGAGCCAAAGCACATGGCTTAGGCTGGCCAGCCCAAGATACAGGGTCACTAGGTACAGACCTCCCTTCTTGCCAGGGGGAGCTGGCAATTTAATGTGGTACAAAACCGACTAGCTTAGTAAGGCACTTAGCTGATGTAGGACCACATACACATATTTATGCACAGCTCAGGCCAGTGCAGTTTTTGTAATGGAAACCTAGCTGTAATAGCACTACATGGCTTTTCAAACTAATCTCTATCTGCCGCATAGTAGCAATAGTTGATTACCACAGACAATAATTTCCTTATATTTAAAGAAGAACAGAAAACCTGTTGACTCAAAACAAACTTACAATAAAAGCTACTAAGCAGGTAGCTTTCTGTTCCTTTACTAAGCAGAGAAACGCATGGATATTATAGTCCATGCTAATCGATTACAGATGTAGCAGATAGGGATTAGGTTGAAAAATGGCTGGATATTCCTTTAAAAAGAAAATAAATTGCATTTGTTATGTAAGTGTCCCCAGTTCCCTTTCACACTTAGATACTTCAGCCTGTAAGGGTAGCTAAAAGAGTCATATGGTCTGAACTGTAACACACACCCACAGACCACAGCACTGCCTCTCTCAGATAAATACATATGGCTATATTGTCTGTGCTAGTAAAGCCTTTAAACCACATCAGTAGAGGGCAAACAGTATTTTTGTTTTTCTTCTCCTCTTCTCCACACATCCCTCTAGCATGTACTGTTAACACTGTGTACATATTGACATAGTCAAAGTATTTTCATGCCAGGAAAAGTAACATATAAATGCATTAACATATTGACTGTAAAGGTGTATGGGTATTTGTTAATGTGATGTATACTGAATATAAGAGTGTACTGTGGAAACACAATGGTCTGTTGCCAGCGGGTTACCTTATCATGGTTGCTGCAGAGGAACCAGAGCATGGCGAGAGAGTGACACAGCAACGAGCACTGACCAAGAGAGTAAGACAGTGCAGGATGTGTGTTTGCACCCTGCTGCTGAGCCTCCAACATCACACCCAACATATGATCCACCTCTGCAAGGTGCGCCTCATCTGAATGCACACAAATAGACACATGTACACTACTGTGCAAAGGTCAGAGACCACCCTTCATTTCCAAAACAGCCATTAGATGCAAGTTAATCATTTTTTTCAGTGTCATATACATACATATTCTGTTACAGGCAAATAAAACAGAAAATTATACAGAAGCCTGAACAACTAAAAATAATAACATTTATTAGTATTTAGCGTGTGCATCCTGGCATTTCTTACAGCTTCCATTCTTTGCTTTTTTCAAAGAAATCTGAAGGGATATTTTTCCACCCTTTCAAAAGTTCAGTCTTAGAAGTTGGTTGCATTTTCTGATACTCATGATCCAAGTACATATGCAGTGACTCTGAGGTGGCCAGTCCATTGTTCTGAGAACACCAGCAGATTCTTTGTTCGATTTGTAAATTTTCTTCTTTTTTGTCCATTTCCTTTTCTCGGTTACAGCTTCTTGACAGCTACACATCCTTTCAGACTCATGGTGTTGTCTTCACACAGTGGAAGGATAGACAGAAACACCCTTGTACTTTTTGATATCTGAAGCACGAGTGGAGCTTGATTTTCTCCTTCCTCTCAAAGATGAATGTTTTAAGTACTGTTTGTTTGATAATGACAATTTAGGTGGTCTACCAGGATTTGCATGGTTTTGAGAGTCCCGATTCCCTCTGTAACCTTTAATGATTTTTTGATCTCCAGTTTTGGAAACTCTTTTTTTTTCACTGAATCTCCTCTGATTTTCCCATTCCTTGTGCAAATGGATTATTTTATATCTAATCTTCTCAGAAATAGAAATTCAACAGCTGTGTTTAATGGTCATTTTGACTGGAAGCAAATAAATAAAAGGTGGGCCTCAACTTTTGCACAACACTCTCTATTACATACATGTATACATGTAAATGTATGAGATGCTTGAGCGCAGAGAAGAGATGATCATGTCAGACGGCTGGACATGTACACCCTGAGGTTAGTAGCTAAGTAAACAAAATGTGGCACAAGACTGCTGTAGCTGCGCTGTTTCCTGTTCTCTGGGGTCAGGTCAGCCTCAAGGTTGGTGCCTGTCAGCTGATCCAGAATCAGCAGCTTAGTGGGTACAGTGGAAGTGGCTGATCAGAGCATGCCCACACACACAGATCTTAGTACAGCCAGGTTGGAGGAGCAACTGTGCCATTCCACAGCTGCTTTTAACAGGCTTACAAAGAGAGAGAACTAGGGCAGGAAAACACATAGACATGCATGCAGGACAGACACGCACACATGCTGCATTAAGCTGTGTCAGGGATGGGTTTAGTCATCTGTTGGTAAGGTAAAGGCAAAGCTGGTTTTGCTGTGAGATAAAGCATCAGGATATGCTAAAAATAGTCCCGGTGACCTTATTCTCTATCTTCTCCCTCTGCACATACAAATACATTTAATGTGGAAACATAATTCATAAATATGTTTTAAAGGTAGGGCTGGGTTTGCTGAACACTTTCAGCTCATGACCCCATACCAATACCAAGAAAATCACTCCATCACTCAGGGCAGAATTGATTTCCACAGCAGCCAACACCCACACACTTCACGCATACAGCCTGTTTGGTGCGATCATCTCACTTCTGATCTGAAGGTTAGGTTAGAGGAGAAAGAAAAAGGAAGACACAGACTGGAGAGACTGGCCTATTAAGGATGCTCACCAAAGTGCTGCTCTCCCTGATTTCCCGTTTGATTGTAGCACTCCACCAGCTTAGACAGGTGAGCATGCCAGGTACTGGCAACCTACACACAAACAAAATAACACACTAGAGTGCAAGGCTGAGTGAATGGAATAAATAAGCTGAATAGTATACTGATGTACTTGTGAGTAGAGGGAGTTGGCGATGTCCAGCTTCTCCTGTTTGCTGAAGACTTCTGCCATCAGGTAGTAACCTCCAGCCGTCTCAACAGTGTTCAAGCCGAACTCCTCGCTTGCATAGTAGACCTGTGTGTACAAACACAGACAAAAGCCATCATTTGACAAACTCCACATTTACGTAGGACATTTGTTTAAGAACATATACCTACACCAGCCTGAATGATTTGGGGAAATATTTTTTTTTCTGACCAACATTGTGACTGCGATTAAAATTGCAGTTATTTTCAATAAATTAACAACCAGATCTGTTTTTTTAGGCCACTTTTTCTGAATTCAGGCTCAAGTGCAGAACACAGTGTGCCAGATGGCCCGTTATTTGTGGTTGTCCTGTCATTTATGCATCATGTGGTTTGTATCTGAGTGGTCTAACTCATCTACTGGCAGTTATTAGGTTAATTATTGGTTATAAGGTAAAAAATGATCCACTTAAAACTTGTAGGCTATATTAAAATTTGCAGCTCTTGATCTGAGAATCAATTTGAGAATTGCACTCTTTCATATTGCCATTTCAATACAAAAATGCATATATTGCAAAAAAATGCAAAAATATGCAAAAGTACACACACACACACACACACACACACATATATATATGTATATATATATATATATATACACACACACACACACACACACACACGTACGGTTCCAGATAAGTGGTTCAGTGGGTGTTTTGATGAATCTCAACTATTCATGTAATTGAACAAAAGGACATTACACAAAAGGATACTTTGGTCAAAATGTTGCAGGTCAGTCTTTACCAATGTCACATTACTAATTCACCAGTGTGTTTTTATTATACTGGAAAGCATATTGCAATCACAATATATTGCAATATACTGTTGCAATAATTTCTGGTATATTTAATATAATATATTAATAATATATATAATTCATATAGACACACATTTTCCACCACACAGGTGGACACTCACATCGTTGGCGAAGTGCAGGAGAGCAGATTCGTAGTTTCCTAAGGCTGTATACAGACGTCCTAAGTTTCTATGGAGCTGATGGAGAATCGTCCGACTGCAACCTGGAGTCTTCATCACTGTCCACTCAGCCTGGGAGAGATAGCCTTCAGCCTTAGTGAGAGAACCTGAACCTGTGAAAATATGCACACAGACAGTCGGAGACCTAATAGAACAAAGCAAGATTGAGCTGTTAGGAACTCAACAGTGAGATTAAAAGGGCCCATATCTTACATTTTCTTAAACTGTATTTTTCCCTGAGATCTACTTATAACACTGGCATGGTTTTATGTACAGAAAAACAGTCATAATTATTTTTTGCATGATCATTACATTTTAAATGACTATTACATGGCCAATTCTTCTCTCTCTATGCCTTAGAACCATGTGTCAAACACACGGCCCGCAGGCCAAGTCAGGCCTGTGGCACAATCCTGTTCGGCCTGCAAAATTATATAAATTTCTTTTAATATTAGCCCATTTCACCATGAACTGCACTACAGTTCCCTGCATGCACTGCAACATAATGTGTTCTTCCACCCCCTCCCCAACAACGATCTATAGGACTGCACCACAAAAACAAAACAAAAGAAAAAAAGATACTAGGTATCTAGTTCAAGCAAACAGGCAGTTTTAAAAAACCTACTGTACACTGGGGACATTTAAAGAGGTTTAACAGTTATCTACAGATAATGTAGTCTACTCTTTCATATGAAACAATTTGTTTTTATTTTTTTACATTTTTGAATCGTTCAAGTATTCAAGTGCCTATTTTTTGCCATTGTAGTCTTGGCATACTTTGAACAAACATTGGTCAGTTGGGGTCATGGCAAAACGTTATGTAAAAACACAGCTGGCCTGCAGATTTGTCGAGATTTTTTAAATATGGCCCTTTTAGTGGTTGAGTTTGATACCCCTGCCTTAGAATTAAAGTCTTTTTTTTCTGTACATTTAAAATGCAAAGGACTTCTATTCTGATTGGCTGCCCTGTACTGCGTCTCATTCAAAAAGGAATACAAGCTGAAACACTACTAAGCTGCTACACTGTTGTAGCCTGAGTAGTTGGATACATGTACGTGTATTGGTTTTTTGTGATATCAAGCAAACAATGGGCCTCAAGTTTTTTCTTAAATTTGTTGTTGAGAGGTCCTAAGAAAAAGTCAATGTCAGATTCATGACGTGTTCTTAAACCACAGAACTGTTCGCATCTTTGTGCTCCTGAGTGTGCGTAGATTCTGTTCTTACCAAAGAACAAATCCCAAATAAGAAGACACTGGTGAATGTCAGAAACTTTGTGAAAACTGTGTAAGTGGCTTTTAAGAAGAAATTTCTTCTTAAGAATGATTAGTGAATGAATTAAAAACCAGCTCTTTTTAAGGTTTAATTTCCATATGTGAACTGTATGGACCAGGGAGCGAATGCTACATTAGTTTACTAGTGTTTATACACTACATCAAACCCATTTATTACAAAAAATTGAAGAAAAAAAAGTTTTCCATTAAGTGGGCCCTTTAAAGCAGGGGTGTCTTATCTTATATTCACTTCAGCATGGGTGGGGCTGAACTGCTGTAGGCTGAATGGGTGGACATAACTAAATATGTTGATTTTTATGACACCACAAATACATTTCATTTAAAATAGTATAGTTTTTTGTAGCTTCACTTCCATATATGAAGGTAATGGTACGTTTTGAAACTTCAGCAGTGTTCACATACCACATAAAACATTTTCTATAAAAAAAAAGGAGAAAAAATCAGGCTGCCATGATATAGGTCCTTTAAAACACTCAAATGATTCACTGTCTGGTTTAATTTCACAAGAAAATGGCAGGTATGTCTCAAAGCGTTTACACCCAGCTCCACAAGTCCTGAATCTACCAACTGGTTACACATATTTAAATATACATATACAAACTCTGTGTGAGCAGTAGGATCATAGTTGATACGTGACTCACCCACATTGGCTTCTGCAAGCAGCAGATAGGCTGGCACCAGCTCAACAGCATCAGGGCCATAAAGGTCCATGGCACAGCGCAGCGAAAGTTGACCAGCAGGCAAGGCCTCCACATACTTCCCCTCCAAAACTCGTCCCTTAGCTTCTGCATGGGACAGCTCCAGTAGCTGCTCCTAATGTCATTCGAAAATATATTACAATTAGATATCAGATGTTCTAATTGGCTGTCAGTAAGCACCTAGGCGGTAGAACACATATACAGTTTCTTAAGCAGCATATGCAGTCATTTAGGGCTCCCGAGCTTTAAGGGGCTCTCAAATGTTTCAAAACGGCAGATTAGATTTTTTGAGATATACAGACAGGCTGTATGTATGTACAAACGATGGTCTGTGCTCTTCAGTAAAGGCAGTGATTGAGTGAGGGTGCGTACCAGTCTCTTTTGTGCCTGCACCCGGTGATGGTCCCTGTCTGCCTGCAAAGAGTGGAAAGGAGTAGATGCTCGTATGGGAATAAGCAGCTCACACACCCTCTTATGGATACTGTTCCAGTCTGCCTGCTGGTGCGCCACATCACTGCACAGAGACACACATACATGCACACAAATACATCTGTCACTGCGATGATGCTTCAGTTAAAATGCAGTGACTACATTCTAATGTCTGTTGCTTACTGTTGACTTAGGTCTGTAATACAGACACAGTCTTACAACAAAAGACACACTGCATGTAGTTTGTAGACACCAGTTTCTTCCAAAATCAAGGATGGTCTGCAGTAATGGTCTCTACTCTTCTGGGAAGAATTGCTGTGAGGATTGGTTGCATTCAACCACAAGAGCACTAGTGAGGTCAGTTACTGATGCTGGATGTTCAGCTCAGGATCAAAAATGGCATCATCATCCCAAAGGTACTGCATGGTGCTTCGTGGCTGCAGAGAACCAGAACAGCCTAATGCTGGAGAGCTCTAGGGCCCTGTGGCTGAAGCTTGGCATTGAGCATGGTGACCTTAACCAGATGGGTGTCTGTATACTTTTGGACGTAGTGTGTATTTTCTAGCACTTGCCGTTTAGACTCTGTACTTCATAGACTGAAACACTCAGTGCGCACTTTGCGTGTTTCGAGTCAGATTTGGTCTTTTTGCCCAGCTCTTACACTGCACCTCCAATTTCTCCCCCAGCTGTTTCAGCTCACTCAGGCTTCCCTTCTTCTCTCTCTCTCTCTCTCTCTCTCTCTCTCTGTAACGGAAACGTTATGCAACATGGCCAACAGCGCCAAGAAGGCAGTCAGTGTTGATTTACCGCCACCTGGCGTACTTTACCTCACTGTTGGCTTCTGACTATAACTGCTCGTCATTAAACCGTCTGGCAAAAAGGTTATTTCCGAATATTTCACTAGTCAAGTAAGTTAAACTCACCAATAGAAGGCGACTCGACATTTCGAGCACTGGAGGTAAGCTGGTTTCTGACAAAGTTCACACAATTTCTTCCCTCCTTTGGGATTTGCAAGTGGGTTGATTGTCGCGGACATGTCAAATATCTCAAAATCATCAGCAAAAATGAACATTAGCAGAAAAAATATATGGCGTGCGAAATATGTTGACTGGAGAGGTTAGCTAGCTGACGGTATCTGTCATGTTAGCAACCTGGCTAACGCTAGCTAGTTTGTTCATCCACACAAACAACTAGAAAGAACGAAGGAAAAGATTAAAAGCATGGTACATAGAAGGTAGAAAGGTACAGAGACAGCTTCAGTGAAAAAGACAGTGTAAATAGCTATTAAGTATGTCTTATAAAAGTTTTAGTTCGTAGTTTTAAGGTAATGTAACCGCTGGTTTTCAAGATTCTCTTCCATCTCTGTTTCCTTTACCGCTTCCAGGTTTCCACGGTAACAGCCGTTCAACCTAGCTTGTACTAGGCTGTGTCCGAAACCGCATACTAGCAAACTACACAGTACATATCCACCATTAGTGCATTAAGAAGTTTAATACGTGTAGTTTTGGTATAAGTATGTGGTTTTGGTCTCTGCGTCAAAATGGAAGAGCGCCGAGCTATGAATAGATCGACGGGGAGGGAGCCTTATTACAATTGTGTATTTCTGTTGACTCAGAGCAGAAGCCTGTATCAGGACAGAATCCAATGAAATGATTTCATGGGCTTTCAGTTTTGTGCTGAGCGGCGATGGCTCATGGCCAAAAATAGCCCACGGTTAAGAAATTACAAACAGGTGTTTGTTTCCAACACAAAGCACAATCATAAGGCCAACAGGCGGAATATACTCGAAAGACATGTGGCTTATGAACTATTTACTTTAATATTTTCTGAAATTATTTAATTTAAAATAAGCATATTTAATAATCCCCAATCTATTACATTCAACTTACAGCTGAACAGCTTTATATATATATATATATATATATATATATATATATAAAATAACGAGGTGGGCATTTGTGGACAATTGTGGACTTTTAGCTGTTAGAAACTGAGAAACAATGTCAAGTTTTTCAGCACGTTAAATCCACATTATTTAAACTTATAGACGGAATTCTTTTGCCAGAAGTTCTCGAGTTTGTAAGATTTAAATGTGTAGTTACTGCTGTAGCCCCATCTAGTGGTGGACACAAGGAACTACATGATTGCGACTGCACCACAGCAAAACATCACTGCAACTCTCTGCCGCATAAAATTCATTACAATAAAGAATGCAGAGAAATCTGTTTTTAAAAACAGTTTATTGATTTACTACTCAGAAAATGTCAGACCTACAAAATATCACACAAGAAAATTTATTATCACAAAACTAGACCCTGACTCCCAAAAAACCCCCACTGTCTAATCCTAAATCAAAGTACCGAAAGTCTGTACGGAGTGTTTTTACACTCAAAGCTGTACTGACAGTCCTCACACCTCCATTCTGTGTGGAATGCCCTTCCCCCTTTCTACAACAATGCATCTTCCTTCATTTCATTTCCAGCTAAAGCATTTATAAAACAATGTGTACACATGAAAGGGGCCATTAAAAAAAGCTCTACAGCTGGACACTAATCATATAGCTGATAGTTTAGTTTTGGAATGAAGAAATACTGCAGGTACAGTATATATTTGCTTTCTAACACAGAAGCCATAACACCAGCTAGAAGAAATGCATTTCTGATTCCTTGTCAGCTTAACAGGTTAAATGTAATGTGGTTTGGCAGTTCAGAGGTTAACTGTCTCTTTTCTGTTGCTACCATTGACAGAACAGTTACAGATCCCAGATAATGAAACATGCAGCATTCATGACTGATCCATACTTATTCTGTGTACTTAAGTGTACATAACTCCGCAGTATTGGTGATCCTGGCCTATCCATCTCAGACTAAAGTGCACTTAAAATAAAAATAAAATATAAGTGCATATTGGTATGTGGAAGTGCACAGAGAATTTAAATTGCCTTCCACTTAGAGAGCCTTCCACCTGTAAAAGAGCAGACTCACATAAAAGATACCTACAGTGTACTGGTGTCTGGAGAACACAAGTGTAATAGTAATGTGAGCAAACAGCCCAGATGTGCTTTTAAGAAGTTAAGCACTGTTGATCTTAGAGATGTTTCTTGAACTGCAACTGCATAAATTTCACATGCTCATTACTACCCATTGATTAAAAAAAATTGCAAGCTGCACCATCTGTGGAGGCAGCAGACCAAACTCGCTAGTCCAGTTAGTATAAAACCACAAGAAATGTTCTGGTATTTTTGCATAATATTAAACAAGGACACCACAGTTAGGCATACTAGTTTGTAGAAAAGGGTTAAAAATTATTTTAATAGGCTGTGGACTCTCGCTAAGTTTAGAGGGCTTTACAAATAAGGCACCTCATTGAAAGGCACAAAGATTAGAGATTATTTTAAAAAAAAATGTTCCTTAAAAACCTAGATCACATGGAGAACATACATATGAAAATAGACAAATGAGAAATTTTTAAGGGATGACCCTTTCACATGTTCCACCAATGAAGCGTAATACAGAAGAGAAACAAAATACACATGTACTATTCATGCACAATCTGAAGAAGAAATTCCTAAGATCTAAACCACTGGTGTGAAGACGTGAAGTTACGATATAAAATGTCCTGTCAGAAGTGTGCTGGAGTACTGGAGTTTGGCACTGTGTCTAATTGCTGGTAAGCATTACAAATCATCATGGTGATTGTGCAGAAGAGTCAGGAGCACTAGTGAGAAGTACTTTAGCAACTTTTCTGAATTCCTCCAGTTAAAATGAAATTACATCGGACCATTAACAGCCATACTCAACCCCCTTTCCTAAGAGGTATCTGCTGAGTACTGCTCTCTCGACACACATACCAGACTACAGCAAAAGTTCTAACTGGTGCTCAAACATCTGTAACCAAATCTATTGAACTGTTGAGAAGTACCTGTTCATCGCCTTACCTCATCTACAAGGATACATGTACTGAACAGGGTGTCAGTAGCATAACCACTACTGAAAAACAGCCATTGTGACATATGAACTTTGTGGGATTGTGTATAAAACATTGGTACTTCAGTCATATTGAGATTACAAAGTGAGAGGAATAATCTAAAATCTAAAAGAGCAAGAACTGGAACATCTAGCACAGAACATTTGTGTATAAACAACGAAAATGGTTTGTGTGTGGCTGACTGAAGCTTTTTACATTTCTTACTCCTGTACAACTTTGTCCTTGGCTTATTTTTATTTATTGCGGACGGTCAATTGGAAGACAATGCTGGTCATCAGGTATGTCTGAGTGTGAAGGGGTGTGCACATGTAAATGCACATTATACAGTGTCCTCATCCATTTTGGCTACGTCTGCTTGTGTGAGTGGAGTAGACACGTCATTCTCTGCTTCCTTCTCTTTCTCCTTGATGGCATTGTCGATGTTGGTCTCTTCATCCCTGGCTTCCAGGCCAGCTTTCTTCTCCTCCTCCTTCCGCTCTCGGTCCAGCATACGGTAGTTGATCCCCATGCCCACAAACAGGAACACACTGGCTATGACCAGGATGATGCCACAGCCCTGGTAAGTGTATTTGTAGTCCTTGTATTTATCATTCAACTTGCCTACAGAGAGACAAAAACAATATCTATTCAATATTTAAACACATTATATGCATGCAAGGTCCACTTCAAGGACCGTCAGCATTAAGGATGAGCACTTTATGCAAACCTTAATATGGAAATGTGTCAAATGAAAAGATCACAAAGCTATATAGTGCAAGCTTGAAGGCATAAGACAGACTAAAACATCTGGGGTCCAATTTTGCTTCTTTAGTTTAGCGCTTGAGCTATATCTTTCTAACAAACACTAGGAGTCAATCACCCAAACTATTTCCATGAATACATCCTCACAACTTCCCTCAAACCCGCTTTAAACCACATCCAGGTCTTAAGGTCATGCAGACTTGTCAAAATGGTTTAATGCACAGTATGACTTACTGTGGACTACAAAAATCAATCAAACTGGGACACGTCTGTGTGACCTTTTTAAACGCAAACAGTTTGAGAAAACACTAAGGTGACCATTGACTTCTGGTGTGTTAGCAAAGTTAGCCTTGTAGCTTCAAGCGCAGATCTAAAGAAGCAAAATTTGGACACCAAACATGTCTGCTCGACTAAATCTGTGGTAAATGGAACCAAAAACTACAAGATAATCATGTATTTCATTTCAAACTACACATGCCTTATTCAAATACTGCATAACTAAAAAGAAGAGTATAAAAGTCAGCATATTTAAAGGGACCACACTCATCTCTAGTTAGGATTGCTGATTTGCAGTCATTTAATGTTCATAATCATGAGAATCAAAGTAGGACTGCTGAGCTCTGTACCACAGTCACCACTCATATTCTTATCAGTCCAGCAGAGCGGGTCAGACTTTAGAACTTGTCCAGACTCATGTCTGCACAAATGCACTTACCCAGTAGCGGGGGTCCGAGCAGAACAGGTAAACATTCCACAATGGTGACGAGCCCCACAGCACTGGAGAACCTCTGCGCTCCCACCAAGTCCATAAGGGTCTCGAACAGCACGGAGCTCAGCCAGCCAAACGCAACACCAAAAAACACTGCGTACACAGCAAACCCTACATAGTCCACTGAGAGTGGGGCCAACAAGTGGCAAACACCATTATAGAGCACGGAGGCAGCAAAGAAATACTGGATCCGTGGCCGGACCCATCGCGTGTTGGCCACCAGCCCCATCGAGGGCCGTGCCACCATGTCTGTAAAGGCTAGCATGGACAGAAGGAAGGCAGCTTTGTCCTTGGCAATGCCCATACTCTTGGCATAGTTGCTGAGGAAGACAAGTGGGGCAAACAGGCCGAAGAACATGATGACATTGCCCAGGAGGTACAGCAAGAACCCACGGTGCATGAAGAGGGTCAAATCAATGAAGCTGTTGATGGTCTCCATCACTGTTTTCTGTTGACGGCCTTTGGGTCCTCCATCCTCCTCCGCATTGGCTTTCGGTGGCTGTGGCTTAGGCCCAATGGGCCGCATTAAGGAGCCAGCCACGCAGCAGTTGAGCAGAGCACCACCCAGGATCAGGAAGCTCCCTCTCCAGCCAAACTGGTCATACAGCCAACTGTTCAGTGGCGCCAGCGTGGACAGGAACACAGGGCTGCCCGCCATTGCGATGCCGTTAGCAATTGGACGCCGCTTGTAGAAGTATTTACCAATCATTGTCAGGGCTGGATTTAAATTAAACGCCAAACCCAGACCTGCATGGAGAAGAGGAAGACAGCAATGGTAACAATGACAAACAAAGCTAAATTAACAAAAACAGATTAACAATGTTTACAACAATAACGCTGGTAAAGGGCCTGATATGGCGCAACAAACATGGCACTGTTTCTATAACGAGCATTCTGTAAGTTTTCCCATATGCTTCCAAATATTTCCCATTCCACTAAAACAGGTCTGGCCCTATGTTCTGTCACCCCATGGCTGCTCGATCTGCATTTTCTGTGTCTGACTAGTCGAAGTCAATGTCACAAGACAGGCTAATTTCAGATTAGGCTCACACTTTGTTTAACTGGTCCAAATCAGCATTGCTAACGTGTGTCTGGACAGTGACCAGGTCAGCTTACCTCCTATCACTCCCACACAAAAGTACAGCCCCGTCACAGTGTTACAGAAGGAAGCAGCCACCAATCCTGTGCCAGCCAGACAGCCTCCTATTATCATGACTGGCCGACTGCCAAACTGGTTCACCAGAATACTGCTGATTGGTCCTGTAGGAGCAAAAAGGGCATGTCAAACAGGGTACATGCTTTCAGTGAACTACATTTGTTGCTTTGGTCCATCTAATACTGTACTTGATGCACTTGGGTTTCAGTCATGTCCAACCAGACCGGCCTCAGATAAACTACAAATACACAGAATAACTTGGTATGCAGAGGACAGCCTTTAAAATGCTTGTGATCCTCCTTTTATTCAGTCCTACCTGGCCACTAAAACATGGTTAGATCTTTCCTGCTTACAGGTGAACATGCTTTTTATGGGTAGAAACAAATAAATTGGAAACATGCTTGTTTGCCCTAGCATTTGTAGACTTAAATTTTTTCCTCCCCCATTGAGAATATTTACTTGTCTAAATAATTGTACTATTTAGAATTTGGCAATAATTCATCCAACATATGCACATAAAAGAAAAAAAAATTGTGTCAGTCAAAAAAGGTCAATGGTGTATGCACCTCTACAGTTGCTTGGCAAAAGGTGTACTGAAACCCATCAAAGAAAAAGGATGGGACACATTTAAATTGAATACTAAAAAAAGCTTGTTTTATTCTGCTTTTCCTGTCATGTTGGTATAGGTGTAGTGCTGAACTAAACCTATGGTGTTTGCACATGGTTAACTGCATACAACAACCTTACTTGGCTAAAATCCAAAAAAAAAAAAAAAAAAACACCCCAATCTATCCATCTATCTATGGCTGTTAGAACAAAACCTTCTATCTCCAGTTATGTCGATTTTCAGTTTGTGACAAATTGAAATTGCCTGTTGCCCTTTACACTGTCTGTAAATTTCATGATGAATGGACCAAATGAAATGGCCTAAAATGGCTTAAAAATGTCTGGTTCCATTGACTTAAGTGAGGTATGTTTTTTCCTTCTCCTGTAAAGTTTACATTTCGGATATACAAGGTTTTCCTTCTGGCAACAGCGATGTGTTATATGTATGTATATAATGTGTGTGTGTAGTATGTGTAATTATACACACACACACACACTTCCTAGGTTTTCCCTCCCATCCAGTTGTTCAATTTACCCAGCTGCACTCTGTGACCAGTCACCCCAGGAATAAAAACTGCTGAGTTTTATTAGTCTACAAGGATGACCATGTCTTCCTACTGAACTGCAGTGCACCAAGGAAAGGAAAAAAAATGGTAAGCCAGCATTAAAGATTTTCACCACTAGATGGCAGTAAAGTGTCACTGCTCACATTAACATGCTTTCAAGCTCTTGGTTCATCGAGTACAAAAGAATGGCGCAAGTCATTGTACCTAATATGGTTTTTCCTTCCTGTGCAGGGTCTTGCATCCTTTAAATCCCCCAAACCTCAAATCATTAAGCACATGCAAAACCAGCTTGTCTCCCTAAAACAAAAAGGCAAAACTAAATTTTACAGAATCTGTCTCAATTCCCGCAAAGTTTATTTATAGTAAACCGAGGGGAGGGTTCATTTCTGCCTGCATGATTTTGTATACCTTCAGACTCCATCTCATGCTAAAACAAGTAAGTCATTCACAAAGTTCCACCCCAAAGGAAACTTGCTCAGAGATGCCTTTGTGCACCGATTTCAGACCAGCAGCACCCTCGAAAACCAGCCCGTCACCATGATGCAACAAACCGAATAACTGCTCTCAGGCCAGCATCCTACGCCAACCAGTAACCATTGGCTAGTAAGTGAACATGAGGTGGAAACAACCAATCACAGGTTAGGAAAGCCCGGAAGTCCTTTAATCAAACACACTAATATATTCTGACAGGCCTTCTGTGCTGCTAGTGGACCAAACAAACTTTCCATTCTGAACTAGGACAATGGTACCACTGATCAACACACGCATACGCACACAAATATAAAGTGCTACAAAATGGGAAGGCAATGTACTAAGTGACCTCAAACATGCTTCTGGTGCTGTGGTCAGTCTGTGGCATTTCACTGCAGAGCACAGCCTTATAAAGCACTGCTCCCAACATAACATGAAGGGTTTCCAAACAGAACCTTTCAAAGTGCTCAGCAGACAAATAGCTCAGGGGCCACACATGCTGCAATGAGTCTGAGTATTCAACCTCATTATGGAAAACATGTTCTGATCCTGCTGCTATGCGAGTATCAAAACTCTCATTCAAATCATTTGTTTGGCAAATCAAAGTAAAACACACTTAATGTGACATACCCAGATTGATGAGTAAATAAGATTAGGTATAGCAAACTTTATTAGAACTCAGCCCTCTAGGCTAAAACATGCAGTTTAGGAGACACAGGCCAAAAGCTGAGCAGGCAAAGACCCTTCATGCTCACAATGAAGCATCGGCCAGGATAAAAGTAAACATCACAACCAATGAAATCCATATTACATCATAATGTTTAAATAATCAAAGCCAAGCCTCTGCCCCAACTAGGCATAAATTAGCCTTAAATGAGCTTAAACTGTGTCTCCTTCAATTTAAACAGAAAAGTGCTGCTGACCTGCAAGAAGTGAAAGTGTACAACTGACTCCTTGTGAGGCAACCACTCCAATCACTCCATGCCCTCTCTTTTGGAGCATGCTCTCCCGTTTCAAAAGTCCAATTCAATTGAATTTAAAATCTGATTAAAATCCAAAGGCCACTTTAGGGATTTAACCAACTACAGATGCCAAAATTTGATTGGACAACTTTTGGATCAGGGGAAAAGCCTCTGGAGTCACTTCACTAAATCAACTAACAATTTTTCCCCCCTTTCAGGAGGGGGGGTTTTTAAAAAAAAAACAAAACACATTTTGCTATAATAAATCCCATAAAACACAGGAGCAGAATCCACAGAACCCCAGAGTTTAGGGTGTAGGGTGGTCACTTCACACAGCCCTCGATTTGGACAGATTCCACAATTCCTTCCTGAAGTGCAACTGTGTTGTTGCCAAATTCTACTGCTGAACGATTTCCCAACATACTGCATCAACATCACTGCCTCCCTCTCACACTCCCCTTTTTCATGTGCACACACTTCTGTTAAAAGGTCTGCATTGCTCAAACTAGTCTTGAAGGCAGCCCAGGTAAACTCCAAACAGTGGGCGTGAAGTGTTAGTTTAACATACATTTGATAATTTGATCTGTATTAATTTCTATTACTATTCTGTGGTTGGTGCTTACATAACCAAACTAAATCAATCATTTTTAATATATATATATAAAATTATTGATTTTGTTTGGTTATGTAAGCACCAACCACAGAATAGTAATAGAAATTTTTATATATATATATATATATATATATATATATATATATATATATATATATATATATATATATATATATACACATACACACACACACACACACACACACACAAACAAACAATTCTGAAACACTACCATATGTCGAGTGATTAAATAGACTAAAGGTACTATTTGGACAGTATTAGTTCTACATGGGGATGTGGGGTAATTATCAACGTTGTTTCTCATTGATTTCAGTCCTGAAGAAGCATTTACATGAGATCTCTGTGGCCCAAATCAAGTCGATATGTCTTGCCCTTCCAGAGTACGACTTTGAACACCGAGACGTAAAATGACAGAATAAAGTGTGATTTAATGAAATGATCTTGATTGCTAACTAGATTTCATCTAAAGGGGAATTCCACCAAAAATTTCAAAAATTCTGCTTAATTCAGTTATTGAGCTGTCATTCAGAGTGGTCTGATGAGAAATGGTTTATTATTGAGGAACCTGCAAACTAGTGGAACCAGGGGTCTCAACTTACATATAGCCATTTTATTTGTTTTCCCCAATACCACCAGTGAACCTATACATGTCCGAGATGTTATATGTAACGTTGATAAATGGTAAAATAGTTGTTAGTCTGAAAAGATCATTTTCTTTGGGAAGACATTTTCGAGGCATTAAACTTTTCAGATGTCTGGTTCCTATCAGTACTAACTCTGACTTGGCAAGTTTCTCTAGAACACAGCTTTTCACATCAAACCACTGTGATATTGTTTACATCTCAACTATTTAAATTACGCAGAAAAGTAAGGTAATTTCAATTCCCCTTTAAGATAAGGTCGATAGTGTAAACAAAAGCTAAATTAAAATGTTCATGCTTTTTGCTCTTAGGATTGAAGGTAGCGTGTAAATTAAGCAGCCACTCCTGTCCCTGAAATTTATGCCAAGATTTCTTATTCTGTGCAAATCAAATCAGTCATAACTATTACAGAATTGATCTGGATGCATAAATGGTACAAACTCAGATGTGAAAAACAGACCACATGTTAAAACGGCATCACTCCACCTCCCCAAGGAAAATTAATCCAGTTCAAACAAAATATTTACCAGGCATTTCTGTGCTCAGAATAGAGTTAGCTGAAATACCTAGTTTCTTAAAAGATCAAGGCAAGATGTGCAGACATCACAAATGTATGCTCGCTACATGATGGGCTGTCTGCCTAAAAGGAAGGTTTCATTGTCCCTGTAAAAACACACTTTTTCCTCGCACTGTTTTCTACATAATTTGAGCTCAGCAGCCACCCTTTACATTGCATGAAAAGTTCTTGATTGGACCAACAGAAATGCCCCAAAACTGCTTTGAATAAAGTCTCTACAGTAACTAACACTGAAAGTAAATAACATTTTTGCCCTCTCTATAAAGTTATCATTTTGGAGTTAACGGTTCTCTGGACAGCAACGATATTAAACCATTTACACAGTAGAATGAACAGGATGAACTTTTGGTGGCTAAAGCAGTGACAGGGAGAACAGTTTTTTTTTGTTTTCCCCCCTTTTTTCTTTTCTCAACACAGCTCACTTGACATACACTGAATACTCTAATTCAATTAAAGGGTCATTATACCTCCAACAAACCCCCCTACCCCGGCAGCACAACCGGAGCCATGGCTTTAGGGTTAACGCATTCACTGATGCAAGTGCCTTTGAGTGGAATAAAGGCTACGTGCAGGAACTCGTGTATGCGAAGTTGTGTGTGTAGCCCTCCCAGTCTGAGTAATGCTGAGTAGGTAGTTCACCAAACTGATGTCACCCTATGCCTTCAGCTCTCACAAATTCATTAAAAACATACCACAGGCACCGTATTTTATAACTAATGTTCATTCAGTTGTGTTCCTTTGTATGCAAGCTTAACTGAAAAGCTTATACCAAACTATATTTAACCAGCATCTTTCAAAAAAAGATGAAGTTGTAATCTTATGACTCACGGGTTGTGTAGTTTGAGAGCAACTCTAAGTACTCTGGAAGTCTGTTTTTTGAATGCTTCACTGGTATTTGGCAATTGATGTGCGCGTCAGAAGATTCACACATTTGGGTTACTGAAACAGCCCCATTTCACACAGCCACTCTGTATGAGTGGGAAGACCTGAATTTCACAGGAAATCCATGTTTCCATGACAACCACCACAAAACTTCTGTGACTGCTGCCATGTTCAGAAGCCTGTTAAACTGTATTCATTCAAAGCACAGAGTTAGCTCCCACTTTAAACAAACAGATGAGGGTTGCTGACGTATTTAGAGACCAGCAGATCTGGTGAACTGCTGAACTTTCACTTCTACCTCTCATATCCAACATCACAGAGGACATACATCCGAGTTCTCCTCAGATGTCTGTAGTTTGTTAAAAGAATGGCTTATGCATCCCTGTGCAAAATGCGATATGGGAACTACCAATGCCGATATTCAATATTTTTCACGTACGTATCAGCCAGTGCCGATATATAGATATAAAAACAACTATAAAAAAAGATACTAGATCCACCTAAATTCAATGTACAGAGAAGTATAATACTTATTTGTAGAAATTTGCAAAAGCTCCAGGCCTACAATCCTCTATTTTATGCTGTGCAACCACATGGATTGGGTATCATCATTCAAATTTTGTGTAATGTGGGGACTCGAGTTCATTTGCTGGTTAAAAACCTGTAGAAACTCCGGCTTTTATCATGTTGATGAAACTGAATTCTTGCCATTTCTCTCAAATGTATGCCACTGTATTCTTAATCAGGTCTGCACTCACATGCTTAAGCAGCTCTGTTCTCACTCCACCAAGACTAGAATCCAGCTGTGAATACACTGATCTTTGACCTGTTTAAGATGTTATTAGTTTGGAGAGTGTATGCTTATGGAGGTCTTCTTATACCCAACATTAACACCCCACCCCCATGCCATTGTTACTGTGTTGGAAATTCTGGCAAGGTACAGCAACTGGAAATGTCAACACTTTGTTAAAACTACTTGGCGAGTGTTTTACAAAGCAGGATTTCTCAGATAACCAGATACATTAGGTCAAGTCAAGCTTGTTGAACAGGAAAAAACAAGGCATGTTCCTATTTGACAGCCCTTATTTTTGGCATACATTGTCCAGCTAGCTGAGAAATTCTACTCCTTGAAATAACCCCCAGGTCTCAGTAAGATGTTTTTAAATTCCTCATAAAACAACCAGGACTATACTTTTTTGCAACATTGGATTATTAAGTTATGAAATCCTGGAAAATCTCACTCACACCCACACACAAAAGATGTGTTTCCAGTAGCACATCAGAAGAGGACGGCAGGTCAGAGAGTTAATATAAGCACAGCTGTGTGTTTGGTTGTTTTATTTAACTGTAGTGGAACGCGAGGAGTGAGAGAAAGAGCAACAGAGCAAGTGAAGAAGAGCAAGTGAGATAAGAAAAAGAAAAAAGAAGGAAGCAAGACAAACTGACTGACCTCCTGCATACATGACAGCCAGCATGATGGAGGAGATCCAAGAGACCTCACTGCTTGTGGCATCGAAGATTTGCTCGATCTCTTTGAAGAAGACCGTGATTGATTTGGGGAAGGCGTAGGAGAAGCCGATGCTGATGAAGGCTCCAGCCACCACAGCCCAACCCCAGCCACCCTCTGGGGGTGTGTAACCCACTGGACCGCCTATTGCTGGAGGCATCGCTACACACGCTTGCACACGCTGGTCAGGAGCAGGAACAGCAGGCTCAGATGAGCGTCACACACACTTGGTCAGTCTGTAAGAGACCAAGACACAACAAGATGAGTGAGTGAAGTAAGCCTATATATTTAAAACACACACACACACACACACACACCTGTTCATGTTATAACATTGACAACTAGTCAAACACTCAACATAAAAAAAAAAAAACTTCCATCTTTCACAAAATGGTTTTACATCAGGAAATATTGTGTCAATGTCTAAAGACACTGTGAGCAGTAACAAGACTAAAACATCAGGCACCACGCAGTAAACACTGATCAATTTAGTAAATAAACAAGCAGCAGAAGTTATTTTGCCAAAATAAAATATTTAAAGAGGATCTATTATACTCAATGTTCATAAGTTTATTTTTGGGACACTCCAATGTTCCAAAACCACATTTTTCTCATATTGTACAGACCTATTTACCCTCTGTCTGAAATGCTCTGTTAGAGCTCCCATGCCTTAAAGTCCCCCTCCTCATAAGCCCAGTGTGCTCTAATTTGTCAGCCTTTCCACACTGTTCTGACTGGTCAACCGCCAGAGCAGCAGAAAGCGGTAGCAGCATTCTGCTACAAGTTGTACCCGTTTTGCCATCTGCACACAGCCCGTTCTCTCCTGAGCAGCTGTAAACACCGCTGTGGCTATTCTTACAAAATATCGGTTCTGCCACATTAGTTTGAGCCAGAGTCCAATCCTGAAAGTCAGAACAAACTCTCACCCAGCCTCCAGCAGTTGCTGTGTAAGCCAAGCTTGCTAGCACGTGGGCAATAACGATTGAGTTACAAGATTGTGTCAACCTGTAACAAAGAAAACGGGCTGGAATTCCAACAAGGAATTTCAGACAGCTACTCCCTCTGGTGTATATTTTGGGTTTTATAACTTTGCAGATGATTTACATGCACAAAAAAGCTACACACTAAAGGGAAAAAACAAAAGCATAATAGGTCCTTTTTAAAAAGTGGAACTGTATAAATATCTAGCCTAATTAGTTTGAGTCCTGACAGAGTTGGGATAAGTAACAGTACTCTGTATTGGCTGATCCTCAAGGATCAGGTACCAGAAGGGAAAAAGTGGTATTAGTTCATCTTTACTTTACATGTAATGTTTCATTGTCTACTAATTATTTACCAAGGCCTGGTTTTGTTAGTTTTTGCAGGCTGCAGATTAATCCACAAGGGGGCAATATTAGCATGCAAGGGAGGAATCCAGCATGAACCCACACCAGCAAGATCTTACTAAAGCATGTGTTTGCAGTCACAATGTAGTTTTGACTTAAATTAGGTGCATTGCTCAACGTCACTGAATATTTTTAAATCCTTTTTATTGAATAAAAAGAGGTGATCACTAAACCTGATTTTTTTCTTTAAAAAAAAAAAAAACACTTTTTGTAGATATTACCCAGTCCCATCAGACACTGAGAAGTTGTAAACTGGTAGTGGAGTACATGCTGTAAACAGGATGCAGTTGGATCATTACAGCTACAGTCAGATCATTACATCTTCACAATGCTTAACCACAACACTACAAACAAGAAGACATGCACAGTAACTTTTTAACCACTGCTAACCTCAACAAAACAAAAGTCAGTCTGTCACACATTATCCCTCAGCTGTGTGGAGCAGGTCATGCAATTATACAGAGATCCAACCTTGGGGCAGAAGCATCCTGCAAATCCTCTGACTATGGTGCACTGTGCATGCAAACTCTGTATAGAGAGCATCATACTGTAACGCTGGCAAGCCTGTACCTCGTTAACCACATGGGAACTACCCACAATGAAAACCACATTAGACACACATGCATACACATTCAAACCAAGAGCGATTCTCCCACCATAAAGCACACACAGCCCCTTTGGTTGATTTGAGGTGAATACAGTAAATCTGAGATTGAATGCCAGACATCTGGATGGTATGTGTAATTGGAGAGATGCCAAGAAACATAACAGAGGCACTAGACACCTCACTGCTCACTGGGAGGTCAAGGCTGCATCCTTGGAGGGGGTGAAAAAGGGGGTCTATCAAACAGACAGAGAGAGAAAAAGCAAGTGTGATGAAATACTTCTCTGGGTCTTTAATGAAAAACTCACTTAATGTTCAGAGGTCACCCAAATGAGCTCTCAGATCGCTCCCAGGATGCACCTCTCTTTCGCTGAGGAATGTGTGAATGGGCAAGTGCATAACTCCCCAGTGAAACTCTCTTTGCCATCAAATTTGGAGTTCCTTACCATTTATTCAGTTTGTAAAACAATGTAAATGTAAAAATGTACATTACTAACAGGGTTTTGTAAAAGTCACATGTTCATCTAAATATCTGCTACAACGAAACACTTAAAGCTTGACCAGGTAACATGAAATTAATAACGACAATGGTGAGAATGAACCCAAAATTATACTTCAGAATAATGTGACTTGGAAGGACTACAACTCAGAATGACAGTGCCTCATACTACAAATCAGCCACAAACACTATGCGAGTGCATGTGTACATATGACCTGTGGTGCAATTAGTGTGAAGTATTTGCCCTTTGCTTTCTTTTATCAAACTGAACAAACAGGCGCTCTGCCAACACACAGATCCTGTGTGCTTGCTTGTTTGAGCGTTTGTCTAAAATTCAATAGTAGGAGCACAGTATACCTCCATGACCCTAACAGACCGATTCCTCATAGTGAAAATGGGAGCGTCACACAGTGTGTAGGCGGCACCTATTGTGACCGGTAACATCAACAATACCAACCGGAAAGGACAAAGAGGACCAATATTTCAGTGACAGCAACAAATTACTTCCTTCCTTTAGAAGGGACTACTCTCATTATAATGCAATATGGATCACCTCCAAGAATGGTAATGTAGCTAGTCGACATCAGTCCCTACAAGGCGCATTCACAGGCCAGAGGTATGTCTCACAAATTAAATATATCAGGCTAAGCAAGAAATTCTAAGCTTAGTTCGACGTAAACCTGGATTTGCCATCTCACAGTGGATCACTTTTTACCAGGCTACATCACAACAGCAACTTATGCTGCACAGCTAGCTTGGCATTATGGATCATAACAGCTCTTAATGCAATCAGACGGAGCTTCTGACAAATCAGGGACAGCCTGCTAAAGAAGGTGGACCCATCAAGTCCTGTTCATGCTGTCTTCTTTTGCACCAATAGCTGTTAAACTGTAACCTTAGCCCACAGGACAGCCAATACTACATCTTCAGTTTGACTAGTACTCTTTATTAGTTTATCCAGAGTTATCATGTGGAGTTCTTTGTGTGTGTTTGTTTTCAGTGAATGTAAAACTATGCTGATTGATTAGACTGCCCTTAATGGACAAAGTTTTATTGATTTAAAACAAAAATGTTTGGAAACAGCATTATATGCCTCAAATTATTTACTACCATTGATCATAGGATGCATTTTTGTGTGTATATATGTAACTCCTCTGTTTCGGTCTGTGACCACTATGTGCGAGTAACGATTCTTCACCAAAGCTTTGGGTTCAGGCATAGTACCGAGTTTATTAGCTGACAAACACAAGAATAAAACGTTGGGGTCATTAAAAGGCACAGACTACAGCTCTCAGCTCCTATACAACAAAATGTAAACCACAGTAAAACACTTTGTTTACCGTTAGGAAGTGGACTACTCTGTATACAGCGGCTTTCTGATCACTGGCTAATATTAGCATACTAAACAAATAAGCGCTGTTTACAAAATGTAATCCACATATATTAACCAGTTATTTCACAGACTTACAACTTATTTTATGACAATTTTTTACACTTTATATTAGGGTCGGGAATCTTTAGGCACTTCACGATTTGATTACGATTCAGAGGGCTGCAATGCGATTATAAAATGATTAGCGATGCATCTTTTTTTTCCTATACAGGATTTCTTTTTTTCGCTGTGTGACAACTTTGTACTTTTAAAGCAAAGTATTTATAATAGTCCATAATGAATTTACTTCCAATATCTTGTATTAATAAAACAAATGGAAGTGATGTGGCAAGTGAACTGGAAGGCTCTCATTCACTGTTCTTGTTTGGAGCACAAGACACTGCTGCCACTCATCTGCGATAAAATGCACAGTTACGGTGAAATAAGATCCTGTGGCAGTGGATGCCCACGAAGCACGTTATAGACGTCCTATCCGTTTAATTCAGGGATTTTTCAGGTTTGGTCTCGTTGTAGAGAGAGCTTTACAAGAAGCTATTCAACGTTTGAGGAAAAGTTTCCTGAGGAAAAGGGGAGGAAAGGGGTTATAGCTGAAGCTTAAAGCAGAGCAAAGGAAATACTGACACATACTGGCATTAAATGTTGCGGCTCCCAAGGTGGTTTGATTTTTGTTGAAAGGGCAAAATGGCTCTTCTTAACATTTGGGTTGTGACTCCTGACCTAACCTGGCTTTTAATGCAGAGGGAGCCGGTCGGATCATCCAGTTGTGTTTTTGTTATGTGCCGCCACAGACTGTCAGGGCGCTGCACTTACCCACTTCCAAGTTCCGCCTTTTGCATTCTGTCAACATTACGTAATAAATTGAATATTTAGAAAATCAATTTGACATTTGTGAATTGATTCAGAATCGTTCACGTCCGCATCGCGATGCATCTAAGAATCGATTTTTTCCCGCACCCCTAATGCCTACTGCCCGTCCTCATCAAATGACCTACCGCTGACACTACGGTCTCATCTCATCAACCCCCTTCCTCTCAATTTTCAAGCATTTGCTCTGAAACACAATAGTGCTTTGAATTTGTGCACTTTTTCCAAAAGGAAAAAACAGAAATGTTGTGGAATGAGACAAACAGACACATTCCTATTCCACTGATCTCTTCTATCAGTGATGGTGGTAAAATTAATTTGACATTTATGAATCGATTCAGAATCGTCCACGTCCGCATCGCGATGCATCTAAGAATCGAGCTTTTCCCCCCACCCCTACTTTATATTATTTTTAGGAGCAGAGCTCATCCTTTCTACTTACTGTCTCGCTATACACACACACACACACACACACACACACACACACACACACACACAGTGACCGTTATAGCGATGACATCACAGATAATTTGACCCCAAACATTCCATTAATAAGAGATAAATGTACAATACCAACTACTTTAAGTTAACATTAAATGTAATATTTTGATGAAATTCATACACATTAAAACTGCTTCCGCTACATATACACTCTTAGGACATAATGAATGAAAGGAGAGAAAAACAAAGAAACAAAACAGTTTCACAAATGTCAGTGGTCAATATCAGTCAGCCTTGCATAGGTGAGTGGTGTGAGGGCTTGTGCGTGTGTGGCATGCCTTTAGGTCGCTCAAAGGACATTCCCAGTGCAACTCCACCGAGAATGAAAAGCTGACACTAGACCTGTTACTGCACACTCTGCGCTATAACAGGAAACTGGCTCAGTGTCTGGACACTTTCAGACACACTCTTGTACACGTACACAGCTAGAGACTATCTAAGCATGACCAACACAGGCTGAAACATGTGACAATTTTAAAACAAGCCAGCACATTTTGTCCCACTGTGGAGAACAGGAGCCCCAAAGTCTGTTGCTTTAACACGCACTGAGGGTCAGGTCGGCCTCCTATGAGCAATAACTTGATTCTCCACAACGCTGAGGGGAGAGTGTCTGGCTGCAGGTAATAGATTACTAACTGCTGAATCAGGAAAAACAAGAACTGAGCAGTGTGTATTTGAGTGTTTTTCACCATCAGCTGTCCAAGGAATTAACCTGACTACTGATTAGTAAACTCACTGCTCAATGAATGATCTTTGAGACAGAGATCCCTGTTGAAAACAAACACCAATTCTTAAAACCTGCCTCAGCCTTTCCAAAGTTCCTGGTTTCGCATGTCCTGTTTATGCTTTTCTGAACCAACTGAGCCTTTGCAAGTATCTAAACCCTGAGCACAAAGGTAAAAACATGATTCAGTTGGGTTACTCCATGAGAAACAAAACAGTATCTACACATGGAGCACCCATATTATATTATTTAATTGGCATTTTAATGCATTTTAAGCCTGCTAGTAGCCTTACAGGATACCAAAATCCATGGTGTGGCACTCTAACATAACCCCCTGGATTGCCTATAGGGGTTGAGCCCTTTAGAGGCCCCACTATTATTACATAGTCACCTAATAGCAATTATTTGAGCTGATCACAATTATTCTCCACAGTTGTTAGCCCTCAAGTGTAAAATGCGGACCTAATGCAATTATCAGCTGGGATGAGAAATTTAAATACAGAAAATGCATTTATTAAGACACTGCATGGTCTTACGACAATAAATGTCCTTTACGTTGGAGTTATAATACCTTCAGAGAGCAGCAGTGAGTAATGATTGTGTCAGTTGGGAGCTACCAAGGATAAATAGATAGGGAGCAAGATAGACAATTCAACCATTTTAGGCTTGTACTTTCTGATCGTCAGGCCTGCCCACAATACGAGGTCACAATACAATTCTACTGTGATACAGAAAGATCTATGATCAGTTTTCTTTTAAGTATTATAAATGATCATACCCTCGACTTGCTAACAGGATAAGGAGAAAATAGTGTAAATTTGATTAAGTGAACTATCCATCTAAAAGTTCACAACAGAATCTTTTGTATGGAATTTGTATGGAAGGGTCTCTAGTGTTTCCCACTTCTAAAGACAACCCAGAGAGCTTTGCGAAATTTAGTGTGTTGCATTTTACGACAAAGCTAAACATACAGGAAATAGTGAAAGAAATCAGAATAAAGTCTAGTATTTGTCTGCATAGGAATCAGGCCTACCTGAAAACCTTGAGGTATCTGCCTTTGGTACAGGAGTAACAGCTCCTTGGTCTTTGTCCTGTACATTCACCTGGTCCTAAAAAGTAGGTGTGGCCTTCACCGTGTGACCTTGTCATGCCACTTGGGGCTACCTCCCTCGTGGTCTACGTGAGTCTAATATACATGAACAGAACTGTGAATATGATTTCCTAATGACAGAGTTGCCAGTCACTCTGGATCTGAAATATGATCAGGATGTTTATTAGTGTCTGCTTGACAGAGCAGCTTTGCTGATACAAGATCTCAATAAGTATCCACCGTGCTTCTCACCACCTCTGGCTTTCCCCATAGCTCATCCGAACACTGATTTGGAAAAAAATGAACAGAGAAGCAACTCCCAGTTTTAGTAATGCCAGATAAATTCTTTGGACCAAAACAAAGTGAAGGCTTCCAAGACTGAAAGTCTATGAAGCCTAGCAGAAAGCTCTCCACTATGCTCCCGGTATGCTTTTAGTTGCTGGAGCTGAGTTTACTCAGGTGGTCATTAGTAGGATACACCTTTCAAAACACAGCCCTGTCTGTGTCCGTAGGTGTCCATGGGTGTCTAAACAAATATCACTATCACCATCTTGTCTCTAGCTCCCATGTATCAGTTTCCCCTTTCAAAACACACGTAGAACCTCACTGTGAAGCCCTGATCTGTTTTTCAACCTATCCCTTCAGTCCTACTGGGGAATGTACCAGACCAGCTATAGATTAAAAGCAGGGTATTGAACTACTATTCCTCCACATGCCAGTTTCACAACAGAGCAATTGATGACAATCTAGGCAGAATTCTAGAACAGTTGCATAACTTCAGATTTGAGAGCACAGTATGTGCCTAACATTGATGCACACCAAAACCGTAAATGAAAAGATTCCAGTCCAGACATGTCCAATCATGCAGATCAGAACTCAAGGGCACTGTTTAAGGTTCCTGTCTTTATTATTTGCAGAGTTGAACAACTTCTGTTCTTACAATAGTTCTAAGGGCATGGTATGTGTAATTTGCCCTGACCATGCGTACGACAGAGCTCAAAGACCCCACCAGATGGATACTCCAGAGAGCAGAGCTGCAACAGGGCCAGATTCACAGATCTAGTTTGATCCAGACCAAGTAAAGCATCCCTGCTCTGAGCTTGTGAGTCTTCTGTGACATGAGCCAGTTTCCACTGGAAGCCTGCCCCTTGTGGACACATTTGTTCAAAACTGAAATCGTTAGCATCCTACTTATTTAAAAAAATAAATATAAAAAATAAATAAATTAATATTAAAAAAAAGCAAAAAGATTAGGTAAACAAAACTGAATAAGGTTTAGCTATTCGGGAAACGGGGCTGTTTGGCATTTGAGATGTCAACTCCTCACTGAAGGCCAAAGACAGGGGGTGGGTGTTTAGTGAGGGTAGGTTTTCAGGGGGTGTGTGAAGGGTGTGTTCCAATGCCAAGGTCAGGGAGGTGACGGCAGGCTACAAGCCCAGCCATGACATGGCAGAGTGTAGAGAACATATCGCCACTCTCACATTACCCAAAGCTACACTCACGCCAAACTGTAGGGGACTAATGATTCAACAAGTTTTCAATTTACTCTGCCAGTCGTGATGCTGTTCAACTGTTGAATTCTTTTTTTTCATTATACACTTTTTTCAATAAAATAATGACTACATTAATGGCCACATACACAAACATTAAGGTCTTCTGAAAATCTAAGGAGAAATGCTCCCTGTTTGGTGCCTCCAAATATGGCTCTAGAACACAGGCCATCGCAGACCTACCTCCTTAATAGTGTTGTGGTAAAAAGGGGGAAATATTTTCTTTAATAAATAGCGTCAAAGACACATGGATCAAATTCATTCGGACACTATCAATGTTCTTCACTGCTTACCATCCAAAAACAAACCAACATAGGTTGCTTATTCATAGCTTTAGACATGGGCATAACATTTTGACAAGGGTGGGATACAAAAACGTTTCAAAAGCTATTCAGATATTCGTTAAATAAATGAAGACGTGTTTTGGGATTCAGATATTTGTTTCTCTTTTGTGTTGGGGGGTGGCGGGGGGGTAAATGTAGGGTATTAAAGATGAACTGCAAAACACTAACATCTCAGGAGAAACCTGGATGACTCAAGGTTACAGTCCAAAATACTGCATTGTTTTTAGTTTGCTGAAAACACCAAACACAGTGAGATGAAACAGAGCTCCCTCAGTAATAGTAGTCATGAGCGAATCAACAACGCAGCCATGTAATAAAACCAGTAATAGAAAATGCCACCTTTTTCCCCCCTTTTTCTACCTGAAGACAAAGCTAACTGCTAAATGTGGCTTGATTTGATCCAATTTCTTAATCAAGTTCATAACTAGACTACTGAAAACCACAACAATTTGGGGTATATTCCCTCCCGTACAACATTATGCGCCACCCTTTCAAAACAGGTGTAACCACACAGTGAAACGACATGTAAAGTCTTCTCCCATGTCCAGTGTTGCATTTTGCTGTTTAGCGGCATGTCATTTGGAAGTGTGGTACCTGTTGCATATTGCTGACACAAACGTCTGTGCAATGTTTCAATCCAGGTAATTTGAAAAAATTACATAGATCCTTCATCCCGTATGAATCAGCCAATCAAATTACAACATCGTAGTAAAACTAGTCCACCTCTAATACGGCCTAAGAGAGAAATAACCAACATATTCAAAAAGTGGCTGAAAATGGGATCATTTTGGTCACAGCCCTGAACTTAATTTTGAAAGCTGACAATTTCTACTCACATTGAGATTTTACAATTGAACAGAACGTTTTTCCTGCATAATAAAGCACATGTAAAAGAATAAACAACTGTGTAGCCTAGTCACGACAGTGATGTCCAACCAGGACCTACACTTAATCTCCCTCATGCAGTGTAAACCATACTGGGCAATAACGTTTCCCACAAATAACAGCTTACTATTCATCATTTATTTAATGAAAAACAATGCTGATTTAGCATCAAGCTTTCAATTTGGTTTTGCCATCACTGGAATTAACTTAGGCATATAAAAAGACAGTATTGTAGTTCCATTGCTGCCTGATAATTACATTAGAGTAAACACTTAGGAGCTAGAATGAATTTACTAGCAGCACAATACCACACGAGCTGGAGACAATGACTCATGAGTACTTTTTATATCATCCAGCAAAGTGTCTGCATGTAAGCAAGCAGACAAAATTTATGCAATGACAATGGGTAATTACAGCATTTGCTCACAGGTATCAGTCAGAGCCATCTATGGCCCTGTAGGCTGACTGCTAAGGCTGAACGGCCAGTCCGCTTCCTATAAAACTCATTCATTTAGTCTACCTTCTCAAAGAGAAAACGGTCACCATACAGAAGAGTTTAACTGGGACAACAGAAGACAGGCAAAGCATCTGTAACTTGAACGTCACAAGCAGGAAGTTGTACTTCCTGTAAGCGATCAGTAAGTGACAGTAATAACACAAAGACACACACATTGCATTAGTAACCTTAGAAATTCTCACATCCCATGACCAAGTCAGAGAAAAAGGCATAGCTTAGTCAGACAACTTTCAAGTATGCTGCAAGTTTAGTAATCAAATCAATAACTGTAGTTTGAACTACAAATATAAACAGGTACATTAAGGCACATCTGTAAGCCCAGTAAAAGCCTCAGTCAGGTCCGTCAGACCAGACCCATGGTCCACTTACAATGGAGACATTCCTGGTGGTAATGTTACATGTCTCTTCTGCTTCCTGCACTAGTTCCTCTGAAACTCACTATAACTTGACATACCCTGGAATGGAGCAGTAGATACTTTTAGATTCACAGCAAGTTGTGGTGAGGTGTTACTGTGTAAACTGACGGCAGAGTTATGCTCTGCTCCACTCCACTTTCTCTGCACACAAGAACAAGCCTTTGAGCAGCATGTAACAAAATCTGATTTATGTTCATAAAATCAGATTGGTCCAACTACAGGTCTCTCTGCACTTCAGGAATCTATTAGAGACAAAAATAATCCAGACAGGCACAATGTGAGTTCAGGGTGTTCCTGAGTATGCCTACTAGGGGTGGGAATCTCTAGGTACCTCACGATTCGATTACGATTTAGAGGGCTGCGATGCGATTATAAAACGATTATCTACTTTTTTCTATATAGCATTTATATTTTCTCACTTTGTGAGCTCAAGTTTCGAGTTAAAGTTTCAAGTTTATTTGTCATTTGCACAACATGTCAGGACATTTATGCATTGAAATGCTTGTGGTGAGGCTCAGGTAATCACTACAGAAAGTAAATACGTAAAACTAAAAATACAAGAAAAACCAACTGAAATATATTAAATATACACAAAATATACAGAAAATATATACAGAATGTAGAGACAATATACATTTTAAAGTGACTAAGTAACTCAGTGTTATTGTTATTTAAAGAGACTTGGTACTTTTAAAGCAAAGTATTTGTAATGATCCATAATGAATTTACTTCCAATATCTTTTGCGCAGTTACGGTGAAATAAGGTCCAGTGGCAGTGGATGTCCACACAGCACGTTACAGCTATTCTACCCGTTTTCTTTAGTGATTTTATAACTTCAGTAAAATATCCCTGAGACGGGACGTGTGCAACACAGCGCGAAAGCCCTGTTTCGCAACGACTGAGAACCGGCATGCAGACTGCAGGTCACCTAGCAGCGATGCGTTATTTGCATTTATAAGCAGCGCAGTTGATTTCCTGGTATGTTAAATCTGCAACAAGAGACTGTCAAACACTAAAAAGTGGCGAAGCTGAAGTCACTCTCTTTTGAATTCTCCCGTTCCACCTTAAATGGTGCCGCATTTACATTCGGCGCCTCAGTCAGAATTTAAGGTGGAACGGGTAAATTCGAACAAGAAGCTGGAGATTAAGAAGTGACTTCAGCCTCGTAAAACAGTCGTTGAGAGACATTTTACAAGAAATTGATCTACTTCTTAGGAAAAGTTTTCTGGCGGAGATGGGAGGGAAGCAGCTATAGCTGAGCTAAAGCTTAAAGCAGAGGGCATTATCACACACTGGACATTAAATGTTGTGGCTCCCAAGGTGGTCAGTCAGGACAAAATGACTCTTCTTAACATTTGGGTTGTGACTCCTGATCTAACCTGGCTTTAATGCAGAGGGAGCCGGTCGGATTTCTCACTCATCCAGTTGTGTTTTTGTTATGTGCCACCACAGACTGTCCGGGCACTGCACTTACCCACTTTCTATGAAAGATGGCAAATGAGAGACCGTCAGAAGAGGCCGATGGACATTACCACAACCAATTTCTACTTCAATTTATGAACGTCTATTTTTTTTTTTATGCTGAATCGAAATTCCACCCTCAATTAGTGCAATCTGACAAACTGGATTATTATCAGCACTAATACTGATCTTAAACCAATTGCGTATCAACCAGACATGACAACACCATTTCTTAGTCAATATCATACAATAAACAGTACCCTACTTTGCTGTGCACTTGTCATAATTGTTTGTTTCACGCCAAATATGGCATGCCACCCAGATTCACTACCCCACTCTCTCCACTTTGGCACTGCTGCCCTCATTCAGACACACACACACACACACCTCATACGAATTCCATTTCTTATCCATCTCAGCTAAATGGCTCTTCACTAATCTCCCCCACCCAACCTCACTGCCCCAGTCTATCCTTCTATCTCTTCCCATCACTCACTCCAATTGCCCCTCTCCTTTCACTCACTCTCCCTTTCATACACCGCCCCTGCAACCCTCCCCCTGCACTCTGAGTTCTCTAAACTTTTTTCCTTAGTTTTTCCCTCTGCTCTCTGTATGCTGTAAATTAACTAAACTGTGACCCAAATTCATTTAACATCCAAGGTACTGTGCTCTCTCTCTGCTGCTCAATCTGTATGTCAGGTTTGTCTGATCAAGATCACTGTATGCATTAAGAATCCCATTTACCACTGTATTCTAATAAGATACAGAATCACAAAGCAGTTCTGAATACGATTATAGACCCCTTAGATCTAAAATGCAACTACTGACCCCTGGCATTCACACAGTGCTAACAATAGACCAGCATGTTGACCTTTCCATTCACCTGGCATCTTCTACAAAGTAACAGTACAACACAGAACATTCTGTCATTGTAGCCATTACACACACACAGCATTTCATCCCTGTTTTTGCTACACCACTACTCCCACTACTAATAGATACAGACCTGAAGTTGTGTGTCATTCTGTAGTCAGCAATTTGCCCATACATGGAACTGTGTCTAAGAAAATTCTTTGAAAAAAACATATCGTCAAACACCATGAATAAACAAAAACACTTGATAATTTTTATTTTTACAGAGAAATGATCTAAAAACATTTGAAATAAAACCTCTTTGCATTGTCATGCATTAAATGTTAAGTTTTTGCCTTCTCCTGTAAAGCTGCTATTTTTGGACATAATGTTTTTCTTCAGACAGCGATATGAAGCGCAAAAGAAGGAGGATCCATTTCCAAATCATGTTCATCATACTTTTGTTGATTAAAAGACATCTCAGACATAAAGCACTCAATGTCAATGGGGGTAGTATGGAGGCGCAAATGACTATAGTTGATTACTGCCTAATTTATGCCACCGCAGATGTTCAACACTGCCCAATCTCTTGCCTACTCTGGACTTGCAGACACTAAAAAAGTGCAAAGGACCGCAGGTTCAATCAACTAGGACATAAGAGGCATAAGAGAGTTTTCGGGGGGGGTGGGCAAAATGGGAGGAGTTCCAAATAAATAAAATCAGCCAAACAAAGGTCTCCCAATGCAAGCAAAAGATAATGTGCAAATGTACAGACTTTGGTATCAACATCAAACATCGAAGTGAGTCAGGCTAAAGTCCTCACTCATTTGTACTCACATATACACACTTGCAGCTCTGAATTTGATAATGTTGGGACTCCACCGGTCCACGAGATTTCGATTGGGCATATGGCTCCCGACTCCTTAATGACACTCTATCCAACAGTTCATTAATCTGTTGTACTGCAGTCTCTTCAGCACTCAACATTGCCTGCTCAACCTTTTACTGGCTACAATTAAAACAATTCATTATCAGACATGAGAAGGAGAGATTTGGACAAAAATTCCTGATCAGTGAAGAGCTCCCGACTCGCAGTTACTGGAGAACTTTCAAACTCTAAGCGCACCCACACCCAGGAAATCAGCCAATAAAAAGGGAAAAATGCTGTCAAAAATAGTGAACTGAAGATGGATGAGAAAGGTTATTTATTGCCTAATTACTTGGTGTGCTAGTTACTTTTCCTGAGAAAGTTAAGGGTGACTGTTCATTTAAACTGACACACCCTGGCAACGCACTGAGCAGGCACAGCATCAGCCCTTCTTGCTTTTTATTACAAAACCACTTATAATGGGAGAGCTTTACAACTGAGCAATTCTCAAAGAGCTCAGAGATCAGTGTAGTGATTTCCACAAAAGCACACAGACTAGGTCAGTCCTTTCCCACACAAAAGTGAGACCAGAGTAACCTTGGTAATCGAAACCACATCAGTGTTGGATTACTAACAGTGTTAGCAGCCACTAATTGTAGTGCATTTTGGTCATATAACTGAGTACTGACCCCACTTTGGTTGACTAGGACACTCTTCTAGCAGAATGACAAGGGCCAAAATGTCAAAAAATGTTTTAGTGGGATATTTAAGACAGAAGTGTTCCTGCTTTCTGACCTCTTCCACCAGCTTCACCTTTCAAAGAAGAATCAAAGAAAGTCAAATGAACTTTGTACCAGCATTGTAGCAGCAGCACGAATACTAGCTGTGGGTCTTCTCGTGCTCATTAAAGTTAATAGCTGGCAGTGGATTAGCTTCAAGGACAGCTTCTGCCTCTGTCCACATCCAGTGAGTGCACCACCGTGAGTTAAACAACTTTGAGCAAGTCCTTATAGGGATGCCATATAAATGTTTATCATCTTAAGCCATGGTCTTTTCCACTTCACAGATTCCACAAGCACAAAATGCAGAGTGGTAAACCCAAAAGAATCTACTATGAAAAAAATGCCTTTTTAATGGGTGTGGGAGAAGATTACAACATTACTATTGGCAAATTCTGCCCACAAGTCAGTCTGAAGAATATAGCATCAGCAACTCTGGCTTTTATCATCGATTTCTTAATCCTAATGTACTAATCATTTACGGCAAGTCTTATGATTGAATAACATGTTTACCAACTGACTTTCCTTTTGCTGGTGTTAGCTCTATTCCACCCAGTTAATGAACAAGAGCTGTCCTAAATTAGCAGAGAGGAGGTCTTTAAGTCCACCCCAGAGAGGCCACTGCATGGAAACTATCCTGAAACGTACGACAGTGATGTCTGGCAGCAGAACACACCAGACATTCACAGAGTCAAATAAAGGTTGCAGTCACTGGACGTACTGGAAGAGTGACTCAACAGCACAGAGGAGAAAAAGAGTTCACCTTGTAACTCGCACAGGACAAAGAAAAGTCAAGCAATTTCTTCACACTACTGAGGAGAGGAGGAGAAAGTTGATGGAAGGAAATGCACTTTCCGCTAATTTTCTCAGCCAGCTAATTATCATTCCAGCTGGGAAAGTGCAAAAAATGTGTCCCAAACATGCAAAGCTATACACACTAGGCAACAGGGGGTGTTAATGATAAGCATTTTCACGTTTGATACGATTTTCATTTCGGAAACCAAAATTGGATTTTGTGCTCAATTTTTCATATTTAGTTTGGTAAAAATGGCTAGATTATATAGAGCTCCAATTATATACACTATACAGACTGGTTTGGCTCACATTATTAGATGATTTTTAAGCAGCCAAGGAGCACATCGGCTATATAGTTTTAAATTTCAGTGTGCTGTTTTTGATTTTGCTATTATGTATTATTAATATTGGATTTAATCGCTTACAGACTTAATACTACACATAATATGGATGACAAACTTATTGTACACCAGAAGAGCGGAACATTTAGGCACCCGTAACCCTGAAGAAATAATGTTCTATTTCTCTCCATTGCTCATACATGCAGATGTAGTTCCAGTTTCTACATTTTTTAAATCGCGAGTTACCGATCTTATCTATAAGGACTGAAGTGGCTGCAGGTTTTCATGCTAAGAAGCAAGGGGAATCAGGTGGGCTTTTGCTTGATTGGAAAAAAACCTACACCACACCCCTTTGTGAATAATGCTGGCCTTACACCAAACAACTAAGTGATTTCACTGTCACAGACAAATTTCTAATGTCAGAATAAAATCATGAGTGTCTTGCTAGAGTTGCATCACGCTCATGTCATCTCAATTGTTTAGTGTAAGGTGGTCAGGATGGCTCAAGTCAGTCTTTTTCTTGTCTTGCGTGCAAGAGAGAAAGCACAAAGGAGAAAATGCATGCATGAGTGCCTAAAATTTCTGTAAAAAAAAAAAGGCAAATCTGCTCCACTTTAACACACTTACCATATTAACCTAAAACTGTAAACTGGCTGTTTTAATATTTCCTATATAATAGCCTGTAACAGTAATGTAAGGAAATATGCAGAGGACTTTAAGAATGCCATTACTGATTATCTTTTGGCCTTCTGTTAGTGGTTTATTTTCTTTTTATGGTTTAGTTCATAGCACCCAATCAACAATGCTGAATCGCTGCATGTTTTGTTGATGTGTAAATCTTCATATTAAATAAAAAGCAACTGCACATTTAACAGGCGAATTAAAACTATACTTTGTGATAATGTGCCAGACTATCCAGTTCTACAGTGTGGGCTGACCCAGATCTTCACATACCCACCCAACATGTCTTGCCATCCACTAGAGGGAAAAGTGTCTCTCTTTTTGCACATTTCCACCAGGTGCATGATGGGAAATAATCTCAAAAACCTAGCAGCTGTCTTGCAAAGTGACGCTGCAAGATAACCAGTCTTTGAAAAAACAGCCTGTGACTAAAAACTCTGTGACAACAGGCCTCCTTCACCAAACGTTCTTAAGAAGAAATTTCTTCTTAAAGCTCACATACGTAGTTTTCATGAAGATTCTTACATTAATCAATGTTTTCTTACTAGAGATTTGTTCTTAGCTAAGACAGAATCTACACACACTCAATAACATGTTTATGTATCGGCACCTAATGAATGGACTACTAATGGTAGCGCACTATTAACCTAGGTTACTAGCGTGCGGTTTTTGACACAACCAAAGCTTTCCGAGTAACCGAACCTACCTTATCTACGACTACTCCCTATGAATGAGCACGTGAGGTTCGTGACTGCCTCTCACTGCTCATGGCGAGATGATGAGGAGCCGATGAGTAACTTAATTCAATGAGCGGCCACGCACGGTTCACCACAGCGTCTCTGACTGCTTAAAAACCACCGGCAGATCCACGTGGCAACCACGACACCAGCTACTGGCCACTGTCAACCAGTTTATTGGAAAAAATTACATTAGCCACATCGCTACTTACTCTCTCTCACTCGCTCTCCAAACGGTAAGTTAGCTAGCACGCGCACACAATGTATTCGCATTGCGGCATCAAATGTGAGGGAGCTGTGTTAAAAGTGCATTTATTATTTGGCTACATAATGGAAAAAACAGGGTTAGGCTCTTAAACAGCGCGTAAATAAACGTTTTAAACAACCGGACTCGTTCCTATCCTCAGCACTGCGCTTGCAAGTTACATTAAAGCAGCGAGGGATGCTGACAGCTAACAGACAACGCTAGCAACCCAGGTTGGCTAACTAATTAGCTTACTTACTAAAAAACACGCTTTTCGCTTCACCTCAGTCATTCTGTCGACCTACCTGCCTTTTTGACTCGCACTGTCCTGCTGTAAACCACTTCTGTGTCCTTCTGTGCCCGTTTTCATCAGAGCTCCAGCCGCACACGCTGCCCTCTGACTGCTCGTGTTCATAGGTATGCTGCTGTGCCCGCTGTGCTTTCTACTAGAGGCATGGCCTTGGCTCCATCTGCGCATGCGCGCCGACACCTTCCACTATGGTCGAGTGTCCAATTACAGCGGCTGGCGTGTTTGAAGATCGCCTGATTTGATAGGCTTTGCAATGATGCTTCGAGGACAAAGGGGGTTTAACTTAAAGCTCAGCGACCCCCTGGCTTTTTTTTGTCTTTTTCTCGAAAAGTTGGTTTCTCGGAAGCAGATTAAGCGCACTGTAAAGCTGAAAGAATAACGATGAACACGGACATTTGGTCCAAATTTAGTCCGTGTAAACGGTGAGGTTAGGAGTTTTCATCATG